>NC_090813.1:193603390-194306592 GCF_000390325.3 Nicotiana tomentosiformis | reverse complement strand
TGAGGAACATTAAAGAAGCACAGTTCCCGAAGCCAATGAGATCCTATCCCAGCCAAAGGGATCCTAACTTATGGTGCAAATACCATAAGACAAATGGTCATCGAACTGGGGACTGCCAGCATCTACGTGAAGGGGCTAAAAACAACTACGGACGCAATCGTGATAATGTAGTACCTTCAAAAGCAAGAAAAGATCCCCCGCGCCTCAAGATCAACATGATTTTCTGGGGGGACGAGATTAACGGGGTTACATTCTCGGCGGAAAAAAAGATGAAGATGTCAGTAACCCACAACAAGAGACTCTGGGAAGTCACTGAAGACGACATTACTTTCACGGAGGAGGATGGAGATGGATTTTTGCTACCGCACAATGATGCATTGATGATCTCTTTAAATGTCTTAGATTTTAAAATTAAATGTGTTCTGGTAGATCCAGGAAGTTCGTCCAACATCATACAATGGAGGGTATTGGAGCAAGTCAAACTCACCGGAAGCATTATTTTGGCCATAAAACTCCTTTCCGGGTTCAACCTAGCAAGTGTGACGACTAGATGAGAGATTTTTCTGCCCACGAATGCCGAAAGGGTAATGAAGATGAGCCTTTTCGAGGTGGTGGATGGCGATATGGGCTATAATATTATCCTGGGTAGACCGTGGTTGTACGAGATGAACGTTGTGCCATCAACATATCACCAGTTGCTGAAATTCCCAACTCCCGAGAGAACTAAACAAATAAGAGGTGACCAACTGACAGCAAGGGAGATGAACGCAATCTCAGTCTCCTGTAGAAAAGGGAAGGAGTTTGCGACATAGAAATTACACGAACCGGCGCCTGCTCCCGAGTCAAGATAAGTCTACCAGGGGAAGAGTTGTCGGGACCCTATCAGGTGCCAAGGTACTTTCAGGTACCAGAAGAGACGGACGCAACAAAGTCCACAAAGGAAGAACTTGAGCAAGTCGCATTATTCGAAGAGTTCTTGGAGAGGAAGTTCCACTTAGGGACAGGATTGCACCCCGAACTCAGGTCTGGATTTATTAAATTTCTCAAATTTAATGTCAATTGTTTTGCGTGGTCGCATGCGGATATGATAAGTATCCCGCCGGAAGTGGTCGTACATAAGCTAAGCTTAGATCCTAGCATCCCTCTGGTAAGATAGAAAATGCGTCCTATTGTCGAGGCCAGAAATAAATTTGTCAAAGAAAAGGTAACTCGCTTGCTCTATATCGGTTCAATCCGGAAGGTAAAGTATCATGACTGGCTAGCTAACGTAGTAGTAGTTCCAAAGAAGAGTAATAAATTTTTCATGTGTGTAGACTACAAAGATTTAATAAGGCGTGCCCGAAAGACTCGTTCACATTACCAAACATTGATCAAATGATTGATGCAATGACCGGGCACGAGTTATTGAGTTTCCTCGATGCTTACTCCGGGTACAACCAAATCAAGATGAACCCAGAAGATTAGGAAAAACCTTCGTTTATAACAAACTTTGGCACATATTGTTACAGTGTGATGCCTTTCAGGTTAAAGAACACCGGAGCCACTTATCAACGGCTCGTGAACAAAACTTTTGAAAAGAAAATAGGAAAAACTATGGAAGTTTACATAGATGATATACTTGTCTTTGAACGCATGTGATCATCTTAAATACTTGTAAGAAACTTTTGACATCTTAAGAAAGCATAACATGAAGCTTAACCCCGAGAAGTGCGCGTTCGGGGTCAGCTCCGGTAAGTTCTTGTGATTCTTTGTGTCACAAAGGGGGATCGAGGTTAACCCCGATAAAATCAAAGCCATCGAAGACATCCCGGACCAGCTATCAAGCATAAAAGAGGCTCAAAGGCTAACTGGGAGATCGGCCTCTTTTAGCAAATTCATTTCCCGGTCTTTAGAGAAATGCCATCATTTTTTTTTGCTACTCATAAAGAAGAACAACTTTGAATGAACCTCGGAATATCAGCAATCTTTGAGGGATTTGAAAAGGTATTTGTCAAGTCCCCGTTACTATTAAAACCGGAGGAAGGCAAAAAATTATTGATCTACTTAGCAGTCTCGAAGATAGCTGTAAGTATTGTTTTAGTCTGTGAGGACAAAGGTACGCAATTGCCTATTTATTACGTTAGTAAAATTTTAACGGGAGTAGAAACTCGCTATCCACATCTGGAAAAGTTGGCCTTACCCCTCATGGTCGCCGCCCCAAACCTAAGGCCTTATTTCCAATGTGACCTGATAGCTGTAGTGACTACCTTTCCCCTGCGGAATATCATTCATAAACCCGAACTTTTGGGTAGGCTGGCCAAGTAGGCCGTCGAAATGAGTGAATTTTACATAGAATATAAAACAGGATTGCAATTAAGTCACAAGTTTTGGCCAACTTCGTGGCAGAGTTCAATCCGGGACTTTTACCTCTGGCTATGAAAGAAGCAATAATGGTGTCAGAATCTACATCAGGAGTTTGGACCTTGTTTACGGACTGAGCTTCCAATGTGAAAGGGTCTGAGCTCGACCTAGTATTAACCACGCCCTCGGGAGAAACCCTAAGATAGGCTATAAGAACTGTTCCCTTGACTAACAATGTGACGGAGTATGAAGCTTTAATTACGAGTAAACAACTCCATTATCTTGACAACAAATATTAATGGGCTCACGCCAATTTCTAAGATTTTGCTCCAAAAAAATAAGTACACAATAAAAATAAACAGTTTATTGCATCTAAAAAAGAAATAAAATAAATGCACACTTGAAACTTCAATATTTGGCTAAAACTTTTTATCTTGCTAAAATATTGGAGTTTCAGTCAATTTCTTTTTTATTAATATAGATTTTACCTAAAAAAGAAAATATACAAGTCGGAACAAATAGTATTGCACATAAAGAAAATAAAAAATATAAAGTCGAGATAAAATATGCCTGATTATAATATATTAGTGTCACACCCCTTTTTACCCCCCAAAAAATATAATGTTATAGATTGTTGTAGGTTAAAGAGTTTTTCTAATTAAAGTGATAATTTTGAAGTAGGGATTATTTTATTATTCAGAGTCGCCACTTGGAATTTGATTTTTGGGTGTTCCAAGTCACATTTTATTTGAATCCCTATTCAAATGAAGATTTGACTCTTTTATTATTGGACCGCGAAAATAAAGTCCGGATAACAAAATTTTGTTGACCGGGAATAAGGTGTAAGGCATTCCCCGAGTCCCGTGGTTCTAGCACGATCGCTTTATTGACTACAACTTGGCTTGAGTTAATTTTGAATAAATTGTGATTTATTGGTTTTCATATTTTATCTATCCACTTTTAATTATTAAAATATGAAATTATCTTTGAAACGAATCACGTGTGTGAATCCGTTTTGTTTATTGTGCCAAAATTATGCCACGCGTACGTGTATACAATTAATAGCAATTTATTATATTAAGATTGTTTTGGCCAAAGTTGCGCGAACACATACTTCGGTTTTAATTTTGAAAATCACAATTATGCAATGCGAACGTATACATAATCGCGATAAACTAATTAAAGCGCGCCTAAAGCACTCTATCGGTGTTCATTATTCTTCCTAAATTTTAAGATTATTGTAAGATCATGAATTATGAAATTACTTGTGGAAAAAATATATGATTTTAGATATTTGAATAAATAAACAATCGTATACCAATACCCTACAACCCAACAATTGAAGCCCAAACTTATTAGGGTCCAAATCTTCCCAACTTTAAAGTAAGTTTGAATACTATATTTCCAGAAACATGATTAAGCATATAACATTTAAGGACTAATTCACATTATTATTTAAAAAGTTTAAAGGAAAATAAATAAAATCACATAAAATAAGATAAAAAGAATAGAGGAAAGAATAAACCTTTAATGCAAAATTTTCAATTAAATGAGTCTCCAAAAACAGGTACAATAACTCAAACGAACGTCGAACAAGCATAAGCGAAGAAGAACATCAAAGCTAGTGAACGGAGCTCCAACGTAATCCTCGACCTTGACTATTGACTCTACCGTTTGGCGTGTAAAAAGGGATATTTTGAAGTATTTTGTTGGGTTTTGGGTGATGAATTACTGGATTTTTCGAAAGAAAGAATGACACGAGCAGAAATTCTCTTAGCGTAGAAAAGAAAAAATAATTTCTCTCAATTTCTTCTCTATTTTTTCTAAAAAAATTCGAAATTTTTCAGATTTTGTTTTAATTTTTTAAATATTTTTTTAATAAAAAATTTCCTCTTCCCATTTTTCTTCTTTTTTAAAAAAAAAATATTCCCCACATTCCTTTACTTTAGTAGCGTAGGGTAACGAAATGAAGAAGAGAAAGTGTAAGCAAAGATATATATATATATATATATATATATATATATATACACACACACACACACACCAAAATAATACTCCCTCCGTTTCAATTTGTTCGACACAATTTTTTAATTATTCTGTTTAAAAAAGAATGACATATTTCTATAATTAGAAATAATTCAATTTAAATTTTTCATTTACCCATTTTATCCTTAGTGAGAAACTTTTATAACTACACAAATATTATAACTCACAAAACTTTTACCCCTTAAGCTTTTAAGACCACAAATTTCAAATGTCCCCTTGTTTTCTCTTAAACTCTGTATCGAATCAAACTAGTTCATCTAAATTGAACCGTACGGAGTAATATAGTATACAGTAACTACTTATAATAGGAAAAGAAAGTAAAACTAGTCCTAGAAAAAGCTACAGTCTACTAATTCACAGACTTGTATAAGGAGTACAGTAATTAAGTTTGAGTTTAGGCTGCGTGCGTGCTACCTGACAATTAATTAGACAAGACCTTCAAAATCCAAAATCACGCGCCTTAGTTATTTGTACAAACGTTTTTGTATTCTGTTATCTCCTACATTTTGCCTCTTTCAATTCCTATTCCACTTCTTCAGTTCCTAAATGCTTCATCTCTCTTCATTTTTTCTTTCCTTCTTTCACCATATCCTGCCTCTTCAGTTTCCTAAATTCTTCTTCAGTCCAAACATCTCTCTCTCAACTATAGGTGTCTTCTTTAATTTTCTTCTTTCACTCTAAACAAACAATGGCGGATGATGCAGGTTCCGGCTCCAGCTCTACGGACCAAGCACAAAATCAGCGAACAGCTCAAAAGAACAAGTCTAAACTTACTCCTTTTTCTAAAGTGTGGAGCGATGAAGACGAAGTATCCATACTTACAGGTATTATCAAGTTCCGTAAGGAAAAAGGACTTGATATACAAACAAATATGTTTGCATTCTATAATTACATTATAGATTCTCTTATGCTTCGAGCAACATTAACTCAGTTAAGAGAAAAAGTTAGAGCTTTGAGGAAAAAATATGAGAAAAATGTTAGCGGTAAAAAGAGTCCAAAAACTCCACATGAGGTGGAGTTGTTCCAGTTGTCTCAAAAAATATGGATGGTTAATGCCAAAGAATCCGAACACCAAAAAGAGTTTGTAGGCGGGAAATCGGAAACCCCAAACACATCGGAACCCAGGCAGCCAGTAAAAAAGAACGTGCTGGAAAATTGGCTGTCGCAGCAACACATTCCAGAAATTGAACAGCCAATACAGGAAATAATACCGACAATTGGGCTGGGTTCGCAAAATCTGCTAGCATTGCTAAAGCGTATAGCAGAAGATGTAGAACTTGTAGCAAATGCTATGTCACGTTCGCAAAGGCAAGTTGATGGAGAACGGTTGGATCTTTATTTTCTAAGCACGGATTTACTTGTGAAGTTTGGGAGAGTGGTGAAGGAGATCAAAGTGAAACCAGAAATGGTAAAATCTTGCTCGGTTTTCTCATTCATTTCCTATGATTCAATAGCAAATTTAATCATATTATTCTCATGCCTTATTTAGCATTTATAGAGTTTGCAATTCCTGTGTCTTATGTGAAACTAATTCTTATTCTTATTAACATGTCAAACTCGTCTGGTCTTTGTTTAAATATTTTGATTTTAAATGGTAAGCATCTATAGTTTTTTCTTTTCTTTTTTTGGTAGGCTAAGCTGAATGTCGCTTTTTGTTGTACTTCTCATCTCAATGAGCTGTTTTAGTGTCACGACCCAAAATCCAACTAGTCGTGATGACACCTAACCCAACCCGCTAAGTAAGTCAACTTTCAATTATCCAATTCCAATAACAATTATTAAAACAATTTAAGTGAATAAAGATCTTAATCTTATACATCCCCTAAGAACTGGTAGTACAAATCATGAGCTTCTAAGAATAGAGTATACAAGCGGAAATGAAATAAATACATAGTCTGTTTGAATAATACATAAACAGAGCTTTTATAAATCTAAGGCTACCATAAACAAGAGGCAGCTACAACAGGAACGCATGTACATCTTCAAATCCCGCAACCATCGAGCACAGCAACAACAACAGCCAACATCTACACGCAAGGTGCAGAAGTGTAGTATCAGTACAACCGACCCCATGTACTGAGTAAGTAACAAACCTAACCTTAGGTTGAAAGCAGTGACGAGCTTTTACCAAGGTCGGGTCCAAAACCAATAGTGCACAACAATATCTAGAAAATAAATCTCATAACAACAGAATTGAGGCAGCACAATGAATAACTCAATAATAAAGTGCTCAGTTCGTTCACAGTTCCTGAAAAATAAATATTTTTCTTTTCAAATATAATAGTAAAACTCAATTATTTTCACTAAAATCACCAAAATATTAGTAAGTCTGAAAACTGTGATTTTTTCAAAATCCTTTCAATAATAAATGGGATGTTTCATTTTCTTTTCAAATAACCCGTATAAAACAATTGCATCATTATGCTCATCTGTCAACATGTATGAGAAATCATGAATGATGTGATACAGTACAGTATGAGGAAAAAATCCATCTATATGCATGTATGTCATGTGTGCATGTCAGTGCGATGCAACTTAGTGATAAAATCATAAACAGCCCCTCGGGCTTACCTCACAATCCCTCGTAAACAGCCCTTCGGGCATACCTCACAATCACTTATAAACAGCCCCCCGGGCATACCTCACAATCACTCGTAAATAGCCCATCGGGCATACCTCACAATCACGCATGCCTCCCAGTCACTCAGCACTGGGCATTCGGCACTCGCACTCAGTAGGTACCTGCGCTCACTAGGGGTGTGTATAGACTCCGGAGGGGCTCGTTTAGCCCAAGCGCTATAATCTGCACGGACAACTCACGTGTTGCACGGACAACTCACGTGCTATAATATCATATCAGAATCTGCACGGACAACTCACGTGCCATAATAATAAAGTATGTTGCAGGCGGGCAGCCCCGATCCACACGCATCCTCACAATCAGGCCCTCGGCCTCACTCAGTCATCAATCTCTCCAGTCTCTCGGGCACACAATGTCATGAAAAATAGCCCAACAACAATGATATGATGCATCAACAATAAATAAGAGAGACTGAGGTATGATATGAAATGAATAAACATGACTGAGTGAACAATTACCATTTGAACATATTATTCAACCACAAAAATGACCCCAATGGGTACCAACAATAAAAACATATGCCTAAGCATGATTTTTAATACGAGTCTCAGCTCAATTTTCTCTAACACATAGAGAATGTACGGATATCAACAGATTATTCAACTATATAGTCCCATGGAATTTGACCAAATCACAATTCCTACGGTGCACGCCCACACTCCCGTCACCTAGCATGTGCGTCACCTCCAAACAATTCACATAATACGTATATTCAGGGTTCATTAGAAGAGTTACTTACCTCAAACAAGCCGAATCCAATGTCGAGCAAGCTAAACAATGCTCCAGAAATCCCATTATGTGCGCATCAACTCCCGAACGGCTCGAATCTACCACAATTAATTTGATTCAGTCCACACATTTTATAGGAATTAATTCCATATCAAAATGCTAATCTTTTTCACAAAATCCGAAATTACGCCTCAAAAATCACCCATGGGGCTCACGTCTCGATATCCGACAAAACTCACAAAATACGACAACCCATCCAATTACAAGTTCAACAATACAAATTTCACCAAAATCCGACACCAACTCGACCCTCAAATCTTCAATTAAAGTCTACGAAGATTTCTATCATTTTCAACCCAATTCTTACCCATTTGAACTTAACAATCTTTCCATAAACCTTATTGATATGTATAAATAATACTATTATACTCAAGAATCATACTTTTAATTACCCATCTTTACCCAAACTCGAAATTGAAGACTATGGGTTAGAACCTTACCTCTTGGGTGAAGATCTTGTGATATTTCCTTGTTGGATTTCAAAGCTTGAACAAGATCTTGATGAACAAAGCATTTGAGCTTATTCCTCTCTCTAGAACACTCTCCCTTCTCTCTAAAAATGTGAGATTTTTGCTCCAAAATGAGTCCCAAAGCCTATTTATCAAAATGGGGTCGGGTTATGAAAATAGAAAAATTAACCCTTTGAAAGCAGGTCTGCGGTCGCATAATGGACCGCAGAATGGGTATACGGACCGCAAAATCGGTGCCCAGAACTGGGCTACTCTGGTCCATTCTGCGACCAGTTTACGGTCGCAGAAGCAGCTTTGCGATCGCATAATTGGTCGCATAATTGTATTTTTCCAGTCTTTGGTAATTTGGTCATAACTTCTTGTGGGAATGTCCAAATGACGAACGGTTTAAAGATCTAGAAACTATACTCAAAGAGCTTTAATTTGATAGGTAATTCACCATATAACACTTCGTGACCTTAGAGTTATTCTCATTTGAAGTTAGGTCTTGTGCGAACTCACTTGACTTTAGTCTATTATGAAATTTCCAACTTCTACATTCGATGCCGAAACCTATCGAATCAAGTCCGACTGTCCTCAAATTTTGCACACAAGTCATAAATGACATAACGGACCTATTCCAATTTCCAGAATCAAATTCTGACCTCGATATCAAAAAGTCAACCCCCGGTCAAACTTTCCAAAAATTCAACTTTCGGCATTTCAAGCCTAATTCCACTACGGACCTCCAAATAATTTTTCGGACACGCTCCTAAGTCCAAAATCACCATACGGAGCTATTGAAATCATCAGAATTAAATTCCGAGGTCGTTTACACATCAGTCGATATCCTGTCACTATTTTAACTTAAGCTTTAAACCTTGGAACTAAGTGTTCCAATTCATTCCAAAACCTCACCGGAACCGAACCAATTGCCCCGGCAAGTCACACAACTGTAAAGCCCAATTTGAGCAGTAAATGGGGAAACGGGATTGTAATACTCAAAACGACCGGTCGGTCGTTACATTTAAGTCTTCTCTTTTTAAATAAAATTTAAAAATCTCGGTGACTTCTATAATCTTTGACCGTGTTTGAATTATATTTCAGAGACACTCTTCTGAACTACTTGAACAAGAGATATTAAAAGCCTACTTGGAAGCAAAGATAGAGCACGCACAATTAGTTTCAAATGCCTATAATACTTTCATTCAGGTAACCATTTTATCTCATTTGGTTCAACAGTATCCTGAGTTTCAATTAATTTCCCTTTTTTTTTGTTTTGTTTTGTTGTGTGTGTGTGTTTTTTGCAAGGCTGATGTTGCTGTAGCTGCTCCGACCAAACCCATGAAGAAAGGTTTGATCTTTTGCCTCTTTTTGTTTGTGGATTTTAAGGTTTTGTTCTATTTGCTTTGTTTGTATACGGATCTTAGAGTTCATGTTGTATGAGCACAAAAATACTTTTTTCATGTACCCTTTTACCATAGGAAATTCAAAGGATTGTTTTTTGCTGGTTCTTGGTAGAGGAGGAGATATTTGGTTGGCGGTGTGACTAATTCGTGTGTGTTTACAGGGAAGAGAGAAGCTGAGAATGAAATTGAGAAGTTAGTGAGTACAAACAAGCAAAAGAAACATTTGGCTGTAGCACAAGCTGCTGAGAAACAGAAGAGCGATGCAAAGGCTCAGAAGAAGAAGAAGAAACAAGAAACCAGTTCCTGTGACGATAGCTCTCAGCCAGAAGAAGAGAAGGTAATACATGCACGGACTGTTTTCGTCTAGCCAAGTTATTGAGTGCAGAATTTTGATTTATATTGTATTGCGTAGTATTAGGGTAGGGTATCTGCATTACACCCCTTGGGTGTGCCCCTTCCCCGGATCATGCGTGAACGCGGGATGTTTTGTGCACCGGGCTGCCTTTTTTATTGTATTGTGTAGTATGTCTGTTGAATTCATTTAGATATGTAGTCATTGTTAGTCCTGCCAATATTGTTGTATTTGTAAATAATAATTCTGCAAAATATAAGTTATCGTAATGAAATAGAAATTAATTCGAGCCCACTGAATTCACAGTGTTTCCTTAAGGAATTTAATCCCCTCCAAGTACCCAAGGATATGGATTATTTCCTCCCAGGATAGAACGAATAACACACTGGTGTAGCGGTACTTCAAACCCCAGTGTTTCAGCGAACACAAAGTTCGGTAGCAAATCACACTTACAGTTGCTTTGTTTGAAGTTAAAACAATGCAGAACGAAGGAGTAGAAACTCAGAAAATCGTATGGAAATGCTGAGAGGAAGGAGTGCAATGTATAGCCAAATCTGTTGAGCGTTTTCAGTTTTATGTCTTGTGTATTGTGTGTGTCTTTCTTCAACAGCTGCTGCACATATATATAGCAGCTAGTGTTGAAGAAGAATGACCGTCCACCCTCCATGGTGGAGCATGCATTAGCTTGTTTGTGGAGCAAGCACTTGGCCATGGTGGGAAGAGCATTAGGCGGCTTGTTGTCGCAGCTGGTAGTCAGTACACGGATTGGAACATATCTGTTACAAATGCGGATAATCTTACGTTAATATTTACTATTAACAAATAAATTTGATCAAAAAAATTAATCAATCAATCGATCATTTGACCGAATCCGAATCCGAATCCGAAGCCGAAGCCGAAGCCGTAGCCGTAGCCGAAGTCGAGCCGAGCGAGCGACGACGACGACGGCGCGAGGCTTGCTTTCTTCTTAACTCTTTAAGAGCTACAAGAAGAGCAATTATATATATACCCACCAAAAATCTTTTCATCTTCCAATATGGGACAATGTCTCATTGTCAAGAGGGGAAAACTTAAAATTTTACTCAAAAATTTCATTTTCCCTCTATTTCCCATTCACCCTCATTTTAAGACTATTTCATCTTAAATAACAAAACTTTCAACAATCCCCCACATGAATGGGGAATGGCTATATCACGGAAGTATGCATGGAAAAACTGTGTGATTTGCAAGCAAGGATTAATCGCATCTGGATAAGTAGGTTTCCCTTTGAACTTTCCGTAGTGAACTTATGTCGGATATACTCGGTCAATCAGTAGATTTGATATCTTTGAACCGTCGATCTTTGGTGTATACCTAGACAACCATAAGTCACACAATTAACCCTTAACCGTCTTTGGTTCTCATTGTTGTGTTCGTTTCAGCCATGAACACCGCCTGGTTTCATAAGTGCGTAGAGAACTGGCCTTACAAAGTTCTCCTTGAAGCGGCTAACACTTCACACTTACATAGGTGATTCCTAAACGTGTCATCCTGTAGATACACTATTTGATATACCCCGTATCAAATTTAGAAATCATTAAAAAGCCTTAATGCTTTATCCTTGGTACTGAACATTGTCTCATCACGAGAACGGACTAAAATTTTATTTGACAATGTTGAACCGTCATTAATGATTTTGTTTGATCTCCTTGAACCTAGATCTTGGGATCTCCAGTCTTCTAGGTAGAGTTACCGCCACAATGACTTGTTCTCGGCCATAGCCCCATTCCCCTTGATGATTTCTCAACTACCTCTCTAGTTAGGCCTTTTGTAAGTGGATCCGACACATTATCACTTGACTTTACATAGTCAATCGTGATAATTCCTCTAGAGAGTAATTGCCTAACGGTTTTATGTCTTCGTCGTATATGACGAGATTTACCGTTATACATAACGCTCCCAGCCCTTCCAATTGCCGCTTGACTATCACAATGTATGCATATTGGTGCCAACGGTTTGGGCCAAAATGGAATGTCTTCCAAGAAATTCCGGAGCCATTCAGCTTCTTCACCGGCTTTATCTAAGGCTATGAATTCAGCCTCCATTGTAGAGCGGGCAATACATGTTTGTTTGGACGACTTCCAAGATACCGCTCCTCCACCAATAGTGAATACATATCCACTCGTGGACTTAGAATCAGTTGAACCGGTGATCCAATTTGCATCACAGTATCCCTCAATCACCGCAGGGAATTTACTGTAGTGCAAGTCAAAGTTCTGGTATGTTCTAAATATCCCAAAACTCGTTTCTTGCCATCCAATGAGATTGGCCTGGATTGCTCGTATATCGACTCAGTTTACTTATAGCGCAAGCTATATCTGGTCGTGTACAATTCATGATATATATTAAGCATCCCAACACACGAGCATAATCCAATTGTGATATGATTTGGCCTTTATTCTTTGCTAATGCAAGATTCACGTCAATTGGAGTCTTTGCAACTTTAAAGCCCAAGTGCTTGAATTTTTCAAGTATTGTCTTAATATAATGAGATTGTGACAATGCCAGACCTTGAGGAGTCTTATGGAATCTTAATTCCCAGAATTAAATCAGCAACTCCCAAGTCTTTCATATCAAACTTGCTATTGAGCATACGCTTAGTAGCATTTATGTTGGCAATGTCATTACTCATTATCAGCATATCATCCACATATAGGCAAACAATGACTATGTGATTTGGAACATTTTTAATGTACACACATTTATCACATTCATTTATCTTAAAACCATTTGACAACATTGTTTGGTCAAATTTCGCATGCCATTGTTTGGGTGCTTGTTTTAGTCCGTAAAGAGACTTAACAAGTCTACATACTTTCTTTTCTTTACCTGGAACCACAAACCCTTCAGGTTGTTCCATGTAAATTTCTTCCTCCAACTCTCTATTTAAGAAGGCCGTCTTAACATCCATTTGATGAATTTCAAGACCATACACTGCAGCTAATGCTACTAACATCCGTATGGACGTAATTCTTGTAACTGGAGAGTATGTATCAAAGTAGTCTAGACCTTCTCGTTGTCTATACCCTTTGACTACGAGTCTTGCCTTGAATTTATCAATAGTGCCATCATTTTTTATTTTTCTCTTAAAAATCCATTTAGAACCCAAAGGTTTATTTTCAGGAGGAAGATCAACCAATTCCCATGTATGGTTGTTTAATATGGATTCTATTTCACTATTGACTGCCTCTTTCCAAAACAATGATTCCGAAGAAGTCATAGCTTCTTTAAATGTTTGAGGCTCATTTTCCAATAAGAAAGTCACAAAATCTGGTCCAAATGAAGTAGACGTTCTTTGACGTTTACTACGTCTTGGATCCTCCTGATTACATATACTTTCTTTTGTTTCTTCCCGAGGTCATTTAGATCCTTCACCAAACGACTCACATTCCTTTTTATACGGATATATATTTTCAAAGAACTCAGCATTATCTGATTCTATAACCGTATTATTATGAATGTCAGGATTTTCTGATTTATGAACCAGAAATCGATATGCTTTACTATTTGTCGCATATCCTATGAAAACACAATCAACGGTTTTCGGTCCTATCTTTACCCTTTTGGGTTTAGGAACTTGCACTTTTGCCAAACATCCCCACACTTTAAAATAATTCAAGTTGGGCTTCCTTCCTTTCCATTTTTCATATGGAATGGATTGTGTTTTGCTATGGGGCACTCGATTTAATATTCGATTAGCCGTAAGAATGGCTTCCCCCAACAAGTTCTGTGGCAAACCAGAACTTATCAACAACGTATTCATCATCTCCTTTAATGTGCGATTCTTTCTTTCCGCAATCCCATTAGATTGGGGCGTGTAAGGGCTGTTGTTTGATGAATAATTCCATATTCTAAACATATTTCTTCAAAAGGAGATTCATATTCACCACCCCTATCACTTCTTATCATTTTTACTTTCTTGTTAAGTTGCGTTTCAACTTCATTTTTGTATTGCCTGAATGCGTCTATTGCTTCATCTTTACTATTCAGTAAGTAAACATAGCAATATCGAGTACCATCGTCAATAAAAGTTATGAAATACTTCTTTCCACCGCGAGATGGTATTGACTTCATGTCACAAATATCTGTGTGAATTAAGTCTAAAGGATTTGAATTCCTTTCAACTGACTTATAAGGATGTTTAACATACTTAGATTCCACACATGTTTGACATTTTGATTTTTCGCATTCAAACTTAGGCAGTACTTCCAAGTTAATCATTTTTCGCAAGGTTTTATAATTGACATGACCCAAACGTATATGCCATAAATCATTTGACTCAAGTAAGTAAGAAGAAGCTGAAATATTATTATTGTTTTCCACAACCATTACATTCAGATTGAAAAGACCCTCGGTGAGGTAACCTTTTCCTACAAATATTTCATTCTTACTTATGACAACCTTGTCGGACACAAAAACGCACTTAAAACCGTGCTTAATAAGAAGTCCAGTAGAGACTAAATTTTTTCTCATTTCGGGAACATGAAGGACATTGTTCAAAGTCATGACCTTGCCAGAAGTCATTTTCAGAAATATCTTCCCACATCCTTCAACTTTTGCTGTTGAAGCATTTCCCATATAAACTGTCTCTCCGGGTCCAGCAGGAGCATAAGTAGCAAAAGTTTCTCTAACTGCACAAACATGGCGAGTGGTTCCTGAATCAAACCACCACAGTTTAGGATTTCCCACCAAGTTACATTCAGAAAGCATGGCACACAAGTAATCAACATCATCATGGTTTACTACTATGTTTGCTTGACCCCTTTTCTTGTCTTTCTTCGGAGCACGACACTCCGTAGATTTGTGTCCGATTTTCCCATAGTTGTAGCAGTTTCCACTGAACCGCTTCTTGCTTGGGTTGTATTTCGGACCAGAAGCCTTCTTCCTCTTTTTGTTATCTTCAACAATATTTGCTCCCATTATTGTTGAATTTCCACGGCCTCTCCTTTCAGCAGCTTTATTGTCCTCTTCGATTCTCAACCGAACAATGAGATCTTCAAGGGACATTTCCTTTCGTTTGTGTTTCAAATAATTTTTGAAGTCCTTCCACAACGGAGGCAACTTCTCAATCATTGCTGCTACTTGGAATGCTTCATTGATGACAAGACCTTCAGCAAGTAGATCATGAATAATCACTTGCAATTCCTGGACTTGGGTAATAACAGACTTGCTATCTACCATTTTGTAGTCCAAAAATTTTGCGGCAACGAATTTCTTCATCCCGGCATCTTCAGTTTTATATTTCTTTTCAAGCGCATTCCACAATTCTTTTGACGTCTCCACGCCACTGTATACATTATACAGATTATCATCCAGTTTGCTAAGAATATAATTCTTGCACAAAAAATCAGAATGCTTCCACGCTTCAATCACGATAAAGCATTCATTCTCTGGAGTTTTATCTGGCAGATCAGGAACATCTTCCTTGATGAACTTCTGTAGACATAACGTAGTTAAGTAGAAGAACATCTTCTGCTGCCAGCGCTTGAAATCAATTTCGGAAAATTTTCCGGTTTTTTCTGCCGGTGCCAACGCCGGTGTTCGGCTTGTCGATGCGTTGGCAGTCAAACTCCAGTGTTTCATCCCCTCCAAGTACCCAAGGTTATGGATTATTTCCTCCCAGGATAGAACGAATAACACACTGGTATAGCGATACTTCAAACCTCAGTGTTTCAGCGAACACAAAGTTCGGTAGCAAATCACACTTACAGTTGCTTTGTTTAAAGTTAAAACAATGCAGAACGAAGGAGTAGAAACTCAAAAAATCGTATGGAAATGCTGAGAGAAAGGAGTGCAATGTATAGCCAAATCTATTGAGCGTTTTCAGTTTTGTGTCTTGTGTATTGTGTGTGTCTTTCTTCAACAGCTGCTGCACATATATATAGCAGCCAGTGTTGAAGAAGAACGACCGTCCACCCTCCATGGTGGAGCATGCATTAGCTTGTTTGTGGAGCAAGCACTTGGCCATGATGGGAAGAGCATTAGGCGGCTTGTTGTCGCAGCTGGTGGTCAGTACACGGATTGGAACATATCCGTTATAAATGCGGATAATCTTACGTTAATATTTACTATTAACAAATAAATTTAGCCCAAAAAATTAATCAATCAATCATTTGACCGAAGCCGAAGCCGTAGCCGAAGCCGTAGCCGTAGCCGTAGCCGTAGCCGAGCCGTAGCCGTAGCCGAAGCCGAGCAAGCGACGACGACGACGGCGCAAGGCTTGCTTTCATCTTAACTCTTTAAGAGCTACAAGAAGAGCAATTATATATATACCCACCAAAAATCTTTTCCTCTTCCAATATGGGACAATGTCTCATTGTCAAGAGGGGAAAACTTAAAATTTTACTCAAAAATTTCATTTTTCCTCCATTACCCATCCACCCTCATTTTAAGACTATTTCATCTTAAATAACAAAACCTTCAACAGTCATATAATTGATAATGTGGGATCTCATTCTTAGTTTTTTATATATATGCAGCTTACTGAAACACTGACACCTCCTAAGAAAGTGACTCTTGCCAAGAATGGAAAATTAGCCAGCCGTTCGGATGATTCAGATTCTTTAGGCGAGGATGAAGTAGTATCTCTTAACTTAGCAGAATCTAGCATATTTTTGATATATTTTGGCTAGTGATGTAACTAACTCTGCTTCTGTTGGTGTATAGGCTCCTTCTAAGAAGGCTGTTGCAACTTCAAGTAAGAATGGTATTGCTGCTAATAAGAATGATGATTTGAGTGATGATTCGAGTTCTGAGGAAGATAGCAGTTCTGAAGCCAAGAAACCTCCTGCTAATGTCTCTGCTGCAGCTTCTAAGAAAGACGAGTTAAGTGATGAGTCTAGTTCTGAGGATGATAGCAGCAGCTCTGAGGAAGAGGATGCTGTTGTTAAGAAGGCGCATGTTGCTGCCTCAAAAAAGGAAGAATCTAGTGACGAGTCCAGTGATGATGATGATGATGTAAGGGCATATGGAGTTGATGAAATTGGTGCTATATTGATATTTTAATAATGTTACTCCTTGATGCTATAGTTGATTTTCTTTTTGACAGGAGCCTCCGTCTAAGGTAGTTTCTCAACCAACAAAAGCTCCTCAAGCCGTGAAAAAGAATAGTGACAGCTCTGAAGAAACCGACTCTGATGAAGATGATTCTGATTCGGACAAGGTTTGACCACTTGATATTTGATTTGTGTTATTTTTGTCCTCTTGCTATCGCATGAAATCCTTTATTTACTTAAGTGAGTATTTTACTTGCCTTTTGAGTATCTTATCATATTTTGCTTGCATTTGCATGTTGTCTGATAATTTTCTTTCTTTAGGGAAAGGCTGTTGTTGTATGTAAAAAGAAGGTAGGCTGGAAAAATCTTCATCTTCTACTTTTATTTTTTATTTACTTTGATAAGTCTCCATCTTTTTAATTGTATTTCATAATGTTCTACTTGGCAATATAATGAACCTTTCCCTTTCGTTCGTGCAATTCAGAAATGAACATCTACGGTAATCAATGTTTTCTTTAAAAAAGCTTATTTTTTTATAGGTGAAATGACATTACATCTTCGACCATGAATCATTTTAACCAACACGAAAATCTATCTCCATTTCTTTGACTTGATGTTAGTAATTTGTTAGCCTCGATTTACATTCTGTAGTTCATTGCTTTCCCCATCCTTTGCAGGTTCCTTCAACTGCAGACGGTGATGATGAGAGTAAGGATGATACTTCTGAAGAAAGTGATGAAGAGCCTCAAAAGAAAAAGATCAAGGTCTGGATATGTTTCATTCGTGATATTTTAACTTGTATTTCATTTTAGTTCATTGTCTAACAATTGTGTTTCACAGCCCTCTAGCACTCCAACTGTCTCAAATACTCAAAAGGAGAGTAGTTCTGAGGAAGATGTTCCTGCAGCCAAGATACCTCCTGCTAATGGCTCAGCTGCAGCTTCGAAGAAAGACGAGTCAAGTGATGAGTCTAGTTCTGAGGATGATAGCAGCGCTGAGAAGGAGGAGGAGGCCGTTAATAAGGCGCCTGCTGCTGCACCTAAAAAGGGTACTGCCGCTGCCTCTAAAAAGGAAGAATCCAATGACGAGTCTAGTTCTGATGATGTAAGGGCATATGCTAGGTGATAAATGCAAATATTCCAACTTGTATTTCGTTTTAGTTCATCATTTCACAATTCTGTTTCACAGCCCTCTAGCACTCCAGCTATCTCAAAGAAGGAGAGTAGTTCTGACGAATCTTCTGATGAAGACGAGTCCTCTGAAGAAGAAGAGGATGAAAAACCATCGAGTACTCCCAAGAAGGTAATATTTTCGTATCTTTTGGGTTGATCAGAATATTCCTTTTTGGCATAACTAGATGATCTGCATCTCTTCCAGCTGATTTCATAATTAGTTATAGCTTCGCTCTTACAATTGGTTGAGCTGCACTATTTATTATGTCTCGTTGCTTTACAAAATTATATTTGCGTTTTGTATTTTACTTAAAACTATGCTGTTCATAATGCAGCAAAAGACCCCTATTACTCCTAAAGCTCAAACTCCGGGATCAAAAACATTATTTGTTGGAAATCTACCCAACTCGGTTGAGAATGGTTCTTTTGAGGGCTCATGTTGAATTTTTCACTGCACAGAAGGTAAGTTATTTTCTCCGTAACAAAGTTGTTAGTCTGATGCATGCTGCCAGATGAAGAAAAAAAAAGAATCTTAAAGACGCTAAATCACCACCTGCATTTTCTTGAACCGATAAACAGCTAAGCTCTATCAACTAGTTTGGGTTATTTGTCCGTAAAAACATGGATAATTGCATTCTATTAATTGATGCAATTTGGTTCTTCCCAGTTCTTCGCTTGTATTTTGTTTTTACATTCAGTTCTAGCAAATTCTGTTCACTTTGTGAGTTTTACTTATGTTTACCCGAAAAACGGATAGAGTTGAATTTGTACGTAGTTGTAAGGATATGTGATATGGCTTGATACAAATCGTAAGGACAAATAGAAATATCAAATATGGATTGCAAAGAATGCAAAATAAGCAAGGTTGAAAAGAAGATGATTGTTTAGACTAAGCAAAATGAATCAATTAATAAAGCCTCAAAGAATATTCTTTGAATATAGGAGAATATGGTTCTTGAATTACAATGTAAGCAAAAAACTGTCTTGTACAGAAATGTAGCTATCCTCTTTATAGTGGAGGATCCTACTTTAAATATAATTAAAAATACATAGTGGAGATTCCATGATAAATCAGCTTTTCCCTTATTCCCGCCGAGATTCTCTCCCTTAGTGTGTTTGCAACGGCTCTTGTCTGTGGGCTCGAGCTTGATCGGCCTCGGTGCCGGTCGGTAGTGCTTCTAGAGCTCGATACGGATTCGGGATCAGGTGATGATTCGGAGTCGGTCCTGGTTGGCATTTGCCCCTTAAGCTCGAAATCATCTCATCATAGTTCGATCCGGACCCGAGCTCGGTGATGACTTCAAACTCGGTGTTTGACCTATACCCGGAATCCGAAACTTGTTTGTACCATCTTCGGAACCCATCTCGATATTACGAAGTCTTCCTTCAATCCATTATATTTCGATCTTGATCAATCATACGAAGGCCAAAATCTATTTCGACCGTATACAACTTAGTTACTCTTGATGTTCCTCTGAACGAGTGTACGATGATGTGATTGTCTACTTGTACGGATAATATGCAATGCTTCTTCTTGATGCCCGATGGTTACTCAGTTTTGCTACTGATATCTTATTATACATGATCTATCTGAAAGTTTAAAATATATTCTTCCAGAGTGTTATACTCGCTTATTTTTCTCCTTTTGGTTTTCTGGCCCATCTTGTAGGATCTTGGTGATGCAGCGTGATAGCTATTAATGGCTGAAGCTTACGGGTTGTTCAAGATATGACAAACTAATGTTGTTTTTTTTGTGTTCTTGAAAGCATTAACAACTAGCTTCTTTGGATGTGGTGTCTAGTAGCATACTATATCTGTTTATATTTTTACAGACTGTTATTTTTATGACTCAAGACTGGCTCTTGGATGCTTGTTTTTGTAGATGACATGAGTTTCATACTGAACTTTACAGGCCTATGTTATCTTATATATGAAAAGCTTGTTCTAACTGAAGTTATATATGATATTTTTTAAAGTTTTCAGCTTCACCCTCAACTTTCATCGATACATCTTTTTTCCCATGGTCTAGTTTTCTAGCACTCGAATAATATACGATCACATAAGTATGACTTCTGCCTCTCCAATTTCTCATAGATCGCACCTCGTCATTCGTCAACACCCTTCAGGTCAGCCAATCTATTGTTATCAACATAAGGCTTCAATTCCTCATCAAGATCCCAATTTTGTGGGTTCCCCATATTGATTGTTTTTCAAAGCAGTCATCATCTCACCTACAATAATACTCAAGGGCCTGAGATTGTTTAAATGGACAAAAAGGAGACAACTAATTCTGGACCATTTCTCATCCCTTTGCTTTCCTTTTGGGGGCAAGAATTTGCGTGACAGACCCGCTGAGCCTGGTATTCAAACTTTTTCCCCATTTTTAAATGTTGTTTAAATATAGGCTTCTTGATGGGAACAAACCCCTTTCTTCGTAAAAGAAAGAAAGAAAAGTAAAAGTTATATAAAAGAAGACAGAGAAAAAACAGAAGAAAGAAAACGTGAAAAAAATTTGGGGCAGCCTCTCTCACCCCCACCAAGTCAAAATTTGCAGGCTGCAAATTTGAAAGAAGAATTCGGTTAGCAATTTGCGGTACCGTCTTCTTTGTATTCACATTCCCTGAAAAATTTCTTTCAGCAGACGTTCTGCCCATAAATAGGCATCCCCTCCTTCAGTTGTAAATCATCCCTCAACTTCTTCTTTGTCTTCAATTAATAAAGAGATATTCTTTGTGTGACCGTCGATTAGGCAAAAATTATCGAACCACGTAAATCTTGTGCAACTTATTGCTTTTCTCTTTTGAATATTTTTTCCCTTCTATTAGCCTGACACGCCTCCCAATAACTGGTATCAGAGTACAGACAGTGTAATTCTGGTAGAAAAGTACGACATTGGTGCATGTACTATTCACAAGAATAGTACGGCACTATTAATCATCATTACTAACATTATTCACAATAGTGAAGTACTATTCATTCACAGTGATAGTTCTGTTCACCAATAGTGATTTTTGTCTATCTGTTGGGATATTTGTTTCTTACACGGAATAGTATTCATCGTTACTATTCACATGCACTATTCACATAATTTTTTTTTGTGAAAAATGGCATCGGAAGAAGGGAAGGTTAAGATCGACAAGTTCAATGGCAAAGATTTTGGATTTTAGAAAATACAAATAGAGAATTATTTGTACCAGAAAAAATTACACTTACCTCTGACCGAGGTCAAATCAGAGAATATGGCCAAAGCAGATTGGGATTTATTAGATCGCCAAACTTTTGGTGTGATTCGTTTGACGCTAACACGAAATGTGGCATTTAACATCATTAACGAGAAGACCACTACAGGCCTGATGAATGCGCTATCAAATATTTACGAGAAGCCATTTGCTTCAAATAATGTCTATTTGATGAGTCGATTGTTCAACTTAAAGATGACACAAGGTGGATCTGTCACAGAACATATCAATGAGTTTAATATAATATTAACTCAGTTGAGTTCTGTTAATATAACATTTGATGACGAAGTCACGGCATTGATTCTACTAGCATCTCTACCGGAGAGTTGGTCTGCAACGGTAGCTGCAGTTAGCAGTTCATCGGGAAGTACCAAACTCAAATTGAATGATATTAGAGACTTGGTTCTAACCGAAGATATTCGCCGAAGAGAATTAAGTGATTCCCCAGGATCTGCTTTTAATACCGAAAGCAGTGGGAGGAGCAACCAAAGAGGACAAAGTCATGGTCGTGGCAGATTAAAGTCAAGGAGAAGAGAGCAATCCAAAAATCCAAGGACATTACTTGTTGGAATTGCGATAAAAAAGGTCACTACAATAGTCAATGTAGAGAACCAAAGAAGAAGAAGGAAGAAAATTCAGCAAATGTAATTGCTGAACAAGTTGGTGATGCACTAATTTGTTGTGCAGATACTCCAGTCGAATCTTGAATTCTGGACTTAGGTGTATCATTTCACTCTACATCATGCAAAGAATTATTGCATAATTATATTGCTGGAAAATTCGGGAAGTGTTATCTAGCATACGGTGAACCTCTGGACATTGTCGGAAAAGGTGAAGTTCATATAAAGACTCCACAAGGCACGATATGGAAATTGTAAAATGTCTGACATGTTCATCGCCTCAAGAAAAATCTGATATCTATGGGTCAGATTGACAGTAAAGGATATACAACAATATTCGGTAACGGATCGTGGAAGATAACCAAAAGAAATTTGGTTGTGGCACGAGGCTTCAAGAAGGGAACACTATATGCAACTGCAATACAAAGAGATACTATATCAACAGTTGATCATGGTCATGATACAACATTGTGGCACTGGAGGCTCGAGCATATGAGTGAGAAGGGAATGAAGTTGTTGGCATCCAAAGAAAAGTTTCCAAACCTAAATCATATTGAATTAGGTTTGTGCGAAGATTGTATTTACGGAAAACAAAAGAGAGTTAGTTTCTCAAAGGTGGGAAGGACTCTAAAAAAAAGAAGCTAGAACTAGTGCATACATATGTGTGGCGACCAGCTCCTGTACCTTCTCTGGGAGGCTCACACTATTATGTCACTTTCATTGATGATTCCACAAGAAAGGTATGGGTTTATTTCTGAAAAATAAATCTGATGTGTTTGTTACCTTTAAAAGATGGAAAGCTGAAGTTGAAAATCAGACAAGCCTAAAGTTAAAATGTCTGAAGTCTGACAACGGAGGAGAATATGATAGTCAAGAGTTCTGTCATGACCCAATTTCTCTTATAGGCCATGATGGCGCCTAACATCGCCGCTAGGCAAGCCTATGACGAATTTACTACGTGATTTCTTCTTTTAAACAATTTCCAAGTAATTAATTCCCATTAATTTTAGAAAGTTGAATAATGGAGAGTCATGTGATTAAAATGTAAACGTCTGAATACAAGCATAAATATGTAAATACACCAAAACCATAAAGTCTACTAGAGTGTGTGCCAAGATCTGGTGTCACAAGTGTATTAGCAACTAGTAGAATGTACAAAACTCTAACCATTGTCCGAAATAAAGTAAACAGAATATAAATACAAAATAGAGGCTTTAGGGGCTGCAGAGCGGCTCGGGAAGCAGCTCACCACTAGGCCTCGGGATATCTGGGATGCGCGCCGGTAGGACCGCCAGATGAACCTGCATCAGATCCTGCACGGTCAGGTGCAGAAGTGTAGCGTGAGTACATAAACAACATATACCCAATAAGTATCAAATCTAACCTCGACGAATTAGTGACGAGGGGTCGACATCGACACTTACTATGGGCTACCAATAAAAGTACAGAAGTTCTAAATAGCATGGGTTATGTAATCAAGATAATAACTAAATAACAAGCAGGAAGCAATGAATTTCTTTCACACATGGTAAGTCCCAGATTAATTCCATCATATATAATTTTAACCTTTCAAGCCATGAAATGATATCAAATATATAATTAAACTCACGATTATGTCGAGGTCGTATGGCCCGATCCAAAATAACGTGTATACTGCCGAGGGTCGAGCGGCATAAACCATAGATGTATCTATCTACTGCCTAGGCGTTCGCCCCGCTCCACAAGAAGAGAGGATACTTTGTAAGCATTTGACTTAACATTATTAAAGGCTAGCACACAACGTAGTACACATTCCATTAACAATCTTTCACAATTCCTCTAACAAGTTCTAATATATTGTAGGCACTTTAATTAACAGATAGGGTGCGACATTTCAAATAAATCATAATTTGGGTCCTAAACTACCCGGACACAGAATAAATAGTAGCTACGCACAAGCTCTCGTCACCTCGTACGTACGTATCCCCCATAATTAGATGCAAACATTAATTTTAATTACATATGGGGTAAATTCCCTCTTACAATATTAGACAAGAGACTTACCTTGTCTCATGGCTCACTTGGTCAAAATTCCGCTCTAAAGTCCCAACTCGGTGTCGAACAATCTAAAACTAGCCAAACGTTATATAAACTAATCAATACATGTTCAAAAATTCATATTCAAACTATTAGAGTGATTACCCAACCCCAATTTGAAGGATTCCTATGATTCACCCCCCGGGCCCACATGTCCGGATTCCGGAAATTTTTGAAGAAAGTTGTTACCCATTACCTCATGAACTCAAATATATAGTTTTCACTAAATTCCATAAGCATTTTTGTGGTTAAATTTTATTTTTATCAAAACCTAGATTTTTCAACTAAACCCACAATTTTTCATAATTTATATGTTAAATCTACCCATAAATTATGTATTTAACTCACATTAAGTAGAAATTACTTACCTCGAATAGCTAGTGAAAACCCCCTCTCTAACCAGCTCCAAAATCACCCCAAGAATGAAATAAATAAACCCAAAAATGCTCAAACCCCGACTTAAATGTAGGTTCTTCCTTCAGCGATTTCCGCACCTACGGCTCGGCATCTGCAGAAAGGGCCTCGCAGATGCGGTCCTCCCCTTCAGTTGGCTTCCTCGCTTCTGTGACCAGTAGCTCACTTCTGCGAGACCGCTGTTGTGGCGAACTCCTCACATCTGCTCCATCACCGCTTCTGCGACCGTCTTCTTCGCACCTGCGACGATGTAGGTGCGGTCCCTTCGCCGCTTCTCCGATCACTGGGCAGCATGTGCTGGACCGCTTCTGTGGTCCATGGCTCGCTTCTGCAAGATCGCACTTGCGGCTAGCCCTTTGTAGGTGCAATTACACCAGAAACATGGTGCTTCAGCTACTCTTCTAAGTCCAAATGAGTTCCGCGCCACGTCCGATTAACACCCGAGGCCCCCAGGGCCCCGTCCAAACATACCAACAAGTTTGAAATCATAAAATAAAATTGCTTGAACCCTCGGAATGCATAAAACAACATCAAACTAAGAATCACACCCCAAACCAAATCGAATCAACTTATAAACTTCAAGTTCTTCCAATTTACTGCGAATGCGCCGAATCGTACTTAAACTATTTGGAATGACAATAAATTTTGCGTGCAAGTCTTAAATAACCATAAAGAGCTATTCTCGGGGTCGTAATCCCAAAGGGAACTCTACAACACCAAAATCTACTCCAAACCAAATTTAAGGAAATTTAAAACCTTCAAGTTGACAAATATCTATATTAGGCGTCGAAACGCTCCCGGTTCATCCAAAAACCGATCCGAACATACGTCCAAGTCGAAAATCATCATACGAACCTATTGGAACTGTAAAATCCCAATTCTGAGGCCATTTACTAAAAATGTTGACCAAAGTCAAACTTAGCCTTTTTTTATTTTCTTATGAAAATAATTTTTAAACTTTTCTTGTCAATAATGAACCATCAAATTATTTTGAAATTATATCTTCTTCAAAAGCTAATTATTGGAAATAGACAATTAAAAATGAAATTGATTCTATTTTGAAAAAAAGATAATTGCACCTCCCAGTGCAAAACCTATTAGTTGTAAATGGATTTTCAAAAGAAAATTTAATCATGGTAGATCTTTAGATAAATATAAAGCTCGATTAGTAGCAAAAGTTTTTTCTCAAAAACAAAATATAGATGATTTTGATACATTTGCACCAGTGACTAGAATTTCTTCCATTCGAGTTTTAATTGGTAGTTCAGATATATGTAGATGACATAATCTTTGGAGCAACTACTGATAAACTAAGTAAAGAATTTGCTAAACTAATGGGGAGTGAATTTGAAATGAGCATGATGGGTGAGCTTAATTTATTTTTAGGCTTACAAATTAAATAAAATTCAAATGGAACTATGATCCATCAGCAGAAGTATGTAAAAGAGTTTCTTAAAAGGTTTTAAATGGAAGATTCCAAAGAAATCGACACTCATATTGCAACAGCTACAAAGTTGGATATAGATGAACCTGGTTCATCTGTTGATCAGAAGTTGTATAGGGGAATAATTGGTTCATTATTGTATCTCACTGCTAGTAGACCTGACATTGTTTTCAGTGTAGGACTTTGTACAAGATTTCAGGCAAATCCAAAAGGAATCTCACTTGACTGCTGTAAAGAGAATCTTGAGATACCTAAAAGGCACCACTGATCTTTGTCTTTGGTATCCAAAAGGTAGTAATTTAAATCTTGTGGGATATGTTGATGTTGATTATGCAGGTTTTCTTATAGATATAAAGAGCACCTCAGGTATGGCACACTTTCTTGGCCCATGTCTTGTGTCTTGGGCCACCAAAAAGCAAAATTCAGGGGCCTTATCTACTGCTGAAGTTGAGTATGTTGTTGCTGCTTCATGTTGTACTCAATTGTTGTGGATCAACAAGCAATTAATGGACTTTGAAATTGATATTGGTTGTATCCTTATTTTTTGTGATAACACTAGTGCAATTAGTATGACCAAGAACCCGGTTCATCACAAGAGAACTAAGCACATAGATGTTAGGCATCACTTTTTGAGGGATAACTATAAAAAAGGGTTGATCTCTGTGGAATTTTGTGCTACTGACAAGCAAATAGCTGACATCTTTACAAAAGCCTAAAGCAGAGATCACTTTGAAAGGAACAGGTTAGAATTAGGGATGATTAAGATCGCCTAAAAGGACCAGTTCAGAGTACACAACGAAAAAAAATTAAAAAAAAATCTGAAAATTGTGTACATAATTAGATTAATTTTTGCTCAGTCTCATACTTTCAATAGTATACTCTTGTGCCATGTGTTAAAATAACTCATTAATCTCTAATCATATTTTCTCTATTTTGGCAAATTTAGACTTACACAAGAGTATTCTCAGTGAAGAACCTGGTTCATCAAGATAACACGGTATGTTTTCTACACTCTGCATAATTTGAAATAATAATATTTGGATCATGAGCAGAGTCCTACTTAATTCCAAACTCCTTTTAGACTTATCTGTTACAAGTGAATCAGTTCTGTTCAAAAGAGTCCCAACCGAATTGAAGTACCTAGATTCTAGGGATACACTCCAAAATCTTTTCAAAACTGAAATTCAGTTTGATTAGACTTCCACACCCACTATCATCCCTTCCACCACCCCAACCTCTAAGAAAAGTGTAAAGATGCTTGCTCGCAAGGTTGTTGCAGGGAGAGAACAAATTTGGACAATAGGTTTGTACTAGTAGGGTCTAAAGCAGGTGTTAAAACTACAGAGTTTGGAGGAATTGGTGGTAAAAATAAAAAAGGAAAAGAAAAAGAGAGCAAGGGTGTTCAAATGCTGTGAGGGAAAAGGGTAAAAGAGTGGTTGATTCTTCACCCACTCCTGTGAGTTTAACCAAAGACACAGGTGCAATGGTTGTTTGGCATGAAAAACCTGCTGGAGTAGAGGAGAGTGTAAAGCAAACAGGGGGAAGTGGGTCTGGCAAAGCCGCTGAAGGGCTGGTTTAACTTGGGAAAAATATAGATGAACTTGTTTCATCTGAACAGGAAACCCTCGCAGACCTACTGAAAAGAGTGACTGAAAGTTATAATCCAAAGAAGAAAGGGAGGTTGGTACAAGCAAGGATCATTTTGGGGCAAATACGCTGCATGCTTGTGACTATGAAGTCCATGTCACTTCTAAAGAACCTGGTTCATCTAAGAAGGTACCAGTGAATAGCAAGGTGTAAGACTTGGTGCAAGAAAGTGGGGCTAAGGATGCTGAGATTGAGAGGCTGAAGAAAAGGTTGGCTAAGGTGGAGACTGAGAGAGATGCTCTCAGAACTGAGCTGGCAAGAGAAAAGGAGAAGAATGATGGCATTCTTCAGGATATGCTGAAACTCCTCCAAGCCAAAAACCAAGCACCCAGTTCTTCCAAGTCTTAAACTTCTAGCCCAGTGTAGACCTTTCAATGACCCAGTTTGGGATGTTTTGTTTGCTCATGTTTTCAGTATTTTTAATTTTTTTTATGCTTTGTGGAAGAATCGTATCAATCATCAATGAAATTCACTGTTTTTGCTCTAACTGTTTGTTTATATTTCTTTGATGGTTAAAATTCTTAGCTTGATCTATGATGATTAATCCATGATTACATTTGAAGTAGACCTAGAGGCCATGAGTAAGTTTTAAAATCTGGTTATCTCACATTTTTATGCAACTTTTTGATGATGCCAAAGGGGAAAAAAGGTTATGCTTTACACTTTGAACAATGGTGTTTATAACCTAATGAACCTGGTCCTTGATAATAAGTGATAAAAAGGAAAAATATTTCTAACATTGTGTTGATGTTGAGCTAAGTTGAAACAGAGCCTAAGCTTATGGAAGCACAGAGTTTGTCATCATCAAAAAGGCAGAATTTGTTGGCCCAAGTAAAGAATAGTTTTGAAGATTGACAAAGGAACTCAGGGATGAACCAGGTCCATCACTGGAAGACATAGACACTGGTAGAGTCAAGGCACGTGAGGTGTACATGCAGGAGATAAGCGTATTCTGGTAGAATGAGATATCTCCTGATCGAAAAGATTGCAAAAACGATAAGGGGAAGGACTCCTTATTCAGTAAGAACAGTATCTAAGATAAGGAAGGTTTTAGGAGTTGAGTTTAACTAGAACTCTTCCACAAAGGAAGAGTAGCATTAGAATTCTAGTTAATCCTTTATCTACTAACTCCTATATATTGCAGAATGTTCTTATTGTACAGTGACGCACAAAAGCAGAAGTTAAACGTGAATTGAGAGCAAAATAGCAAGGCATTTTGCAAGCAGTTCGTGTGTGATTTAAGTGTGCGAACCTGAAGCTACATGAACCAGATAGAAGAACCAGCTCCAAATGTCTGTCTTTTATTCTAGTTCAATTGTAGTAGGTGTTTTCATATTGTACCTTTTAACTTTATCTAGAGGCAATTGTAATAGGTACTCAAAGTATTCAAGTTAGAGTTGACTTGAAGTTGTCGCAGCAGTTAGAGGCTGGTTGCCACAACGGGATTAGAGTTAATCCTAGATTTACAAAAGTATTTTGTAAATGCAGTTTTTGGCTCAGTGATTTAGTGGAAAGTTTAGGAAAATCCTACTGGGAAGTAGGTCGTGGTTTTTTCACCTTTTGAGCCAGGTGTTTTCCACGTAAAAATCTTTGTGTCCTTTATTTTCTATACTTATTATTCCGCAACAGTAGTAGTTGGAACACATAGAAGAACCAGGTCCTTCTATAATCTGTGCACACGAAAAATTGGATACCATACAAATCACCCCCCTCTTGTGTGGTATTGACGTATAAAACATCAATGGCAGATTAAAACAGTGGAGGAAAACATAAAGTTTGTTACAAATTAATTTGATTATATTAACTGATAAGAGAGACAAAGAGATATTAATATTTAAATAAAGAATTAAAAAATTATATATATAACAAGTATGTATGTGCTACAATGGCCTCTGACCTTTTGTACCATTCTAGGAAATACTTGCAAAATAGGTACTAAGGAACTGTTCTACATCCTAGGCATTTGGCCTAGACCTACGAATGTTAGAGAAGCAAACATAACATGTACACGTCTTGCACCTAAAACTGAAGACCAAAACATAGAGAAACTGGTGATGCTGCAATTTTCAAACTATTCTTTTTATAATGAGGCATAATTTTACAAGGACTTCCGAAAGCTGGAAATTATAACTTTTTATGCTTTATATAGTTGAACGTGTACCAAAACTTAAAAATAGATCTCAAAGATATTTAGCCAAATTTGCTAGCTAGTCCAGATATCGAGTTTGTGTTGTGATATTTCCAAAAAGTGGACAAATGTCCATCCATGTGGCAACTTGCATGGGAAGTTCAAAACAGGTGTCATGTTCTAAGCTTCTCAATTAGCCTATAAATAGGCCTTCAAAATAGCCATCAAGTATCAGTACATTTAACTTTACCTCTTTCATTCCTCTTCAGTTTCCTTTTCTTTCTTCCTTAAAACATTTATAGTCTACTTTGTTTGTTCCCCTCTTTTAAATAGCTGAGTTTGTAATTTAATAATTTGTTGATTCTTGTATCCTCCCTAATAGAGGTATGCTTGTTTAATTCTAGAGAGACATTTCGCACGACCCAAAATTCCCACCTTCGGTCCGTGATGGTGCCTAACATTTTACTTGCTAGGCAAGCCAATGTTAGAATAATATTAACCAATTTTTTAAAATAATTTTTAAATTATTAATAATCAAAGAAACAAATACGGAAGAAAAGTTTGAAATATAGTTAATAATTCATAAAAACAATGGTGTCTAAATATCATCCCAGAATTGGTGTCACAAGTGCACGAGCTTCTAGAATAATACAAATAAAGGTCTGAATAAAATGAAGATGTCTAGAAATAAATACACAACTAAAGTAAAATAGACGGGGACTTCAGAACTGCGGACGCCATGCAGTTATACCTCAAGTCTCCTCCGAGTAGCTGAAATCCGAGCAAACATAACATGTACACGTCTAGCTCTTAAATTTGTACAAGAAGTGAAGAGTGTAGTATCAGTACAACCGATCCCATGTACTGGTAAGTGCTGAGCCTAACCTCGACGAAGTAGTGACGAGGCTAAGGCGGTTCACTTACATTAATATGTACGCAATATTAGTAACAACAACAATAATAGAAATAAATCAGGTAACTCATTTATAATGATTGGAGCCAACTCAGCAGTTAAAACCAATTATCATTTCCATCAATTCTGTTGCAGTGTGCAACCCGCTCTCACAATATATTCACATTCAATTCTGTTGCAGTGTGCAACCCGCTCTCACAATATATTCACATTCGGTTATGTTGTAGCGTGCAACCCGCTCTCACAATATATTCACATTCGGTTATGTTGCAGCGTGCAACCCGCTCTCACAATATATTCACATTCAGTTCTGTTGCAGCGTACAACCCGCTCTCACAATATATTCATTTTAATCAAGTTTGTTGCGGCGTGCAACCCGATCTCTTAATATATATATATATATATATATATATATATATATATATATATATATATATATATATATATATATATATATATATATACGACTTTTAAATAATTTTGTTGCGACTTGCAACTCGATCCTCAAATATGGACTTTTAATAAGTCTGTTACGGCGTGCAACCCGATCCTCCAATATAGACTTTTAATAAGTCGGCGTGCAACCCGATCATGCAATATGGACTTTTAATAAATCTGTTGCGGCATGCAACCCGATCCTCCAATATATTCATTATAATCAATCTTGTTGCGGCGTGCAACCCGCTCCTCCAACATATTCATTTACCAATTCTTATAGAAGAATTTTTCCAATAAATGCAACAATTAATATAAAATTATAAGACAGCAAGCATACAATAATTATGATTTAATTACGAAAAAAAATACAAATAGCAAATTATTATAGAAATCAGAGAGAAAATATGCAGTTTAATATTTAATATGTTAAATGTCAAATAACAATTAAGGCACATAATTCAAATAGCATGTAACAATTAATGCAGGAATTCAAGAATTAATATTTGACAAAGAATAGGAGAGAAACAATTATTATAATAATTAATTCATGATTTAAAATAATTTATGATTTTTCAAGTAAGCAGGCAAACAATTAATTTGACGATGTATAGACACTCGTCACCTCGCCTATACGTCGTTCGCATGCAATTCACATAACAATTAATTTAAGGGTTCTATTCCCTCAAGTCAAGGTTAACCACAACACTTACCTCGCTTTGCAAATTCCAATCAATTATTCAACCACAACTTTTTCTTTTAAATTTTTCTTCGAAAGCTTCAAATCTATTCACAAACAATTCAATATAATCAATACAAATCATAGGAATTAATTCCATATGAATTTACAAATTTTCAGGATAAAAATCTGAAATTTATTTAAATATTCTACAGTGGGACCCACATCTCAAATCTCAGAAAAACTTATGAAATCTGAACACCCATTCCGAGACGAGTCCAACCATACAAAACTTATCCAATTCCGATGTCAAATGGACCTTCAAATCTAATTTTTTTATTTTTTTAAAGTTTTAAAAAAAATCCAATTTCTTTCGTCTAAATCCGAAATAAATGATGAATATAAAGTTAGATTTATGAAATACAATCACTATATGATAAAGAACACTTGCCCAGTTCAAAATCGTGAAAAAACAAATCGCCCCTAAGCCGAGTTATAATTGAGTGTTTGTGAAAAATGAGAAAAATCCTGTTTTGGTTTTGTTTTAAGTCACAGGCGTCAGGCCTTCTTCGCGTTCGCGAAGGGCCTGTCGCGTTCGCGATAAATAGAAGCCCGTGGCATTCACGTTCACGAAGGCTTTTTTCCCCTGGCCTTCGCGTTCGCGTAGAAGGACAACTGACCCCTCCCCCAGGCCTCTAAAGCTTCGCGTTCGCGTTGAGCTGGTCGCGTTCGCGAAGGGTAAAGTCCCCATAGCTTCGCGTTCGCGACCCAATATTCGCGTTCGCGAAGAAGGAAAATTCAACCAACTCATTTTGCTCTTCGCGTTCGCGAGAGTACATTCGCGAACGCGATGAAGGAAATACCAGTAGCCTGAAGTTGCAGAAAAACCAGATTTTCTAAGTTTCAAATCATCCTGTATCCTATTCAAAACTCACCCGAGCCCTTGGGGCTCCAAACCAAACATATACACAAGTCTTAAAACATCATACAAACTTGCTCGTGTGATCAAATCGCCAAAATAACACCTAGAACTACGAATCGGACACCAATTCAACGGAAATTTTCAAGAAAATTTTAAATCTTATATTTTTACAACCTGACGTCCGAATCATGTCAAATCAACTCTGATTCTCACCAAATTTGGCAGACAAGTCATAAATATTATAGTGGACATATACCGGGCTCCGAAACAAAAATACAAACCCGAGGTCAATAAATCCAACTCCAGTAATTTCATAAAAATCATTAAGCTTTCAAGCTTTTAGTTTTTCATCAAAATTTCATATCTCGTGCTACGAACCTCGAAATTCGATTCCGGGTATACGCCCAAGTCCCTAATCACGATACGGACCTACCAGAATTGTCAAAACACTGATCCGGGTCCGTTTGCTCAAAATGTTGACCAAAGTCAACTCAGTTGAGTTTTAAAGCTCTATTTCACATTTTAATCCATTTTTCACATAAAAACTTTCCGGAAAATTGTACGGACTGCGCACACAAGTCGAGGAATTATACATGGTACTTTTTTTTTGAGGTCTTAGAACACAGAATTACTTATTAAATTTAAAGATGACATTTTGGGTCATCACATTCTCCACCTCTAAAACAAACGCTCGTCCTCGAATGGAGTTAGAAAAAGTACCTGAGCTGGAGAAAAGGTATGGATATTTACTCCACATGTCCGACTCGGACTCCCAGGTAGATTCCTCTACCGCTGACCTCTCCATTGCACCCGAACTGAAGGATAAATCTTAGACCTCAACTGTCGGACCTGTCGGGCTAGAATAGCCACCAGCTCCTCCTCGTAAGTCAAATCTTTGTCCATTTGGACTGAGCTGAAATCTAACACATGGGACGGATCACCATGATATTTTCGGAGCATAGACACATGAAACACCGGATGAACCGCTGATAAACTAGGTGGTAGTGCAAGCCTGTAGGCTACTTCTCCCACCCTTTCAAGAATTTCAAAGGGTCCGATATACCTGGGGCTCAACTTGCCCTTCTTTCCGAACCTCATTACACCTTTCATAGGTGAAACCTGGAGCAATATTCTTTCTCCAACCATGAATGCAAAATCACAAACTTTACGGTCGGCATAACTTTTTTCCTAGACCGAGCTGTGTGAAGTCGATCCTGAATAATTTTGACCTTATCCAAGGCATCCTGTACCAAATTGGTACCCAACAACCGAGCCTCTCCCGGTTCAAAACCAGCCAACTGGCGAACGGCATCGCCTTCTATATAATGCCTTATATGGAGCAATCTGAATGCTCGACTGGTAGCTATTATTATAAGCAAACTCCGCAAGTGGCAAGATCTGACCCCAAGAACCTCCAAATTCTATAACACAAGCGTGAGGCATATCTTCCAATATCTGAATGGTGCGCTCTGACTGTCCATCTGTCTGTGGATGAAATGTTATACTCAACTAAACCCGCGTGCCTAACTCACATTGTACAACCCTCCAGAAGTGTGAGGTAAATTGCGTACCTCGATCTGAAATAATAGACATGGACACACAGTGTAGGTGGAAAATCTCACGAATGTAAATTTCAGCTAACCTCTCTGAAGAATAGGTAACTGTCACTGGAATGTAATATGCTGACTTGGTCAACCTGTCCACAATGACCCAAACTGCGTCAAATTTTCTCTGAGTCTGTGGGAGCCCAACAATAAAATCTATAGTGATACGCTCCCACTTCCACTCAGAAATTTCTAACTTCTGAAGCAAACCACCAGGTCTCTGATGCTCGTACTTAACTTGCTGACAATTCAGACATCGAGCTACATATGCAACTATATCCCTTTTCATTCTCCTCCACTAATAATGTTGCCGCACATCTTGATACATTTTGGCGGTACCTGGATAAATAGAATACCTGAAACTGTGTGCCTCTTTAAGAATTAATATACGAAGCTCATCCACATTAGGCACACAAATACGACCCTGCATTCGCAGAACCCCATCTTCCCCCACAGCAACCTGTTTGGCATCACCTTGCCGCACCGTGTCCTTAAGGACAAGTAAATGAGGATCATCATACTGCCTCTCTCCGATGCGCTCATATAAAGAAGACCGAGCGACTGTGCAAGCTAGAACCCGATTGGGTTCTGAAACATCTAACCTCACGAACTGATTAGCCAAAGTCTGAACATCTGCAGCTAACGGCCTCTTACCAACCAGAATATACGCAAGACTGCCCCATACTCACATCCTTTCTATGCAAAGCATCGGCCACCACATTGGCCTTTCCGGGGTGATACAAAATGGTGATATCATAGTCGTTCAACAACTCCAACCATATTCTATTCCTCAAATTAAGATCTTCTTGTTTGAACAGGTACTGAAGTCTACAATGATCAGTAAATACCTCACACGAGACACCGTAGAGGTAATGTCTCCAAATCTTCAGCGCATGAACAATGGTTGCCAGTTCTAAGTCATGAACAGGATAATTCTTCTCGTGATCTTTCAACTACCGCGACGCATATGCAATCACCCTGCCATATTGCATTAATACTGCACCAAGCCCAATGTGAGAGGCATCACAATATACCGTATACGATCCTGAACCTGTGGGTAATACCAACACTAGCGTTGCAGTCAAAGCGGTCTTGAGCTTCTGAAAGCTCAACTCACACTCGTCTGACCATCTAAATGGGGCACCCTTCTGGGTCAATCTGGTCTTAATAGTTGTTCATAATCAATTACAGAATCGTCAATTAACTTCATGTTGACAAAAATCTCATTTCAAACCTTCATAATACTAATAACGAGATGCGAGGCATGAAGACCTCATAATTATTTACCCGAATTAACGAGTCACATTTAACGCCACCTGGGCAGGCACCTACCTCGTAGGTTACAACTCAATATTACAACACGAATTTGGCAAGTATGCACAGAGAATTTCATACAAATATTTTTAAATAAGCCTAGCAGGCATGACTCCCTATTAGTACTATAGTACAAATTTAATTTCACAAAGGAGAATTTAAACACAAGAATTTTTATCACAAGGATCCCGTCCTTATATAAGTTCCACCGCAGCTCATAGTCCGGTTTAAACATATCAATTTATTTTAAAATACGAGGACCTCAGCCTCAGTTCTGAATCACAAGTAATATGCACATCTTGCCAATCGAAACTTTTCATTTTCTCCTTTTAAATAACTTTCGTTAAACAAAATCACAACACATAACGAACCCCACACCGATAGGGTATATAATTCACAATTTGTAATTAATTATCCAAAATACATCAAAACATACCGAAATGAGTACCAGAAAGGCACCTTTAGCCTTACGGATCTTATTAGAGTCCATCATGGAATGATAGACGTAGTTATCTCCATGAAACCTCCCAACAGAAGTAAACACATAAGTAGATTATAGAATTACGAAGCTCACTCATAAGTGGAGCGCAATAGGAGGACTCGTCTTGATACTCAGAACCGAATCAAGTTAAGGAAATTATTCCTTTATTTTAAATCGAGGTCATACCTATAACGACACCATCTTATATAACGACCTCCACCATACCATAAAACGAATATAACAACGGCTGGGTCTCCACCTCTAGGACGTCTTCTACCCGCATGTCCTCCACCCTTAACTGGTCGTGTGGGTGGTGTAGTAACTGCAATGGGGCACGTAGCCTGAGTGCTTTGATGAAATATTCCTCTCCCAAGTTTGGGATAATTTCTCATGTTGTGCCTAGTATCACCGCATTCATAATGACCCATTTGTGGGTTTGGCTGCTCATACTGAGTCTGTGCCAGATAGCTAGAATAACCATTGTAGGAAACTCATGTCGGTGGTGCATTAAAAGAACTTACTGGAGTACCCCGAGTAATCCGATGTGCGGAATAGGCTGGCCGACTGCCCGAGCCCCCGCCATAATGATTTATACTTGCAGAGTAGAATTCATTGAATCCTACAGAACCTCGAGACCTCTTGGTCTCCTTAGTTTCCTTTTTCCTCACCCCAAACACGTTCTAATATCTTTGCAATTTCTACAACTAGCAGAAATGAAGTATCAGCCTGTAGCTCCCGAGTTGTACAAAATTTTACGATCACAATCGAGTCTTTTAATGAGTTTGTGGACTCGCTCTCTGGCTGTAGGAAGCAAAGTAGGACTATGATGGGCTAACTTATTGAACTTGATGGCATATTTTGACACCGTCATGGTGACCTGACGCAACCGTTAAAACCCTATGCGCCACGCATTACGCAGAGTCCGGGAAATAAACTCTTTCAAAAGCATTTCTGAAAATTGAGCCAAGTGGGTGGTGTTGTATTGGTTGGTATGCCCTCTTCATAGACTTTCCACGAACACCGGTGGAGAATTATCTCTCCCAAGGCTAATTTCTTCTTTTGTTATGCTGACTCAACACTGTTGAGCTGACCCATTTCTTAACATACTCTTCTTCTTTGGGGTAAACTTTACCCCTATTTATATACAATGATCACAAAAGTAGAGCTCCATACAAACAATTCTTAGTCCATAATCTCGTCAACCACTATACTTCCTCCAAAGCACCCCAAAATCTGCAACCGTGACGTCCACGTTGAGTAGACCTTCTGTAAATTTAATGTTGTTTCTCTAACTCCTTGGTACTGAAGTATAGGATTATTATGGAGGCGGACATACCGCAAGTCCCAACCTTATCCTCTACAAAATCTCAGGCCTTAAACACATGTAAATTTTGGGGGAACCTTTCAGTACCACATATATACATTTCAGGCCAAAACTGATATAACACATGACTCGCAATCCATTCATTGATAGTGGACTCCCCCACTTAGCGTGAAATCATAGTTCACCATATCCGATGGTCCACAATATTAACCTTCACAACTCGTATAAATCAACCATATGCTAAGGTACGTTGCACCCCCCACATTATTCACAAGGGTGATCTTTTTATATGTCCGCATCTTCAGTCGGAATCACACGTTGAGGCAATATTTGAGCATCTCTGGCTCCCTTGTAGTTCATTTGCGCATCACGAACCGTTGACGCACAACTGATACCGAGTACGCAATGTCATACACGAGTAGATACAAAAGAATGTGAGATATAGGTTTCAATCAAAATCAATGCCGCACGATAAGGAATGAAAGAGGTGATATTGTTCCTAAACTTCATAGCCTCTGAGAGATAAGTACAGACGTCTCTGTACCGATCCTTCATACTCTACTAAGCTTGCTCGTGACTCATGAGACCTATGTAACCTAGTGCTCTGATACCAACTGTCACGGCCCGAAATTCTCACCATCGGATCGTGATGGTGCCTAACATTTCACTTGCTAGGCAAGCCAACGTTAGAATAATATTAACCAATTTTATAAATAAATAAAAAATATTAATAATCAAAGAAACAAATGCGGAAGAAAAGTTTGAAATATAGTGAATAATGCATAAAAATAATGGTGTTTAAATACCATCCCAAAATTGGTGTCACAAGTGCACGAGCTTCTAGAATAATACAAATAAAGGTCTGAATAAAATGAAGTTGTCTGGAAATAAACACACAGCTAGAGTAAAATAGACGGGGACTTTAGAACTGCGGACGCCATGCAGTTATACCTCAAGTCTCCTCCGAGTAGCTGAAATCCGAGCAAGTCTATAGCACGCCGCTGGGACCAACTCTGAAATCTGCATAAGAAGTGAAGAGTGTAGTATCAGTACAACCGACCCCATGTACTGGTAAGTGCTGAGCCTAACCTCGACGAAGTAGTGACGAGGCTAAGGCGGTTCACTTACATTAACTTGTACGCAATATTAGTAACAACAACAATAATAAAAATAAATCAGGTAACTCATTTATAATGATTGAAGCCAACTCAGCAGTTATAACCAATTATCATTTCCATTAATTATGTTGCAGCGTGCAACCCGCTCTCACAATATATTCACATTCAATTCTGTTGCAGCGTGCAACCCGCTCTCACAATATATTCACATTCGGTTATATTGCAGCGTGCAACCCGCTCTCACAATATATTCACATTCAGTTCTGTTGCAGCGTGCAACCCGCTCTCACAATATATTCACATTCAGTTCTGTTGCAGCATGCAACCCGCTCTCACAATATATTCATTTTAATCAAGTTTGTTGAGGTGTGCAACCCGATCCCCCAATATATATATATATATATATATATATATATATATATATATATATATATATATATATATATATATATATATATATATATATATATATATATATATATTATGCGGCGTGCAACCCGATCTTCCAATATGGACTTTTAATAAGTCTGTTACGCCGTGTAACCCGATCCTCCAATATGGACTTTTAATAAATCTGTTGCGGCGTGCAACCCGATCCTCCAATATATTCATTATAATCAATCTTGTTGCGGCGTGCAACCCGCTCCTCCAACATATTCATTTACCAATTCTTATAGAAGAATTTTCCCAATAAATGCAACAATTAATATAAAATTATAAGACAACAAGCATACAATAATTATGATTTAATTACGAAAAAACAAAGGCAAATAGCAAATTATAAAAGAAATCAGAGAGAAAATATGCAGTTTAATATTTAATATGCTAAATGTCAAATAACAATTAAGGCACATAATTCAAATAGCATGTAACAATTAATGCAGGAATTCAAGAATTAATATCTGACAAAGAATAAAAGAGAAACAATTATTATAATAATTAATTTATGATTTTTTAAGTAAGCAGGCAAACAATTAATTTGACGACGTATAGACACTCGTCACCTCGCCTATACGACGTTCGCATGCAATTCACATAACAATTAATTTAAGGGTTCTATTCCCTCAAGTCAAGGTTAACTACGACACTTACCTCGCTTTGCAAATTCCAATCAATTACTCAACCACAACTTTTCCTTTTAAATTTGTCTCCAAAAGCTTCAAATCTATTCATAAATAATTCAATATACTCAATACGAATCATAGTAATTAATTCCATATGAATTTACAAATTTTTCGGATAAAAATCTGAAATTCATTTAAATATTCGACAGTGGGACCCACGTCTCAAATCTCAAAAAAACTTACGAAATACGAACACCCATTCTAAGACGAGTCCAACCATACAAAAATTATCCAATTCCGATGTCAAATGGACCTTCAAATCTAAATTTTTCGTTTTTTGAAAGTTTTACAAAAAATCCAATTTCTTTCATCTAAATCCGAAATAAATGATGAATATAGACTTAGATTTATGAAATACAATCACTATATGATAAAAAACACTTGCCCAGTTCGAAATCGTAAAAAACTCCTTAGAAATCGCCCCTAAGCCGAGTTATAATTGAGTGTTTGTGAAAAATAGGAAAAAAATCCCGTTTTGGTTCTGTTTTAAGTCACACGAGCCAGGCCTTCTTCGCGTACGCGAAGGGCCTGTCGCGTTCGTGATGAATAGAAGCCCGTGGCTTTCGCGTTCGAGAAGACTTTTTTCCCCTGGCCTTCGCGTTCGCGTAGAAGGACAACTGACCCCTCCCCCAGGCCTCTAAAGCTTCGCGTTGAGCTTGTCGCGTTTGCAAAGGGTAAAGTCCCCATAGCTTCGCGTTCGCGAAGAAGGAAAATTCAGCCAGCCCATTTTGCTCTTCGCGTTCGCGAGAGTACATTCGTGAACACGATGAAGGAAATACCAGAAGCGTGAAGTTGCAGAAAAACCAGATTTTCTAAGTTTCAAATCATCCTGTATCCTATCCAAAACTCACCCGAGCCCTCGGGGCTCCAAACCAAACATGCACACAAATCTTAAAACATCATACGAACTTGCTCGCGTGATCAAATAGCCAAAATAACACCTAGAACTACGAATCGGATACCAATTCAAAGGAAATTTTCAAGAAAACTTTAAATCTTATATTTTTACAACCTGACGTCTGAATCACGTCAAATAAACTCTGATTCTCACCAAATTTGGCAGACAAGTCATAAATATTATAGTGGACCTATACCGGGCTCCGAAACCAAAATATGGACCCGAGGTCAATAAATCCAACTCCAGTAATTTCTTAAAAATCATTAAGCTTTCAAGTTTTTAATTTTTCATCAAAATTCTATATCTCGGGCTACGGACCTCGGAATTTGATTTCGGGTATACGCCCAATTCCCAAATCACGATACGGACCTACTGGAATTGTCAAAATACTGATCCGGGTCCGTTTGCTCAAAATATTGACCAAAGTCAACTCAGTTGAGTTTTAAAGCTCTATTTCACATTTTAATCCATTTTTCACATAAAAACTTTCCGAAAAATTATACGGACTGTGCACGTAAGTCGAGGAATTATACATGGTACTTTTTTGAGGTTTTAGAACACAGAATTACTCATTAAATTTAAAGATGACATTTTGTGTCATCACAATTGTAACCAAGGACTCTTTGTACTTAATGTTTCTGATGTTGTTATCAATGGAAATGTATTTGCTTCTGCTTATATAGTTGAGTCTATCTCTTTATGGCATGCTAGATTAGGACACATTAATATCGCATATATAAAGAAAATGCAGTCACTAGGATTAATATCTGGTTTAGACTCAAATAATATTGACAAGTGTGAAATATGTGCTGAAACTAAAAGTACTAGAAAGACCTATTTTTCCGTAAATAGAGAAACTAAATTGTTATCTTTAATTCACAATGATTTAGGCGACTTGAAGCAGACTATGACTAGAGATGGTAAAATATATTATGTGACTTTTATTGATGATTTTTCTAGATATACTAAGTTATATTTGCTTAGAAATAAAGATGATGCCTTTAATGCTTTTATTTCTTATAAAACTGAGGTTGAAAATCAACTTAATAGAAGAATCAAGAGAATTAGATCTGATAGAGGTGGAGAATATTTTTTTTTTAAATAATTTTTGTGAAAAGAATGGAATTATTCATGAAGTAACTCCGCCTTATTCACCTGAGTCAAATGGAGTAGCTGAAAGGAAAAATAGAACATTGAAAGAGATGATGAACTCTATGTTAGTTAGTTCTAATGATCCTGATAATTTGTGGGGTGAAGCTACATTATCTGCATGTCACTTACAAAATAGAATACCACATAGAAGAACTGGCAAAACTCCGTATGAATTATGGAGATGTTATAAACCTAACTTGAAATATTTAAAAGTGTGGGGGTGCCTTGCTAAAGTCCTTTTGCCTGAACTTAAAAAGAGAAAAATAGGTTCTAAAACTACTGATTGCATACTTATTGGATATGCTGAACATAGTGATGCATATAGATTTCTTGTTTTAAAAAGTGATGTGCTTGATTGGAATACTATAATTGAGATAAAGAATGTTGAGTTCTTTAAATATATTTATCCATTGTCTGATAAAATTTCTCATACACCTATTGAAACAAATAATAAAATTACCTCTAATGAGGAACTGAGAAGAAGTAAAAGGCCTAGGAAAGAATATTTTTCTTATGGAAATGATTTTCAGACCTTTCTTGTCGATAATGAACCATCAAATTATTTTGAAGCTTTAACTTCTTCAGAAGCTAATTATTGGAAAGAGGCAATAAAAGTTGAAATCGATTCTATTTTAAAAAATAAAACATGAATTTTAACAGATTTACCTCCTGGTGCAAAGCCTATTGGTTGTAAATGAATTTTCAAAAAGAAATTTAATCCTGATGGATCTTTAGATAAATATAAAAGTCGGTTAGTAGCAAAAGGATTTTCTCAAAAATAAAATATAGATTATTTTGATACGTTTGCACCATTGACTAGAATTTCTTCTATTCAAGTTTTAATTGCCTTACCTTCTATCCATAAGCTTTTTATCCATCAAATGGATGTCAAAACAGTTTTTTTAAATGGTGATTTAGAAGAAAAAATTTATATGGTTCAACCTAAAGGCTGTGTCATTCCCGGATAAGAAAATAAAGTTTTTAAATTAATTAAATCTCTTTATGGCCTTAAACAATCTCCTAAGTAGTGGTATGAGAAATTTGAACAAGTCTTACTGAAAGATGGTTTTTCTTCAGTGGAGGTGGATAAATGTGTTTATACTAAAGTGGTAGACAATGATTATGTTATAATATATCTGTACGTTGATGACATGCTTATATTTGGTTATTTGGTACAAGTTTAAATATTGTGCAAAGTACTAAATTATTTCTATTTGCTAATTTTGATATGAAAGATCTGGGTGAAGTAAATACAGTATTTGGAGTTAAAGTTATAAGGAGTGAAGATGGAATAATGTTGTCACAAGAACATTATGTTTATAGACTTCTTAAGAATTTTGAATATTTTAATGTCACACCTGTGAGCACTCCTTTTGATGCTAATTCTCAATTGAAAAAGAATAATGGTGACTCGGTTGCTCAGTCTAAATATGCTCATATTATTGGGAGTCTGATGCATTTAATAATTTTACAAGGCCTAATATAGCCTATGTTGTGTGTAGACTGACTAGATATACTCATAATCCCAACAGAGAGCATTGGTCTGCATTAGCTAGACTAATGAAATATTTGAGAGGAACCATGAATTATGGTATCCTATATAGTGGATTTTCTTTTACTTTTGAAGGGTACAGTGATGCAAACTGGATCTCTGATTCAGATGAGACAAAATCCACTAGTGATTATGTATTCACTCTTTGTGGTGGTACAATGTCGTGAAAATCAGCTAAACAGACGATCATTGCTAGATCGACTATGGAATCGGAGTTTGTAGCTCTGGAGTTAGCTGGTTTTGAGGCTGAGTGGCTAAGAAACTTCTTAACTGATATCCCTTTAATAAAGAATGTATTGCCTCATGTGTCTATACATTGTGATTGTCAAGCGGCAATAGCTATAGCAAAGAATAAATCTTATAATTGTAAAAGTAGACACATGAAATTGAGACATGATGTCATAAAGCAGCTGCTGAGAGATGGAATAATTTTCATTGATTATGTGAAGTCAGAAGTTACTTTGGCCGATCCTCTGACTAAACTTGTAGGAAGAAAATTAATTCTTCAAACCTCAAAAGAGATGGGGTTAAGGCCGCCATATTGTCAATAGAGATGGTAACCCAACATATGTGATTGGAGATCCCTTGAAGTAGGTTCATATGGGTAATAATAAGTCAATATTGACACTGAAGCACTAAAAGAAAGTGCGTGACTGCTACTAATTGAGGGGATGAATTATAACTCTTAATGAAATTTATATTCCTTTAGGATGGTGTATTTAAAAGCAGTATACACGATGAATTCACCTATATGAGAGTGGAGTGGGGCCATTCCTATGAGATTTTGGCCTAGTCTCTAGAACTCTCATGAATAATCAGGCACGCACATGGCCTAGTGGCGCAAAACCGCGATGAACAGCAAAATTGTGAGGGTCGATATAATTGATAAAATCTCTGACTTACAATAGGAATTAGTGGTTCATAAAAATATTATATTTCACCAGTAATTCTGTGAGTTAAGTTTTATTGGTCTAAGTTTGGTTCATAGTCCAAAAAACACCAAACCTATTGCATTTGGACCATACAAATCCAACAAATCTTACTCCTCTTTGTATGAATTTTTTGAAAATATGTGGGGGAACTGTTGTAATATTTCCAAAAGGTGGACAAATGTCCATCCATGTGTGTTACACCCTATATTTTCGTAAATAAAACTGCGTCGTGAGCAAACTAATATAGGACCCAAAGAAATGAGATCATCTTTAAAAATATATAAAATAAGTTAATCATGTTACCTTGGAAGTTACAAATATTGAAGATCATGAACAACAAGTACAAAGAAGGTTGGAAGGTTTAGAAGCTAAAGGAATTGAAGAAAATAATGTTTCGTCGAAAGCCGACAAATTGGGAATGTTATAGCATGTACTTTTGGGATGAGACCATGGTGTTTTACATGATAAGGAGGTTATGTTACGAGTTATGTTATTCGTATGATAGTCGTGTGTTATGTTTTGAAGTCAAGCGAGTGGTGGAACAAAAGTTGATGAAAGTCATCACAAGTTACGTTCATAAGTTTTACTGAAACTTTGGGTCAAATGTAACTGCAATTTTCTCCCAATATACTTAGAGTTATGGGGTGTTACACCCATCAAATTAAATATCTATGAGTCTAATTTCCAACTCATTAAACTGTTTGTCAATACGATATCTGAGTAGAGAGATATGGGTATTTTCGCGAGACTGCGCAGACTGTCACCTACTTGCTTAAACGAGAATCCAAAACTGGGCCTGTTCGGGTCGTCCAAAAATGGGCCAGTTCGGGTCGTTCAAATAGGCCTTTTTAAAGTCCTATCCCCTTCATATATTAGGCTGATAATAGGGTAAAATAACCAGACTCATTCTCTGCAAAACTCCTCCCAAATATTTCCCCCAAACCCCAATTGATTTTCTCCCCCTTTCAAGTTCTAATCGGAGGTAAAGCCTAGAGTTTGAAGAACTAAGATAGGAGCCGAGTTATCCAATAAATAAGGTAAGTTTACTTCTCTCTTTCATCCATTTTTTTCTGTTTTAGATGTATAGTAAGTCGTTCTATATTTGTAAGAACTCACGGGACAATGATCGGAAGCCGTGAGTTCGAGTTATTCACTTGTAGCGGACTGTTTGTGGACTGTTTTATGGACTGTTTTGTAGTGCTGTTGGGCTGCGTGTTTTACTACTGTTTTGTGGAGTTTTAGAGGAGGAAGGGTGTGGAGAAACACCACATAAATGCAGGATGTTGGGCTGGTCGTTCGTCGTAACATTTTTGGGTTGTTGACACTACTACGGTGGTCGTTTTGTGTATGAAGAGATTGGGGTGTGTTGGGCTATTTTGTAGTATTGTGTGGTGTGCATAAGGTTGGAAAATAGTGTATATATGTTGTTATTGTTGTTTTTTGGTGTTGTTGGTGTTATCTTGAATTTGGAGGAAGTAAGGATTATAGGGAAAATGTTGTTCGTTTTAATACAAAATAAGCATGTTGTTCGTTGTGCGATAGTTATACATTTCATAACTTAATGATAGTATTATTATCATTGTTGTAGATTAAGGTGAGAAGAGGCAAGTTCAACTTGGTGATTGAAAAGAGTGTGATAAGGTATGTTAAGGCTAAGCCTTCCTTCATTTTGGCATGATCTCGTAGCTATATGTGTTAGTAATGAGACATAAAGAGAAGTTCGTATTCATGAATTTATTCACATTATTCTAGTCTCATAAGTTACAATATTATTCCTTATCGAGACTCTATATTCAATTTAGTATTGTCTTCTTCCAGTCAAGAGAGCAGCAAGCCTATATATACAGTATTACAGTATTTTCATTACCATCGAGCTATAATCGATGGGCAGGCCCCTATTGGGCAACCTCTGATCAGATGGAAAGTTATATACCGAGCCTACTGTGGCCGAGCACCTACGAGCGAACCCAGCATGGTCGAGATACATAGCCTAGTATGGCCGAGCGCCTATGAGCGAGCCTACTACGGCAGAGCAGTTATATATACCGAGCCTTATAAGGCCGGACAATTATTTTACTTACTATATTGAAGGAGTTGAGTCAGTATCAATAGGTAAGTATATCTCCAAATCATCTTTGACTCCCAATTACTTTAAGTTATTATATTATCAGTTCAGTTTTAACTTTTAGTTATGTTATTGCCTTATATACTCGGTACATTATTTTGTACTGACGTCCCTTTTCTGAGGACGCTGCATTTCATGCATGCAGGTTCAGATAGACAGACGGGTATACCTCCTCAGTAGGTGTTTCCAGAGTTCAGCCTGATCGGTAAGCTCCACATCCTTCGGAGTTTTCGGGTCTAGGTTTTTGTGTATATCTTCTATATGTATGTATATATATTATGGGTAGGCCGGGGCCCTGTTCCGATCACAATATATCTATCAGTAGAGGCTTGTAGACATATCCTGTCAGTTAGTGCATTATGTTGGGCTTGTAGGCCTGGTATGTATATTTTGGTGGTTTGTCAGTTGTAGTAGTTATGACGGCCTTGTCGGCCCAACTTTATATTGATGTTTAGTCAGCGCTAGTTTCCATTCAGTTTTATATTTTGCTTCGCAAATTGTCTTGCAAGGTGGCCCCTTGGCCAAATTATGACATTATATGTTCAGAGTCCCTTAGTCGCAATTTGGTACACTAGGTAAGTTGAGGCACCGGGTGCCAGTCTCGCTTCCAGGTCGGGGCGTGACAAACTTGGTATTGGAGCAGTTCTGTCCTAGGGAGTCTACAAGCCGTGTCTAGTAGGATCTTGTTTATAGATGTGTTGTGCACCACATTATATAAGCAGGGAGCTACTTGGCATTTAGGAGTTGGTTATCCTTCTTTCAAATCTACATCGTGCTGTAGAACTGAGTTATAGGAAATTTGAGTTAAACTTATGTGTTGGTGTTTGCATGCACAGATGACGGTGACTAGGAAGACTACGGCTAGCCAGAGGCGAGATACAACAACAGGTGAGGGGACCAGCAGGGTACCCCCAGTAGATGGGTCCCAGTCTAAGGCCCGAGGCGAGACCCCTACTCAGCCATTACCGGCTCCTCCACCACCTGAGAAGATTCCTAGGGATACCGCACATCCAGTTCCCCCTCCACTTCCACCAGATAAGGACTTGAGTAGTGCGGTGTATTTGTTGACACAATTGGTAGCTACCCAGCAACAAGCTAAGGCATCAGCTAGTGCAGGATCTTCTGAGGGGTCTGGGAGTTCAAGGGTCCGAGAGTTTATTGCTTTGAGTCCCCCAGAGTTTACAGGGTCAAATCAGAGGGAGGACCCGCAGGATTTCATAGATCAGCTTCACAAGATCTTTCGGGTTATGCATGCCACAGAGAAAGAAGCAGTTGAACTAGCAACTTTTTGACTCCGAGATATAGCCATCCTTTGGTATGAGGGATGGGAGAGGTCCAGGGCACGTGATGCACCTCCAGCTAGTTGGGAGAATTTTTCAGATGCTTTCCAGCTAGTTGGGAGAATTTTTCAGATGCTTTCCTTGACCAGTACTTACTGCAGGAGATTCGATAGGCTCGGGTCGATCAGTTTCTAGCCCTTAAGCAGGGCAATATGAGTGTTCGAGAGTATAGTCTCCATTTTGACTCATTAGCTAGATATACACCATCCATAGTTGCTACTATGCGTGACAGGATCCACAGGTTTATAGCAGGGTTAGCCCCAGAGTTGACCGAGGCATGTGCCACCGCTGCATTGCATGATAATATGGATATCTCCCGGATTCAGGCATTCGCTCAGAATATAGAAAGGGTTAGGCGTCGACAGCAGGGTACAGAGAGGACTGAGCAAGGGCAGCGTAAGAGGATGAGATTTCCTAGGTCTTAGGAACAGTCTCAGGGTAGTTATAGGCCCCAGTACTTTGGACGGCCACCTAGGCCTCCGCCACCTCAGTTACAGGGTTACAGGTATGACCGCTATACTCAGTCAGGACCAGGTGAGAGATCACGGGCGTCAGTTTTGCAACGATAACGAGGTTCAAGGCAAACATGGTCATTTCTATCGCGGTGAGACATTTGTGGTAGAGGACACTTGGGCCAATGCCGAGCAGGTTGTGATGCTTGTTATACATGTGGGCGTCCGAGGAATATGATGCGAGATTGCCCAAATAGAGATTCTGGGGGTATGGCACAACCAGCAAGTTCAGTGACAGGATCATCTAGGTCTGTGCATCCTTCTGGGCGCGAGTCTCAATCTTCGGCTGGTAGAGGTCGAGGCAGAGGTAGAGTTTCCAGTTCAGGTGTTAATCAGAACCGTATTTATGCTTTAGCGGGTCGACAGGACCAGGAGTCTTCACCAGACGTTGTGATGGTTGTCAGCTTGCTATGCTACAGTTAATTGCCGAGCAAAGGCAGCCAGATTTCATTTTCCAGGTGAGGCAGTCCTTGAATGGGTAGGTAATACAGCGGCACCCAGAGGTAGGTTTATTTCCTATCTGAAGGCGAGGAAAATGATTGCAAAAGGGTGCATTTATCATATTGTGCGAGTTAGAGATGCAGATGCTGAGATATCTACACTTCAGTCTATTCCCGTAGTCAATGAGTATGCAGATGTGTTTCCATATGAACTTCCAGGTATTCCTCCAGAGCGAGAGATTGATTTTAGCATCGAGTTGCTTTGAGGAACTCAACCAATATCCATCCCTCCGTATAGAATGGAACCTGCCGAATTAAAGGAATTGAAGGAGCAGTTAAAAGATTTGCTGGAGAAAGGTTTCATCAGGCCTAGTACCTCACCTTGGGGTGCACCGGTACTCTTTGTACGGAAGAAAGACGGCTCGTTGAGGATGTGTATCGATTATAGGCAGCTGAACAAGGTAACTATTAAGAATAAGTATCCACTTCCAAGGATTGATGACTTGTTTGATCAGTTGCAGGGGGCTAGATTCTTTTCAAAGATAGATTTGAGATCGGGATACCACCAGGTCAGAGTTCGGGAGAAAGATATTCCGAAGACATTCAGGACCCGATATGGCCACTTCGAGTTCCTTGTCATGTCCTTCAGGTTGACGAATGCTCCCGCCTTATTTATGGACTTGATGAATAGCCTATTCCGTCCATTTTTAGATATGTTCGTGATAGTATTTATTGATGATATTCTGGTCTATTCAAGTTCAGAGGATGAGCATGTGGACCACTTGCGAGCGGTACTCCAAACACTCTGTGATCGTAAGTTGTATGCTAAATTTTCTAAATGTGAGTTCTGGTTGAAATCTGTAGCATTCTTGGGGCATATTGTATCCGATGAAGGTATAAAGGTAGACACTCAAAAGATTGAGGCCGTGAAATCTTGGCCTAGACCTACCACTCCGACAGAGGTTCGTAGCTTTCTAGGCTTAGCAGGATACTACCGGAGGTTCGTATAGGGTTTTTCTTCCCTTTCGGCACCATTGATGAAGTTGACGCATAAATCAACTAAGTTTCAATGGACGGAGGCTTGCGAGCAGAGTTTCCAAGAGCTTAAGAACAGGTTGACCTCAGCGCCAGTTCTAACACTTCCAGAGGGTCCAGAGGGTTATGTCGTGTATTGTGATGTCTCAGGTGCTTTACTAGGCCTTTTGCTCCTTCTAAGTTCCTCGTTAGAGGTATTTTCATTATTTGTTTCACCAGGTATGAGGAATTTTATCAGACAATGGAAAATATATTTAAAAAACTAAGCATTCTTTGTCTCAATTATAGTATTGCAATCGAGCACATCACTTTTAAAACAAAAATCTATATGCAACATTATGTTCGGCAGATCCAATGAGCATAAAATCAGCAGTTTTAGAATCTAATTTTCTCCTTTTAGGTTCGGGCAAAAGTACTTAGCAAGGCACCCCACGCTTTTAAATATTTCAAGTTAGGTTTATAATCCTTCCACAGTTCATAAGGAGTTTTGCCAGTTTTTCTATAAGGTATTCTACTTTCACATAATATAGCTCCACCCCACAAATTATGATGTGCATTAGAACTAACTAACATGGAGTTAATCATCTCTTTCAATGTTCTATTTTTCTTTTCATAAATTCCATTAGACTCGGGTGAATAAAGCGGAGTTACTTCATGGATAATTCCATTCTTTTCACAAAAATTATTTAATGGCAAATATTCTCCACCTCTATCAGATCTAATTCTCTTAATTTTTCTACTAAGTTGATTTTCAATCTCAGTTTTATAAGAAATAAATGCATTAAAAGCATCATCTTTATTTCTAAGTAAATACAACTTAGTATATCTAGAAAAATCATCAATGAAAGGCACATAATATATTTTATCACCTCTAATCATAGTCTGCTTTAAATTTATGAAAGATGGTCTGATTTAAGCAACTTTGTTGTAAACTCAAAATATGCTAAACAAATGAACAATTATAAACTATAGTAGGTTGACTGACTAAAAAATAGACAAAAAATAATTAGGTAGATCAATGGAGAGAGAACATAAAATTTTGTTAAAAATAATTAGATTATATTAACTGATAAGAGAGAGAAACAAATACTAAAGTAATATATAAATAAAGAATTAAAAGATTATATATATATATATATATATATATATATATATATATATATATATATATATACTATATATAAATGAGAAGGAGTGTACGAACACAGCTGGAACAAGTTGTACAAAAAGCTACATGGGATGTATGTTCGTTGGGATGAACACAGCTCTTGGTGGCGTGTTTTATACGTGTCACCTCCTTCAACGTTGTTTTTCCACTTCCAGAGCCCCTCTCTCTCTCTCTCTTTCTATTATCATCTTTCTCTTTCCCTCCAACGCTCCCTATTCTGCCATTCCTCCCCAAAGCAAACCCCAAATTTCACCCCAAGAACTCCATATCAAATAACCCCCAATTGTATTTTTAAATCCTACACTCATGCTCTGAACCCCCAACCCTCAAGCTGGATTTATCGAACTCAAGTTCTAAAAAAATGATTTATACTCTTGTTACGAGTTGGTTGATACCATTGATATTACAGTGGGTTTGGATAATTTTTCTTTTGTTTTTATTACCATTTTAAAGCTTATTGCTCTTCATCCTTCAGCATGCATATATGCGAGTTTTTAGACAAGTGATGTGAAGCACGTTTTTTTTTTCTGGCAAAATATTGTTATTATTTTCTCCTATTTTAGTTGTCTCTTCGCCTTGGGGGTGTATTGATATATTTTTCCCCGTTTGGTTAATTAACGGATCTTGAGATTACTGAGATATGTGGATTAAAAATAGTGTGGTCGGAATTCTCATGTAAAGGATGATATGTTTGTCATGAATAGAGATGGGCTTGAAGAGACAACAAGCAATCTATCGCTGCTTGGCTAAAGAAATTGAGTTATTGGCTTAGCCTTTGTGACATATGGTAAGTCCGAATTCGCTATACCATTTTTTCCTAATGTATGTTACTGAATTTATTTTAATTTGTGTAATTCTTTCTAACTCGAATTTCATTTTGGAGGGCTTATTATAGTGAGTTCAAAGTACATAATTTCCTGCCTTCACTTCTCCGACAAACAGAGATAATCAAACGATAAGGTCTTCTTCATTTGGGAGCAGGGAAAGGCTGCAATTTTGGTATTTTTTCTTTTAAGTGCCCACATTTCTTTGTCTAATTTGTTAGAGATATAGAAAACAATCTATGGTAGGTGACTAAAATTTATAATTCAAAAGAGGGATATATTTTCGAAAATTGATTAGGTAGTTAATGTTAAGGGGTTAGAAGGAATAAGTTCAGTTGTTAAACAAATATGTATACTCTATTATCAGCAACCAGTTCCCCTAATCTTAGGGGACGGAAACACCCACTAAGTTATTCTTTTAGATGTCACTGCATTTTCGAAATGTATATGCGAAGTTATGGATATTTCCACTATTCTATTACACTCACCTGACTGAACAATAAAATTCCATAAGTATTAGCTGTTGGAATGCATCCATATTAGTAGGAAAAAGGACATTTTTCTTTGTGAAATAATCAATGATGCACCAGCAGTTTGTGAACTTTGCTAATATATAAAATGATTTATTACATTTAAGTGCGATTTATGAGGTTATGTGGATGTCGCTCAAATTCCTAATTGTTTGTAGGCCATGTATATATATTCACATTTCTTTTGCATTGATTTTGTATATTCAGGAATAATTCTTTTGCTGGTATACAGATGCAAAGGATGGCCCATCTAGGATTAATTCTTTTGCTGGTATACAGATGTAAACCTTTCTCAAAGGAGATTGTATGATCTATCTCCGTTGGTGCGGTGAGCTTTCCTTTTTAATGTTCTTTAGTCCTCTTAGGAGATATAATAGGAGTAGATGTTATAATTGTATTGGCAAAAGTTAAGGTCTCACCAATCCTTTCTTATTATACGTGTGCTTTCATGGGTGATGGTGAAAGGCAGATTATAGTATATGTTCTACATTAGTGATGATCATCTGTTCTAAAAATCATAATAGTTCAGTGGATGTATTTAGAAAAGGTCTGTGACATTTTGTGTGTTGGTATTTGGAATATTTTTATAAATGCATATGCATTTTAACCGTTCAGCTACTGCTAAGTGCTAATCTCAGTCATTTGTCTCTTTCTGGAACTTCACCTTTGCATTGGATGAAAGTTCTTAGCATATAGTTTCCAAATAGTTGATATTGGGTAGATTCAGCTGTCATAACCGACTTGAGAGTCCTCACATACAGTTGGACAACACAAAATGTTTCCCATGTCATGAACTTTGTTGTAAATAGAGATAAACCGGAGTCACATTGTTACTGTTATTGTATTGTTTATATTCGTATGTATTTTGTTAGTATTCTAAAAGGGGATATAATAGCTTTTGTTGGACAAAATTATTGAATTGCAGAGAAGTAAGCTCTTATCAACCAGAGTGATACAAGGAATGGTGTTTATCACGGAAAAAATGATGAAATAGCTGCAGACCTGAATAGATAAAAGATAATTTTTTATAATTTATGCTTGACATTTGTTTGTCTTACAATTTATTCGATGACTACAGGGATGTACCCAATTCGAAATATTATTCAATGTACTAAATTCTAGATTAATTCATCTCAATATGCTATAACTTGAAGGTTGAATCCATTGTATTTAAAGAGCATCGAAGGAGGCCTACAAAATATTCAGATGGCTTTGAAAGGCTGATAGCTTCCTGAAACTCATAAGGTATCAAAGCTTTGGTGAATGTATCTTGAAAAAAAATATGAAATATAAATCTATAAATGTTAGTTTCAAGATTTGATTGTATGCCCGAGATGATTGTTGTAACGACCCGACTGGTCATTTTGAGCACTTGCACTTTTCTCGGTAGTTTGAGGGCAGGAGTATCCCCGCATGATGTATTATGTGATGAACCGATAGATCATCTTATGTTTTAGAACCTAATTATGTGTTTCGAAATCTCAAATACCTCATTTTAGCCCTCCGCGATTTGCGTGCACAGTCCGGGTGTTTTCGGAAAGCTTTTATGTTAAAAACTGAAAAATATGAAATCTTTGCCTTAAAACCCATTTGAGTTGACTTTGGTCAACGTTTTGAGCAAACAGATTCGGATCTGTGTTTTGACGGTCCCGATGGGTCCGTATCGTGATTTGGGACTTGGGCGTATGCCCGAAATCGAATTCGGAAGTCCCTAGCTCGAGTTATCGCATTTTGTTAAAATTTGAAAGTTTAAAGGCTTAATGAATCTAAAAGTTTGATCGATGTTTGAAATTGTTGATACCGGATCCGTATTTTGGTTATGGGACCCGGTATAGGTTCATTTCTATATTTATGACTTGTTTGTCAAATTTGGTGAGAAACGGAGTTGGTTTGACGTGATTCGGACGTCCGGTTGTTGAAATAGAAGTTTTAAAGTTTTCTTGAAAATTTCTTTTGATTTGGTGCTTAATTCGTAGTTTTAGGTGTTATCTTGGCAATTTGGTCGCGCGAGCAAGTTCGTATAATATTTTTAGACTTGTGTGCATATTTGGTTTAGAGCCCCGAGGGCTCGGGTGAGTTTCGGGTTAGATCCGGAATGATTTTTCATGATTTTGAGTGCTGGTACTGGTGTCATCGCATTTGCGATGTTTTTGTCGCAAATGCGATAAGCAGCCTCGCATTTGCGAACCTGGGCTGCTGGGGACTGGATCACATTTGCGATGAAGTTGTCGCTTTTGCGAAGCCCGAAGAGTTTCGCATTTGCGAACTCTGTATCGCATTTGCGATGAAGGCCTGGTCTGTCAGGGGTCGCATTTGCAATGTTTTGTCCGCATTTGCGGAGGTCGCATTTGCGAACCTCTGTCGCAAATGCGACATCTGCAGCCTGCTAAATGCTGAGAATTCCGAGACTTAGCTTCATTTTGTCATATTTTAACCCTAGCTTCTATGGGAGGCGATTTTGTGAAGGAGTTTTCATACCAAATCATTGGGTAAGTAACTCTAATCAATTCACAACTACATTTCATGATTTTACATAAGATTTAACATCAAATTAATGAAAATCTAGGGAAAAATTTGGGGATTTTGTCAAAACTTTTGAAAAATAAAAATTTGGGATTTGAGAGTCGAATAGGATTCGGATTTGGAAACGTAATACGTATTTGGACTCGTGAGGCTATGGGTAGTCAAGACCTACCCTTGGACCCGGGTTTTGACCGGGCGGGCCCGGGGGTTGACTTTTGTTGACTTTTTAGAAATTGTATAAAAATCACAACTTTATTAATTGAAATTGTTTTCCCTTGCATTGTGTAATGTATTTAAGTCGTCTTTGGCTAAATTGAGCCGAGCAGAGGTGAATTTGTAAAGGAAAAAGCTAAATTGAGTATTGAGTTAGCCGAATTGAGGTAAGTGTCTTGCTTAACTTTGTTGAGGGAATTTTTCTTACTATTTGACATTGTTTGCTACATGCGGGGGTAATACATATATGAGGTGACGAGCATATATGCATGTGCCAGGGTTAACCATGTTCGGGGGTAAATTATGTTATAAATTGTGTCTTGTAGAATCACGTGACTTTCTTGCCTCATGCCTTACTTGACTCCTAGATACTAAGAACATAGTATTAAATGTTAGAAACTAAAACTTAGCTTATTATAACTTGATCAAATTTGATGGAATTCTGAGAATATATTGGTGTGTTTAATTCTGTCATCAATATGCATAATCATTAATACATTGCTACGACTGATGTCCTTGAGATACTAGATTTTATACTTGTGTTGTAGATCATTTGTGAGATTTGTTGGAATACTTGAATAATAAGGTTCTTGCGGGTTTATTGAACTATTGTTGGCTTGAAAAATTATGATTGAGATTCATTTGGAATACTCGTTTAAACACTCTCCTTGACGTTATTTATGCTTCCAGCCTTGTTTGTCATTGATATACATATGCTTGGTAAGGAAGAGTGTAAAGCACGAAGGGTGATGTCGTGCCTTTGTTTATACATTATCATGTGAGGGAGAGTGTAAAGCACGAAGGGTGATGTCGTGCCATATTATTGTGAGTAAAAGCACGAAGGGTGATGTCGTGCCATATTATTGAGAGTAAAAGTACGAACGGTGATGTCGTGCCATATCATTTGTGAGTAAAAGCACGAAGGGTGATATCGTGCCATGCTATGTGAGTGTAAAGCACAAAGGGTGATGTCGTGTCGTTTCATTTATATTATCATGTTTTAAATTATCATGAGTTCATGGCATGATGGGTGTTTCCGTGCAGGTGATGATGAGAGACATGCATTATGTTGTGATATCTTTCCTTTGTGTATACGTTCATGCCGTTACATTGAGCTGTTAATGTTGTAGTTATGATTCCTATGCGACTTGTCGTTAATGCCTTGTTCTTGTTCTTTATCTTATTTGTTATTGTGTCACTCATGCCTACTTGCTAAACTTGCAAATACCATGCCTACTTCCTGCCGTCATAATTATATCTTTGTCGTATCTATTTTGGTTGCACCTAGTACATGCCTTCTTGTAACGACCCAAACTAATGGGCCGCGACGGGCATCCGGTGCCTTACTCAACGGAGTACCGACATAACATGTCTTTTCGCATCATACTATCATAGATAACTGGGCCGGAGAGGCTGCCGTGAGATAAGTAGAATACAACATGAAATACCAACTTATACATAAGACATACAGGCCTATAAGACCAAAACAACCGCTCGTACACTGAACATAGGCCGATAAGGCCATACAATCTTTTACGTACATGACATCTGTCTACAAGCCTCTAAGAATACATAATTGTCATAAAGGTCGGGACAGAGCCCCGCCATACCAAACAATACACGTCTAAATCATACTGACCAAACAAGCAACTCCGGAGCAAATAGAGCGCACCAACACCTTCCGCTGAGCTGATAGCCTACTTGGAGGACTCTCGACCTATCTATCGGGACCTGCAGGCATGAAATGCAGCGTCCCCAGGCAAAAGGGACGTCAGTACAAATAATGTACCGAGTATGTAAGGAATGAAAATCAGTAAATAGACATGAGAGAAACATGGAGTAAAAGACTCAACATGTAAGTCTGAACAACTCTGTGAATCATTAATACTTATAATGTCATGCATATGCGTATAAATATCATACCATTCATGTGTACATGAGTTCATAACATCATCAAACCTCTGAGGGCATCCAATCATATCATCTCGGCCACTGTGGGCAAATCATCAACGTATACCAGCTGATCAGGTGGTGGTGCGTATATAACGCCGTAACCTTTTCCCATATCCCATTTACATATATCTACATATATACGCGTATATAACGCCATCTGGTTAAGGGTTAATGTGCATGTATAAATGAATGCAATGCATGAGAAGTACGTCAATAAATTCGGAACGTCATAAGACCATTATGCCTCTGATTAATATCATGAAATAAACTTTATCAACTTACGTATTTTCTGAGACCCATGAACAGACGATAGAATAATAAGACATATGGAAATTCAAGAACATAGGCATCTCTAATACTTCTATGAATAGAGTCGTTTATGAAAGTTGCGTATTTTGCTCGTTTCATTTGTATCATTTGGATCATGCCAAAAGAAAGAAGGGATAGCCTTAACATACCTGAATCGATTCTCTTGACAATCCTTCCAACACACGTCAAACGCGACAAACACGTAACGGAGAATCGAAGTAGGAAAAAATCCGTATGATGTTCTTGAGAAAGATTGTACCGTGCTCTCTTAGAATTGCATCTCACGCATAATCAGATCTTGTATGAAATTTGCTGAAGCTCATCTGTCACTTAGTGAATATGACCATATTCAACTTGAGATTTTAGAGAAGCCTTTTGTTGTGCTAATCACGTTACCATTGAAAATTGTATCAATCTCTCTTAAAGAGATCTTTGTGAGCTCCATCCGTTACTTGAAGACAAGATATAAGCATCTCACTCTTTACTTTGTAGAGACAAGCACCTCATTTAGGTGAATGAGAAGTCTTTTATCATAATGGGTGTAGGCCCCACTCTTTTTATGACTTTGGGCACAAAGTCCTCTAATTTTGCCATCTTGCTTTGTGGGTTAAGACTCATTATCAAGAGTCCTTTGGGCTGCCACGTTGGAGTCTAAACAAAACTGTGAGAAGGCACGGGAGAAAATATATTATTGATATATTGAATGAATGAATAATGCTACACAAGAGGTCCTTATTTATAGCTATACTATACAAGGACATACTACTCCTCTACCGATGTGGGACAATACTACACTATATACATGCTGTAAATTAACACTCCCCCTCAAGCCGGTGCATACAAATCATATGTACCGAGCTTGTTACATATTTAACTAATACGAGGACCAGTGAGAGACTTGGTGAAGATATCTGCAAGTTGATCATTTGACCTCACAAACTTTGTAGCAATCTCTCCTGAAAGTATCTTTTCTCTGACGAAGTGACAATCAATCTCAATGTGTTTAGTTCTCTCATGGAACACCGGATTTGATGCAATATGAAGGGCAGCTTGATTATCGCACACAAGTTCCATCCGACTGATTTCACCAAATTTCAACTCCTTGAGCAATTGTTTGGTCCAGACTAGCTCACATGTTGCCATAGCCATTGCTCGATATTCTGCTTCTGCACTAGACCGAGCAACTACATTCTGTTTCTTGCTCTTCCAGAACACCAAATTTCCTCCTACTAAAACATAATATCCAGACGTAGAACGTCTATCAGAAGGTGATCCTGCCCAATCAGCATCTGAGTATCCAATGATCTGCCCATGACCTCGATCCTCAAAGAGTAACCCTTTGCCTGGAGCCGATTTTATATATCGAATAATGCGGACAACTGCATCCCAATGACTATCACAGGGAGAATTCATAAACTGACTTACCACACTCACAGGATAGGAAATGTCGGGTCTAGTCACTGTGAGATAATTTAATTTTCCAACCAGTCGCCTATAGCTTGCAGGATCGCTAAGCGGCTCCCTCTGTCCTGGCATAAGTTTAGAATTCGGATCCATCGGAGTGTCAGCAGGTCTGCAACCTATCATCCCCGTCTCCTCAAGAATGTCTAAAGCATATTTTCTTTGAGAAATAACAATACCTGAGCTAGACTGGGCAACCTCAATACCCAGAAAGTACTTCAATCTGCCTAGATCCTTAGTTTGGAAGTGCTGGAAGAGATGCTGTTTCAGGTTGGTAATACCATCCTGATCATTGCCAGTAATAACAATATCATCAACATAGACTACCAGATAAATACAGAGACTTGAAGCAGAGTGCCGATAAAACACAGAGTGATCAGCTTCACTACGAATCATGCCAAACTCCTGGATAACCGTGCTGAACTTACCAAACCAGGCTCGAGGAGACTGCTTTAGACCATAAAGTGACCGACGCAAGCGACATACAAGGCCACGAGACTCCCCCTGAGCAACAAAACCAGGTGGTTGCTCCATATAAACCTCATCCTCAAGATCACCGTGAAGAAAGGCATTTTTAATGTCCAGCTGATAGAGGGGCCAATGACGAACCGCAGCCATGGATAGAAAAAGGCGGACTGAAGCCACTTTAGCCACGGGAGAGAAGGTATCACTGTAATCGAGCCCAAATATCTGAGTATATCCTTTGGCAACAAGACGGGCCTTAAGTCGATCAATCTGTCCATCGGGACCAACTTTGACTGCATAAACCCAACGACAACCAACAGTAGATTTACCTGAGGGAAGAGGAACAAGCTCCCAAGTACCACTTGTATGTAAAGCAGACATCTCGTCACTCATAGCCTGTCGCCATCCTGGATGAGACAACGCTTCACCTGTAGACTTAGGGATGGAAACCGAGGACAAAGAAGATATAAAAGCATAATGGGGAGATGACAGACGATGATAGCTCAAACCGACATAATGAGGATTAGGGTTAAGTGTGGTCCTTATACCTTTCCGAAGTGCAATCGGTGTACTAGGAGCAGGGTCCGCAGCAGGAGCAGGGTCAGGTGCAGGACGAGAACCAGTTGGGCCTGATGGAGGACGCAAACGACGATGATAAGTCAAGAGTGGTGTTCCTGTGGCCGGGGAACTAGGGGAACAACACTAGACTCCTCAACGGTTGGTATGGATGAAAACTCTGTGGTCGAAGGTGGAGGAGGAGCTATAGTAAACTCCTCAAAGGTCGGTATAGGTAAGACCTCAGATATATCATGGTGGTCAGCAGAGGTAAAGAAAGGTTTAGACTCAAAAATGTGACGTCAGCTGACATAAGGTACCTACGAAGATCTGGAGAATAACAACGATATCCCTTCTGAACACGAGAATAACCAAGGAAGACACACTTGAGAGCACGGGGAGCTAACTTATCTTTCCCAGGGGCTAAGTTATGAACAAAACACGTGCTCCCAAAAACACGAGGTGGAAGAGAGTATAAGGGTGACTGGGGAAACAATACTGAATGCGGAATCTGATTCTTGATGGGAGATGAAGGCATCCGATTAATCAAATAACAAGCTGTGAGAACTGCATCGCCCCAAAAACGCAACGGAACACGAGATTCAATTAGAAGTGTGCGAGCAGTCTCAATAAGGTGCCTATTCTTTCTCTCAGCAATCCCATTTTGTTGAGGGGTATAAGGACAAGATGTCTGATGAATAATTCCCTGAGAAGTCATAAACTGCTGAAATTGAGAAGATAAATATTCTAAGGCATTATCACTGCGAAAAATGCGAATAGAAACACCAAATTGGTTTTTGATTTCAGCACAGAAACTCTGGAATATAGAAAATAACTCAGAACGATCTTTCATTAAGAAAAGCCAAGTACATCTTGAATAATCATCAATGAAACTGACAAAGTAACGAAATCCCAAGGATGAACTGACTCTACTAGGACCCCATATATCAGAATGAACTAAGGAGAAGACAGACTCTGCATGACTCTCAACACTACGCGAAAAGGAGGCTCGGGTATGTTTCCCAAGTTGACACGACTCACAATCTAATGTAGACAAACTAGATAAACTAGGCACCATCTTCTGAAGTTTGGATAAACTCGGATGTCCTAAACGTCTGTGGATTAGATCTGGAGGATCTGTAACTAGACATGTTGTGGAAGGACTGAGTGAGTTAAGGTAGTAAAGGCCTTCTGATTCACGTCCTGTACCAATTGTCTGTCCCGTACTGCGGTCCTGCATAATAAAAGAATCGTCAATAAAGTATATACCACAATGGAGGGCACGAGTCAAACGACTAACAGATGCAAGACTAAAAGGATAGCCATGGACATAAAGAACGGAATCTAGGGTGATAGAAGACAAGGGATTAGCTTGTCCAACTCCTTTTGCCTTAGTTTGACATCCATTGGCTAAAGTAACAGTGGGAAGAGACTGTGAATATACAATATTTGACAAAAGTGATATATTACCAGAGATGTGATCAGAAGCGCCGGAGTCCATGACCCATGGGCCAAGAGTGCTAGACTGGGAAACACAAGCAAAAGAATTACCAGAAACAGAAGTATCAGTCTGAGCAACTGAGGCTACTTGTGGAGATGTCTGCTTACTTGCTCGATACTGAAGGAGCTCATTATATTCTTCTTTAGATAAAGAAAATCCTTGGTTACCTGGAGTCTCGGTACATAACTGAGCATCGATTTTTGCCCAAAGTGCTATTGCCTTTTCATCTCCATCGCTAGACTGTTTGATTAGATGATCTTGAACACCTTGACCTCTACACCATAACTCAACAGATGAATCCCAAGCTAAGTAGTTTGAACCTCCCATTAAAGGTTCCGAGGTAATAATAGCACTAGAGTTTCCAGAACTCATGTTTCTAGACCTAAAAGCATCAAATCCCAAAGACATTGTTGCAAATTATTACCAAATAGGAGAAAGAATCAACTATGAACCACTGAAACAGTGTACGGAAACACAGAAACAGAATACTGAAATACTGTAGCTGCTGGAATCTACTGTAGCTGTCGGAATAGTACTGTAGCTACCGGAAAAAACTCAAAGTTGTCGGAATGAAATGAAAACAGTAGGGGTAGGATCGAAATTACCAGGCGACCCAACTGTTCTGAAGGAAGATTTTCAAAAAATGGCCGGAAGTGGTCGTACGCGCCGGCGCGTGAGCTCACGCGCGTGAGCTTCTGGTGGCGCGTGAGGCTGCTTCTGCCGGAGTTGTTCACTGGGGTTTGGTCGTCGGACAGTGACGACTCTTGTGGTAGTGTTGGATTTTGCACAACACTGACAGAAATGAAGCAGATAGAAAACAACCTTAAAAAATACTGATTTCTCTTTCCCGGAATCGCTGGAATTTATGCACAGCGATAAGTCTCTCACAATTGCTCTGATACCATGTGAGAAGGCACGGGAGAAAATATATTATTGATATATTGAATGAATGAATAATGCTACACAAGAGGTCCTTATTTATAGCTATATTATACAAGGACATACTACTCCTCTACCAATGTGGGACAATACTACACTATATACATGCTGTAAATTAACAAAAACTTATCCAAATACACCAATTAAATAATTAATCTCCCACTAAGATCATTAATTACCCAATTATCCACATAATTAAGAATTACCTCAAATTACTTAAAATACTACTCATGTTTAACACACCTTATACATCTTGCTATCATGGTCATGTGGTGCCTTGTATGACACTAGTCCATAAATACCGGGTATTGTAGCTTGGACCGTATTTTATCTCAAAATGTCAAACTTCGACGAAATTCATTTTCTTCGATTTGTTTAACCTCTTACTTTCACGAATTTACTCATCACTTGTTTGAAATAGCATAATGCTTATAATTTCAAAATAATCTCATTCCCGAGTTTACGTCGATTAACTTACGACGAAACTTTAACGTATGAAAATGCGGGATGTAATATCTCATTTACGAGCTTATATCAATTTACTTATTGCGTACTTTCACGTACGAAAACATGGGGTGTAACACTTCTACCGTGTTAGTCATTCGTGCTTCTACTTGTTAACGCATAAAGATCATGTGTTCCCCTCTTATTCGTTATATTTGTATTTATGCCTCCACCATGCTAGTTAGTTGAAGTTACGTTCCTTTTCCTGATTGTTGTCATCACCTCTATACTTTCCGCCTAGTCTGTTACTGATGCCCTTATGTACATTCTCGTTCATTTTTGCTATTTGCGTATTTCCTACTTTGCCATTACTGTTATCTGCATTTCTGTCGTCCGGTTGGTACTGTTGTATGCATTTTTTGTGAGGATGAGATAAATGCACGAAGGGTGTTGCCGTGCAATTGACTTAATATCAGAGTATATTCTTCACGTTATGAAAGTTATGGGGTGACATTGTATGTGCGCTTATGCACTTTTCTCTCTTCTTTCCTCCAGCTTTTAGCCAATCTCTAGGCCTCACTTTGTGAACATATATAAAATTATGACAAGTTGTTCCTCTGGGCGTCATTAGTCTTACTATATCTAAGTAGGTCATACTATACCATAACTCTTACTTCGATTTATCGTTACTGAGGTCTGCTACCAAACTCCAGGTTACTTTCGTTGCTTATCCCATATGTATAAATCTAAGTCCTTTAATGCTTCTTCATTACTGTTAATCTTAAGAATGACGACCTAATCGCATCTCATACTTTGTGACTTTTGTCCATTCATTGATGATTCACCCCAATATTGATCTACAATCTACCACTGATAACTTGAAACCTCTTACGTAATCATTAGGGCTCACGTTGCATCGAGGAACATTTGAAATGATTAGACTGATCCACCTAGGGCGATACTATACTTCCATAACTGTATTTCATAGCATTCCAATGTGATTCATCTTATGGGGGTTATTCTAATCCCGTACAACTCATGAAATCATTACTCAATCGAAGGCCCAAACATCATCCTTTATTTATCATAATTACACCCTCATTCTACTAACATGGCAACATTCCATCTCTCCTAAATGCTACTAGTCTTAGACTCTTTTGAGTTCATTCAGGCTATACTGAGCTTTATATAACTTTGAGTAACCAACAGCTCTCTCGTTTTCGTGAGTTTAATCCCGAGGACCTATCCATTCTTGTTACCTTCTCACTTGCCCTTTCTTATTCCTAAAACCTCGTCGCTCTACCATAATTTAGTTTGCGATTTACACATATCCATTTATACTACTCGCAACCTTCCTTCAACTTGCTTGCACCATAGATTTCCTCGTGTTATTTTGGAACATCAAGCGAGAAATCACATCGTCTCTAACTCTTCTTTACTCTTTTAACTAGACCTCTCGATACATAGAAGCCATAGGCCGGAAAATATGCCACTGACGATGCCGTTATCATTCTTGGATACTAAGTCTCAGCCCTTCTGGCCTTCTATCTGAAGTATGGACTATTCACAACCTTCTGCATTTGAGTATCTCGTACGTTGTTCACCTTTACCTTACTTACCTTAAAATCTCACCTCACATCTTCTATCTCTTTTATGACCTCCCTTCCACATAGGTATAATTCACATCCACAACTTGAAGCTCTATCATAATACTTGCACCTCTGGTGCATACACAATCCGGTGGGAGCTTCATACTGGCTTCTTATGGGGCTAGTACTCTTCTAACTGGCTTTATTGTAGAGCCGTCATAGAATATGGTTGTTGTACTATCTCTCTTGTACCTCTGATATTAAGAGTAATCCTGCAATGTTCCCAATCATGAGGTCTATAATTTTCTGGGTCCAATAATCAGATTCCTGATTTACTTGGTTGATGTAACTTTTTAGTCTCCTCTTCCTTCTGATCACCCTTTATGTAGGCTTAAGCTATTTTTCGATCTGCGGCTTATGGTATTAGTTATTACTTTTGGTTTCATTTCCCGCTCATTAGCCACACTAGGTGCCACTTTCTTATGGAGTGCATACAATGTTGTTGTGAGACTGTTGTTACAAGACCATTTCCTATTTAGGTCACTGTGCTTAGGTTGAAGCCTTCTTCCTTATTTCCTCAGCTAGTCTTTCGTTGTAGTACTTAGGGAGACCTTCTGGCTCTTGTAAAGTTACAGGCTTATCACATCGTATACTTGACAGAATTTTTGATATTCTTCCCCGCCTATAATTATCCGTAGTTACTTATTTCCACACCCTTGTACTTGTAGGGTTGCTTTTGAACTATTATTGACTGTCTTCCCAGTGGCATTCTCTTTTATTTACCTTTAACTACCCCAACTCCTATTTGAATATATCTCAAGGATCACGATGTCATATCTGTGAGACTGAATTCCCCATGTTGGGGTTCACTATGTCCGTCTTGCATAATCTGTTGATTTGTCTGTATCCTCTTGACTAGCCATAACTAGGCTCTTCCTGAACCAACTACTAACTACTCGTTTGCCCATTCTCATATCATTACTCCGCGTAATCTTTCTTGGGTTATTTCCTTTGTCTTAACCTACATGTTGCGCTGGCTCTTTATATCAATAACATCTCGGGCAGGAACCCTCACTTCCTCTCCTTGACGTCGTGTTTGCATAATGTTCTGGAATCATAACCTATCTGTAGGCTTTGAATAAGTGCAATCTCATTCCTTTCTCATTTTTATTGCATTCTTCCTTTACCATTCCATAATTACTAGAACCACTTAATTCTGACTTAATGTCACATCACTCCATATTCCCCCTTTAGGAGAGTACTAAGATTTAGTGCTACAACGATCTTCCTGTAGATGTTTTATCTCTTCATCCTTGGCGTCTTTTCACATCATCGATGACCCTTACTCGCCTTGCGGTAATCCTTCTGTACCAAGGATAACAAAATTCCTTACTCACGAAGGTGACACCTAGTATAACTGGCATATACAGTCCCTTAAGCTTAACTTTGCTCACATTGCTTGCTTTAGGGAAGCATCTTCCTGAATGACTTTTCTCTGAATTTCTCATGTATATTCTTTTGTTGCCATTCTATTATCGCCGGAACGCAATCTGAAATTTTCATGATGTTGACCATTATCAAACCACTCAGTCCCTAATACATGTTTAGTTTATCTAGTTCACCAATCCATACTGATTTCTATTATTCTGGGGTCTAACTTTTCCTTTTGGTAGTCGCGTTGGAGTGACAAACTTATTTCTCGAAATGAGGATATGACTTTATGGCCTATACTCTTTTGTTGTCTCAAGGCCTGTCACCTCTCATCTTTTCCTTCACTTGACTATAGACTCTGTAATACTGTAATTCATTTTTTTCCTACCGTTGTCATCCATGTATCACCTCTTACTCATAATGCTTCATTATCTCTCTTCTTATTTCCCTGCTAATATTTCTGTCTATCACTTTATTCTGAAAACTTTCACAAGACATTCTTTTACTTTTAGCTCCCCTTGCTCCATCCACTGGCTCTTCTGGTTGCCTAACATTCTCTCTCTACTAGGGACGGGAGCCATACTAAGATAATATTTATCCCTTCCAGGCTTCCAGTACCTATCTTTGTAATACCCATATCTAGCTGTATTATTTTAGAGTACACCATCTGGGTGTCTCACAAGGAGATCTATTAGCACATTTGCAATATCCTTCGGAAATGTCAACTAACGCAAACAATCCATCCACCATTTTGGGTCTCTCTAACCCCAGTCGGATCCTGATATCCGTCCTTCTCTTATACTACTTCTGTTAGCCCCCATAGGGCATCAATGAGATGGGTGTGGACAATTGTACACACCTCTGTTATTGTTGAAGGTAACTCAAAAGGCTTATATTCCTCTGCGATAATCTTCATTAGCTGGGTAGCTCGTACCCTTTTTCATCTTGCTTCTTTTACTTGCTGAAACTTGTATTTACCTTCCGATTCTCTTATTCCTTTTACCGTAAGAGTGGATAGACATTCTTGCCTTAGGGATCCTTATCAAGAAGTTTACACATCTTAGTACACACATGATCTGCTAAATACCTCATATTTATCCATCATAAGCATGATGCAAAATCGAGTTCCTCTGACTTAACTCTTTCACAGTCACATGCAATCTCTTACCAACCATCTTTCTAGATGTAGGCATCGTCGTATTCTGAATAAGATAGAGTTTAGGAAATTGAGTTCTTACAACTGAGCTCTACCACACGATCTAGAGTAAGAAGAAAGGGTGACAGTCCTAAATGCCATGTAGCCTCCTGCTTATAAGTTTGGTGCACAACACACCCATAAACAAGACTCTACTAGACACGGCTTGTAGACTCCCTAAGACAGAACTGCTCTGGTACATGCCTTCTTGTCACGACCCAAACCGATGGGCTGCGACGAGCACCCGGTGCCTTACTCAACCGAGTACCGACATAACGTGTCTTTTCGTATCATACTATCATAGATAACTGGGCCGGAGAGGCTGCCGTGAGATAAGTAGAATACAACATGAAATACCAACTTATACATAAGACATACAGGCCTATAAGACCAAAACAACCGCTCGTACACTGAACATAGGCCGATAAGGCCATACAATCTTTTACGTACATGACATCTGTCTACAAGCCTCTAAGAATACATAATTGTCATAAAGGTCGGGACAGAGCCCCGCCATACCAAACAATACACGTCTAAATCATACTGACCAAACAAGCAACTCCGGAGCAAATAGAGCGCACCAACACCTTCCGCTGAGCTGATAGCCTACTTGGAGGACTCTCGACCTATCTATCGGGACCTGCGGGCATGAAATGCAGCGTCCCCAGGCAAAAGGGACGTCAGTACAAATAATGTACCGAGTATGTAAGGAATGAAAATCAGTAAATAGACATGAGAGAAACATGGAGTAAAAGACTCAACATGTAAGTCTGAACAACTCTGTGAATTATTAATACTTATAATGTCATGCATATGCGTATAAATGTCATACCATTCATGTGTACATGAGTTCATAACATCATCAAACCTCTGAGGGTATCCAATCATATCATCTCGGCCACTGTGGGCAAATCATCAACGTATACCAGCTGATCAGGTGGTGGTGCGTATATAACGCCGTAACCTTTTCCCATATCCCATTTACATATATCTACATATATACGCGTATATAACGCCATCTGGTTAAGGGTTAATGTGCATGTATAAATAAATGCAATGCATGAGAAGTACGTCAATAAATTCGGAACGTCATAAGACCATTATGCCTCTGATTAATATCATGAAATAAACTTTATCAACTTACGTATTTTCTGAGACCTATGAACAGACGATAGAATAATAAGACATATGGAAATTCAAGAACATAGGCACCTCTAATACTTCTATGAATAGAGTCGTTTATGAAAGTTGCGTATTTTGCTCGTTTCATTTGTATCATTTGGATCATGCCAAAAGAAAGAAGGGATAGCCTTAACATACCTGAATCGATTCTCTTGACAATCCTTCCAACACACGTCAAACGCGACAAACACGTAACGAAGAATCGAAGTAGGGAAAAATCCGTATGATATTCTTGAGAAAGATTGTACCGTGCTCTCTTAGAATTGCATCTCACGCATAATCAGATCTTGTATGAAATTTGCCGAAGCTCATCCGTCACTTAGTGAATATGACCATATTCAACTTGAGATTTTAGAGAAGCCTTTTGTTGTGCTAATCACGTTACCATTGAAAATTGTATCAATCTCTCTTAAAGAGATCTTTGTGAGCTCCATCCGTTACTTGAAGACAAGATATAAGCATCTCACTCTTTACTTTGTAGAGACAAGCACCTCATTTAGGTGAATGAGAAGTCTTTTATCATAATGGGTGTAGGCCCCACTCTTTTTATGACTTTGGGCACAAAGTCCTTTAATTTTGCCATCTTGCTTTGTGGGTTAAGACTCATTATCAAGAGTCCTTTGGGCTGCCACGTTGGAGTCTAAACAAAACTTATCCAAATACACCAATTAAATAATTAATCTCCCACTAAGATCATTAATTACCCAATTATCCACATAATTAAGAATTACCTCAAATTACTTAAAATATTACTCATGTTTAACACACCTTATACATCTTGCTATCATGGTCATGTGGTACCTTGTATGACACTAGTCCATAAATACGGGGTATTGTAGCTTGGACCGTATTTTATCTCAAAATGTCAAACTTCGACGAAATTCATTTTCTTCGATTTGTTTAACCTCTCACCTTCACGAATTTACTCATCACTTGTTTGAAATAGCATAATGCTTATAATTTCAAAATAATCTCATTCCCGAGTTTACGTCGATTAACTTACGACGAAACTTTAACGTATGAAAATGCGGGATGTAACATCTCATTTACGAGCTTATATCAATTTACTTATTGCGTACTTTCACGTACGAAAACATGGGGTGTAACACTTCTACCGTGTTAGTCATTCGTGCTTCTACTTGTTAACGCATAAAGATCATGTGTTCCCCTCTTATTCGTTATATTTGTATTTATGCCTCCACCATGCTAGTTAGTTGAAGTTACATTCCTTTTCCTGATTGTTGTCATCACCTCTGTGCTTTCCGCCTAGTCTGTTACTGATGCCCTTATGTACATTCTCGTTCATTTTTGCTATTTGCGTATTTCCTACTTTGCCATTACTGTTATCGGCATTTCTGTCGTCCGGTTGGTACTGTTGTATGCATTTTTTGTGAGGATGAGATAAATGCACGAAGCGTGTTGCCGTGCAATTGACTTAGTATCAGAGTATATTCCTCACGTTATGAAAGTTATGGGGTGACATTGTATGTGCGCTTATGCACTTTTCTCTCCTCTTTCCTCCAAATTTTAGCCAATCTCTAGGCCTCACTTTGTGAACATATATAAAATTATGACAAGTGGTTCCTCTGGACGTCATTAGTCTTACTATATCTAAGTAGGTCATACTATACCATAACTCTTACTTCGATTTATCGTTACTGAGGTCTGCTACCAAACTCCAGGTTACTTTCGTTGCTTATCCCATATGTATAAATCTAAGTCCTTTAATGCTTCTTCATTACTGTTAATCTTAAGAATGACGACCTAATCGCATCTCATACTTTGTGACTTTTGTCCATTCATTGTTGATTCACCCCAATATTGATCTACAATCTACCACTGATAACTTGAAACCTCTTACGTAATCATTAGGGCTCACGTTGCATCGAGGAACATTTGAAATGATTAGACTGATCCACCTAGGGCGATACTATACTTCCATAACTGTATTTCATAGCATTCCAATGTGATTCATCTTATGGGGGTTATTCTAATCCCGTACAACTCATGAAATCATTACTCAATCGAAGGCCCAAACATCATCCTTTATTTATCACAATTACACCCTCATTCTACTAACAGAGCAGCATTCCATCTCTTCTAAATGCTACTAGTCTTAGACTCCTTTTAGTTCATTTAGGCTATACTGAGCTTTATATAACTTTGAGAAACCATCAACTCTCTCGTTTTCGTGGGTTTAATCCCGAGAACCTATCCATTCTTGTTACCTTCTCACTCGCCCTTTCTTATCCTTACTCCTGTCTTCCTAAAACCTTGTCGCTCTACCATAATTTAGTTTGCGATTTACACATATCCATTTATACTACTCGCAACCTTCCTTCAATTTGCTTGCACCATAGATTTCCTCGTGTTATTCTGGAACATCAAGATTTGATTGTATGCCCGAGATGATTGCATGCTATAACTTACAGGTTGAATCCATTGTATTTAAAGAGCATCGAAGGAGGCCTACAAATATTCAGGTTACTTAGAAAGGCTGATAGTCTTCCTGAAACTGATAAGGTATCATAGCCTTGATGAATGTATCTTGACAAAAAATATTACTTTTATAAATGGCTAAGGGGTGTACGAACATAGCAATAGCTAATAGTACTGGATTTAGCGTAAGTTGTACTATGCATTGGGCCCACTTAATTATACAAGTACTACTTGGTAATTGCAAGCATACCCGTGTAAGTGTTATATTCTTCTCTAAACTCGTGTGGTTTGACTCCTATTCTTCTCTCAACAGGTGTAATTTCACTTCTACTTTAGTACAATCCAGAATCTCCCATTCATATTCTACTTGCATTTCAGTTAGCGGAACTGTTCATGTTTGGATTATCTATGATGGTTTTTCACCTTCTTCTTCCTTCTTTGTTTTCCATTTCCTTCTTTTCTCTCTTCTTAGTTCGTTTATGTTACTTCTTTGCATTCCTCAAGTTTGCATTAGTTAAATTCTTTTACTTTATATTTATTTTTATTTTAATTAACAATTTTGAGATTTTAACCTATGTTTTGAAATTGGTTTTTTTTTAGAATTCAATCAATCTCCAAATGCACATAGTGTGATTTGGAGTTCAAGGGAAACAAATGGGGGACGGCTACAATAAAGCTGCTTGATAGTGCTTTCAATGGCTCATATAGAGAGGTAAGGAATTGAATTTGCACTTCCTAAGAAAGCTATAAGAATTTATGTGGCAGCTTTTGTTCGTATCAATGGCCATGGCATTTCATTTATTGAGATTTTAATTTTTGTTATTTTTAATTCTCCTCTTTTCTCTATGTTTACAATGTTAATTACAATTTCTGTGCCAGCTTTTATCTTTCGTATCGATGGTCATGATATTTCATTTATTGAGATTTCAATTTTTGTTGTTTCTAATTCTCCTCTTTTTCTCTCTGTTGACTGTGTTAATTACAGTTTGTGTGAACGGTAAGCAGTGATCAAATCTTCACTTCTTCTTTATTCAATTATTTGTAGAGTCTTTTTCCTACATTCTTAGTATAACACAACTGTGACGTCGAGCTTCGTTCTCTATGGTTATAGTTCTTCTATGTGCTTCTATTTTTGGGTGCATGTTGGTTCTATTCTTTTTCTCAAAACAATTGCACTCATGATTTTAATTTTTTGTTCAGTTTGTAATTATAATGATCTATCTGTGGTATGAATTTTTAGTTAGTTAGACAATTGATCGTTCCTTCCAACTTGGTATGCATGTCCCTTCTGCTTGATTTTTCTAGAGCTAATGGTTGAGTTGACATTGGAGGCCATTGGTTATTACTTAAGTTCTTTGTTAGTTGGGAGAATGAAAGTGAAACAAGTTTATGTTGAGAAGAGTTATTTTGCAATTTATGAGAAACGAAAGTAGTTTTACAAAGTAATAGGCTTACTGTTGAACTTATTGGCAAGTGCAGAAATTCCACTAGATACGTTGATGATCTTTGAATAAATATTAGTCATTCCAAGACTTGGCCCATTTGTTTTGTGTTAGTGCTGGCCTATTCTATTTGTACCATCTTGGGTACCTTTTTTTTATTTAATAAAATTTTACCTTATCAGGCTTGGCTGTATTTTGTTAATGTCTATTTTTTCAAATGCAGTAAATTTTACTTGCTTCAGTGATAGTTTTCTTTTCTAAGATAATCAATATTTGCACATAGTTTTAGAAGCTCTTAGTAGTGGATTGTTTCTTTGAGCGTCAAATTTATTTCTCATATTTTATCATTGTAAAATGGAGAGGCTAGCTGGATGTAAATACTAGAACATTAAATGGTATTCTGAAATGGTCAAAAATTATGCTACTATGTTGTAATTGAAGGTAAGGCTCTAATAGTAGAATGATAGAATTGGGATAGAACTAGATTTGCACTTCTGAGTTTCTTCAGTTAATTTCTATCTGAATGGGAGGTTGTTTTTTAATCTGATAGAATTTGCTTTGTATTTGTGAACTGATTTATAATTTCTAATGTCATAGATAATGAACAGATAGATGATAAGCTAATTACATAGATTGAGACTCCTTAGAATATAATTACTAGAGAACTAAGACCAAAGTTGTAGGCTTTTAATAGCAGAATAGTTGAACCAGCAGACCAAAAACAAGGGGATTCAAAAGAATCAGCTCTAGAATTTTTGTATCATTTGGAACATTTGAAATTTCATAGAAGATGCATGGTTAGAATCTATATAGAAGAAAGAGTAAACATTACCAGGCATGAAGTAATATGGATAACTGATCATTTAACGGCACAATAGCAGAACAGAATTAAGGAAATGTTCTCTATGACTGATAAGATTTGTTTAACTTGTACAGTTAATGGCAGGAGCCATAGTGTGTCAATGAGGAATAAAGGATAAGCTAAGCTCTTGAAAAAATAACAACGGAGAGAAGACTTTACATATCCTGATCATTCTTCAGGAAAAGCTCGCTTTCATGTTTTTGTGGAGTATTTTACAACTATGAACAGTCCATATTTGGGTTTTAGGAGCATTGTGGCAGGCAAAAGTGAGTGGTAAGTTTACGAGGTCAAGAGTGTTTCGTCTCTTCCCTTCTCTTATGTCTATGCACAATAATATGTTTTGATACAAGTCATTGAGGATAGAATCCATTTTCCTTTCTATATAATGGTGTGAGCTTAACTTTATTCATGATCCAATGATAAACCCAGCCTCTACTGTACCGTGCCTAAAATTAGGAAGATACATCCACATCGTTGTTGCTTTCTTTGAGTACTCTTTTTTGTAATCTTGAAGAAGCATGATATGAAATGGTTGCTTTCCTTCTTTAGGATCCTTCAACAGATGAGATGAGAAATAATTGAAGCTATAGATACTGTAAAATTGGGAAAGAGATCGTTGATCTATGCTTGGATTGCATAGTGAAACTTGCACACAATTGTACTGGTCTTTAAGGTTATCCATCTGTTTACATATTATCGACGTTGGTATTGAAGCATTCGTCAAGAGGGGTTGCTCTAGTGGTGAGCACCCTCCACTTCCAACCAAGAGGTTGTGAGTTTGAGTCACCCCAAGAGCAAGGTGGGGAGTTCTTGGAGGGAGGGAGCCGAGTTTTTATCGGAAACAGCCTCTCTACCCTAGGGTAGGGGTAAGGTCTGCGTACACAATACCCTCCCCAGACCCCACTAGTGGGATTATACTAGGTTGTTGTTGTTGTTGTTGTGGTATTGAAGCATTCACTATTTCTTTTCTTTTTTTACAGGAAAGTCACTTGAAAATGTTAGTTGTCAGGCTCTAATCCTATTTAAACAAGTTGCAGCAGCACACTCAAACATTCAAGGAAGGAAAATGAAGTAGTCCAGATAATAGGGTTTGCAATAAAATTTACAAGACTGGACAACTTAATAGCAATCAGTTTTGAGCAACTATAGAGTTCTGCAATAAAATTTGACGAGCTGAAAAAGATGCAGTTACTCATTCTCTTAGATAGGTTGTGGAAAAATATTATTTCATCTTTTTATTTTTTGTGGAATATCATAAATACTAGAACCTATATTATACATGTATTGTATAGGAAATCTTCTAATTTTCTCTGTTTAGGTTCCGATACGTCGCACTGTCGCAATGGAAAAAAACTACGTGAACACTTGGTATGTGTGGCCCGTGCATTAGCTCGGGCATCATCTCTCTAGTGTATATATATGTAAAACAAGTATGTATGTACTACACGGGCCTCCGACCTTTTGCACCATTCTAGGAAATTCCTGCAAAACAAGTACTAAGGAACTGTTCTACATTCTAAGCCTTTGGCCTGCGGATGCTAGAGAAGCAAGCATATCATGTACACGTCTTGCACCAAAAACTGAAGATCAAAACATAAAGAAATTGGTGATGCTGTTATTTTCAAACTATTTTATAATGAGGCATAATTTTATAAAGACTTCCAAAAGCTTGAAATTATAACTTTTTATGCTTTATACATTGGCCAAATTTGCTAGCTGGTCTAGATATCGAGTTTGAAGAGTAAATAAGACGATGAATGTTGTAAAGGGCAATGTAAATATGTCTGACAACTATCCAACTTCTTAAACTAACTTAATTACCTCGTATTAGTTACATTATAGGACGTCAATGATGTTTTTTTGAATATTTTAATAATGAATATTTACCTTTTTTTTTTTTTGTAGGTCTGCATGGTACAAGTAAAGCAGCATATGATGCGTGCCTAGCAGCTAGGTTTCATATCCCCTTCCCATTTACTTATGATATGAACAAAAAATAAAGTTAGTGGTTGGCCATGCATATGTTCTAATTAAATTTTAATATATATATATATATATATATATGTTTCTAAAAGGTTGTCTGCTCATCCTTTGTTTTTTTCTTCTTAGTACAGTGCAACGACAAGATTGTCGAAATTAAACTTTGACCATATTTTGTTTTTCTAAATGTGTATATATATATATATATATATATATATATATATATATATAAAACTCCAGAGAAAATGGCACTTTATGATTTTAGTTAAATTCACATAGTCCTTTAAATATGCTTTGGGCATTTTTGGTCCTTTAAATTTTTCAAAAGTGAGCACTTCTTGTCTCTTTTAAATATTTGAGGAACCTTATTTTTTAGATTTGAAGGGAACATAAAAAAAGAAAAGATTTAGCGAGAATTCATATTTGGAGGCATAATTTTACAACCTCTACCATTTGGTCTATTTCTAAGAGTTCGGTACAACTTTTTGAGGTACAATTTTTTGTTATTTTGTCCTATTTTCTGGTGTCTATTGCAGTCTTTTTGGGTTACAATTTCTAGAATTTGACAAGACTTCCATACTATCTTTGGTAAAAAAAAATTGTGTCACAATTTTCGATATATCTAACAAATAGAGATTATTAAATTTTTGACGGAAACTGAAAGTGCTCACTTTTGATAAACTTAAAAAATCAAAAATGTTTAGAGCATATTTAAGTGACTATTTTCTATCTATTTCAATAAGAGGCTATTTTTTTCATCTTATCATGAAATTGTATGTTCACAGGCTTAATCAAACATAGAAATGGCAGGAAATTTGAATTGCAGTAAAGATTTAAAAACTACCCAAATGATGTTCTTGAAATCCCATAAGCTAAATTGAAACGTACTTGCGAGGAATCGACAATTCACTAAAACAAGTACCTATATACTAAATGAACTAGTAAAAAAATAGAAAAAAGTAGACCTTCATCCAAAATTTGGGTCTTAAATAAACATAAATGTCTGAAGTTTTGCTTTGGCAAGCCAAATTCCAGTTGCTGAAGTTTGTTTGCAAAAGCAATATGTCAAGCTTGAGATAATTTGAGACGCAATTTTTTTAAAACTTAAGCCACGTATGTCAAAAGTAAATTATGAAGTGTGTAGGCTCACAAAAATTTATAAATTACGGTTATTCCTTAAATAAGGGTCCTAAAATCGGCTATCTGTGCACTTGCCCTGGTCCGCAAAGAACTGAAAGTTGTTCATCAGAATTCAGAAAGCCCAAATGAAACTTTTTGGGGGTGATGTGCACAGATAGCCAGTAATAACACATGTATTTACTTTTAAGCCACTGTTTTAAATGTATTTAGTCTTTAGCCACTGCTTTAATAAACTTTTACCCGCCCGGACGAAAATACCCTTCTGCTATATAGGATTTCGCTGATACATACGCTCCTTATTCACGATCAGCAACAGCTCAAACTTACTTGCAAACTTACGTGCAGAGAATTGTTGTGATCGTCCAAAATTGCAGAAGCTTCTCTTCCGATTTCAAACTTTTTGTCTAAGTTCAGAATTCAACTTTCTCGTCCAAAATTCACCATAAAATTACAATAAGTTCTAAAGTTTCAGATATCTCTATATGCTTTTGTGTGTTTGTGTGGATTTTTATTTCGTTACTGAAGAATAAGATGCTAGGAATTTGATTTTTTTTTCTTTTCTGTATTGATAACGTTAAGGACATCGCGTCCTTAACTCTGTGATTGTTCTGTAAACATTGAGGACATAATATTAAGGATTTGGTGTCCTTAACATGAATGTTGTTCTAAAAAATATTAAGGATAAAGTGTCCTGTGTTTTGCAACTTGTATTAATAAAGTTAAGGACATGATGTCCTTAACTTCATGACTGTTGTTCTAAATATTAAGGACATAGTGTCCTGTATTTGCAAATTGTATTAATAAAGTTAAGGACACGATGTCCTTAACTTCATGACTGTTGTTCTAAATATTAAGGACACTATGTCCTTAACATTTTCACTGCACACATCAAAGTGAAGGACACCATGTACTTAACATTTTTACTGCACACATTAAAGTTAAGGATAGCTTGTCCTTAACATGTACACTGCACACATCAAAGTTAAGGACAACTTGTCCTTAAAATTTTCACTGCACACATCAAAGTTAAGGACAGCTTGTCCTTAACTTTTACAATGCACACATCAAAGTTAAGGATATCATGTGCTTAACTTTTACAATGCACACATCCAAGTTAAGGACACCATATCCTTAACATTTTGACTGCACGCATCAAAGTTAAGGACATAGTGTCATGTTTTTGCAACTTGTACTGATAAAGTTTAGGACATGGTGTCCTTAACTTCATGACTACTGTGTAAAAATTAAGGACATAGTGTCCTATTTTTGCAACCTATACTAATAAAGTTTATGACATGATGTCCTTAACTTAATGACTAATGTGTAAATATTAAGGACATAGTGTCTTGTATTTGCAACTTGTATTGATAAAGCTTAGGACATAATATCCTTAACTTCATGACTATTGTTCTAAATATTAAGGACATAGTGTCTTGTGTTTTGCAACTTGTATTGATAAAGTTTAGGACATCTTGTCCTTAACTTCACGATTGTTGTATAAATATGTCCTGAATTTCCTATTTTCTTGGCTTGCAGGATGGATACAATATGTATTATAGTTACTTTTAATGGTAGATGGACTGCAGACTATAAGTATCTTGATCATCAAACAAAGCTTGTTCTAGTACCTGAGGCAATTCGATTTGAAGATTTCATTAACCAGGTCTTTGAAGTTATTGAATTGGATAGAGACAAGTTTGAAGCAATGATATGGTTTGATATCAATATGGGAACAAGCAAGGGAATGCTTGTATCCAAAGATTTATATCTTCACACATGTATAGAGTTACTAAAAAGTCATTCACTCTTCAAGGGCTGTCGTTTCATTGTTGATATTTCGGAAAGAGTTTTTGATTCTACAAGCACCTTTGAACATGTCAATACAGAAACTCAACAAGATAATCAAGACAAATTCCAAGAGATAATGGAAATAGATGTGGTTGAAGCTCAACCAATTACTGAAGAGGTGCTTCAAACATTTGATTCTATTCAAGTAGAAGGACAAAGCATTATAAAGATTGACAACGAACAAGCTTTGGGTATTCAAGTCTTAGAGAGTGCACCGGTAATAGAAGAAGTTGCTGAATAAACCTTTACTCAACTAACTAGACAAAGTTCAAATTCGAAACAAAAAGAATCCCCAACTACGATATTAAGAGAAAATGCTTCGTTGGATGAAATAAAAGTGGGATCAATATTTGACAAAAAGAATAGTATAATTAACTGTTTTTCCAATATAGCAATTAAAGGACATTTTGAATTCAAGGTTGTTAGATCAAGCTCAACAAGATATTCGTTGAAATGCAATGATGATAGGTGTGGGTGGTGTGTGCATGCTTTCAAAATTAAAGATTCAACACTATTCAAGATAGTAAAGATTGAGAAAAATCATGACTGCTCAGTTAACACTATGAAAGCTGATCAAAGACATGCAACTTCAAAGTTGATTAGTGGTTACATTATCGACAATCTTCGAGACCCAAGGTTTGAAGTTACACCAGCCTTTGTCATGGCAGAAATGCAAATATTGCATGGGCTAGACATTGGTTATCACAAGGCGTGGCGTGCTATTCAACGTGCTTCAGCTTTAATAAGAGGAACTCCTGAAGAGAATTATGAATTATTGTCTTCAAACTTGTATATGATGAAAAGTAAAAATCCGGGACACATACACTAACATAAAGATAGATGACAACAGGTAAACAATCAAAAAGAGTTTATTAGTCTGTTTTATAAACTTTAGGACATGGTGTCCTTAACTTGGATGTGTGCAATGAAAATGTTAAGGACATGATGTCCTTAACTTTGATGTGTGCAGTGAAAAAGCTAAGGACATGGTGTCCTTAACTTGGATGTGTGCAATGAAAAAGTTAAGGACATGGTGTCCTTAACTTTGATGTGTGCAATGAAAATGTTAAGGACATGGTGTCCTTAACTTTGATGTGTGCAGTGAAAATGTTAAGGACATGGTGTCCTTAACTTGGATGTGTGCAGTGAAAAAGTTAAGGACATGGTGTCCTTAACTTTGATGTGTGCATTATAAAAGTTAAGGACATGGTGTCCTTAACTTTGATGTGTGCAGTGAAAATGGTAAGGACATGGTATCCTTAACTTTGATGTGTGCAGTGAAAATGTTAAGGATATGGTGTCCTTAACTTTGATGTGTGCAGTGAAAAAATTAAGGACATGGTGTCCTTAACTTTGATGTGTGCATTGTAAAAGTTAAGGACATGGTGTCCTTAACTTAGATGTGTGCAGTGAAAAAGTTAAGGACATTGTGTCCTTAACTTTGATGTGTGCAGTGAAAATTTTAAGGACATGGTGTCCTTAACTTTGATGTGTGCAGTAAAAAAGTTAACGAGATGGTGTCCTTAACTTTGATGTGTGCAGTGAAAATGTTAAGGACGTGGTGTCCTTAACTTTGATGTGTGTAGTGAAAATGTTAAGGACATGGTGTCCTTAACTTTGATGTGTGCAGTGAAAAAGTTAACGAGATGGTGTCCTTAACTTTGATGTGTGCAGTGAAAATGTTAAGGACGTGGTGTCCTTAACTTTGATGTGTGCAGTGAAAATATTAAGGATATGGTGTCCTTAACTTTGATGTGTGCAGTAAAAATATTAAGGACATGGTGTCCTTAACTTTGATGTGTGCATTGTAAAAGTTAAGGACATGGTATCCTTAACTTTGATGTGTGCATTCTAAAAGTTAAGGACAAGTACTCCTTAACTTTGATGTGTGCACTGAAAATATTAAGGGCATTGTGTCCTTAACTTTGATATGTGCGGTGAAAATATTAAGGACAAGATGTCCTTAACTTTGATGTGTGCAGTGTAAATGTTAAAAATTTGGTGTCCTGTATTTTTAACCTTCTGTTAAACTGTATTTTCAGGTTTCTTTATATGTTTTATGCATATGGATCATCAATAGCTGGTTGGAATCATTGTAGACCAGTGATTGCTGTTGATGCAACCTTTTTGAAGTCAAAATATCGTGGTGTTTTAATGATTTCAGTTTCAAAGGATGAAAATAACCAAATATTCCCATTAGCATTTGGAATTGCAGAAACTGAAAATAACAATTCCTATGAGTGGTACTTTAGTGAGCTTCGCAATGCAAATGGGAGCCGTGACAATTTAATTTTTTTTATCGGACAGGCATCAATCTATTGCACATGGCATTGCAAAGGTATATCCTGAATGCCACCATGGGATTTGTATCTATCATTTGGAGCAGAACCTAAAGCGAAGGAAAGTGAAAAGTGAGGTCATAAAACTTTTCCAAAGTGCTGCAAGAGTATACAGGCGCAAAGAATTTGATCTATACATGTCAGATATAGCAAAAGTTGATAAGAAGACTTTTGACTACTTGATGGAATAACTACCGGAAAGGTGGGCACGTTCTTGTAGTCCACGACGAAGATATGACATGCTCACAACAAACATAGTTGAGTCAATGAATTCTGTGCTATTAAAAGCAAGGGAGTTGCCTATATTAAGAATGATATATTTCATCCAAGTGAAGCTACAACATTGGTTTTATGAAAGAAGAAATGAAGCATAAGGAACCTTTTATGACGTTTCTTGTTGGGTAGAGTTGAGGAAGAAGGAATTACTTTCTTGGTGGACTTAAACAAAAGAACATGTGATTGTTTTCAGTTTCAATTTGATGAATTACCATGTATACATACAATTGCAGCTATCGAGAAGAGAAATATCAAGAAGTCTAATTTCTGCTCGGACTGGTACTTAAAGGAATCTTGGCTGAAAACATATGAAAGACAAATACATCTTGTAGGACATACGGATTCTTGGATTGTACCAGAGAGTGTTAAGTCACAAATTATTAAACCTCCAGATTTCAAAGTCCTGCAAGGTAGAAGGCAGAAGAAAAGGCATATTCTAGCTACCGAATCATCAAAAATAACATTCAAATGTGGTCGTTGCAGAAGAATTGGTCATAATAGAACATTTTGTATATATTCTCCGGCAGTCCATCCATTTTCAAGGAAGCATAGAGAATAATAGATATATCCACTTATGTTTATCTACTCTTTTAAGTTTTTGCTATAAATTGGATTCATTTAGATTATTTTTATTTGAGCAAGTAAACATTAGCAGATGGTTATATAAAAGATGTCCTGAATTTTCAAAGTTTCTTTGCACTTACGTGCTCTTTGTTTCTTTTTCTTTTTCTGGGAGGTCAATTTACCTTTGTCGGACCAATTATTATTTATGGGATTTTATTCTTGCCGTAAGTAAACAAAAAAGTCCTTTTCTTTATATAATTTGACGCCTGCAACTTGCTACATCTTTATTTTTAAAATGGGATTGGTACAAGTAAAACTTAAGGACATAATCTTTTACAAGTCCTGAAAATTTCAAGTATGAATCTAATATTAAGGACATAAATTTCTAAAATGTCCTTAACTTCTGGAAATCTCAGATTATTATCTAGATTTCCAGAAGTTCAGGACATTTTAGAAAAATATGTCCTGAATATTATTTTCATCCTTCAACAAATCAGGACGTTTATGAACATAATGTCCTAAAGTTCTACAACAATCAATGTATCTTTTGCTATATCTCTATAGATTTAATAAAAAACTAGCAATTTAAAATGGACAAATCAGTAGTTATAAAACTTGACATCTGCAGCTTGCTAAACACAGCTTGCTACATCTTATTTTTAAAATGAGATTAGTACAAGTAGACTTCAGGACATAATTTTTTGAAACGTCCTGAACATTTGAAGTATGAATCTAATATATAGGACATAAATTTCTAAAATGTCCTTAACTTCTGGAAATCTTAGTTTTTTGTCTATATTCCAGAAGTTTAGCACATTTAAAAAAATATGTCTTGAATATTATTTTCATCCTTCAATAAATAAGGATGTAGTTAATAAATTCTGAAGTTCTACAATAATCAACGTGTGTTGCTTTGAATTTCTAAAAATTTCAAGACAATTTAATCAAAGATTGGCCCTTTAAAACTGTAAAAAAAATGGACAAATCAATAGTTAACAGAAAGAAAGAAATTAATAACACGATGCCTTCATATTATTGCTGAAACTGTAATTTAGCATAGTTGTGACCAAAAGATTATGCTATGCAAACAAAATAAAGTGCCTTGTGACAATTTACAGGATATTTCAGAATTCATATGGATTCTTTACAACAATTTTATACCAATTTCACTACAGCTGACTTTCTTTACAACTACACTACAGCTCCTTTGGGCAGGAAGTTTCATTTTCACTATCATAGTCGTCGCCGACATTTTCTGGTGGTGTATCATAACCAGAATTTTTTTTCCACTCTCCATGTGCCCAAAGATTTGCTGCAAGTTCTTTTCTGAAGTTTGATATGTCCTCAGGTTGGAATTTCTCCACATCCTTTCCCATCATCAACAACTCCACATACTTGATTAGGAATGCACCACAATCAGTCCTAAGAAAAATATGGAGTCAATTAAATAATATCTTTAATATAATAAATCTAAAGTACATATAAATTATATAGCAAATGACAACACGTACGATCCAGTTTGGTGTGGTGATCTTTGCCACTGAATGACAACACGTACGATCCACGTACGATCCAAAAGACTTGTGATTTTTCTCAAACTGTGAGAACTTTAGCAAGTGGGGGATCATGCGTGCATACATTTCAATGTGTTTCATTCCTTGCTCATATGGCTCACTATATATGGAATCGTACACATCAATCTTCTCTCATTCGAGTCCAATACCCCCAAAAGAAAATGTGTCACAACATCATTATCTTCTGAAGGAAGCCGATATGGAAAAAAGATTTTGTCAACCTTTGTCCAAGCAATTCCACATCTAAGATTATCACCCCACACATATGGTGTGAGAACCAACTGATTATCATCACACCAAAACAAATCTGAAGCATCTTCATTGAAATTCTTATACACAATTAGCATATAGTTATCAAAAAGTATATATGTAGTTATGCAACGAAAAGGATGGGCGCAAGGGTGGTAGTATTCCTTCTTTCTCAAATAATACATGGCAATGTCAATATGCTTCATAAAAAGGCAAAACAAGAAAAAAAAATCCATCAGTCATAAATAATTAAAAAATAATAAATTAAGAAGAAAGAAAACAAATGCCTTGTGAATTATCAAACCTTATCATCAAGTACAAAGCTACTATCTGCAAGCTCAAGGAAGAACATTTTTCTACTGATTTTTTTATGGTACAATTTATATGGATTCTTTCTCACACCATTATTCTCAGCATATATATCAGTTTGTCCCTTGAAAATTTTGAAAATATCAAAGTTAGAAAGTTTATAAGTTAGTCCTCAATTCCTAATTAAGGACACTTGGTCATGAACTTACAGTAACAAGGTCATAAGTTTAGGACACTTGGCCCTGACGTTAGAGTTGCAAATTCAAAATTTAAGGACAGCTAGTCCTTAACTTACAATTACAAGTTCAAAAGTTAAGGATACTTGGTCCTGAACTTGGACTTACAAGCTCATAAATTAAAGTCCTGAACTTAGAGTAACAAGCTCATAAGTTAAGGACAATTGATCATGAACTTAGAGTGGAAGTGCAAAAATTAAGGACACTTGGTCCTGAAGTTAGAGTTGCAAATTTAAAAATTAAGGACACGATGTCCTTAACTTACAGTTACAAGTTCAAAAGTTAAGGACACTTGGTCCTGAACTTAGACTTACAAGCTCATAAATTAAAGTCCTGAACTTAGAGTAACAAGCTCATAAGTTAAGGACAATTGGTCTTGAACTTAGAGTGGAAGTTCAAAAATTAAGGACACTTGGTCCTGAAGTTAGAGTTGCAAATTCAAAAATTAAGGATAGGTAGTCCTTAACTTACAGTTATAAGTTCAAAAGTTAAGGACACTTGGTCCTGAACTTAGACTTACTAGCTCATAAATTAAAGGACAATTAGTCATGAACTTAGAGTAACAAGCTCATAAGTTAAGGACAATTGGTCCTGAACTTGGAGTGGAAGTTCAAAAATTAAGGACACTTGGTCCTGAAGTTAGAGTTGCAAATTCAAAAATTAAGGACATGTAGTCCTAAACTTACAGTTACAAGTTCAAAAGTTAAGGACACTTGGTCCTGAACTTAGACTTACAAGCTCATTAATGAAGTCCTGAACTTAGAGTAACAAGCTCATAAGTTAATGACAATTGGTCTTGAACTTATAGTGGAAGTTCAAAAATTAAGGACACTTGGTCCTGAAGTTAGAGTTGCAAATTCAAAAATTAAGGACAGGTAGTCTTTAACTTACAGTTACAAGTTAAAAAGTTAAGGACACTTAGTCCTGAACTTAGACTTACAATCTCAAAAGTTAAGGACACTTAATCCTTAATTTAGAGTTACAAGCTCAAAAATTTAGGACATTTAGTCATGAAGTTAGAGTTGGAAGCTCAATACACTTAGTCCTGAATTTAAAATTACAAGTTCAAGACACAAATATAAGCAATTAAGAAATAATGAATATATTTAGGGACTTACACTTTTTTGCGACCTTTCCTTTTCTCCTTGCCCACCACCCAATGAATTTCTTCAATAAGTTTTCATCATCTTTGGCATAATGAAAAATACATGTACGAGTATATTTTGATTTTATCCAGCCTGTATACTTAGGAGTATTTTCATTGTGCGTCATCGATGTTCCTCTTTTTCTTTTCTGTTCAAAAGGAAATTTCAATTGCCAACTAAACTTCCTATTCCTTTTCCCTCGACCAAGTTCTTCTTCAACATTTCCTTCAACCTCCATAGACAAACCCTCATCAATGCTCATTTGTGTAGTTGGAGGAGTAGGAGTAAGGATAGCAAATGATGGACCATCAAAACCAATACTATCTCTCTTCCTTTTCCTAGTATATTGGTTAACGACTTCATTTTTGTTTTGCTCTACAAGCAACACTAAATATACATTAGTTTGCTGCAAATCATCAATTCTATGACAAATTGTCAAAAGAAGAGACAAAAACTAAGGACATTATTTTTGAAATGTCCTGACAATTTGAATTATGAATACAATATTAAGGACACAATCAATACATGTGTTGGCCACGTTGCCTTCTTGTATTTCTTTAACAGACAATGGAGCTGACATATTGATTGCATTTTCTTTATCTTGCAACTGTTCTCCATGTTCTTCGATTGCAAGTTCACAAGATTCTGTAAAATATTTACAAGAGCTAACATAATTAGTACTTGTTACTAATCTTTGATTAAAACAAACATGTATAAGATGAAAAAAACTTCGTCTAACCTTTTGCAACTGTCAATATCATGCCAATTAAATCATTATCTTGACTAGCATTTGTTTGGCTTCCAATATTTTCTGTAAGAGAGAGAGGTGTAGAGATATCTTATGTTCCTTCTATACATTTGCAAACAATCTCACTTATACTTGTTCCTTGGATATTTTATATGTCTTGAGATTGTCCTCCACTTCTCTCTTTTGAAATTTCATCATCTTGATAGTCCACTCCATCTTCTTTCCTTGCAGTTTCAAAAGATTCTGTAACATTTACAATTAATACTTGTTACTAATAGTTTACTAAAACTAACATTCAACATGTCATGAAAATTCCATCTAACCTTGATTGGCATCATTTTGATTTCCAAATTTCTCTTTAAGTGAGAGAGGTGTAGATAGATCATATATTTTTTCAACACATTTGCATACAATTTCACTTATACTTGTTCCCAATGAATTTTCTAAATCCTGAGATTGCACTCCAGATTTACAAATTATGTCTGTTACACTTATTTCTTTTGGATTTTTCTGGTCTTGACATTCCATTCCATCTTGAACTTGCACTCCATCAAAAGATTCTACACACATTTGTAATCACAAAAAAGTTTATATGTATTATGCTATTGAATATAAATTTCAATGATAACAAATTCAAAAACTGTATCTAACCTTTCCCAATTTCGATGCCAATATCAGTTTCATCTTCTAGATGCGCATCTCTACAATCGCTTTCATAATGATCTTCTACATGCACATCTATATCATCACATTGATCATCAACTGCATCTTTGCTAATTGGAACACTAGGTTCTCTCTCTATGGTCCATTCATAAGGTTTGTCAAGAAGCTTCAATAAAGTATCAATCTTTGATCCTAGGTTTTTCTTTAAAGCCTGTGAGATAGTATTTAAAATAAGAATCAGAATGTTAGCTGCTTATAAGTTACAAACATTGGTCCTTAACATAGAGGTACAAGCTCACAGATTAAGGACAAGTGTTCCTTAACTTAGAGTTACAAGAACAAAAATTAAGGACAAGTAGTCCTGAACTTAGAGTTACAAGTTAAAAAGTTAAGGACATGTAGTCCTAAACTTCAAGTTACAAGCTCACAAATTAAGGACACTTGGTCCTTAACTTAGAGTTACAAGCACAGAAATTAAGGACATGTAGTCCTGAACTTAGAGTTACAAGTAAAAAAATTAAGGATAAATAGTCCTAAACTTCAAGTTACAAGCACATAAATTAAGGACAAGTAGTCATGAACTTAGAGTTCCAAGTTAAAAAAATAAGGACATGTAGTCCTGAATTTAGAGTTACAAGTTAAAAAGTTAAGGACATGTAGTCCTGAACTTAGAGTTACAAGTTAAAAAGTTAAGAGCAGGTAGTCCTGAACTTAGAGTTACAAGTTAAAAAGTTAAGGACATGTAGTCCTAAACTTAGAGCTACAAGTTAAAAAGTTAAGGACATGTAGTCCTGAACTTAGAGTTACAAGTTAAAAAGTTAAGGACATGTCGTCCTAAACTTCAAGTTACAAGCTCACAAATTAAGGACACTTGGTCCTTAACTTAGAGTTACAAGCACAGAAATTAAGGACATGTAGTCCTGAACTTAGAGTTACAAGTAAAAAAAGTAAGGATAAATAGTCCTAAACTTCAAGTTACAAGCACATAAATTAAGGACAGGTAGTCATGAACTTAGAGTTCCAAGTTAAAAAAATAAGGACATGTAGTCCTGAATTTAGAGTTACAAGTTATAAAGTTAAGGACATGTAGTCCTGAACTTAGAGTTACAAGTTAAAAAGTTAAGGACAGGTAGTCCTGAACTTAGAGTTACAAGCTAAAAAGTTAAGGACATGTAGTCCTGAACTTAGAGCTACAAGTTAAAAAGTTAAGGACATGTAGTCCTGAACTTAGAGTTACAAGTTAAGAAGTTAAGGACAGGTAGTCCTACACTTCAAGTTACAAGCTCACAAATTAAGGACACTTGGTCCTTAACTTAGAGTTACAAGCACAGAAATTAAGGACACGTAGTCCTGAACTTAGAGTTACAAGTTAAAAAGTTAAGGACATGTAGTCATGAACTTAGAGTTACAAGTTAAAAAGTTAAGGACAGGTAGTCCTAAACTTCAAGTTACAAGCTCACAAATTAAGGACATTTGGTCCTTAACTTAGAGTTACAAGCACAGAAATTAAGGACATGTAGTCCTTAACTTAGAGTTCCAAGTTCAAAAAATAAGGACTTGTAGTCCTGAACTTAGAGTTACAAGTTAAAAAGTTAAGGACATGTAGTCCTGAACTTAGAGTTACAAGTTCAAAAGTTAAGAATAGGAAGTCCTAAACTGAGAGTTACAAGCTCAAAAATCAAGGACACGGTGTCCTTAACTTAGAGTTACAATCACAGAAATTAAGGATATTACCTTGATGTCATTTTGAATCCTTTTTTCTGATAAAGATATTTTTTGATGTATTCTAGTATATTCTACCTCCATATCCTTTTTGAACTTCTCCGATAATCTCTAAATCAAAAACCATAAAAACAAAAAGTCTCTTAAGCAAAAATAAGCAAATAAAAAACTAATGATATTCAAAGATAGAAAACCTACGTTAACAATTTCATTAAGCAAGACTTCATCAAATTGTGTTGAATGCATTGAACTTTGATCTTGAGACAATGGCACATGCACACTAGTGGGCTCCGCATCTACTTCAGAAGAAAGAAATGGTACCATCTCGAGCAACTGATACAACTATTATATAAGAAAAAAAAATGTAAGTATTCAGAACTAAAACACATAAACAAAAAATAGCTAGTAATCCTGTTAACTTACTTTTTCATTATGGAAGTACTTTTTACATAGGGTGTCATAATGTGGAGATTTCATATATGAATAACATAGCATCCGGGGGAACCCACATTCTCTGAAGTTCACAAATTGTTTTTCCTGAAAAATTGGGAATACTTCCATAATCCAAACATAGAAGGCGAAAGGGAAGCTAAGTATAGTATAATTGTCCTTCTATTTATCTTTCTCTTTCTCATTCTCATTCTCATTGTCTGAAGTATTTTGTTTGGACTTCAAGCAGCTCTTCAATGATTTTAGTAACTTTTCATAATAAAGAGAGCCCCAATTGAAAGAAGAGCATAGTTCATCGTCATCTACGATTTTCATTACCCGCTCAGACACATTCCGATTCTTGCGCCCATCAACACAAATTCAACAAAATAAATTATTGCCAACTTCACTGCATCGCCATGGCTACCTACAAATGATGCAGTTGTACCATATGGGTGACTATTAATAACAAATCGCCTAACTCGATTCTATCCTTTCCAGGGAAGTAGACTTTCGAAAGCCTATTCTCTCTTTCACGTAAAACTTTAAAGTCCACTGAAGAAGAACATTTCAACCCAGTAATTATCTGGAACGCTTCACGTGTAAACTTTACTTCATGATAAAAAACCTTGAATGTCATTGAATGCGAGTCATTGCTTATAATTTCTGAAAGCAACACACAATGAATAAGTCTACCACATAACTTCACACCTTGTAATCAGAAAAAGTTTCCGAAAACACCATCCCTCAACTTCTTCCATTGCGTGTTCGACAAGAAACTTTTTATTGTTTCCTTATACTTAAAATCTCCTTTCCAATAGCTCATTGAATTACGCCAATCATCAAACTCGAAAATACGATTTTCTTCCATTAGCACACTACAAAGAAGGAAATAGAACGTAAACATTAAAACTATTTTTCTGAAATGTCCTTAATATTTAAACTACAAAACTAAAATCCAGGACCTAAGTAGATGCATCTTTAATAGAAGAACAGTAAACTAAAATTAGCTTACATATTCTTAGGACTATTTTTCTGAAATGTCCTTAATAATTAAACTACAAAACTAAAATCCAGGACCTAAGTATATGCATCTTTAATAGAAGAACAATAAACTGAAATTAGCTTACAAATTCTTAGGACTATTTTTCTGAAATGTCCTTAATATTTAAACTAAAAAACTAAAACTCAGGACCTAATTAGATGCATCTTTAATAGAAGAACAATTAACTAAAATTAGCTTACAAATTCTTAGGACTATTTTTCTAAAATGTCCTTAATATTTAAACTAAAAAACTAAAATCCAGGACCTAATTAGATGCATCTTTAATAGAAGCACAATTAACTAAACTTAACTTACAAATTCTTAGGACTATTTTTCTGAAATGTCCTTAATATTTAAACTAAAAAACTAAAATCCAGGACCTAATTAGATGCATCTTTAATAGAAGCACAATTAACTAAAATTAGCTTACAAATTCTTAGGACCATTTTTCTAAAATGTCCTTAATATTTAAACTAAAAAACTAAAATCCAGGACCTAATTAGATGCATCTTTAATAGAAGCACAATTAACTAAAATTAGCTTACAAATTCGTAGGACTATTTTTCTGAAATGTCCTTAATATTTAAACTAAAAAACTAAAATTCAGGACTTAATTAGATGCATCTTTAATAGAAGCACAGTTAACTAAAATTCCTAAACACAGTTAGCTTACAAATTCTTAGGACTATTTTTCTGAAATGTCCTTACATAATCAATATATTGATTGAACCACAAACACATTTCAATACCAAAAGGTTCTCAATAATTTTCTCACAAAAATCTGCACCTTATTCCTCAGCGAATCAAGTTATAATCATTATTTTGGACATTTCACACATACTTAATGACAAATACAACATTGATCACGATTAGAGATATACAAAAAGAAAAATCCATAAAAGCAAAATCGAAAACATACCAGTACGCTGGTTCGCTGCAGAGAAGATGACAAAGTAGAAGAGATTAAGTTGGACAAAGTATACCCAGAGAATTGTTGTGGGCTGGGCAGGAACGATATTGAGGGAGCAAAATTTTGCTTATGAAATTTTGGCTCTGAACTTCAATTGAGAGAAGAGAGTTGCATGCAGGAACGATATTGAGGGAGCGAAATTTTGCCTATGAAATTTTGGCTCTGAACTTAAATGAGAGAAGCGTATAAAGGAAGGGTTTGAGAATAAAAGAAATAGAAGAAAGGATAAAACTGTCTTTTTATATTAATTTTAATAGAGTAGTGACTATTTTTGCTCAATATTAGAATTGATGGATAAAAAATAAACACCACCTTATTTAGTGGCTACCACACGCCATTTTTAAACTTTTTGAGTTGTAACCCTTACTGTTACTAACCTATTGGACTAGGCCCAATCTCAGTTCAGCCCATTATCTATGAGACACGTAGTTTGATACTTTGATTGGCGCGGGTATTATAATAGAGAAACAAAATTTCCCGCCTTTTCAAATAAGTTCCCTCTATTCTCCTCGGCACAAACAAAATTTCCGAAGCGATTCTTCACAGATTGATTTGACATTACACAAAATTGCCGGAAAATGCCGACGTGGCAGTTGTACTCCGTCGCCGGGAATGATTTCCGATTGAAAATCTCCGATGAAGAGACTAAAATCGTAGAGCCGAGCTTAGCCCTAGCAGCTCCTCAGCAGCTCCAATCCATGGCCGACCTCTTGCGTCAAGGTACCTACTTCATTGTTCTTTTTCCTATATATAAACCGTAAAGTTTCAATACTTGCGCATTATGTTACATTAATCGATACAGGAAGTTCGAAATTAGCGGGGAGTAGTGATGCAAGTTTCACGGCGAATTTTCCAGTTTTTCGAACTGGATCCGGGAAGCACGTGGCAGTGAAGCAGTCTTCGATATCAAGAGCTCTTTCGATCCTTAATGATAAAAACAATGTGGTCCCGGACACAGGTCTCACATTTCATCTTTCAGGAGAAATAATTTATTATATTGAATTTTTTTTCCTTTGCTTTTGGTAAAGTTTCTTTTGATTTTTCTGAAAAGGTATGCTGCTGGAATTACTTATTCTTAATTTAAGTTAGAAAATCTGGTATTTAATTATGCTACAACGTGCTTCAGTACTCTGACGTTTGACTTTAAAATAAGATCAGAAGCAGAAGAAGAAATGAGTCTACACTGAACCAGAATTTGACCTAAAATGTATACAAAATTCAATCTTGCATTATTCAGTGGAATATAATGTTGTTTACCCGAAAAATTGGATAAAGTTAAATTTGTGTATGGTTCTAAGGATATGTGATATAATTTGATACAAATCGTGTAGAGAAATAGAAATACGTGTATTCTTGACTATGAGAATGAGAATAGTGAGCAAGAAGAATGAATAAGATAAAGTGAAATAAACATAAAGGGGATATCTTTCAATATGAGAAGGAATCTTTTGTTACAATGTGTCCCTCTGCTTACAATCCATTCCCTCCTTATTGTAGAGGGGATCCTACTTTATATACAATAAAAAATACGTAGTGGAGAGCCATGATGTATTGTCTTTTTCCTAATTCCCGCTAGGATTCTCTCCCTTAGTGCGGCTGTAACGGCCTTGTCTGTGAGCTTCGATACTGACTCGAACTCGATATTGGGTCGAGCCATCGGCCTTGACTCGAGCTCGATCCTGACTCAGAGTCTTGATATTCGGGGTGGGTGTTGGTCGGTCTGTGCATCTCCGACAACCTTTTGCCTCGTTGTTCGATTTGGTCATGGGCCCGATAATGATACCGAACTGATCCTTGATCGGACTTGGAACTCGAATCCCGGAGCCCTTTCTTCGGACCTCGACCTGACCTTACGTAGATACCTTTCGATCGAAGTATTGTTATCTCGACCAGTCCGTGCGACTGACTTAATAGGTTTCGACCGCATACAGATAGTCCCCTCGTTTCTTGGAGAGGATGTGACGAGAAACGACATGATTTTCCACGGTATGATTAGACATATATTGACATCAGTATCGAGTCTGACCATGACGTACGAGGTAGCTGTCCCGCCGGTTCAGCTTACCGAGGCATTTAATGCGTGTCAGTCGATGTCGGCCATTATGTGAGAATGAACCGCCTCTGTTTAGCCCATAAATAGCTCGTCCTAAATCAAACTTAATCTGTTACCCTAATAAAAAACACCCCAAATTTTCTTACTCTTTCCGCCTCCATTTCGCCATTGGTAGAACCACCTCCATCAGCGTTTGACACCATAATTGTTACACCACGTAAGTTTAACAACATTGATACCGTTAGATATTATGTTAATGTGGTATTTTCTTTTAATTGGAGCATTTTAGTAAAAGTTTTATAAATATAATTTTGGATAGTTACCATTATTACTATTTTCGAATATGATAAATTATACACATAATATGAGTAAGTTTATGAGATTTTCTTTATTGTAAAGATAGAAATTATTTTCTCACAAGAAAAGAAGGTTATCTTTTTACCATTTTAAGAATTAAGCGTACAAAATTTTTTCTCTTTATACGAGATTAGCAAAATTAGAAGTTGAGAAAATATATGTATTTTTACATGGATGTTTTAATGAAATAATAGTGTATGTATTTATTTTATATAGTACCACATGACCATGATAGTAGGGTACATAAAGTGTATTAAAAGTGAGTAGTATTTTAAGTAATTTGGGATAATTCTTAATTATGTGGGTAATTGGTTAATTATTAGTTAATGGGGGAATTAACAAAGTTAATTATTAATTAGTGGCTAATGTTGGATAAGCCTAAACTTTCCCCACGTGGCAGCACCCCTTAAATCATATGTATGACTCTTGAGTCATTAATCTAGGTGGCAACACTAGAGATGCTCTTTCTTTGTTTTTATTTGGAATATGTTTGATAAAGATTTGATTTTGAGCCTGGGGTTTGCTTCAACTTGTAGTCGAAATGAATGTGAGGTTGATCTATGTGAAGTTGGTGGATTTTGAGTGTTGGTCAACAATAGTCCTTGTTGGTATTGTTAACTTGTTTGGTTGATTGTGGGAACTTGAGGATTGTTTGGTTTTGACAAATGGGCAATTTGGGGATTGCATTAGAATAGTGCTGTTGAAATTGTATTTGGCTGAAATCAGTTAACATCTCTTAGAATGGTTGAACCTCTTAAGCGTTTCCTAATCTGTTGATTCATGATATTTTTGGTTTAATGACGGATATAATCCATTTTGTTCAATATGATATTCCATAGCGTCTTCAACGCTTTAAGACCCGAGATTTCAGAGCACCTTAATTAACGTGAGATTTTGCAATATTAAGGGAGTACGGTGTAATCTTTCTCAAGAGAATCGACTCAGGTATGTAAAGGCTATCCCTTCTTTCTTTTGGCATGATCCAATTAACGATACGTAAACATAATGGTATTCCATAAGTGGTTCTACTCTTAGCAGTCAAGGATGTCTATGTTATTCATTCCAGTAAAGTGATATTCAAGCATGTCTAAGTATGTTCCTAAGTCCCTATTGAGGTATATGATAGAGATGTTAATGTTTATAATATAGTAATACATGCATCTTCATGCATATTCATTTACCACCGTGCTACGGCCGGTCGGGCAGTCATGCATTTACCACCGGGCTACCGTTAGTCGGGCAGTTACCACCGGTTGGACAGTTATCATTATTTACCACCGGTTGGGCAGTCATGCATATTTATCACCGAGCTACGGTCGGTCGGGCAGTCATGCATTTACCATCGAGCTACGGTCGGTTGGGCAGTTACACATTTACCACCGAGCTACGGCCGGTTGGGCAGTCATGCATTTACCACCGTGCGAAGGCCGGTCGGACAGTTACCAATGATCAGTTCGGCAGTCATGCATCATACGATATGGATAATAGTCTCAAAGAGAAGCATTGTATATATATGAGTATATTAAGTATGCATATACGGTGACACTTCAGAGATTCAGATTGATTTTTATAGATAATAATTTTGACGAGCCCTCATAGTAGACGAGATTGGCATTCAACAAAGGATCGGTAAGACCCCACCTCATTCGGAGTGCAACCGAGTCTATGAGTCATCGTGTCAGAATTTTGCTAAAGACTAATGGGTAGGCCGGTACCCTATCCTATTTGATGTCAAATAATCTTAGAGGCTTTGTAGACAAAGGTTCATTTTGTACAGTATGTCAGAGGCCTTGACGGCCCATATGTATTCATGTTTTAAGAAAAATGGTTCAGTGATACAGTGTTGCCCACTTATAGATATACATTATGAGTTGTGGCCATGCTGGCCCGTGATAGTTACAAAAGGAATGAGTTCAGCCAACTCGACCTATGTATGTTCTAGTTTTGGTCGAATGATCATGAGTTACAGAGTGGTTCGCTCGGGTCAGTGCGGCACCGGGTGCCAGCCACGCCTCCCTAGGTTTAGGGCGTGACAATAATCCTTTTATCTTCCTTTGATTTTCTTTTACTTATACCTTATGCCAAAAACTTCAAAAACCATACCGCAGAATGAGAAAGCTTCCTCTTCCCGGCCGTCCGGCGATAAGGCGCCGGCGGAAACGCTTCCCCATGAGTATGTTCCTGGCCCGTGTATTCTAAAGGTCGATTTTAAGGTTGAGAATCCTTCGTCGGTTCCGGGCCGATGTGAGCATGTGTCGATGTATATGTGCTTGATAACAGAGGGCCTTCTCGAGGCCGTGAGGAAGGACTGCAACTGGGGCCCCGAGGTTGTGCTGCAAATTCCTTCTCCCGAAGAGAGCATCATCATTCATGTGGAGGGGTTTTTAAGTATTTACATTTACCCCTTCACGTTGGGTCCCGTCGATCCTGTGATCATCGATTTTTGCAGAAGATATCAGGTCACCCTCGGTCAAATTCATCCTTCTCTATGACGCATAGTAATCTTACTTCGCTTCTTCTCCAACAAGGCCGGGGAGCTGGATTTCACCCTAAATCACCTCATACGATTGTATCGGCCTCAAATCTTTCGAGGACTAATCATGCTCCATCGTTGGGCATCGAAAGCTTTAATGTCGAGCATCGACGAAGATAGGGATCGGGGTTGGATGAGCCGTTATATTCGGGTGAGGACCCGTGACCTTATCCCGGAAGAGAAGATGCCGTTCCCTGAGGAATGGAATTTCGACCGTAAGTGATTTTCATAAGGCGTTGCTTTTCGTACCTTTCTATGATTCTATCTGATATCTCCCTCTGATATACAACTGTTCTTGGATGCCACAAGCGGTACCCGACCTCGAGGATTGGGTTCGGAAGTTAGCCTCGAATTTCTCTTATGCCGAACGCGTTTGGCGTGATTTGACGAAAGGTAGGTGGGAGGCCAAGAATCACGATAAGGGTCACTTCTCATGTTTTTCGAAACGTTTTTTGTGCTCCATTCGTTACTGACTTCCTTTCATGCAGGCGTGACCAAGGATGTCGTTTGGAGGCCTTCGAGTGGTGAGGAAGGAACTAAGTCCCTGGTTCCGAAACCTGACTTGCGTTTTTTTTCCTTTTGTAAGTTTCGAGCCGATCTCAGCCAGTGTGAGGCCGAGCTTCAAAAGGTCTCGGGGGAGAGAGATGCTCTGAAGCTTCTTTGTGGCCAAAAGGAAGAGGTTATAAAGGACCTCCAAGCAGATTTGGCCAAGGCTCGTGAAGAAGAGGCCGAACTGGATAAACAGGTGAGCATCGTTCTTTTAGAGTATGGATTCGACCCAACTGTGGAAGCTAGCCCTTCGTTATCTCAGCTGCAACAAAAGGTTGAGAAGATCGGGTTGCTTCGGGGAGAAGTCGATCAGATCAAGTGTGATCGGTGGAAGGCGACTATGGACAACCTAGCTGCAGAAAAAGAAACCATCTCGGCCAAACTTTTATCGGCCGATGTTCAACTTCAGGGTGTCAAGCAAAAAAGTTCGGCCCAGGCCAGGAGGATCGAGGAGCTTGAGATAGGGCTTGCTGAGGCCAAGGCAGAGATCGAGTCGTCAAAAGTCATGGCAGACAAGTCCATTGCTGTGTATCGGGCCGATGCCGAGGCTGCTCAAATGCAGCTAAGAGAGGCTTCTGATCGGGAGCAACGAGTTACTGACTTGGCAAAGTGCCAATCTCGGAGGGAAGCCCTCGGGGAAATCCACACTCGAGGTTTTGAACTTTTCGAGGAGATCGCCCGAGCTAAGGCGCTCGAAGCTGAAGCCAGGCAGCTTGTCTCTTTTGACGACGACGATGATGATGAAGAAGGTAGTCGAGGCGGGTTCGATGAAAAGCCTGAAGAAGAATCAGCTCCCGAAGGAGACATTGACACCGGCCTCAGTTAGGACTTAGTTTCTCTTTTGCAAACTTTTGACCGGTCTCTTTGTACATACCCCCTTTTTGTTAATAATAAAGCTTCTTTTGAATGTCTTCTCATTTTTATGCTCGAACGTGTTTTTGCTTTTGTGAAGATTTTGTTATTGCTCGAACTAGTTATCTTGAATTTTGGAGTAATGGAACCCTTTTGGTCTGTTCTAAGCGAGAACAGAGCCTCAGACTCTCGCTGTGTTGGTCCCTAAGCTTAATAATTGTGTGAGTGATTATTTTAAGCTTGAAGTAAGATAGCCCTTAGGCTTAATGATTGAGTGAGTGATTGCTTCGAACTCGAACTTGATGTATCTTAGCCCGTAGGCCTTTTATGATCGAGTGAGTGGTTCGCTCGAACTCGATGTAAGACAACCCTTAGGCTTAATGATTGAGTGAGTGTTTGCTTCGAACTCGAACTCAAAGTATCTTAGCCCGTAGGCTTTTTATGATCGGGTGAGCGGTTCGCTCGAACTCGATGTAAGATAGCCCTTAGGCTTAATGATTGAGTGAGTGTTTGCTTCGAATTCGAACTCAAAGTATCTTAGCCCGTAGGCTTTTTATGATCGGGCGAGCGGTTCGCTCGAACTCGATGTAAGATAGCCTTTAGGCTTAATGATTGAGTGAGTGATTGTTTCGAACTCGAACTCGATGTAAGATAGCCCTTAGGCTTAATAATTGAGTGAGTGTTTGCTTCGAACTCGAACTCAAAGTATCTTAGCCCGTAGGCTTTTTATGATCGAGTGAGTGGTTCGCTCGAACTCGATGTAAGATAGCCCTTAGGCTTAATGATTGAGTGAGTGTTTGCTTCGAACTTGAACTCAAAGCATCTTAGCCCGTAGGCTTTTTATGATCGGGTGAGCGGTTCGCTCGAACTCGATGTAAGATAGCCCTTAGGCTTAATGATTGAGTGAGTGATTGCTTCGAACTCGAACTCAAAATATCGTAGCCCGTAGGTCTTTTAATGGTGGTTGGCCCTTAAGCCTGTTTGAATCATGAAGTAGGAAGATCTTTTCAAAGTAAGAGATATCTGAGAAGAAGAAGTTTTCTTTTATAAGTCATTATACATATGTTTGTATCTTGTGCCAGCGTTCGAGCAAAACTACATGGGCATGGTTCGTTTTGACCATTTGGTCCTTACACTTTTCTCTATTGAGACCCTGCCCGACATGAATTTGATATGAAATAACTTTCTTGTGTCTAACTTGATTTATTTGATGGTAGCCCCCCAGTATTCAGGGTTTATTATGAAGAAGCCTCGGATACTGTTGAATTGCCTTCAGGTAGCACATAATTGTTGCCTCGTTAAAAACCTTGCCGGAAAAACCCATTTGGGATAAAAGCCGAACTAAGGAAAAAAAGAGTACAACGCGTGCTTTAAAACCAGAGGTCTTGATATCTTTTGTCGAATTTCTGCAATGAGTTAGTGCCGAATATGTATATAGATGATAAAAAGGAGAAAATCATACCTTAACAATAATATCGTTTGAGTGATATGTTCCAATTGTTTGGTAACGGTTTGCCATCCATTGTTCCGAGTTTATAAGACCCTTTTCCGACTATATCGAGGACGTGATAAGGTCCTTCCCAATTCGGGCCGAGCTTCCCTTCATTAGGATCTCGAGTGTTGATGGTGACCTTCCTTAGGACCAAGTTCCCGGCCTCGAAATGACGGAGTTTGGTTCTTTTATTGTAGTACCTTTCGATTCGTTATTTTTGTGCAGCCATTCGGACCAGTGCCGTTTCTCGTTTTTCATCTAATAATTCGAGGCTAGTATTCATAGCCTCGTGGTTCGACTCTTCCGATGTATGTCGGAACCTTGCGCTGGGTTCTCCGACTGGAATTAAGGCTTCGGAGCCATATACTAAGGAATACGGAGTTGCTCCAGTACTGGACTTCGATGTTGTTCGGTATGCCCATAGGACTCCGGGCAGAATTTCTCTCCACTTCCCTTTGGCTTCGCTCAACTTTTTCTTCAGGTTTTGGATGATAGTCTTGTTCGTTGATTCGGCATGTCCGTTCCCGCTAGGATGATATGGTGTTGATAGTATTCTTTTTATTTTATGGTCTTCGAAGAATTTTGTCACTTTACCGCCGATAAATTGTTTACCATTGTCGCATGTTATTTCTGCTGGTATCCCAAATCGACACACGATGTGGCCCCAGATGAAATCTATAACCTCTTTTTCTCTCACTTTTTCGAACGCCTGTGCTTCAACCCATTTAGAGAAATAGTCAGTCATAAACAAAATGAATTTAGCTTTACCTGGGGCCGATGGTAGAGGGCCGACGATATTCATTCTCCATTTCATGAATTGCCATGGAGAAATGACCGAATGAAACTGCTTTCCGGGTTGATGGATCATCGGTGCAAACCTTTGACATTTATCACATTTTCGAAGGAACTCCTTAGTGTCCTTCTCTATGCTATCCCAGTAGTACCCTGCTCTGATGATTTTGTGAATTAATTGCTCGGCACCGGAGTGGTTTCCACAAGTGCCTTCATGGACCTCTCGTAAAATATAATCAGTGTCTCCTGGTCCCAAACATACCGCCAGTGGTCCGTCGAACGTCTTTCTGTATAATGTTCCATCTTCAACCAGCGTGAATCGAGCAGCCTTGGTTCGTAGAACCCTCTATTCTTTAGGGTTCGATGGGAGTTTTCCATTCTTTAAGTATTCAATATACTTATTCCTCCAATCCCAGGTTAAGCTTGTGGAATTTATTTCGGCATGCCCCTCCTCGATTACAGATCTCGAGAGTTGAACGATAGTCCCCGAGTTGATCTTATCTTCCTCGACCGACGACCCCAAATTTGCGAGTGCGTCAGCCTCACAGTTTTGCTCTTGAGGTACATGTTGTAGGGTCCATTCTTTGAAACAGGGTAGAGTTACCTGTAATTTGTCCAAATACCTTTGCATCCTATCTTCTTGAACCTCGAAAGTTTTGTTTACTTGGTTCACCACTAGTAAAGAGTCACATTTGGCTTCAATGACTTCTGCTCCCAGACTTTTAGCTAGCTCGAGACCTGCAATCATGGCCTCGTACCGGCCTCATTGTTAGTTAATCTAGTGGTTTTGATGGATTGCCTAATAATGCCACCTGTGGGAGGTTTCAGTACGATGCCAAGCTCGGACCCCTTCACATTTGAAGCACCATCTGTGTAGAGGGTCCAAACCCCCGACGACGTACCCGATTTTAACAAGAGTTCCTTTTCAACTTCGGGTAGGAGGGTTGGCGTGACTTCGGCAACGAAGTCCGCTAAAATTTGGGATTTGATGGTCGTACGGGGTTGATATTCGATATCGTACCCACTGAGTTCGACGACCCGTTTGGATGGTTCTAGCTACATTCACTAGTTGAGTAATCTCCCCTTTAGTCGTTTCACTGGCCATATTGAAGCCGTTCAAGACCTGAGCTGCGGGCACGACTTGATTTTGCAAACCGAGCTGCTCTTCTACCCATGATCGGATGATATTCGCAGAGCTACTTGGATCCACTAAAACACGCTTAATTTGAGCTTTATTTAATAGGATAGAAATTACCAGAGCGTCGTTGTGAGGTTGAGAGATGCCCTCGGCTTCTTCAATTCCGAATGATAAAGTGCCCTCGAGTACATAACCTCGAGTTCGTTTTTCCCCTGTGGCCAATATCTTGCCGTATTTGAGCACGGGTCCCTGTGGAGTATCGACCCCACCGATGATCATATGAATGATATGCAGAGGTTCCTCTTGTTTATCTTTTTTGCTGGCGTCCCTTTCTCTGAAGTGATTCTTGGCTCGGTCACTGAGGAACTCTCGAAGGTGGCCTTTATTGAATAGGGGGGCTACCTCTTCTCTTAATTGTCTGCAATCCTCGGTCCTGTGGCCATGCGTACCATGATACTTGCACATTGAATTCGGGTTCCTCTGGGAAGGGTCGGTTTGCATGGGTCTGGGCCACCGAGTATCTTTGATTCTTCCGATCGCCGATACAATGCCCGATGCGTCGATGCTGAAATTGTACTCCGATAGCCGAGGTGCCTCTATAGGATTGGCATATTTATCGAAGCCATTCTTGCTCATAAGCCCCCGAGAATTTTGTCCTCGATCACTCCTTCGATTGTTTCGAGCGGCATTGCGCGCTGAACCGTTGTTCATTCGATCTGCGGTGTACGGTTGATATCGGTCTCTGTTCGACCTTTGCTCTCTGTCGATGTCTCTCTGGTTTTTAATAGCTGTCCTGTTCTGATGCATGGATCCGGAAGGAGCTCCCAACTGGTCGTCTTCGATCCTAATTTTTGACTGATATCGGTTGTGTACATCCGCCCAAGTTATTGCTGGATACTCGATCAAATTTTGTTTCAGCCGACGTGATGCTATTGAACTTTGCTCGTTCAACCCTTGGTGAAAGTTTGGACGGCCCAGTCATCTGTGACCGGTGGCAATTCTATGCGTTCCATTTGAAATCGGGATACGAACTCCCTCAGCATTTCACTACCCCTTTGTTTTACTTTGAAGAGGTCCGATTTCCTTGCTGCGACCTTTATGGCACCAGCATGTGCCTTTACAAACGAATCCGCTAACATGGCAAGAGAATCAATGGAATTTGGTGGCAGATTATGATACCAAATCATCGCTCCCTTCGAGAGGGTCTCTCCGAATTTTTTCAATAACACGGATTCGATCTCATCGTCTTCCAAATCGTTACCCTTGATGGCACACGTGTAAGAGGTGACGTGTTCGTTGGGATCGGTCGTACCATTATTTTTGAGAATTTCGGGCATACGGAATTTTTTGGGGATTAGTTTTGGGGCTGCACTCGAGGGAAAAGGCTTTTGTACGAATTTTTTCGAATCCAGCCCTTTTATTATTGGTGGAGCTCCCGGGATCTGATCGACCATGGAATTATATGTTTCTACTTTTTTATCGTTGGCTTCGACTCGTTGTGTGAGTTCCTCGAGCAATTTAGTAATTTCGGGAGTAGTCCCCGATTCTTGCTCGTTTGACTTCACTATGGCTGGCTCCGTTCTATGGGTGATTTCTCGAAGCGGATTGGGCTTCGGCCTGCTTTGTACCTGAGTTTGGCTCTGCAACTGAGCTATCGCTATTTGCTGGGCTTGTAACATTTCGAAAATCATGCGCAAGTTAACGCCGTTTTCCTCGACGTTATGGGTATCTCGAGCTGCAGACCGAGTGCCACCATGAATGCTATTTTCGGGTTCAGCATGTAGGTTCGCCTCAATAGCTACATGCGAATTGATATCTATCGGCGCTCCGATTCGAGCTCCAACGGCGTTTACAAGTGGTCTTTCGGTACTGGGTGTCAAGTTATTGTTCTTATCTTGAAGACCAGCTTCGTTGTCGATTGGTGAAGCCATTTGATTGGTAGTTAGTCGTTGTTAATCCGAAATCCAAGATATTTTCGGAAACAAGCACAAAACACAATGGCGTATTTTTTCAGATTCGTATCAAATAACCACTGTTATCCTTAGCCCCACGGTGGGCGCCAAACTGTTTACCCGAAAAATTGAATAGAGTTAAATTTGTGTATGGTTTTAAGGATATGTGATATAATTTGATACAAATCTTATAGAGAAATAGAAATACGTGTATTCTTGACTATGAGAATGAGAATAGTGAGCAAGAAGAACGAATAAGATAAAGTGAAATAAACATAAGGGGATATCTTTCAATATGAGAAGGAATCTTTTGTTACAATGTGTCCCTCTGCTTACAATCCATCCCCTCCTTATAGTAGAGAGATCCTACTTTATATACAATAAAAAATACGTAGTGGAGAGCCCATGATGTATTGTCTTTTCCCTAATTCCCGCTAGGATTCTCTCCCTTAGTGCGGCTGTAACGGCCTTGTCTGTGAGCTTCGATACTGACTCGAACTCGATATCGGGTCGAGCCATCGGCCTTGGCTCGAGCTCGATCCTGACTCGGAGTCTTGATATTCGGGGTGGGTGTTGGTCGGTCTGTGCATCTCCGACAACCTTTTGCCTCGTGGTTCGATTTGGTCATGGGCCCGATAATGATACCGAACTGATCCTTGATCGGACTTGGAGCTCGAATCCCGAAGCCCTTTCTTCGGACCTCGACTTGACCTTACGTAGATACCTTTCGATCGAAGTATTGTTATCTCGACCAGTCTGTGCGACTGACTTAATAGGTGTCGACCGCATACAAATGTTGTAGTTTTGTAACATGTAACTCGAGTTTCTTTAGTTTGTCAATTGTAGAGAGATAGTGGAGTATATGAGTCCATATTTTGAATTTCTTGCTTTTATGGTGGTCTGGATATATGCATTATCAAATACATTCAAGTTATTATGCAGGACAAGGGATTGGAAGAGAGAACAGTTTTGCCTTTCAGGCAGCTGTGTTCCAGAAAGGCTCAGGGAAAGCTCTTGATGCTCCAGAATCTTTTTTCCCTTCTGGCTTGGAGAAACAATTTAACACGTCGAACTCAATGTTCCAGACAGGCTCTGGTAAAGCAGTTAGTATATCTTCCGCAGGTCTTAATAGGGCCAAGGCATTGTTGGGCTTGGAAGAAAATGGTGACAATGAAACATTTCAAGGTTCTGAAAAGAAAAATAGATGTTCAGACGAGCACTTTGGGGTTCGGAGTTCAGTTCCTTTCGTGGCAGTAGAGGGGATTGCTAACACATGGTCTACTAAAGCTTCAGCAGCTTCATTGTCTCCATTTGATGTTAAATTTAACTCCTCAGTTTGTGCAGCGGAGGAGTTAGTACCGGATTTTCTGCATTGTGCCGATAAACCTCCTCCGATAAAGTTTCATACTGCTGGTGGTAGATCAATATCAGTTTCTTCTGAGGCATTGAAACGTGCAAGGAGTCTGCTTGGAGATCCAGAGCTGGGATGTCTTGTAGATGAAAAGGATGTGGTTGATCCATTGTTTTCTTTTCCAAAAGACCAAAAATCTGTTGATCAGTCCTCCGTTAAAGAATTAAACTCAGATACTCCTGTTTCCCTCTTATCGGCAGCAAAAGGCAGTGGCTCGTTAAGCCTTTTTACACCCCCATTTGGATCAACTTTGTACCATAAGAAGTCTTCTGTTAAAACAGAGAATCTCGCTCCAGCAAGTAACTTGATGAAGGAGTTTGATGCTGTGGCAAAAGAAAGCACGAGTAGGCCGGACCATAGTATTCCTCCACATGGAGAGGCATTCAACAAGAACTCAGCAGCTGTCGACCTAAGAGAAAATGATATCCCTTCAAAACCTAAATTGCTACAAAGGCCTTCTAGGGGTCCTTTGGTGGATATCTCAAATAGCATTGGAGCTGGATCTGCAGATAGAAACCAAAACTTTGGTCAGAAGAGGAAACCTGGAAGGGGAAGTTTTGTTTCTCCATTCAAGAAGCCTCGAATTGCCAAAATTGTCACCCCTCTCAAAAGAAACGATTCCGGTGCTTCTAATGGTAAATTTGAAGTTTGTAGATAGACTCCTTAGGGCTTGTCTTAAATCTTTCTTTGACAAATTTGATATCATTTAACTAGGATTCTCAAATTCAGCACCACAATTACCCTCTCAAAAAGGAAAAGTTTCAGTTCGATATCCATTCCACGTTGCACGATTGTATATGAAGGAGTATCTTGGGGACCCCCCATCATTCCAGAGCAAGGTGAGAATGGGCTGGAATAATTTCTTTCCTCAATTGATGACTTTGTTTTTGGCAGCTGATACTTGTTATGTTCTGTGGAGATCCAGCTAGAGAATCTGCCAGATGAAGTGAGAAGGATGAATCCAGATATTGCTGAAACTCATGTGTTCAATGATAAATCTTGCTCAGGTTGCATTGGAGTAAAGTCTTTCTGGGAGATGCTGTCTCAATCAGGGGCTTCTATGCAATATGTCTCTAAAGAGTAATTTCTGTACTTCTTTGCAAGAACGTTTTGGAAATCTTGTTGGCCGTTAGAATAGCTACAATTATCAGAAGGAACCAATTAGTTTCAAGTGTTACACTCAATAATTTTTTAGCTCTTGTAGCAGTATGAGTTATGTTGGTCATGGTACCCATTGGCCTATGCATTTGTGTGTCTGGTGGCTTGTGTCAGACACTACGATGGTTTGGTTACAGCTTTCACATAAAGTTCTACGTTGAGTCACAGGCACTTGTATCTGCTACTTTTTCTTAGATCCATGGATTGATCTCTAGAGCTATAGTCATGTGTGTACTTGTCTATTGGGTTCTCAACATTCTTTTTTTATTTTTTATGTTAATTACGCTGTATGGCTACATCAAAAAGAGGGGACCCTATGTCCTTACCTCGCAAAACAAACTGGGGATATAAAAGACTCCAGTAAGATCTACCACTATACTAGTTACAGCATTGATATATCCAAATACAAAAAATGCATCTATGATACAGAGTACCTATGCTAAACTACACTTATACTTCACCAGCATGCATTTTTATGCTGTTTGTGCTTGAAGGATATTATTTGAACAAAAGCCAGCCTATATAGACCTTTAGCTGCAACAGGTAACTTGTTGAAGGATGAGGTACTCAAATCATCATTTTCTGTACTCCATTTAGCCAGAGCATCTGCTACATGGTTAGCTTCCCAAATACAGTGGCACACTTCTCAATTCTCCTGATTAATGAGATTTTGTATCTGACTAATGGTGCTCCTCATAGACAATTCTATCGCTTTATATTGTTGTATGTCTATCAAAATTCGTCTGCCTTTTAAATTGTTCTTCAATGTGACCTGCTTACACATTCTTCATCATTCCAATAGGTGGGTTACAAATCACTATAAGTGGATTGTTTGGAAACTTGCATCTTATGAGAGGTGTTATAGTACCAAATTTTCTGGGAAGCTTTTGACAATCTGCAATGTACTTGAAGAATTAAAGTACAGGTATAAATTGAGTCAGTTTTGCATTTTCTCTTGGATTTCAGAGGTACAATAAAAACATCAATTCATCCTTTGGACAGATATGAAAGAGAAGTAAATTATGGTCATCGATCTGCAATTAAGAGAATTCTAGAAGGAGACGTCCCACCTTCTTCTATGATGGTGCTCTGCGTTTCCAAGGTGTATTCAATTTGCAACTCCCCAGTTGGACCTCAATTTTCTTTGTCTAACACGACCGAAAATGGAGCTTGTGCAAAAATTGAACTGACAGATGGGTGGTAAGAAAAATATTAATATCTATCACCATATTATAAGTTGGATTTCCCGAATCATGCAGAACTTGTTTGTTTCACAGGTATTCAATTACTGCTGTCTTAGATATACTATTATCCAAGAAGTTGGCTGCTGGAAAGCTGTTTGTTGGCCAAAAGCTTAGGGTACCACATTAAATTAATGGCTGTAGTCTATCCTTTGTGTAAGAGACTATCAGAATTTCATATTGCTTACAGCTTATCTTGTCATCTAAAGATCTGGGGAGCTCGATTCTGTGGCTGGACAGGTCCTGTTTCACCACTTGAGGTTGTTGCCTTTAGCAGCTTCTAAATATTGGTGCTTTCATGGGCTTTTCAAGTTTCTATTGTCATTACTAAAGGTCTGCATTAATTTCAGGCATCAGGAACGACTAGTTTGCTACTGCATATAAATGGGACATATAGAGCTCATTGGGCATCTCGTTTGGGGTTATGTAAGCATTAGTAATACCAAGAACTTATGACCTGCATTTATATCCTGACAATGCCATTAAAGTATTCTCTTTCCCCTTTTGGCCCGTCTTGCTTCATGTAAATGTTGTTAGGTAAAGGTGGTGCCATTCCATTATCATTTTTATCAATCAAGGATGGTGGAGGTTCTGTTCCACTTACATTGGTCGGAATTTCAAGGATATATCCTGTTCTCTACAGGGAAAGGTAATTGAAATTTGTTACGGAAGAAAATTAGTTTTGAGCCTGATGAAAATCTATGACATCCAGGTTAAGTAATGGGGGTTTCGTTGTAAGATCTGAAAGGATGGAAGCTAAAGAGATGCAGTCTTTTAATCAAAGGTGATACTTGCAAACTTGCTGAAAGATTTCTCTCCATCCTTCACTTGATATCTACATTATGAGTTCATCTTTAGAATTGCATAAATTTTTGTTTTTTAACTGGAAGAAATGAATCACTCTTTCTTTAATTGGTAAAAACTATCACTTAAAGGGGAAAAAAAAACTCAACTGATACAGCCAATCCTTGCCTCTGGATGAGAATTGAAATGAGTTTGGCTCTCTTCCTTGCATCAAGCAAATACTGGCTAGCTTTTGAACAATTTAATAGCTGGCGCTTCCCACTTCTATCTTTATCCCTTCAGACGGTTGATTTGAATTGCATCATTTATAAACATCCAATATGTCCGCAAAATGCATTTCGTCCTGTGACCATTTGCTGCTATCACATGCTTACTTGAATATCTTCTTGTAATAAACTGGCATTTTGACCTTTGTATCTTCCTGCCAACTTCTTGCAATTTGCAGTATTAGCTTCTTGGTTTTTCCTCATCTGAAACCCGTGACACATCAAGAAATGTGCCTCAACTCCTTCATTGTAGGCCACTGTTGTCTGATGCTAGTTTAGTAACATTCATGGAAATAATCTTATTGATCACTCTTAAGTCCACATTTGATTTATTCAATAAATATGATTTCGTGGGTGCAACATATATAAAAGTGTCTCAGTTGGTTTATCTGTAAAGTGATCCTTACTTCCTGCTACTATTATGTGTGATTTTCATCAAATGCTTGATGGATCACACATCTGTATCAATATTTTATATTGGCAATAGCTATCATGAATTGGATAGCAGATTAGTTTTTAAATGGAAAACGTCAATGGAATTGAGTAATGGTATATGTCAACTAATTTGACTATAATTTTGGTAACTACAACAGTCGCAAATTGCATGAGAACACCTAAAAATCTTCACTTGGATATATTTACTACTCAAAACATTTGACCTTTGCTTTAAGATTTGAGTGGTTCAACCATTCTGGTCATAGTTGAATACTGGAATGAGGCATGAAAATGTGGTTAATGGACATTGCAGATAGTATCTCTTTTTTTATTAGGCAAAAGATCAAAGAAAATAACTTGCACTGAGCTGAAAGAATAACATCAAATAAATCACTAAATGTTTTGTGCTATTAGAGAAAAATAGAACAGGCAGCGGAGAATAGTTGTTAAATGAATGCAAGGAAGAGTGGACATATGAAAGGATTGGACAACTCAATGTGGCTAAATGTTCACTCCCTCTCCTGTGTGCACGGGGGTTAAGCTTAGGTAATTCTTGAATGAGACCTATCATACAACTCTCCAGTTAAAGTTGCTTTAGTAAGCCTTCAATTTTAACAGCTGTCAATTGTCTGCCCTCATCAAATTGATTGACATCCTCCAGCAAACCAGTATCACTCTGTTGAAATGCAGTCAAATCATCTGCTAAATCCAATCTATGGGGAATGAAGGTGTTTCTTTAAATGAATTATGCATAACACATAAAATATGTTTGGTTGTATGTATCTGTATGGCTTGTTTGACGGCTAGGTGGTATCGACTGGTAGTTGTGAATGGTGGATTGAGCAGCTGGGTTTGGTTTGAATTATTAGTCTGGTGGGTTGAAAATAAAGAATGACGAGAAGTGACAGTAAACAAAAGTACAAATGTAAAGTTTGCTCAATACCAAAAAGTTTGATCCAGCTCTAGTTACGAGAAGCTAGTGCTAGCCTTTTCTTCTGAAACATAGTGCAAGCGCTCGAGCCGATTTTGCAAATTATGATGGAAAAATGTCTTCATAAAGCTTAATAAGTTTCTGTAACATAATCAAGCTTGTGAGTTTTTCAATAAAGAAGCCAAAAGGTTCTGCTTGCTATGTCATTGTTTTCACTGTCAGTTGTTTTCCTCTTTCATATTAAGAAACTGACATTCTGGGATGGAGATCCTTTCTATCATGCCTATCTCTTGGATTTGTTGTATTTTCCAATACAAGTCCCACTTTCATGCAATGCTCTTTAAATACTACTTGATGTGTTTTATCTATGAATATCTGTGATATTTATTGATAAGACATATATTTGTGAATTGTCAATCTAGACGCTGTAGAGTTGTGGAGGGAATAACCTCAGAATCTCAAAGGGCAAAGAGAGATGCGTACATTGGAAGTGACCATGAAAGTGAAGAAGGGGCAAGAATTTTGAAGATACTAGAGAGAGCTGCAGAACCAGAACTTCTGATGGCAGAGATGTCTAAAGAGCAGTTGAATGCATTTGCATCCTATCAAGCAAAGTTGGAGGTATGTTCTTTTATACTTGCTTTACTATAGGAGGTTAGTCATGATTCCTTTTCGTCATTTTCAGGCATCGAGGCAGTCTGACCTGCAGAAATCTCTTGAAAAAGCTTTGCAAGCTGCTGGACTTGCTGAAAGAGACGTCACTCCTTTTATGCGAGTTAGAGTTGTTGGATTGACTAGCAAAAGTACTCCATCGAAGTGCTGCCCACAGGAAGGCTTAATTACAATTTGGAATCCAACTGAGAAGCAGGTAGTGAAAATGAGCTTTAATATCCTCTTGGTTATCTGATTTGGCTCTGAATATTTTTCTTTAATCTTATATCCCCTCATTTTTGCTAATATATTTCTCAATTCTGTACTACTTCCATCTCTAACTGATTGTTTTATAGCAATCCGAGCTTGCAGAGGGTCAAGCTTTTGCTGTTACAGGGCTTACACCGATAAGCTCAGACTCTAGCACCCTTTATTTGCAAGCAAAAGGGTCCACAGCCAAATGGCAGCCTTTGTCTCCTATGGCAATTGAGGGTTTTGAGTAAGTATATGCTGTTTTCATGCTTTTACTGCACAAACTTATATATCTGATACCTGTTCCTGCAGGCCCCTTTTTTGTCCTCGCCGATCAGTTCCATTGAGTAAATTGGGTGAAGTTCCTATGTCCAGGTTGGTTCTGGTGGTAAAATCTTGGAATCAACACTTGTGCTCCTGAAGCGAGAAACTTCTTTATTCACTTATTGTGTTTCTTGGGTTCATTCAGGGAGTTTGATATCGCTGCAGTGGTTGTTTTTGTGGGGCACCTGTATACAGAAGCTCATCAAAGTAAGCAGTGGGTATTTGTAGCTGATGGATCCACATCTACGTTGGATTCCAATGATGAATCAGAAACCTTGATGGCCACTAGCTTCACCTCACCATGCATAGAAACTGATTCATTTGCACCAATAAACTCTAACCTTGTAGGGTCTGTGGTGAGTAAGGAGTAAACTACTTGCAGTACATGATTTTCCTCATAGCCATCAGTACTGAACCTCTGATTTTCTGGAAGCAACTTATTGCGTATTTATCAGCCTTTTTCGTCCAATGACAATTAGATATAAAACATTCAGAAAATCCTCTTTTATACAGGATATGGTGGTATACCATTAACTTCAACTCTAACGGTTCTGTTGTTTAATGGCATCTGGGCCTGTGTTTTTACTACTACAACCTTTATAAGCAGGCAACTTTTCTCTCATGGTCTTTGCATGTATCCATGCAGAACATTATGTCATTGATGTACTACACAGTATTCCTGATTAATGAATTTAAAGGGTTATGCTGTAGAGTAAAACTCAAATGTTGAAGTCTATGGTGTTTCTCTAATTTGTATCCAGTATCCACAGCTGAAACAATGAAGTTTTTGCAGGTTTCCTTTTGCAATCTCATCAAGAGAGCACGAGATAATGTTAATAACCTCTGGGTAGCTGAAGCAACAGAAAATTCGACCTATTATTTAAAATTTGATCATTCACATTGTTCTCATCTGAAAGAAGCCAGCGCTTCTGCTGAAAGATGGGCAAAGATATCTGGTTCGGTATGTGTCCTGGCGTTTGGTCATGATATTATATATTAGCTGCATTTTTTCAAACTTCTATTCTTTCATTATGCAGAGACTTGAAAGGCTTAGGGGGAAAGTTCTATCTATAATTAGCTGCCGCTGAACTTGAAGTTTGGTAAGTAATTTCCCGAGGTAACTTAATCAGTTTTCTTATTTCTTTTCTTTCTTCTTTTTCCTTTAGACTGGAGTGTGCTGAATTTAATATCATAGTAGGACTTGATGGTGCGCGTATTATTGCAGGCTTGTATCCTAGCTAATGAAGAGGATTGAGATGTACTCCTTTAAGGGCTGCAACTTGATGCCATATAGTGAGACCTATTTATATATATGTCTAGTCTTCTGCAAACTTGTTGCACTGCGGAGATATCAGTCGGTAAGTCAACAGATAATTTAAGGACAATTCAATTACAAGACACTGGCGCGACTTTAAACAGTACATTTTATTTGATTATTCAGTTTTATTAGTCGCCCTACTATGCTACTCTTGTCAATGGATGTCCCTATTATTTCCAACTTTTTCTTAAATCTTGTCATCTATGATGCACAAAAGTACTAATCTTTATCTTCTTTTTGTTCTTACGCATCTTGTAGGGTCACTACAAGGCAAAATGATCCTGCCAATAGTAGGCTTTTGCTGTGGATGAATAGAAGTCCAGGAGTTGCTGTCACTAAAACAAACTGCCTTTTGCTTTAATTAATCACTAAAACAAGCTGCCTTTTGTTTTAATTAAGTTGGCTTCAGCCATTAGCAACTAGTTTTGTTGGTTTTAGTTTCCGTCATATTAGCATCAACTTTTCTATCTCGCATTATGTGTTTATGCGACTACATTTCCTATCATGAAGGTTTAATTTCTGCACATATCATATATTTAAGGGAGAAAGCTTGGTTTAACGTAGAGTTCGTACTCTTTTTGGGTAAATAGGCTAAAGAAATTGTAGCATTGGAGAGCATGTTTGAAACCTAGGTTAATGAATTAATCATGATTTGGGTTAATATTGGTAAACAGATCATTATATATCTGTGGGTCAATAGGAATAGTACATGTAACTGTAGATCACATAATCTAAAATGGTAATAGTACAAGTCATGCTTTACCTAGAATTAGTAAATTTGGTTGTGCTTCTTGCGATTGTAAAAGTCATGGTAATGATGTAATCTGTTTACTTTTACTTGTTCACTATTAATTTTGCACACCCTTTAAGAAATACTCATTTCGTTTATTTTTACTTGTTCACTATTGACTTTGTACATTCCTTAAGAAATAATAAATAAAGTATATAATTTACCACGATACCCATATTAACTAGTGTATAGTCGTAATGGATTGGAAAAATGATTTGGAATGAGTAATTAATGCTAAGGGTAAAATAGAAAAAATAAATTATTTTTCTCTTGATATGCGAAAAGTGACAAGTAAAAAATAAAAATTTATTTTTAGAATATTCGACAACTAAAAATGAACGGAAGGAGTAATAGAAAGAATTTAGATTCAACTCCTGTTTCTTAGAAGGATGCACTGACACACCATATTCAAAGGGAGGTACCATGATGTATGTGATTTGCTGATGACATAGTGTTGATTGATGAGACGCGAGGCGGCGTCAACGAGAGGCTGGATTCAAGTTGAGCATGACTAAGACGGAGTACCTAGAGTGCAAGTTCAGCGTCGAGCCGATGGAAGCGGTATTGGACGTGAGGCTTGAATCACAGGTCATCCCCAAGAGGGACAGTTTCAAGTACCTTGGGTCGGTTATTCAGGTGGATGGGGAGATCGACGAGGATGTCACACACCGTATAGGGGTGGGGTGGATGAAGTGGATGTTAGCATCTGGAGTCCTATGTGACAAGAAGTGCCACCGATTTTCAAAAGTAAATTTTATAGAGCGGTGGTCAGACCGATCATGTTGTATGAGGCTGAGTGTTGGCCAGTTAAGAACTCACATATCCAGAAGATGAAAGTAGCTGAAATGAGGATGTTGAGGTAGATATGCGGGCATACTAAGATGGATACGATTAGGAATGAAGATATCCGGAAGAAGGTGGGCGTGTCTCCCATGGATGACAAGTTGCGAGAAGCAAGGCTCAGATGATTCGGGCACGTTCAGAGGAGAAGCCCATATGAGCCCAGATGAGCTGGATTTGGTGGGTACGAGGAGAGGTAGAGGGCGGCCTAAGAAGTATTGGAGAGAGGTGATCAGGCAGGACATGGCGTGGCTTCAGATTACCGAGGACATGGCCCTAGACAGGAAGTTGTGGAGGTCGAGCATTAAGTTTGTAGGGTAGGAGGTAGTTATACATATTTCTACGACGCACCAGAGTGAGGCTAGTCTGTTAGGACATAGTCTTAGACTGTTAGTGGTTAATGTTGAGTCACACTACTTTTTCGTCCCTCTTAGTGTCGAGCTGTATCTACTGGTTATTGTTTTACTGTTCATCTATTTTCTGGTTCTGGTGATGCTGTTATTTGTTTCATGGTTTCTTTTGATGGTACTGATATATTACCTCTTTTCGTCTTTTTGAGCCGGGGGTCTTTCGGAAACAATCTCTCTACCCCCTTGGAGTAGGGGTAAGACTACGTACACTCTACCCTCCCTACATCCCACTAGTGGGATTTAACTTGGTTGTTGTTATTGTTGTCCTCTTTCTTATTCGAAATATAATGCTTAAAAGCAACATACACTTGCGTTAATTCATTTGTTAATTTACATATTAAGTTTATTTAGGGCATATACTTCTACATAATATTAACTTTATACTACCAAAGTGTAACGAACCAATCGATCGTTTTCCCTTCTAGAACCCCGTTCTCCTAAATAAGACTCCCCGTATGTGCTTTTGCTGTTTTATGACTTGCGGGGATGGCTAGTTCAGGAATTTGAAGGGTTCGGGTTGAAATCGGAACACTTGGTTCCTTAGTTTGGCTTCGGTCAATATTTTGAGTAAACGACCCCGGAATCGGGATTTGACGGTTCCAATAGGTTCGTATGATGATTTTGGACTTTGGCGTAAGTTCGAATCGGGTTTTGGACGACCCGGAAGTGTTTCAGCGCTTAATAGTGAAAGTTGGCTATTTGAAGGTTTAAAGTTCTTCAAATTTGGTTTGGAGTAGGTTTTGGAGTAATCGAGGCCCGTTTGGAATTTTGAGCCTGGGAATAGTTCCGTATGGTGATTTAAGACTTGCATGCAAAATTTGGTGTCATTCCGAATAATTTAAGTATGTTTCGACACGTTCGGAGTAAGCTTGAAGAACTTGAAGTTACTAAGTTGAATCAATTTGGTTTGGGGTATGATTCTTAGTTTTGATGTTGTTTTATGCATTCAAAGGGTTCGAGCCTCCGTTTTATAATTTCAAACTTGTTGGTATGTTCGGACGGGCCCCCGGGGGTCTCGGGTATTAATCGGACGAGGCTCAGACCAAGTTTGGACTTAGGAGCAGCAGCTGAAGCGTCCATCTTCTGGTGCAATCGCACCTGCGCTTGGCCAGCCGCAGGTGCGAGCTCGCAGAAGCGAGACACAAGCCGCAGAAGTGGACCAGCATAGGGCAGTCCAGTGACCGCAGAAGCGTGCCAGGGACCACACCTGTGAAGGCGCAGGTGCGAAGAATGCCATCGCAGAAGCGGCTCAAGCCGCAGGAGCGACACACTCGCCGCAGAAGCGGAAACCCCGTCCGCAGAAGCGGTCCTCGCTGGGCTTGAGGAACTATGCAAAAGTGGACATTGCACCTCAAGTGCGGTACCACAAGTACAACTCTTCCTTTGCAGGTGCGAAAAACCTGCTGGGCATCATGTTTTAAAACGGGGCTCAACCATTTTCTTCATTCTTGGGCGATTTTGGAGCTTCTTGAGAGGGGTATTCACCTAGCAACTTGGAGGTAAGTTAATTATACTTATTGTGAGTTAAATACATAGATTATGGGTAGAGTTTAACATGTAAATTAGTGAAAATTATGGGTTTAGATGAAAAACCTAGGTTTTGATAAAAATGAGATTTTAACAACGAAAATGGTTATGGAATGGGATGAAAATTGTATATTTGAGTTCTTAAGGTTATGGGTGACGGTTTTCTCCGAAAATTTTCGGAATCCGGGCACGTGGGCCCAGGGTGAATTTTAGGAATTCTATCAATTTGGGTTAGGTAATTAATCTAATAATTTAATTTTGAATTTTTGAGCATGTATTGATTAAATTATATAATATTTGACTAGTTTCAGATTTTTCGGCACCAAATTGAGGCTTTAGCGCGAAATAGCGACCGAGAAGTGAGCTCTGAGACGAGGTAAGTCTCTTGTCTAACCTTGTATGAGAGAATTTACCCCATAGGTGTTGTAAATAAATATTTGTTTCTAATTGTGTGGGCTGCGTACGTACGAGGTGACGAGAGTCCATACGTAGCTACTAGTTATGCTTATGTCCGGGTAGTTTTAGGACTCAATGCATGAACTATTTGGAATTTTTGCACCATACTTGTTAAATTAAAATGCCTAAATTATATTAGAACTTGTTAGAGAAATTGTGAAAGGTAGTTAATGAAATTTGTATTACTTTGTATATAAATCCTTAATCATGTTAAGTCAAATGCTTATAAAGTATCCTTCTCTTCTTGTGGAATGGGTCGAACGCCTCAACAGTAGATAGATGCATCCATGGATCGTGCCGCACGTCACTCAGCAGTGTACACGTCACTCTGGATCGGGCCGTACGACCTCAGGATAAATCGCACTTAATAATAATACTTGGTGTCTTGATATTTTGTTGTGGCTTGTAAGATTACAACCTTTAAAAGGAATGACTTATTTGGAAATTTTATAATTGTGAAAGAATTATTTGCTCCTGCTTGTTGAGAAGATTTCAATTTATTTACACGTCTAGTATTTATTTAAGATTTTATTTGAATAATTATTGACCCATAGTAAGTGTCGAAGTCGACCTCTCGTCACTAATTTTCGAGATTAGACTTGATACTTACTGGGTACACGTTGTTTACGTACTCATGCTACAGTTGCTGTACTTTTTGTGTAGGATCTGAGACAGGTGCATCAGGCGGTCCTACCGGTGCGCATCCCCGATATCCCGAGGCCTAGTGGTGAGCTGCTTTTCTTGAGCCGTTCCGTAGTACCTAATGTCCCTCTTCGTATTCTGTCCATTTTATGTTTAGACAATATTTAGAATTTTGTATAATCTACTAGATGCCCATACACTTGTGACACCAGGTCTTGGCACACACACTAGTAGAATTGTAATATTGAATTATTACTTTGGTTTTATTTATTTAAACCTTTTATTTTCTTGAATCTTGCAAATAAGGAAAGTTTAATTGCTCGGAAACTTATTAAAAGAGGAATAATATGTCTAATTCACTAGTTGGCTTGCCTAGCGGTGATGATGGGCGCCACCACGACCTATAGGTGAAATTGGGTCGTGACAACACGATATCAGAGCACTAGGTTCACGTCGGTCTCACCAGTTATGCGCATGCCTAATAGAATCTTACGGATCGGTACAGAGACGTCTGTACTTATCTTCGAGAGGCTATAGGGTGTTAGGAAACTATCTTTCTTCATCTCCTATCGTGCAATTGATGTGGTACTAAGTATATTTCTCTTATTCTCTCACAGATGGTGAGAACGCGCTCTACGGAGGTTCTAGACCAGGGAAGAGCTGCTCCCCCTATTACTCGAGGTAGAGGCAGAGGTTGAGAGAGGGCTCTAGCTTGTGGTAGGGGATGAGGACGTCCCAGGGTTGCTCCAGCTATGCCACTAGTGGATCCAGTAGAGGATCCTATCGTTGAGGAGTAGGGTAAGGTGCCTGTGGCAGAGCCAGCTCCAGTGGATTTCACGTCCGCACCGGGATTCCAGGAGGGCATGGGCCGTATGCTGCGATTCATGGATACTATGACTCAGGCCGATTTATTTCCGGCAGACCCAGCCACATCACAAGTAGGAGGGGGAGCACATACCCCTATCGTACAGGCTCATGGGCATGCAACTGCTGTATATCGGACTCAGGGCGCATTACCCATAGGAGGAGCTCAGCCAGTGGCAGCAGCTACACCTGAGCCCAGACCAGTTGCGGCCGGTGAGCCGCAGAAGCTATTGGACAGATGGACTAGGCTACATCCTCCTATTTTTGGGGGTGAGCGACATGAGGATCCCCAGGACTTTGTTGATCGGTGCAGGGACAAACTGCACAATATGAGGATATTGGAGTTCCATGGGGTAGACTTTGCTACTTTTCAGCTGGAAGGCAGGGCCCGTAGATGGTGGCAGTCCTATCTTTTTGGCAGACCAGCAGATTCTCTTCCCATGACTTGGGATAGGTTCACCCAAATATTCCTGGATAGGTATATTCCACCCTCCCAGAGGGAAGAGTTGCGGTTTTAGTTCGAGCAGTTCCAATAGGGTCAGATGTCAGTGACCGACTATGAGGCGAGATTCTCCGAGTTGTCTCGCCATGCACTTATGATACTTCCTACTGATGCATAGAGACTACGAAGGTTTGTTGCGGGTTTGCACACTGGTGTTTAGGATACTATGGTCCGGGAGGTTGAGATAGGGACTTCTTATGAGTTGGTTGTAGAGATATCTTGGAGGATCGAGAGTGTGCGTCAGCGTAGCCGAGAGCAGGCTACGAGGGATAAGCGGTTTCGATATTCGGGAGAGTTCAAAGGTGCCCCGGCTGGGGGTAGAGGTCAGTTCGTGAGAGGTCAGTCCAGCAGGACCTCATACCCAGCACCGTCGCCTCCTCGGGGTGCTCTAGTGCGGCCTTATTTCAGTGCTATGTCAGAAAGTTCTTACCGCCCTCCAGCTATTCAGGGTTCCTCCGGTTGGTATTCAGGTCATCATGGCCAGACTTCAGGTCAGCAGCCCACCGTACCGAGAGGTTGTTTCCAGTGCGGAGATCTTAGTCATGTGCGGAGGTTATGCCCCAGGCTTCGGGGTAGGGCAATGCAGCAGGGTCAACAACCTATGATTACAACACTAGTTGCTCCACCAGTCGTCTGGCCACCTAGAGGCGGAGGGCAGGTGGGTAGGGGCCGTCCTAGAGGTGGAGGCCATCCAGGTGGAGGCCAATCAGGTGGCGCTCCATCTCGGTTCTATGCTTTTCCATGTAGGCCAGATGTAGAGGCCCTAGATGCCGTGATCACATGTATTATTTCTGTTAGCGGCAGTGATGCCTCAGTATTATTTGATCCAGGGTCTACATATTCCTATGTGTCATCTCTATTTGCTTATTTCCTGGGTGTTTCTCGTGAGTCCTTGGATACTCTTGTTTATGTGTCCACTCCTGTGGGCGATTCTGTTCTTGTGGATCGTATCTACCGGTCCTGTATTATTACTTTCTGTGGTTATGAAACTAGAGCAGATCTTCTACTGCTTGAGATGACCGACTTTGAGATTATCCTGGGCATGGACTGGTTATCTCCGTATCATGCCATCCTAGATTGCCATGCCAAGACTGTTATCTTGCGATGCCAGAGTTGCCTTTGTTGGAGTGGAAGGGTTCGTCTGTCAGTGCATCTAATCAGGTTATTTCCTTTCTAAAGGCTTAACACATGGTCGAGAAGGGTTGTTTGGCTTATCTGGCCTATGTACGGGACACTACTACAGAGACTCTGGCGATTGATTCAGTGCCTGTAGTCCGGGAGTTCTCCGATGTATTTCCTTCAGATCTTCCAGGCATGCCACCATATCATGATATTGATTTCTATATCGACTTGACTCCAGATACCCAGCCTATATCTATCCCACCGTACCGCATGGCTCCGAAAGTGTTGAAGGAGTTAAAAGAGCAGCCTAAGGAGTTACTAGCAAAAGGGTTCGTCAGACCGAGTGTATCGCCTTGGGGTGCACCGGTATTATTTGTGAAGAAGAAGGATGGGAATATGCGGATGTGTATTGATTATTGCCAATTGAACAAAGTTACCATTAAGAACAAGTACCCGTTGCCACGTATTGATGGTTTGTTTGACCAGTTGGAGGGTGCTAGGGTGTTCTCTAAATCGACTTGAGATCGGGGTACTATCAGTTGAAGATTCAGGATTCAGATGTTTCGAATATTGCTTTTCGGACTAGGTATGGCCATTATGAGTTTCTGGTAATGTCCTTCGGTTTGAATAATTCCCCGACAACGTTTATGGATTTGATGAACATGGTGTTCAGGCCACATATTGATTCATTTGTCATTGTCTTCATTGATGACATTTTGATCTACTCTCACAGTAAGGAGGAGCATGAGCAGCATATGAGAGTGGTGCTTCAGACCTTGCGGGAACAAAAACTATATGCTAAGTTCTCCAAGTGTGAGTTTTGGCTAGACTCTGTAGCATTCTTGGGGCATATTGTATCGGGTGAGGGTATTAAAGTTGATTCCCAAAAGATCGAGGCATTTCAGAGTTGGAATCGTCCTACTACGATGACGGAGATCAGGAGTTTCCTAGGGTTAGCATGTTATTATCGTCGATTTGTGGAAAGCTGGCTTTTCATCTATTGCAACACCTTTGACTAGGTTAACCTAGAAGGGTGCTCCATTCTGATGGTCCGATGATTGTGAGGTGAGCTTTCAGAAGCTCAAGACGACATTGACTTCAACACCGGTGTTAGTGTTGCCTTCCGGTTCAGGGATGTATACTGTTTATTGCGATGCTTCACGCATTGGTTTGGGCTGTGTATTGATGCAGGAGGGGCGAGTTATTGCATATGTTTCACATTAACTGAATCCCCACGAGAATAATTACCCGGTACATGATTTAGAGTTGGTTGCGATTGTTCACGCTCTTAAAATCTGGAGGCATTATCTTTATGGGGTGTCCTGTGAGGTCATCACAGCTTGCATCATTTGTTCAAATAGAGGGATCTAAATTTGAAGCAGTGCAGGTGGCTTGAGTTACTAAAAGATTATGATATTACTATCCTTTATCATCCGGGCAATGCAAACGTAGTTAGAGACGCCTTGAGCAGAAAGGCGGAGAATATAGGTAGTTTGGCCTTCATTTCAGCAGAGGAGATGCCATTAGCTTTAGACATCCAATCCTTGGCTAACAGACTTGTAAGGCTGGATATTTCAGAGCCCAGCCGAGTTCTTGCATGTGTTGCTGCCCAATCTTCACTATTTGAGCGTATCAAGGCTCGCTAGTTTGATGATCCACACTTGTCGGTTCTTTGAGAGACGGTACTACGGGGTGGTTCCAAGGAGGTTACTATCAGCGAATATGGTGTTCTGTGACTCCAGGGTCGTCTATATGTTCCTAATGTGAATGGGTTGAGGGAAAAGATCCTAGAGGAGGCACACATTTCTTGGTATTTGTTCGTTCCCCAAGTATACGTGACCGTAAAGTAATAAAGTGACTCGAAAGACGGATGTCGAACCCACAGAGACTTAGATTAACCGTTAAAAGCAAACTAAAATCAATTTACTGTCCAAGATGATCTAAAGTTTAACTTTTCTATTACAACTACTATTGCGAAATTTAAACACGTAACCAAGGGAGATATAAATTCCAGGGTTGTGATCGGTTTATCAATCCTATTGAGTTCATAATTACACCTGTTAATCCAAATTATCTATGATTTCTAGTTGACCAGATCGTTTATATAAATAGCATGTTCCCACAATATTATCCGTCTATCCATAATATATCAACCATATATTCTTATGGTCTTGAATCTATCATGAATGAATATAATACGGTATTCAACTAAGCAAGACTGTTAGGTATATTCCTATCCTAACCGCGAAATCTTTCCCCGAGCCACGGGTTCAGAAACAACCTCTCTCCAATTCTACTCTAATGTAAACATGGCTTTCCCAAGCATAGCATATATAGTAAATAGAACTCAACTGTTGGCCAAACAATTAAGCATTTATGCACAGAATTAGAGAAACAACCAAAGATGATAACTCGAATTAATGGTAATATAATTAATAAACTTCAATATTCATGACAACCACAACCCTAGAACGTGAAGTTTAGCTCCACATAGACATGGTAGCAAAATAATAAATCATCAAGAAAAAGTAAAGATTACTAAATTTGATGCAAGAAAGATGGAATCTGATGAATTCCGGCCTCCACGGCTGCTCCGTGCTCTCCCTTCGTCTAAAGTCTCTCCAAAGTCGGTCTCCCCTTCTCTAAAAATTGTGTTTAAGGAATATTTATAGGTATAGGATAAAAGCCTAGGCGGAATAATCATGTCCAAAATCAAAAAGGAGACAAAATGGACTTAAAACCCAAACCATGCGTCGCCACGCGAAACGCGCGAAGCACCTCACGTCAACCCGCGCGTTGCGCGCTCAAACGCAAGGAAATTTTCTCGCCTCGCCTGCTGCCTTTGCTTCGTTTTCAATTTGATTTCTGCCTAACTTTTGCAATTCTTTTCCTTTGCTTTCCAATTGTTGTCACGTCAATTTCTCACTTGGATCATTTAAATAATTTTGTCTTCAATCATCACCAATCATGACATCATAATATTTTTCATCATCAAATAATCACAAGTCATTCTTGTAGTGCATAAAAATATACATAAAATATCTACTTTGCTTCCAATTTCGTATTCAACGTATCTACATATAAAATAAACTCAATTAAACACAAATATAGTATAATTTAGCATTAAAGTACCTAAATGTAAGGTAAGTAATGCACTAAAAATATATAATTATAGCCAAACATCACTACCCCACACTTAAACGTTGTTCGTCCTCGTGTCAACCAACAATTCACACTATCCTTGAGCACTTTGTTTTTACACAATTGAGGCACACTATACCAATGACCATGGTTTATAGCAACAATTAACCTTTAGCATGTGCAATCACATACACTTCCCTTTTCTTATGCCATACTTCACTAATATTCACAACAAAGACAACATGCTCCTAACAATCCTAGCCTCAAAAACCAACTCAATGTCACAATGCACTCATGGCTTGAACACCCAACATCATAGAGAGAAGTCTAATAATGTTACCTATCCCTTGTGAAACCATGTGCCCTTACAACAAGAACAAAAGAGTAAGTTGAATCCACACACTTAAATCAAATGCTCAAATATATTTCAAAGACTCATATATATATCAAAGAATATGTAACGACCCGACTTGTCGTTTTAAGAATTTACGTCTCGTTCAGTAACTTAAGGTCTCGAGCAGCTTCGTAATGTGCATTATGACCCGCAGGTGTGGTCAAGTTTGATTTTCGGAAGATTCAGAATTAAATTAAAAGAACAATTCTTATTTAGAAGCTTAAATGGAAAGAGTTGATCGGAGAGTTGACTTTTGAGCAAACGACTTCAGAATAGGATTTTGATGATTCCAATAGCTCCGTATGGTAATTTGGACTTAAGAGCGTATCCGGAAAATATTTTGGAAGTCCGTAGTTAAATTAGGCTTGAAATGGCTAAAATAGAAATTTTAAGTTGGAAGTTTGACCGGGGAGTTGACCTTTTGATATCGGGGTTGTATTCCAATTCCGAAAGTTGGAGTACGTCCTTAATGTCAAATATGACTTGTGCGCAAAATTTGAGGTCAATCAGACGTAATTTGATAGGTTTCGGCATCGGTTGTTGAAGTTTGAAGTTTCAAAGTTCATTAAGTTTGGATTGGAGTGCGATTCATATTTTTAGCGTTGTTTGATGAGATTTGAAGGCTCGACTAAGTTCGTATGATGTATTAGTACTTGTTGGTAGGTTTGGTTGAGGTCCCGGGGGTCTCGGGTGGATTCCGGATGGTTAACGGACTAGAATTTGACTTGGTGTTATAACTGAAGCATCAAATTTTGCTGGTTCTGGTTTCTTCTTACGCGTTCACGAGAATGGTCTCGCATTCTCAAAGTGTACATGGAGGCCGTGGAAGGTTTGTTCTTCGCGTTCGCGAAGAAGAGGATGCATTCGCGAAGGTTTGAGAGGAGAGTGCACTGCGAACGCGAGATGGGTGACGCGTTCGCGAAGAAGAGAAGAGGCAATTGGGGACCCCCTACATTTGTTCTACGCATTCGCGGAGGTGAGGTCGTGTTCACGATGACAGGGATCAGTAAAGGTCCACGTTCGCGAGTGGTTGATCGCGTTCGCGTAGAAGGATTTTGGGACTGTAGCACTTGTGCTTCGCGAAAGCGAGGTAGATGCCGCGTTCGCGAAGGAGGAATTTGGGCAGAACAAAAATTGTGCTTTGCGAACGCGAGGCAGTGGCCGCGTTCGCGAAGAAGGAATCGCTGGGCAGAAAGTTCAAGTTCTGAAAATGGGACTTCGTCCCATTTTCTATTTTTGACGAATTGGAGCTCGGGAAGAGGCGATGTTCAGGAGATTTTCAAGAAAAACAATGGGGTAAGTGCTCTTAACTCAATTTTGGTCAAATTTCCCGAATCCATGGTTGTTTTTAACATTTAATTGGTGATTTAAGTTGGAAGATTTAGAAAAACCCTCTTGGTTTAAATTAAAGATTTGAGGGTCGAATTGATGTTGGAATTTGGTAAAATTGGTATGGTTGAACTCATATCGGAATGGGTGTTCGGATGTCATGAAATTTATGTCGGGTTCCGAGAGGCGGGTCCCGCGTTGACTTTGGTTGACTTTTTAGAATAAAATTTTAAGTCGACGTTTTATTATCCGAAATTATTTTTGATGAATTTTAATGAAGTTGTACAATTAATTTGGATAGATTTGAGCTGTCCGGAGGTCAATTCAAGCAAGAAGGAGATTTTGGAATATCGGCATAACTTAAAAAAGGTAAGTATCTAGCCTAACCTTGAGTGGGAGAATTTTCCTTTAGGCATCGAGTCTTATGTGCCATTTGTGAAATATGAAAAGCCGTGTACGCGAGGTGACGAGTACGTACTCATGCTTATATGTGCAAAATATATTGGGTTAAGGTCTTAGGCATATTGTGTAGTAAATTGGATAATTGTTGGCATTTATTAAATCATTTTTTTTGCCATACCTCAATTCGTGTTTGTTGAATTTATTTTTATATGACAATTTGATGTGATTATTACTTGTATATTTATGTGGATTCCGTGAATTGATGATTTGATATTTATTGATAATTAATTTCATTATGGATTTTCCATTTACAAATAATTAATTAAATAAGCTTAAGAAGAGGTGTTTATATATAATTATTAAGGATTTAGATTAATGAAGGCGTTGCCCTATACTGAGTATTTTCCATATCTGTTGATTGTTTTGAGGTTTTATATACGTTGCGTAGATCCTTGGGCTATTTGTTGAGAAATTTATTGATTCTGCTACATATTTGGAATTTGGTTATGGTCAGTGGCAAATTGTGATATGAATTGTTGCATTGTGTTGTGGTTTAAACACTCTCCTTGATGTTATTTATGCTTCCTACCTTGCTTGTTAATGATATACATGTGCTTGGTAAGGAAGAGTGTAAAGCACGAAGGGTGATGCCGTACCATTTGAGAGTGTAAAGCACGAAGGGTGATGCCGTGCCATTTGAGAGTGTAAAGCACGAAGGGTGATGCCGTGCCATTTGAGAGTGTAAAGCACGAAGGGTGATGCTGTGCCATTTGAGAGTGTAAAACACGAATGGTGATGCCGTGCCATTGAGAGTGTAAAGCACGAAGGGTGATGCCGTGCAATTTCATTTATATTATTAGGTGAGGATGAGAGTAAAAGCACGAAGGGTGATGCCGTGCAATTATTTTTATATTATCATATATTCATGGCACGAAGGGTGTTTCCGTGCAGGCAAGGACGGGAGACATACATTATACTGTGATATCGTTTTGTTGTGTATACATTCATGCCTTTATCTTGAGACGTTATTGTGCACCTATGTTTTCTATGTGGCTTGTAGTCGTTGTTGCTTCCTGTGTGCCTCCACTTTATTTATTTTATTGTTATTGGCATTTCTCCCACCTAGATGGTACTGTTATATGTATGCACGGTGAGAAAGATATAAATGCACGAAGGGTGTTACCGTGCCAATTGATTTGATCTACATATATATATTGGGTGAGAATGAGACAAGTGCACGAAGGTATTGCTGTGCCATTTGATATGATATGTTGAATATATTTCTCACGCCAGGAAAGTTAAATGAGGTGTCACATGGTAACTTTTATTTGAAAGAATTATATTAGAAAGATATTTATTTGAAAGAATTATATTATAAAGATATTTACTTGAAAGAAGTATATTTAAAAGATATTTACTTGAACGAATTATATTTGAGAGATATTTACTTGAAAGAATTATATTTGAAAGATATTTACTTGAAAGAATTATATTCAGAAGATATTTATTTGAAAGAATTATATTCGGAAGATATTTATTTGAAAGAATTATATTCGAAAGATATTTATTTGAAAGAATTATAATGGAAAGATATTTATTTGAAGGAAGTATATTCGAAATATATTTATTGAAAGGATTATATTTTAGAGACTTTTATTGAAAAACTTACAGATAAAATATGTATATTTTGAAGGACTTGATTAACTGGTTGTACCTGTGTTTATTATTCGTTTGAGTAATATTTATGGTGTTCCTGTTGCCTTGCTGTTTAAATCACTAGTTGATTGGTGTTGCTATCACTGCTATTTGTTTTCTATTATTTTTGTATATTATATTGCATAGATTATTTGACTAGTGAGTGTCTTGATTGTACCTCGTCACTACTCCACTGAGGTTAGTCTTGATACTTACTGGGTACCGACCGTGGCGTGCTCATACTACACTTATGCACATTTTTTGTGCAGAGCCAGGTATTAAAGATATCGGATTCGGACAGAGATTAGAGTATGATCGCAAGGATTCAAGGTAGGACTGCTTAGTCATCGCAGTACCTTGGAGTCTTTCCATTTTATTGTACTGTTAATTTCTTATTCGATCAGTACTGTATATTCGATCGTCGAGATAATTCCATATATTCAGTTAGAGTTCGTGACTCAGTATTACCAGTCTTGGGAGGTTGTATTAAATTAAATGTTTTTCTTAAAAAAAGACTTGAATTATGATTATAATCGGCTTACTTAGTCTTAGAGACTAAGTGCCATCACGACGTCTGCGGTGGAATTTTTGGGTCATGACAAGTTGGTATCAGAGCTCTAAGTTCATAGGTTCTACGAGTCACGAATGAGTCTAGTAGAGTCTTACGGATCGGTACGGAGATGGTCTGTACTTATCTTCGTTTATTCCTGTCGTGTGGAATTTGTTGATTTTGGAATTTGAGCCTTTGTATCTCTATTATCTCACAAATGGTGAGGACACGTTCTACCGGGTCAGCTGAGAAAACACCCGCGCATACTGCTAGAGCCGTAAGAGGCTGGGGCCGAGGTAGAAGCCGAGGTAGAGGCCGAGAAAGGGGACATGTCGCAGCTAGAGCACCTGTCAGAGTAGCAATTGAGGAGCCGCCAGTAGCTCCGGTTTGGGGGACAGGTACCAGAAGCACTTGTTATTACCCCCGGACTTCAAGATACTTTAGCACAGTCCCTGAACATGTTTGGTACATTAACTTAAGTAGGGTTGATCTCCGTTGCACCAAATATTTTACAGATTGGGGGAGGAGCTCAGACTCCTACCGCCCGTACTACAGAGCAACATGTCTACATTGGTCAGGTTCTGGGTGTGGTGCCGGTACAACCTGTTATTCCGATCCTGTCTGAGGTCAGGCCAGAGGCATTAAAAGAAGAACAAAAGGGGCTTGAGAGGTTTAAGATATATAGTCAACCTACTTTAGTGGCACACCTGCCGGGGATGCCTAGGGATTTCTAGAAAAGTGCCACCGTATTCTCCGTACCATGGGTATTGTAGAAGTGAGCGGAGTTTCCTTTACTACATTTCAGCTGTCAGGAGCGTCGTATCAATAGTGGTAAGTTTATGAAAAGGATAGACCAGTCGATGCAACACTACCAACTTGGACTCAATTTTCAGAGATGTTTTGAAAGAGTTTGTTCCTCAGACTCTCCGGGATGCGTGTCGCACAAAGTTTGAACTGTTGCGTCAGGGCACCATGATGGTGTCAGAATATGCTATCAGGTTCAGTGAGTTATTCCGTCATACACCTATCTTGGTTCCTACAGTTAGAGAGCAAGTTCGCAGATTTATTGAAGGACTCGATTATGATTTTAAAATAATCATGGCTCGAGAATTGTAGACTGACATTCTATTTCAGCAAGTAGTAGAGATTGCCAGGATGTTAGAACGTGTTCGAAGTGAGGAAAATGAGTCTAAAGAGACCAAAATGTCTCGAAACGCTGGAGGATTCAGTGGATTTTACTCTTCAGCTATGACCCAATATGGCGGAGGCTCGAGCAGTCGGCCAGCTCAGTCCGCACATCAGATTACTCGGGGTGCTCCAGTAAGTTCTTATAGTGCACCACCGACACAAGATTCTTATAGTGGTTATTCCAGTTATCCGGCAAAGACTCAGTATGAGCAGTCAAACCCGCTGAGGGGTTATTATCAGTGTGATGATACTAGTCACATCAAGAGAAATTGTCCCAGACTTGGGATGGGTGAATTTTATCAGAACACTCAAGCTACAAGCTTTATTCCAGTTAATACTCCACGTGCATAGCCAGTTAGGGGTGGAGGATATGTGGGTAGAGGGTGCCTAAGAGATGGAGGCCCGACCCGTTGATATAATTTCTATGAATTGGCTGATGCCGATACACCAGATGGTGTAGTTACATGTATGATTTAGTTTATAATAAAAGGAGAACCATTCTTATTTTGATTCGATTCCGATTATCGAGGTGAGAACTCCTTTCATGCTCCTTATATATGGTGGATTAGTGAATTTGTACTCCACTCCCGTGTTTATCCCTGTTAGGAGATTTTATGGTGTTAGCCCGTGTGTATCATTTTGTTTTGTACATTTTTGTGAGCTATGGGTCCAAATGTAACTTTCTATTACTCTCTACATTGGGTTTCAATATGATTTCGGAATAATTGAAATCAATTTTATGAATTATATGCCCTACCGGTATGAGAGTTCATTATGTTTACGAAATTATTTTTGAAAAGAAGAAAGAAAGGAAATTAAAAATTTCAGTTGGCACAATGTGCAAAATACTTGTGATTCAGAGTTGAGGACGAGATTCTCGCATTTTTATATGATGTGAAATATTTAAATTGGGTTACAAGCCGCGGTGGAAGTTATATAAGGACAAGATCCTTGTGATGAAAGTTTATGTGTTTAAATTCCCCTTTGTGAAATTAAAAATTTGTACTATTGTATTGATAGGGAGTCATGCCTGTTAGGCCTATTTGATAATTCTTTGATATGTTTCTGTGCATATTTAGCCATATTCGTGCTGTAAATATTGAGTTTTGCCTATAAGGTGAGTGCCCAAGTGGCGTTACATGCGACTCGTTAATTCAGATAAATAATTATGAGGTCTTCATGCATCGCGTGTTGCTGTTAATGTTGAAAATATTTTCAAACGAGATTTTGGTTAAAATAATATTAATTAAGGATGATGGAATTAATTATGAACATAGATGTGATTATGGGTATACGTATAATATGTGTGTAGGCACGAAATTGCTACCGCCGGTTGAGACTAATGCAGTGTGCTAATATGGAAAATCAGGCCTTTTGAAATTAATTGGAGTGTAAGGAATTGATTTTAATGTTTATAAAGGAGGGCAAAAAGGAATAATCTCAGCTGAGATAGTGTTGTCGGACCCGTGTTAAATTGCGGGAACGTAGAATCACCCGCGAGTAGGTGTGTAAGAATACACTCAGTAATTTAATGTCCTCAGAAAGATTCTTGGCACGTTCGAGGATGAACGTATGTTTAAGAGGTGGAGAATGTAACGACCCGACTTGTCGTTTTAAGAATTTATGCCCTGTTCAATGACTTAAGATCTCGAGTAGCTTCGTAATGTGTATTATGAATCGCGGGTGTGGTCTAGTTTTATTTTCGAAAGATTCGGAATTAAATTAAAAGAATAATTTTTATTTAGAAGCTTAAATGGAAAGAATTGACCGGAGAGTTCTCTTTTGAGCAAACGACTCCGGAATAGGATTTTGATGATTCCAATGGCTCCGTATGGTGATTTTGGACTTAGGAGCGTGTCCGAAAAATATTTTGGAAGTCCATAGTTAAATTAGGCTTAAAATGGCTAAAATAGAAATTTTAAGTTGAAAGTTTGACCGGGGAGTTAACCTTTTGATATCGGGGTCAGATTCCAATTCCAAAAGTTGGAGTAGGTCCGTAATGTCAAATATGACTTGTGTGCAAAATTTGAGGTTAATTGGATGTGATTTGATAGGTTTCGACATCAGTTGTTGAAGTTCGAAGTTTCAAAGTTCATTAAGTTTGGATTGGAGTGCAATTCGTATTTTTAGCGTTGTTTGATGAAATTTGAAGGCTCGACTAAGTTCGTATGATGTATTAGGACTTGTGGTAGGTTTGGTTGAGGTCTCCGGGGTCTCGGGTGGATTCCGGATGGTTAACGAACTAGAATTTGACTTGGTGTTATAACTGAAGCATCAAATATTTCTAGTTCTGGTTTCCTCTTATGCGTTTTCGAGAATGGTCTCGCGTTCGCGAAGTGTACATGGAGGTCGTGGAAGGTTTGTGTAACGACCTGACCGGTCGTTTCGAGAGTTACATCCCCGTTTCCCCTATTTCTGTTTCCTTTTGTGCTTTTCAGCTATATTATGATATACCGGGTTAGTTGGTTCGGGTCCAGAGTGGTTCTAGAGTGGATTGAGACACTTAGTTTCTAAAGTAGAAGCTTAAGTTGGAAAAGTCAACCGGATGTTGATTTATGTGTAAACGATCTCAGATTTGAATTCTGATGGTTCCATTAGCTTTGTTAGGTGATTTTGGACTTGGGAACGCGTCCGGATTGTGATTTGGAGATCCGTAGTAGAATTAGTCTTGAATTGGCGAAAGTTGGAAATTTGGCGATTTCGGTCGGCTGTGGAAAATTTGATATCGGGATCGGAATGGATTTCTGGAAGTTGGAGTAAGTTCGTGGTGTCATTTGTGACGTGTGTGAAAAATTTGAGGTCATTCGGACGTGGTTTTTTGGTTTCGGCATCGGTTGTCGAATTTGGAAGTTTAGAAGTTCTTAGGCTTGAATCCGAGGGCAATTTGGTGTTTTGATGTTGTTTTGAGTATTTTGAAGGTTCGACTAAATTCGTATGTTGATATGTGACTTGTTGGTATATTTGGTTGAGGTCCCGAGGGGCTCGGGGTGAGTCCAAGTGGTTAACGGATTGTTTGAAGTTGGAAAAAGCAGTTGAAGGTGCTGGTACTAGTATTTCCGCACCAGAGGAGGGGGAGCCGCGAGTGCGAGGTCGCAGGCGTGCGCGGGACTTCGCAAGTGCGAATAATATTGAGGTAGGCTGGGTTCGCAGGTGCGTAGGGGAGGTTGCATCTGCGGGTCCGCAGATGCTGATAGGTGCCCGCAGAAACGGAAGTGAGGAGGTCAGCCAATGTCCGTAGGTGCGAGGTCTTTTCCGCACCTGCGTGGTCGCAGATGCGAATATGGAGCGCATGTGCGAAGTTGGGGGGAATTAATGATTTTACGCAGGTGCGCATATTTGGCCGCAGCCTCCACTAAGTTCGTATTGCATTTTGGATGTGCTGGTATATTTGGTTGAGGTCCCGAGGGGCTTGGGTGTATATTTTGGGTATTGGTTGAGAGGTTAATAAAGTTAAGAAATTTGGAACTTTGACCATGGTCAATATCGGGTCAAGACGACCTTTTTTCAGTGTTTTGAGTGCGCGAGCAGGTCCGTAACGTGTTTTATGATTGAAATTCATATATGGTTTGTGTCCAGGAGGTTCCGGATGAGTTTCGGGAGTGCTGAGGAAAAAGGGAAGTGCGGACCTCAGGGGAATTGTGCGGACCACACAATTTTGGTACGGCCGCACTCCAGTCCGCAGTGGAGTGCGCGGACCGCACAATTTTGTGTGTGGACGCACTCAAGAACTCTCAGATTCGCTTGTCCGACTTCAGAAGCTCATATCTTTTGATATCCAAGGAAATTTGAGATAATTCAAAAATGAAAGTTGTAGCCCTTCGTGTCTAGTTTCCAGAAAAGTAAAGAAATCATAATTTGGACATCTGTAGAGAAAGTTATGGCCAAAATACTAAATCCTGACAGTGAAGTTCCAAGAGAGTGCAGCCGCACCATTTTTGTGCGACCGCAGGAGCTGAGGATGTGCGGCCGCACCATTTTTGTGCGGACCGCACATTGGAAGTTCAGAGGATGTACTATATATTCGAGGTTTAGGTTATTATTTTATTTTTAGACTTTGGGAGCTCGGTTTGAGACGAGTTTTCGTGGGTTTTTCAAGAAATTCATCGGGTAAGTGATTCTAACTCGGATTTGGTTATTATACATGAATATATCACTGATTTCATCATTTAATTATTACTTTGAGATGAAAATTTGGGAAAAATTGTAGAAACTTCATAAACCACAAATTTAAGATTTGGAGGTCGAATTGTTATTGGAATTCAATAAATTGGTATGGTTGAACTCATATCGGAATGTGTGTTCGAATTTCGTGAAAATTTTATCGGGTTCCGAGAAGCGGGCACGCGTTGACTTTTTGGAATAAATTTTTAAGTCGACGTTTTATTATCCAAAATTATTTCTGATGAATTTTAATGAAATTATACAACTGATTTGAATAGATTTGAGCGGTTCGGAAGCCAATTCAAGCAAGAAGGCGATTTTGGAATATCGGCATAACTTCAAAAAGGTAAGTATCTTGCCTAACCTCGAGTGGGGGAATTACCCCTTAGGCATTGAGTCTTATGTGAAAATTGTGTAATTGAAAACCATGTACGCGAGGTGACGAGTACGTACTTGGTTTAAATGTGCAAATTATATCGGTTGAAATTTGTAGACGCCCTTAAGTATTTAGTTGGAAAATTGTTGTAACTTATTAAATCCATTATTTGTCATGCCTCATTCTTTGTTTGCTTATTTTTATATGATAATTTGGTGTGATTGTCACTTGACTTTTATGTGAACTCTGTGTTTGTTTGAGTTGCCATTTTTATGGAAAACACTTTCATTATTGATGTTACCTACAAATAATTAAAATGGAAAATTTAGTTAATAAGATGAATTACTCTTCAGTTCACGTTGTTAAAAATTTGGTATTGAATTATAAAGGCCGTGAATCATATTGAGGCAAAGTGCCAAATTGTGAAATATTATTCGGTTGAGTTGTGCACTCCCGAATATTTTGTTAAGATGTTGTGCACATTATGATCGAGTCGTGGCTCCTTATTGTGAAAAATAATGTATTGTTGATTTCTGTGGCAAGTTGTAATATTTGGGCACTTGATGTGCAATTTGTGATATGTTGTAAGATTTGAGCACTTGATGTGCAATTTGTGATATGCTGTAAGATTTGAGCACTTGATGTGCAAATTGTGATATGTTGTAAGATTTGAGCACTTGATGTCCAATTTGTGAAATGTTGTAATATTTGGGTACTTGAGGTGCAAGTTGTATTATGCTGTGATATTTGGGAACTTGAAGTGCGATTAAATATTGGGATATTGATACGCATGCGGTGAGATAAGGGTGGCTTGAAACATGTGGCTAGTAGGGGAACTACTAGAAGTCATGCGGTGATATAAGGTCAGGGTGTTGAAACGCATGCGGTGAGATAAGGATGGCTTGAAATGCGTGGCTAGTAGGGGAACTATTAGAAGTCATGCGAAGTGATAAGGTGGCTAAAACGCGGGATGATATTTCGGGAAAAAATGATTTCTTTAAAATTAAATGTGAAGGCTCCCGCGGTGATATAAGGAAATAAGATATTGTGAATTTATTTATGATTTGGGACTACGAGGCGGTACCTCGGGATTGCACTGTTGATATTTCTTTATTTATGTTCTTGTCTTGGGTGATTTTGTTTCATTTAATATGCAAATTCTTGTCTTCTTCCGTGATGTACTAGTTGACTTTATTATTATGTGTTTTTGTGCTCCTAGTTATATTGTGTTGGCTTTAGCTTCTTAGCACGTGACTCTGAAGAAGTATATTTCTGTTTTTTCTTACTGATTTTCGATGATTGAGTTGATTTAAATAAAAAAAATTATTACGTTTTATACTAAATAGTTTTACATCCAAATTAGTAGTTAACTGCTGCTTTAATTTAAGTGAAAGTGTTATTTTCTTCACCCAAATGATTTCTAAAATAAATTCATTTCTTTGTTGATTTTCTTACTTGATTTAAAAATTGTAAACTTACTTTATTGAAATTAAATTGATCTTGCGGATCTTATATACATTTATTATTGACACGTGAGTTGTTCGTGTGGTTGTGATAGAAATATGGGTATGAGGTGCCGGATGAAACATGATGATTTTATTAGTGACACGTGAGTTGTCCGCGTGGTTCTGATAGAAATATGGGTACGAGGTGCCGTGGAAAATATGAAAGTGGGCTGAGACCCGTAATTTTTATGATTGTGAAATGAGGTGTCACATGGTGACTTTTACTTGAAAAATATATTTATTTGAAAGAAGTATATTCAAAATATATCTATTTAAAAGAAGTATATTCGAAAGATACTTGTCTTAAATAATAATATGTGAAGGAATTATATTTGAAGGACTTGATTAATTAATTTTACTTGTGTTTCTTATTCGTCTGAGCAATAATTATGATGTTCTTGTTGCCTTGATGTTATATCACTAGTTGATTTTGTTGTTATCATTGTTAGTTGTTTTCCAGTACTTTTGTATACTGCTATATTGCACATGTTAGTTGACTAGTGAGTGTCTTGGCTGTACCTCGTCACTACTCCACTGAGGTTAGTCTTGATACTTACTGGGTACCGACTGTGGTGTATTCATACTACACTTCTGCACATTTTTGTGCAGAGACAAGTATTGGAGATATCAGACTTGAGCAGAGTTAAAGCGGGACCGTAAGGATTCAAGGTAGAGCTGCTTGGTTGTCGCAGTCCCTTGGAGTCTTTTCATTTCATTGTACTGTTAATTTTTAATCAAACAATATTGTATATTCGGTCCTCGTGATCATCCCATGTATTCAGTTAGAGTTCGTGACTCAGTACTACCAGTCTTGGGAGGTTGTATATTCACTTTTGTTCCGCTGTTAGTTTTGATTACCTATTAAAAAAATGCTTCAAAATGTAATTGAAATCGGCTTACCTAGTCTTAGAGACTAGGTGCCATCACGACGCCTGTGGTGGGATTTTGGGTCGTGACACCTACAAAACAAAAACAAACACTACAACAATAATAAGATAAAAATAAAAATAAAAGAAAGTAGTGAAGCTGGGTTGCCTCCCAACAAGTGCATGATTTAACATCGCGGGACGACTTGTAGCACTTTTTGCCTCCACCTCGAACTTATGAATTGAGCTCCCAATTTGGCTTCAAGATTTTTGTTATGCTCTCGGGGTGGTGGGACAAATGTAATCGGTCCAAGTAACCAATTTCACATTCTACACTTCTTGGCCTTCGGATGAGGTATGTAATTCTTTCTCTCTGGCACGACGAATTCAAGAATGTAAGCACCCCGTTCCTCGTCCATTGGCTCCTCCAAAGGCTCAGATGACTCGATTTCTATGTCTGCATCCAAACACAATGTTGAAAAATGGATGGAATGAGGACTAATGTGCTCCAACTCTAGATCTGCGTCACTATTTACATCCTCATATGTACACACACTAGAGTATTCAAATATAACATTATCTACTTCCTCACAGGACTCTAGTGTGGTTTCCTCAACATGGATATCATCAATAAAAGTATGGTCGAATGATTGACTCTCCACTTTTAGCTCCTCAATTTGGCGTATAAGCTCCTCTTCAGTTTCACACAACTCAGAACTATTTTGTTGGGCGTTAGACGCAACAACCTTTGCATTCAATTGAGCTTCCAAGTCATGAATAGCAATGCCAAATTTTTCGATCTTTTGTCCCAATTCCGCTCTTCTTTCTATTAATTCTTTTATCCCATCTGTAATTTTCTCACGTTGAGCCTCATATATTTCCAATCTTTCAGCTTGTTCCACCAGCCAAGTTTGACTCATAGTCTCCTTTTTTTTCAAAATTTTCCTCTTGCTGGTACTCTCTCTCTCTCTCTCTTCATTCAATTCTTCCATATTGGCCTTCATTCTTGTGATTGCCTCCCTCATTATTTTCATATCTTTTTTGAGTTCATCATGTTACTCTGCTACTTGCCTCAGAATATCCCTAATATATGCATCACGTTCCATATCCTGTACTTCATTGCCCCTATCAAACTCACAAACACTGTTAGCAAGATCATAATAAGGGCTCAGAGAAGGATGAAAAGAATTAGGACAACCATCCCAATGACCATCTTGACCACCACACATATTACAAATATTCCACTCAAAGGATTAAGATTGTGCGCATAACTCGCTCCCGGGAATATTCTAACAATTGTTCCACCAATAGGGTCCTCCACAATATGGATAATGATCATCAAAATAAGAATAACCATCATTCGAACAATTTACATTCCAAGATTCCATGTGAAAGTAAGTAAAATAAAAAAATACTAACTAAATAAGAAAATTAAAAACTTGAACAAAAATCAATTAAAAGCTTTACTCAGATAAACAATCAATAACTAAGTCCCCGACAACGGTGCCAAAAACTTGTTGGTTCCCCAAGTACACGCAAGTATACGTGGCCGTCAAGTAATAAAGTGACTCGAAAGTCGGATGTCGAACCCACAGAGACTTAGATTAATCGTTAACTAAGCAAACTAAAATTAATTTACTGTCCAAGATGATCTAAAGTTTAACTTTTCTATTACAACTACTATTGCAAAATTTAAACACGTAACCAAGGGAGATATAAATTTCAGGGTTGTGGTCAGTTTATCAATCCTATTGAGTTCATAATTACACCTGTTAATCCAAATTATTTATGATTGCTAGTTGACTGAATAATTTATATAAATAACATGTTCTCACAATACTATCCGTCTATCCATAATATATCAACCCTATATTCCTATGGTCTTGAATCTATCATGAATGAGTATAATACGGTATTCAACTAAGCAAGACTGTTAGGTATATTCCTATCCTAACCGCTAAATCTTTCCCCAAGCCACGGGTTCAGAAACAAGCTCTCTGTCACGACCCAACTCCATGTCCGCCCGTGATGGCGTCCAGCGCTGTTGTTGGACAAGCAAACAGTGAACAACTTAGTGATTTCTCGTTTAGCTTTACTTATTTTAAAACATTTGGTAAATAAAGGATTTTTAAGGCAAACAAACGTAAACATCTAAAAGCAGTTATAACTATTGAATTACAACCCAAAAACCAAGTCTACTAATACGTGCCAAGATCTGGTGTCACAAGTGTGTGGGCAACTAGTAGAATATACAAAAGATGACTACCCTACTGTCTGAAACAGAATAGACAGATAAAAACAAAAGAGAAACTCTGGCATGCCGCTGAACGGCTCAGGAGGGGGTAGCTCACCGTGAAGTCTCAGTCCAAGATCAAGTATGCGCGCCGTACGGGTAACTAGATGCACCAGCCTCAGATCATGTACAATTAAGTACATAAGTGCAGTATGAGTACATAAACAACATGTACCCAGTAAGTATCCCGCCTAACCTCGAAGAAGTAGTGATGAGGGGCCGACTTGACACTTACTAGGCTAATATTAATAAAATTAAAGTACTATGCTAAGCATGGATATCATGAATGATACTGTTAGTTCAACAACAGGAAGAGATAAGTCTTTCTTTCACAATTATAACATAAATTTCGGTAATACTATTTAGTAACTTACATTTCAAGGCCTTTAAGCAGGATAAATCATGGAGAATTTTCAAATAATTAGCATGCGCAATTATGCCGAGGTCGTACGGCCCGATCCAACATAATATTAAATTGTACACCGCCAGAGGGTCAAACGACGCAAACCGTAGATGCATCTATTTACTACCGAGACGCTCGGCCCGATCCACAAATATAATTATTTTCAAGAAAACACAAGTTTCTCATTTACAGTCAAGTATCTCATACAAACCTTCAAGTAAGTGAATTTAACCTTATATAATTCTTTTATAACCCTATATAATTCTTTTATCAATTTCTATCATGACTAAGTGATTATTTTAGCAAGTAAAGGCACAAACATTCCAAGTATTCCATGATACGAGTCCTAGACTACCCGAACAATAGTATAATAGTAGTTATGTACGGACTCTCGTCACCTCGTACGTACGTAGCCCCCACAATTAGGTACAACCATTTATTTAATTCACCTATGGGGTTAATTCCCTCTTACAAGGTTAGAAAGGAGACTTACCTCGCCTCAAAGTCTACTCCCCAATTCAAGAATGGCTCAAACCTCCAAATTTGACGCCCAATGACTCGAAGCTAGTCAAATATTACATAAACTAATCAATCTATGCTCAAAAGTTCATAATTCTACCATTTAAGTGATTACCCAACCTAAATTGTAAGATTCCTAAAATTCACCCCGGGCCCACATGCCCTGATTCTGGAAATATTTAAAGAAAGTTGTTACCCATAACCTTAGGAACGTAAATATAAGATTTTTACTAAATTCCATAACGAATTTCGTGGTTAAATCTCATTTTTATCAAAAACCTAGGTTTTTACCTAAACCCATAATTTTTACTATTTTACATGTTATAATCTACCCTTAAACTATGCATTTAACTCATATTAAGTAGAAATTACTTACCTCACAAAGCTAGGTCGAAATCCCCTCCTTCAAAGTTCTCAAATCGCCCAAGAGTGAGAGAAAAATGTGATAAAAATGGCCTAAGTCCGTATTAAATGAGCCATCACTACCCAGCGACTTTTGCACCTACGGTGCTTTGGGCCGCACCTGCGGCAAATGCCTCGCAGGTGTGCTTTTCCCTCATCTGGTTAGGCTCCGCATCTGCGGGCAAGAAGGGCCGCTTTTGCGAGCCTAGCCGCACCTGCGACCATGTCTCTCGCACCTGCGCTCACGCAGGTGCGCCCAAATCTTCCGCATCTGCGGATTCTGGGTTGCCCTCCATTTCTCACTTCTGCGGCTTATGGCTCGCACCTGCGAGCCCGCACTTGCGGCTGACCAAGCGCAGGTGCGATTATGACAGATCTGGGAGCTTCAACTGTTTCTCCAAGCTCCCAACTTGGTCCGAGCCTCATCCGATTGACACTCTGGGCCCCCGGGGCCCTACCCACACATACCAACAAGTTTAGAATTAGAAAACGGACTCGCTCGAACTCTCGGAACTCCCAAAACAACATTAAAATTAAGAATCACTTCCTAAAACCAATTGAATCAAACTTAAGAACTTCAAGTTCTTCAATTTACTTCCAATGCGCCGAAACGTACTTATACCACTCGAAATGACACCAAATTTTGCGTGCAAATCTTAAATGACACTACAGAACTATTCCCGATCTCAGAATTTTGTTTGGACCTCGATATCACCAAAACCCGCTCCAAACTAAATTTAAAGAACTTCTAAAACCTTGAAGAACCAACTTTCACTATTAGACGCCAAAACGCTCCCGGGTCACCCAAAATCCGATACGAACATACGCCCAAGTCCGAAATCATCATACGAACCTATTAGAACCGTCAAATCCCGATTCTGAGGCCGTTTATTAAAAATATTTATCAAAGTCAAACTTGGCCTTTCTAGCCAACCTTAAGGAATTAAGTGTTCCGATTTCAACCCAAAGTCTTCTAAATCCCGAACCAACTATCCCCGTAAGTCATAAATCAGTAAAAAAAGTACGAAAAGTCTTATTTAGGGAAATTGAGTACTAGAAAGCAAAACGACTGGTCGGGTTGTTATATAATTCTACTCTAATCTAAACACGGCTTTCCCAAGCATAGCATAGATAGTAAATAGAACTCAACTGCTGGCCAAACAATTAAGCAATTATGCACAGAATTAGAGAAACAACCAAAGATGATAACTCGAATTAACGGTAATATAATTAATAAACTTCAATATTCATGACAACCACAACCCTAGAATGCGAAGTTTAGCTCCATATAGACATGGTAGCAAAACAACAAATCATCAAAAAAAATAAAGATTACTAAATTTGATGGAAGAAAGATGGAATCTGATGAATTCCGGCCTCCACGGTGGCTCCGTGCTCTCCCTTCGTCTAAAGTCTCTCCAAATTCGGTCTCCCCTCATCTAAAAATTGTGTTTAAGGGCTATTTATAGGTGTAGGATAAAATTCTAGGCAAAATAACTAAGTCCAAAACCAAAAAGGATAAAAAATGGACTTAATACCCAGACCATTCATCGCCACCCGAAATGGCGAAGCACCTCGCGTCAACCCGCGCATCGCGTGCTCAAACACAAGGAAATTTGCTCGCCTCGCCTGCTGCCTTTGCTTCATTTTCAATTTGATTTCTGCCTAACTTTTGCAATTCTTTTCCTTTGCTTTCCAATTGTTGTCACGTCAATTTCTCACTTGGATCATTTAAATAATTTTGTCTTCAATCATCACCCAATCATGACATAATAATATTTTTCATCATCAAATAATCACAAGCCATTCTTGTAGTGCATAAAATACACATAAAATCTTTACTTTGCTCCCAATTTCATCTTCAACGTACCTACACATAAAATAAACTCAATATAATACAAATATAGTATAATTTAGCATTAAAGCACCTAAATGTAAGGTAAGTAATGCACTAAAAATATATAATTAAAGCCAAACATAAATATTCTATTCATCCAGGTGCTACGAAGATGTATCGCGACATGAGGCAACATTATTGGTGGCGGCGAATGAAGAAGGACATATTTGAGTATAAAGCTAGGTGCCTAAATTACCAGCAAGTTAAGTACGAGAACCAGGGGCCAGGTGGACTACTTTAGCAGATGACTATACGGGAGTGGAAATGGGAGCGCATTACTATAGACTTCGTAGTTGGGTTGCCGCGGACCTTGCGAAAGTTTGATGCAGTTTGGGTCATTGTCAACAGGTTGACCAAGTCGGCACACTTCATTCCGATTGTGACTACGTATACTTCAGAGAGGTTGGCCCAGATTTATATTCAGAATATAGTTCGGTTGCATGGTCTGTCCGTTTCCATCATATCAGATAGAGGCCCTCAGTTTACTTCACATTTCTGGAAAGCAGTACAGAGTGAATTGGGGACCCGTGTAGAGCTCAGCATAGCCTTTCATCCGGAGATCGACAGGCAGTCAGAGCGGACAGTTCAGATCTTGGAGGATATGCTCAGGGCATGTGTGATTGACTTCAGAGGTCAGTGAGATCGTTTCTTGCCTTTGGCCGAATTTGCTTATAATAACAGTTACCAATCCAGCATTGAGATGGCTCCATTTGAGGCTTTATATGGTCGGCGATGTCGTTCGCCCATCAGATGGTTTGAGCCCGGCGAGGCTAAGTTATATGGTACTGATTTGGTGAAAGATGCCTTGGAAAAGGTAAAGTTGATTCAGGAGCGACTTCATACAGCACAGTCCAGACAGAAGAGTTACACGGATCAGAAAGCATGTGATTTATCATTTATGGTGGGCGAGAAAGTTCTCTTGAAGTTTTCGCCGATGAAGGGAATCATGAGTTTCAGGAAGAAGGGCAAGTTGAGCCCAAGGTTTATATGCCCATTTGAGGTGTTGAGACGAGTTGGGGAGGTTGCTTACGAGCTTGCCTTGCCTCCCAGTCTATCGGGAGTTCATCCGATTTTCCATGTATATATGCTCCAGAAGTATCATGCCGACCTGTCGCATGTGTTAGACTTCGGCACGGTTCAGCTAGATGAGAGCTTGGGTTATGAGGAGGAGCCAATTACCATTGTTGATAGGCAGGTTTGCTAATCGAGGTCCAAGAGGATTTTCACGATAAAAGTTCAGTGGCGGGGCCAACCAGTCGAGGAAGCGACTTGGGAGGCCGAGGAGTACATGCAGAGCAGATATTCACACTTATTCAGCACTTCATATATGATTCTAAACCCGTTCGAGGATGAACGTTTATTTAAGAGATGGAGAATGTAACGATCCAACCGGTTATTTTCCCTTCTAGAACCCCGTTCCCCTAATTAGGACTCCCCGTATGTGCTTTTACTGTTATATGACTTGCAGGGATGGCTAGTTCAGGAATTTGAAGGGTTCAGGTTGAAATCAGAACACTTAAATCCTTAGTTTGGCTTTAAAAGGGTAAGTTTGACTTCGGTCAACATTTTGCGTAAACGATATCGGAATCGGGATTTGACGGTTCCAATAGGTTCGTATGATGATTTTGGACTTGGGCGTATGTTCGAATCGAGTTTTGGACGACCCGGGAGTGTTTCAGCGCTTAATATTGAAAGTTGGCTATTTGAAGGTTTAAAGTTTTTCAAATTTAGTTTGGAGTAGGTTTTGGAGTAATCGAGGTCCCTTTGGAATTCCAAGCCTGGGAATAGTTCCGTATGGTAATTTAATACTTTCACGCAAAATTTGGTGTCATTCCGAGTAATTTAAGTATGTTTCAGCACGTTCAGAGTAAGCTTGAAGAACTTGAAGTTTCTAAGTTGAATAAATTTTGTTTGGGACATGATTCTTAGTTTTGATGTTATTTTATGCATTCTGAGGGTTCGAGTGAGTCTGTTTTATGGTTTCAAACTTGTTGGTATGTTCGGACGGGCCCCGGGGGCCTCGGGTGTTAATCGGACGAGGCTCGGACCAGGTTTGGACTTAGGAGCAGCAGCTGAAGCTTCCAGCTTTTGGTGCAATCGCACCTGCGCTTGGCCAGCCGCAGAAGCGGCCCTCGCTGGTCTTGAGGAACTCCGTAGAAGCGGACATTGCACCACAGGTGCGGTACCGCAAATGCCGCTCTTCCTTCGCAGGTGCGAAAAACCTGCTGGGCAGAATGTTTTAAAATGGGGCTCAACCATTTTTGAGCCCATCTTTTTCATTCTTGGGCAATTTTGGAGCTTCTTGAGAGAGGTATTCACCTAACAACTTGGAGGTAAGTTAATTCTACCTATTATGAGTTAAATACATAGATTATGGTTAGATTTTAACCTGTAAATTAGTGAAAATTGTGGGTATAGATGAAAAACTTAGGTTTTGATAAAAATGAGATTTTAACCACGAAAATGGTTATGGAATGGGATGAAAATTGTATATTTGAGTTCTTAAGGTTATGAGTGACGATTTTCTCCGAAAATTTTCGGAATCCGGGCACCTGGGCCTGGGGTGAATTTTAGGAATTCTATCAATTTGGGTTAGTTAATAATCTAATAATTTAATTTCGAATTGTTAAGCATGTATTGATTAAATTATATGATATTTGACTTGTTTTCGGATTTTTCGGCACCAAATTGAGGCTTTAGCGAGAAATAGCGACCGGGAAGTGAGTTTTGAGACAAGGTAAGTCTCTTGTCTAACCTTGTAAGAGAGAATTTACCCCATAGGTATTATAAATAAATATTTATTTCTAATTGTGGGGGCTACGTATGTACGAGGTGACGAGAGTCCATGCGTAGCTACTAGTTATGCTTATGTCCCGGTAGTTTTAGGACCCAATGCATGAACTATTTGGAATTTTTACACCATACTTGTTAAATTAAAATGCTTAAATTATATTAGAACTTGTTAGAGAAATTATGAAAGGTAGTTAAAAAAATTTGTATTACTTTGTATATAAATCCCTAATCACGTTAAGTCACATGCTTATAAAGTATCATTCTCATCTTGTGGAGCAGACCGAACGCCTCGGCAGTAGATAGATGCATCTATGGATCATGCCGCACGTCCCTCGACAGTGTACACGTCACTCTGGATCGGGCCGTACAACCTCGACATAAATCGTGCTTAATAATAATACTTGGTGTCTTGATATTTTGTTGTGGCTTGTAAGATTACAACTTTTAAAAGGAATGACTTATTTGAAAATTTTATAATTGTGAAAGAATTATTTGCTCTTGTTTGTTGAGAAGATTTAAATTTATTTACACTTCCACTATTTATTTATAATTGTATTTGAATAATTATTGACCCATAGTGAGTGTCGAAGTCGACCTCTCGTCACTACTTCTTCGAGATTAGACTTGATACTTACTGGGTACACGTTGTTTACGTACTCATACTACACTTGCTGTACTTTTTGTGCAGGATCTCAGACAGGTGCATCAGACGGTCCTACAGGTGCGCATCCCCGATATCCCGAGGCCTAGTGGTGAGCTACTTTTTCTGAGCCGTTCCGCAACACCTAGTGCCTCTCTTCGTATTCGTATTCTGTCTATTTTATGTTTAGACAGTATTTAGAATTTTATATAATCTACTAGATGCGCACACTTGTGACACCAGGTCTTGGCACACACACTAGTGGAATTGTGGTATTGAATTATTACTTTGGTTTTATTTATTTAAACCTTTTATTTTCTTGAATCTTGCAAGTAAGTAAAGTTTAATTGCTCGAAAACTTATTAAAAGGTGAGTAATATGTCTAATTCACTAGTTGGCTTGCCTAGCGGTGATGTTGGGCGCCATCACAACCTATAGGTGAAATTGGGCCGTGACACAAAGATGTTTATTAAAGTTTCATCTACTTAAGAAAGACCCAAAGGAGTATTAAAAATAATAAATAGATACTCAAATAAAATTAAAATTACATAAATTTCATCTTTAAAATATTATCACAAAAACAAAACGTTTAAATTACTAATAATCATATATTTGAGAAAGAAAACTTATAAAAATGAAATACAAACGTTTTGATTAGCGGGGAAAAAAGAAGAAGAAAAAAGATTGGCGCCTCTTGCCCTTACAATAAAAAAGCAAAGAACAATGTTGGCAGCCAGAAAGTCTTTCAACCACAGTTTTCCACTTATTTGGTAGAGCTCATAAAATTAATCTCCTATAACTAATTAATCTCACCCATATCCAGGTAACAGAATAGTTGATTAGGATTCACAGGTAATAAATTACAAGAATTAATGCCAAACGTCACTTGTTTCACATTCTTTTTATTTCCACATGAATAAACACTACTATTGAGTTTATGCTCGTTTCTCTGTAAGTAAGAAAATATATTTGGCCACACTAATAATGGTCCAAATGTCCAAAATAGGGGCATTATGGTAACTTCGCACGGCTTTTGAAGGCATAATTGATAATTGTGCATTTTTGTTTTTCATTTCTACCATTTAGTAGATTTTTATTTTAATTCAATTTTTCAGACAATTCTCTCTCATTATTTTAATTGTATTACCTTCCAAAGGCTTCTTTCACATATACACATGCATGGCTATATCATTTTTCATAAAGCACTCAATGCACATAAACATACTATACCAAACGAAATACATTGTAATAAACACATAGTATACTAGAGAAAATACATATAAAATTAAACTACTATACCCATCTTGCATTGGTCACTTTCTAACCTTAAACTCTTAAATATATAGTGCTTCACCTAAGAAGCTTTTCCAACCCTCATTTTTCTATCTTTGTTTTCTCCTTCTTCATCTCTTATCTTGCTTTTAGAGTTAAGGGTTAGATTAAGGAATGGGGGACGGGAAGAGGAATAATGCTTCGAAAGTCTATGTTGTATTTCGTGGTAAGAGGCCTGAATTATACAACTCTTGGTATCAGTGTGCTCCTATGGTTACTGGTGTCAAGGGTGGCATTTTCAAGACTTTCAAATCGTATGATGAAGCCATAACAACGTTCAATGAGTTCAAAAAAAGTTGTCAAGCTGATAATATATCGGCATCGAAGGTGTATGTGGTATTTCGTGGTAAAAGATCCGGATTATACAACTCTTGGTGTGAGTGTGCTTCTATGGTTATAGGTTTCAAAGGAAGTATCTTCAAGTCTTACAAGTCTTATGATGAAGCCATATTAGCATTCAATGAATTCTAAGAGAAAAATACTGATAGTGAAGAACCATCTTCAAGTTTGTTTGTAGATGAAAGTGGTATAGGGGTTGAAGGTGACAATGAAGCAAGTATTATTTCATCTGTGTTGTTAGCTAGAATGTTTGTAGGGATGAAGATATCAAAAAATTATTCAGTTTGATTATTAATAAAATTATTTTTTTCCCTTATGAATTGAATGTTTTGTCTATATTGTTGAATCTTAATTGAAAAGTTTAGTTCTAAGTGTCAAAGCTTTATCATCTACTGACTAGATATTAAGTAGTTATAAGTGTTAGATTCATTTTGCATCTGTTTTAAACCTTACTACATCGATTCATGATATTCATCAGATTTTGGATACTGTCTGGAATGTTAGATGAACTTTTCACATTTGTTTGATTCTGGAAAATTGTAGTAATGTCAGATTTTGGACTGAAACTTGTAGTAAAAACATTCCTTCTTTTGACAAAAACTTGGGAAGTTTGCTTCATAAGTACTTTTTCTATTCTCAAATATCTTTAAGTTTTTTACATATTTCTTGACAATACATTTTCCTACTGTCCAAGGTTGGTGTCATAAGTTCAATGTGCTGTCTTCATTTGACAAAATATTGACCACCTTTAGAGGACTTAATTAATCTTTACAAATGCTACTCTTAGTTCTTTCATTGTATTAGGCATCAAACGAACAATTACACTTTTGAAGATAATATGATTGTTTTGTTAACTGGAATCAAACGATCATTTAAGTAAAAAAAATGATTCAAAGACATAATAATATAGTTTCATTAATATGAGATTTTATAACATCATCAAAACATAATAAGATCAATAAAAATATCACCATAAGGGGTAGACAACTTCATAGATTATTAGAAAAATATCACCATAAGCAAAGGACAACTTGAGAGAAAACTTCATAATGCATGGACTACTCAATATTCTGGGTCACAGAGGGAGACTTGGTGGTCTTGGAGGCGGATTTAGTGTCACTAGTGTTAACAATAATAGAATTGCACTTAGCTCCATTCTGGACGGATGGTGTGGGCATATCATCAAGCATGATATAAATTGATGTTAGCGGATGCTCCTCCAACATGACACTTTTTAGGTAATCAATGCTTGAGTCACAAACCACCCTCTCAAGAAATTCATTAACCTCATGCTTCAGCTTAGTAAATTCACGCTTAAGATCTTGGTACAAAATATTATGACTAACAGGTGAACTATGGATGGCTGTTCAGCAACTTTCTTGATCGGAGTCCTATCCATCGTTTTGCTTAGATGTAGTAGTAGTTTCAGTTTGTTTGTTTTATGTAGGATTAGCATACGAGAAAAATATATAGGGAGCGTTAATATAGCTACTCCACTTCCCAGTAGGATTTAAAGTCTCTTTGTAGAGACCCTATACAGCCATTACTGTCATGACCCAAAATCCTAACCTGTCGTGATCGCGCCTATCTCAGTACTAGGCAAGCCAACAACATCAATAACCCACGATTTTCTTTAAGTTTGAAAATATAATGTTTAATACAATACTAAAAATCTAGCAAATTCTGATACAAACATTCTTAAAATCTGGTGTCACTATGTCACGACCCAAAAACCTAACCTGTCGTGATGACGCCTATCGTGAAACTAGGCAAGCCTAAATCCAACATCTTTTCCCATTACAGTAAAAATATCATTTGAAATTAACAGCGAAAGGATTTAACATTAATAAAAGCCCATTTGAACACATAATCTACCCAAAATACAATGCAACTGTCCCAATAATCGGGGCGTCACTGAGTACATGAGCGTCTAATAACCGAAACATAGTCCACAAAAATGTCTATAAAAATAAACTCAAAAGTACAAATAAACTAAGGAAGAGAAAAATAAAGGTCCGCGAACGTCGAGCAGCTACCTCAAAAATCCCTGACTCCAAATGCAGAAAAATCAGCAGCCGCTGCCGTGACCAGAAATACCTAGATCTGCACACAAGGTGCAGGCAGTAACGTGAGTACCCCAACTCAGTAATTAACAAGTCCAAACTTTGGACTGAAAGGTAGTGACGACTCAACCTCAATATATATAACAAAAATAAATACACAGAATCGTAGGCCTTCTTTCAAGTCAGATATACAGTGTAAGGCAGTAAAGTAAATGCAGATCTGAACAGTGCATAGTATACAACTCGGTATCCTCTACATGTTAATGCACCGACCGTATGAAATGCACCATATGCTCCTACTCTCAAGTGCTCAACCACTCGGTACTGTATTTGGCCATCCGACCTAGGGAAATCCATCCCGGAATATATACAACACTGACTAAAAGTCACCAGTACCGAGGAAAAAAGGCAATTCAACCCTGTGGAGAAATCCATCTCCAAGTATCAAGTTCTTTGGACAAATCCATGTCCAGGGAAATCCATCCCTCAATAATATCATTCGCGCTCACTGGGGGTGTGTTACAAACTCTGGAGGGGCTCCTACAGCCCAAACGCTATCATAATCATCAATATAACCGCTGCGGCGTGCAGCCCGATCCCATAACTGTCACTCATAACCAGGCACTCGGCCTCACTCAGTCATCTACCTCTCCAGTCTCACCACGGGCTCACAATGTCATGAAAATAACCTGGAAAATGATACGATGAATCAATAAATAACTGAGACTGAGACATGATAAAAAAAATGCATAATCATGACTGAGTGTAGAATAGTAAATGAAACTAGTGAGATGACAACAAGAAACGACCGCTAAGGGTCCAACCAATACCGGCACAAAGCCTAAACATGATATCTAGCACGATCTACAACTCAACTACTTTATCACATGATGAAATCATGGAAATCAACAGGGTAAAGTCACTAAACGGTGCCATGGAATCACCCAGGTCACAATTCTCACGGTGCACGCCCGCACGCCTGTCACTTGGCATGTGCATCACCCTAAGACCAATCACATAACATATAATTTGGGGTCTCGAATCCTCAGAACCAAGTTTGAAAATGTTACTTAACTCAAACCAAGCAAAGTCCTACTCCGGAATGGCCTTGCCTCTCAATTTGGCCTCCGAACGTCCCGAATCTAGCCACAAGTAATACAATACGATCAATATAGGCTAAAGGAATCAATTCCACAAGAAAAATACCAAATTATAGTCAAAATTCAAAATCAGCTCAAACCCGGCCCACATCTCGGAATCCAATAAAAGTCACAAAATCCGAAAGCCTATTCACTCATGAGTCTAACCATACCAAATTCATCAAAATCCGACATCATTTGGTCTCTCAAATCTCCAAAATTCACTCTCCAAAATCCCAAGTCCTAACCCCCAATTTCACTCCAAAACCCCACTAATTAGGTGAGAAATCAACGGAAAAATACCATAGCTAAGGATAATTAGGCTCAAGGAACTTACCTCAGTGAATAGCCTTGAATTTCCTTCAAAAATAACCTCAAAAGCTCCAAAGTCCGAGTTCAAAATTGTGGAAATGAGGAAAAATCTCGAAGTCCTCTATTTATACGTTCTGCCCAGTGAAACCGCACCTGCGGTCCCTTTTGTCGCTTCTGCGATGCCGCATCTGCGGACAAAGCTCCGCTTTTGAGAAAAGTCACTTAAAACCCCTGGACCGCTTCTGCGACTCTCGACCTCATCTGCGATCATCGCAGCTGCGGAAATTACTTCGCACATGCGGATTCCCTCTCGCACCTAGGCATGCTTGCCCGCATCTGCGACTCTCCCAGGTGTGGGAATATCTTCACACCTGCGGTTCCTGCCCAGGTTCTCCATGGCCGCATCTGCGGCTCCTCAGTCGCTCCTGCGGGCTCGCACCCGCGGCTCCCACTCTGCAGGTGCGGAAGACACCAGAACCAGCAGCTTCAGCTGTATTTCATCATCTCCAATTCTTTCGTTAACCACCCGGAATCACCCCGAGGCCCTCGGGACCTCAACCAAACATACCAACAAGTCATATGACCCCCTACGAACTTAGTCGAACCTTCGAATCACCCAAAATAATATCAAAACACCAAATTACCCTCGGATTCAAGCCTAGGAACTTCTAAACTTCCAAATTTCGCAACCGACGCCGATACCTATCAAACCACGTCTGAATGACCTCAAATTTTACACACACGTGAAAAATGACACCACGAACCTACTCCAACGTCCGAAAATCCATTCCGACCCCGATATCAAAATTTCCACTACCGACCAAAATCGCCAAATTTTCAATTTTCCCAAATTCAAGCCTAATTCCACTACGGACCTCCAAATCACATTCCGGACGCGCTCCTAAGTCCAAAATCACCTAACATAGCCATCAAAATTCAAATCCGAGATACTTTACACATAAGTCAACATCCAGTTGACTTTTCCAACTTAAGCTTCTAATAAAGAGACTAAGTGTCTCAATTCACTCCGAAACCACTCCAGACCCAAACCAACTTACCCGACATATCATAATATAGCTGAAGAACACAAAAATAAGCAGAAATGGGGGAAATGGGGCTGTAACTCTCGAAACGACCGGCCTGGTCGTTACATCCTCCCCCTCTTAAACAAACGTTCGTCCTCGAACGAGTCTAGAAACATACCTGGAGCCTCAAATAGGTGTGGATATCTGCTCCGCATCTCCCGCTCGGTCTTCCAGGTGGTCTCCTTCATAGGCTGACCTCTCCTCTGCACCTTCACTGAAACTATATCCTTTGACCTCAACTTCTGAACTTGCCACTCCAAAATGGCCACCGGCTCCACATCATAAGTCATATCATTATCCAATTGAACCGTGCTGTAGTCCAAAACATGGGACGGATCTCCAATATACTTTCGGAGCATAGAAACATGAAACACTGGATGCACACTCGACATGCTAGGTGGCAAAGGCAAGCTTATAAGCCACCTCCCCTATTCTCTGAAGCAACTCAAAAGGCCCAATGAACCGGGGACTCAACTTGCCTCTCTTCCCAAACCTCATAACACCCTTCATGGGTGATAGCTTCAGCAAAACCTTCTCTCTGACCATGAAAGACACATCACAGACCTTCCTGTCCGCATAGCTCTTCTACCTAGACTGCGCCGTGAGAAGCCGCTCCTGAATCAATTTCACCTTGTCTAATGCATCCTGGACCAAGTTTGTACCCAAGAGACTAGCCTCACCCGGCTCAAACCATCCTACTAGAGATCTACACCTCCTTCCATATAAAGCCTCGTACGGAGCCATCTGAATGCTCGACTGATAACTGTTGTTATATGCAAACTCCTCGAGCAGCAGAAACTAGTCACATGAACCCCCAAAATTGATGACATAAGCGTGTAGTATGTCCTCCAATATCTGAATAGTGTGCTCGGACTGTCCGTCCGTTTGAGGGTGAAAGGTTGTGCTCAACTCAACCTAAGTACCCAACTCTCGCTGCACGGCCCTCCAAAACTGCGATGTAAATTAAGTGCCCCTATCGGAAATGATGGAAACTGGGACACAATGCAAGCGAACAATCTCTCGGATGTAAATCTGAGCCAACCGCTCTGAAGAGTAAGTAGTACCATCTGGAATGAAGTGCACGGACTTGGTCAACCGATCCACAATAACCCAAATAGCATCGAATTTCCTCGAAGTCCGTGGGAGCCCAACTACGAAGTCCATGGTGATCCGCTCTCATTTCCACTCTGGGATCTCTAACCTCTGAAGCAAACCACCCGGTCTCTTATGTTCATACTTAACTTGCTGACAGTTGAGACCCCGAGCCATAAACCCAACTATATCCTTCTTCATCCGCCTCCACCAATAGTGGTGTCTCAAATTCTGGTACATCTTCGCGGCACCCGGATGGATGGAATACCGCGAGCTGCGGGCCTCCTCAAGAATAAACTCCCGAAGCCCATCCACATTGGGTACACATATCCGTCCATGCATCCTCAACACGCCATCATCACCAATAGTCCCATCTCTAGCATCACCTCGCTGAACCCTATCCTGAAGAACGAGCAGGTGGGGGTCATCATACTGACGCTCCCTGATACGGTCATAAAGAGAAGACCTGGAGATCACACAAGCCAATACTCGACTCGGCTCCGAAATATCCAATATGACAAGCTGGACAGCTAAGGCCTGAACATCCAATGCCAAAGGTCTCTCTGCTGCTATAAGATATGCTAAACTCCCCAAACTCTCTGCCCGGCGACTCAAAGCATCGACCACCACATTGGCCTTCCCTGAATGGTACAAAATAGTGATATCATAGTCCTTGAGAATCTCCAACCATCTCCGTTGGTGCAAATTAAGATCCTTCTGCTTGAACAGGTGATGTAAACTCTGGTGATCGGTATAGATCTCACAATGAACCCCGTACAAATAGTGCCGCCAAATCTTTAAGGCATGTACAATAGCTGCTAACTCAAGATCATGGACAAGATAGTTCTTCTCAAGAGTCTTCAACTGGCGCGAGGCATAGGCAATCACCCTACCCTCCTGCATCAGAACACATCCAATACCTATACTCAAAATATCACAATACACGGTGTAAGAACCTGAAGCTGATGGCAGAAGTAGAACTGGAGTTGTGGTCAAAGCAGTCTTGAGCTTCTGGAAGCTCTCCTCACACTCATCCGACCACCTGAATGGGGCACCCTTTTGGGTCAATTTGGTCAAGGGAGATGCAATAGATTAAAATCCCTCCACAAACTGACGATAATAGCCCGCCAAACCAAGGAAGCTCCTAATCTTCGTAGCTGAGGACGGTCTAGGACAACTCTACACCGCTTCTATCTTCTTCGGATCCACCTGAATACCCTCACTGGACACCACGTGCCCCAAGAATGCTACTAAACCGAGCGAAAACTCACAATTGGAGAACTTTGCATAAAGCTTCTCCTCTCTCAATCTCTGTAATACAATCCTCAGATGCTGAGCATGCTCCTCCTGGCTACGAGAGTACACCAGGATGTTATCAATGAATACAATAATGAATGAGTCCAAATAGGGCTGGAATACACTGTTCATCAAATGCATGAACGCTGTTGGGGCATTGGTCAGCCCAAAAGACATCACTAAGAACTCATAATGGCCATATCGGGTCCTGAAAGTTGTCTTAAGAATATCCGAATCCCGAATCTTCAACTGGTGATACCCAGACCTCAAATCAATCTTGGAGAACACCCTCGCTCCCTGAAGCTGGTCAAATAGATCATCAATACGAGGCAAAGGATACTTGTTCTTGAATGTGACCTTGTTTAACTGCCTGTAATCAATGCACATCCTCATGGAGCCATCCTTATTCTTCACAAATAAAATTGGTGCACCCCAAGGTGACACACTAGGCCGAATAAACCCCTTATCAAGGAGTTCCTGAAACTGTCCTTTCAACTCCTTCAACTCCGCTGGTGCCATACAATACGGTGGGATAGAAATGGGCTGAGTTCCCAGCACCAAATCAATACCAAAATCAATATCCCTGTCAGGCGGCATGCTCGGCAGGTCTGTAGGAAACACATCCAGGAAATTACTTACCACCAGAACAGAATCAATGGTAGGGGTCTCTGCACTAACATCCCTCACAAAAGCCAAATAGGATAGACAAACCTTCTCAACCATACGCTGAGCCTTCAAATATGAAATCACCCTACTAGGTACATAGTCTATAGAACAGCTCCACTCAACCCTTGGCAACCCCGGCATCGCCAACATCACTTTCTTAGCTTGACAATCTAGAATAGCATGACATGGAGAAAGCCAATCAATACCCAATATCACATCAAAATCAACCATACTGAGCAGTAAAAGGTCCACGCGGGTCTCCACACCCCAATAGTCACCACACAAGACCGATATACGCGGTCCACAACAACAGTATCGCCCACAGGAGTAGATACATGAACAAATGAGACTAAGGACTCACGGGGCATATCCAGAAAATGAGCGAAATACGAGGAAACATATAAATAAGTGGACCCTGGTTCAAATAATACCGAGGCATCTTGGTGGCAAACTGAAACAATACCTGTAATCATAGCTTCTGAAGTGATGGCATCTGGTCTGGCTGGGAGGGCATATAAATGGGCCTGGCCACCCCCTGATCGGCCTCCCCCTCTCGGATGACCCCTAGCTGACTGAGCTCTACCCCTAGTTGGCTGGGCGGGTGGTGGAGGAACTAGTGCTGAAGTCGAAGGTTGACTCCTCTGCTGAGATGAACCTCCCGTTAGGCGGGGACAATACCTCTTGATACGACCCAAATCCCCACACTCAAAGCAACCTCTACCGGCCACTCGGGACTGAAGGGAACCCCGAGCACTGGTATAACCATTAGAAGGACCTGACACAGATGAACCCTGTGCTGATGGTGCATGAGACGAACTCTGAGCTGGTAGCGCACCGAATGATGTCTGGCCCTGCTAATAACCATGGGGCCCATGACCGGATGATGCACCTTGGTGCACTGGGCGAGCCATCTGAGCATGCCTGAAAGGATGACCTCTACCGTGCTGTAACTGACCCCCAGAAGGAACACCACTAAATCCCCCTATCCACGAGGCCTTTTGGCCTCCCTCTCGACTCGCTCCTAACTGTGAGACATCTCAATCTGCTGAGCAATGTCGACAACCTCATCAAAAGTATCACCAGACACTCTCTCTCTGGTCATAAGCAATCACAGCTGATAAGTAAGGCCATCTATAAACCTCCTGATCCTCTCCCTGTCTGTGGAAACCAACCAGCTAGCATGACATGCCAACTCCGAGAATCGCATCTCATACTGCATCACAGACATATCACCTTGACAAAGCTGCTCAAACTGCCTGTGCAACTCCTCTCCGCGGGACTGAGGCATGAACTTCTCCAGAAAGATAACGGAGAACTGCTGCCAAGTAAGGGGTGCTGCGCCGACCGGCCTACGCCTCTCGCAAGCCTCCCACCAACTGAAGGCAGCCCCAGTGAACTGGAAAATAGTGAATGAGACCCCACTGGTCTCCAAAATTCCTGCTGTATGGAGTATCCTTTGACACCTATCCAAGAAACCCTGTGCATCCTCACCCTCTGCACCACTGAAAGATGGAGGCTGGAGTCTCCCAAACCTCTACAATCTATGCTACTCATCCTCAGGCATAGAAGGAACTATATAGTTTTGAGAAGCTGCAACTGGCTCGGCTGGTGGCGCCCCCGGTGTCTCAAGTCCCTGAACAACCTGCTCGGGTGTGCGAGCGGCGGGAGTCTGAGTGCCTCCCTTGGCCTGAGAAGTGGCTGCGGCCGTCGAAATAGAGACCACTTGAGCAAGGCCGGTAAATACTATCAGAATATGAGCTAGGGCCTCCTGAAGGCCGGGAATCACAATAAGCACATGTGGTGCCTGAGCTGGTCCCGCTGGAACATATACAACTGGGGCCTGGTCCTGATCTGGAGCAATTGGGGGGTCTGTAAGTACTGTCCCGGTTATTATGCGGTTTGCACCTCTGCCCCTACCACGACCTCGGCCTCTCGCGGCCTTGGCTGGTGGTACTGGTGGCTGGTCCTCCTGTCCGGTAGTGCGAGTCCTCACCATCTGTGAGAGAATGAAACAACAAAAGTTTGGTTACTAGAATCAATAGATTCGCACGACAAGAATTCAAGAATGTGGAATTTTTCTAAAGGTTCTGCAGCCTCTCGAAGATAAGTATAGACGTCTCAGTACCGATCCGCAAGACTCTACTAAACCCGCTCATGAATCGTGAGACCTATGTAACCTAGGCTCTGATACCAACTTGTCACGACCAAAAAACTTAACATGTCGTGATGGCGCCTATCGTGAAACTAGGCAACCTAAATCCAACATTTCATTTCCCATTACAGTAAAAACATCTTTTGAAATTAACAGCTAAAGGGTTTAACATTAATAAAATCCCATTTGAACACAGAATCTACCCAAACTACAATACAACTATCCCAACAATTGGGGCGTCATTGAGTACACGAGCGTCTAATAACCGGAATATAGTCCACAAAAATGTCTATATAAATAAACTCAAAAGTACAAATAAACTAAGGAAGAGAAAAATCAAGGTCCACGAATGTCGTGCAGCTACCTCAAAAATCCCTGACTCCAAATGTGGAAAAATCAGCAACCGCTGCCGTGACCAGAAATGCCTGGATCTGCACACAAGATGCAGGGAGTAACGTAAGTACACCAACTCAGTAAGTAACAAGTCAAAACTTTGGACTGAAAGGTAGTGACGACTCAACCTCAACAGATATAACAGAAATAAATACGCAGAATCGTAGGCATGCTTTCAAGTCAGATATACAGTGTAAGTCAGTAAAGTAAATGCAGATCTGAACAGTGCATAGTATACAACTCGGTAACCTCTACATGTTAATGCACCGACCGTATAAAATGCACCATATGATCCCACTCTAAAGTGCTCAACCACTCGTTACTGTATATGGCCATCCGTCCCAGGGAAATCCATCCTGGAATATATACAACACTGACTGAAAGTCACCCAGCACCGAGGAAAAAGGGCAATTCAACCCTGTGGAGAAATCCATCTCCAGCTATCAACCTCTTCGGACAAATCCATGTCCAGGGAAATCCATCCCTCAATAATATCATCCGCGCTCACTGGAGGTGTGTTACAGACTTCGGAGGGGCTTCTACAGCCCAAGCGCTATCATAATCATTAATATAACCGCTGCAGCGTGCAACCCGATCCCATAATTGTCACTCATAATAGGCACTCAGCCTCACTCAATCATAAACATCTCCAGTCTCACCACAGGCTCACAATGTCATGAAAATAACCCGAAAAATGATACGATGAATCAATAAATAACTGAGACTGAGACATGATATAAAAGAAATGTATGATCATGACTGAGTATGGAATAGTAAATGAAACTAGTGAGATGACAGCAAGAAACGACCGCTAAGGGTCCCACCAATACCGACACAAAGCCTAAACATAATAGCTAGCATGATCTATAGCTCAACTACTTTATCACATGATGAAAACATGGATATCAACAGGATAGAGTCACTAAACGGTGCCATGGAATCACCCATGTCAAAATTCTCACGGTGCACGCCCGCATGCCTGTCACTTGGCATGTGCGTCACCTCAATACCAATCACATATCATATAATTTGGGGTCTCGAACCCTTAGAACTAAGTTTGAAAATGTTACTTACCTCAAACCAAGCAAAGTCCTACTCCGGAATGCCCTTGCCTCTCAATTCGGCCTCTGAACGTCCCGAATCTAGCCACAAGTAATACAATACGATCAATATAGGCTAAAGGAATCAATTCCACAAGAAAAATACCAAATTATAGCCAAAATACGAAATCGGCTCAAACCCGGCCCCCGGGCCCACATCTCAAAATACAATAAAAATCATAAAACCCGAAAGCCTATTCACTTATGAGTCTAACCATACCAAATTCATCAAAATCTGACATCATTTGATCTCTCAAATCCCCCAAATTCACTCTCCAAAATCCCAAGCCCTAACCCCCAATTTCACTCTAAAACCCCACTAATTAGGTGAGAAATCAACGAAAAAACACCATAGCTTAGGATAATTAGGCTCTAGGAACTTACCTAAGTGAATAGCCTTGAATTTCCTTCAAAAATCACCTCAAAAGATCCAAAGTCCGAGTTCAAAATTGTGGAAATGAGGAAAAATCTCGAAGTCCTCTATTTATACATTATGCCCAGTGAAACCGCACTTGCGGTCCCTTTTGTCGTTTCTACAATGCCGCATCTGCGGACCAAGCTCCGCTTCTGTAGAAAGTCACTTAAAACCCCTGGACCGCTTTTGCGACTCTCGACCGCATCTGCGACTCTCGACCGCATCTGCGATCATCGCAGGTGCGGAAATTACCTCGCACATGCAGATTCCCTCTCGCACCTGCGCATGCCTGCCTGCATCTGCGACTCTCGCAGGTGTAGGAATACCTTCACACCTGCGGTTCCTACCCAAGTCCTCCATGGCCGCATCTGCGGCTTCTCAGTCGCTCTTGTGGGTTCACACCTGCGGCTCCGACTCCACAGGTGTGGAAGACACCAGAACCAGCAGCTCTGCATTTCATCAACTCCAATTCTTTCGTTAACCACCCGGAATCACCTCGAGGCCCTCGAGACCTCAACCAAACATACCAACAAGTCATACGACCCCCTATGAACTTAGTCGAAACTTCAAATGGCCCAAAATAACATCAAAACATCAAATTACTCTCGGATTCAAGCCTAGTAACTTCTAAACTTCCAAATTGCGCAACCGACGCCGAAACCTATTAAACCACGTCCGAATGACCTCAAATATTTACACACACGTGAAAAATGACACCACGAACCTACTCCAACTTCCGGAAATCTATTCTGACCCCGATATCAAAATTTCCACTCCCGACCAAAATCACCAAATTTTTAATTTTCGCCAATTCAAGCCTAATTCCACTACGGACCTCCAAATCACATTCCGGACGCGCTCCTAAGTCCAAAATTACCTAACGAAGCTAACATGACCATCAAAATGCAAATCCGAGATCGTTTACACATAAGTCAACATCCGGTTGACTTTTCTAACTTAAGCTTCTAATAAAGAGACTAAGTGCCTCAATTCTCTCAGAAACCACTCTAGACCCGAACCAACTAACCCGACATATTATAATATAGATGAAGAACACAAAAAGAAGCAGAAATGGGGGAAACGGGGCTATAGCTCTCGAAGCGACCGACCAGGTCGTTACACACTGAGTACATGAGCATCTATACATTACAAGCCTAGAAAACACGGTCTATAATAGTCTAATACCAAATACATTAGAAGGAGAGACATTAGAAGGTTTGTGAAACACGACAGCTACCTCTGAATCTCCAAAAAATTAACCGTGCGAGAGAATCAACACCCACTGTATCCGGGAGCACCTGGATCTGCACACGAAGTGCATGGTATAGTATGAGTACAACCAACTGAGTAAGTAACAATAATAAATAAAGAAGTGAAAGTAGTGATGAGCTTCTCAGCTAAGTCCAAGTACAGTTCTTTCCAATATAAAAGATGTAGCATGCTCTCAAGTTCAACATTTAAGATTTCACTGAAATTTGATATCAAGTTTGACCGAAACAGAAAATAATATTTTTCCGAAATTTCCAAAATAGTGATATATGACAACTGAAATGCACCAAATAATGAAATCAATGCATCCTCTTAGAGTAACAGTCACTCAGTCCTCCCATTCACTCTAACCTCACAGTCACTCTTTCCTCACAGTCACTCATTCCTCACAGTCACTCATCACTCGCACCTGGCACTCAGTAGGTACCTGCGCTCACTGGGGGTGTGTACAGACTCCGGAGGGGCTCCTTCAGCCCAAGCGCTATAACATGCCAATCATGGAATAAATCAATAAAACATGCTGTGGCGTGTAGCCCGATCCCATAAATATCCTCACAATTAGGCCCTCGGCCTCACTCAGTCATCAACCTCTCCAGTCTCTCGGGCTCTCAGAAATCATGATGAGCAGCCCAACAACAATGATATGATGCATCAATAATGAAAAAGAGAGACTGAGATGTAATATGCAAGTAAAACCGTGACTAAGTACAAAATAGTAATTTAACATGTACACGACCTCTGTAGGTCCCAACAGTGTCAACACATGATTTAAACATGATTTATAGTTCAATTTCCCTAATATGTGGAAAAATATACGGTAGCAAAAATTTATTCAACAACACAGATCCATGGAATTGACCAAGTCACAATTCCTACGGTGCACGCCCACACGCCCGTCACCTAGCATGTGCGTCACCTCAAAACCAATCACATATCACAGAATCCGGGGTTTCATACTCTCAGGATCAAATTTAGAACTGTTACTTACCTCAATCCGAGAAATTCTTTATTCCAATAAGCCTTTTCCTCGCGATTCAGCCTCCAAACACCTCGAATCTTAGTCAAAATAATTCGATACAATCAACACGAGGTATATGAATCAATTCCATATAAAAATGCTAAATTTCACAAATAAATCCGAAATTAACTCAAAAATTAACAGTGAGGCCCACGTCTCATAACCCGACATAAGTTACAAAATATGAATGCCCATTCAACCACGAGTCCAACCATACAAAAATTACTAAATTCCAACTCCGATTCGACCTTCAAATCCTCAAATCAATTTTTGGAAAATTTCTATTCTAATCCCCCAAATCATGAAATAAGTACTGGAAATAATGTTAGATTCATGAATAACGAACCAAATCAAGTTAAAATCACTTACCCCAGTCCAATTTGTGAAGTTTGCCTCTGAAAATCGCCCAAACCGAGCTCCCCAACTATTTTTATGTCAAAATAGCCAAAAACCTCGTTTATAGAGCCTCTGACGTTTTCGAGCGCCACAGATAGCGTGGGGCGCTACCTTGGAGCCATTTGCAGTATCCCAAAAATTCCCAGTGCCAGAGCTAGCACCCCACATTACCCTGGGCGCTGGCGGCGACGGAAAATCGTTCGCGACACGGAAATTGGCATAACTCTCTCATACGATGTCCAAATTCGACGATTCTTTTTGGTATGGATCCAAAATTTCAATACGGACCTAATGATTCAATCAAATATGAATTTGGAGCTAATTTGGTTAATGTGATACCACTTATTCCCGAAGAAACGACGTCGGAATATTCTACATTCGATGCCGAAACCTAGCAAATCAAGTCCGATTGACCTCAAATTTTGCACACAAGTCATAAATGACATAATGGAGGTATTTCAATTTTTAGAATTGGATTCCGGCCCCGATATCAAAAAGTCAACTCCCCGGTCAAACTTTTAACTTAAATTTCTATTTTAGCCATTTCAAGCCTAATTTAACTATGGACTTCCAAATAATTTTCCGGACACGTTCTTAAGTCCAAAATCACCATACGGAGCTATTGGAATCATCAAAACTCTATTCCGGGGTTGTTTACACATATGTTGACATCCGTTTACTATTTTAACCTAAGCTTTAAACCTTGAAACTAAGTATTTCAATTCATTCCAAAACCTCACCGGACCCGAACCAATCACCCCGGCGAGTCACATAATAACTGTAAAGCATAAATTGAGCAGAAAATGGGGAAACTGGGTTGTAATACTCAAAATGACCGGTAAGGTCATTACAATTACACTTTCCAGTAGCCACCTCCACTCCTCCATGCAGACATTACACTTTCCAGCATCCACTTCCACTCCTCCATGCATCCATTACACTTCCCCGTATCCCCTTCCACTCCTCCATGCAACCATTACACTTCCCAGTAGTCAATTTCACTCCTCCATGCACCATTACACTCCTCCATGCAACCATCACTCTCATCCATGACTACAATCAATTATCGAAGCTTGTCTTTATCCATCCGCCTATACTGATTTTGGATAATTGTTTTTTTAAACTTCTTCCATAGTGGCAGTGTCCTTCATAGGTTTTATCTGATAGTCTTAACCTTACATTTATCAGACTTGAGTAATCCATGTAAAGGTTATTTGACCCTTGTTTAGGTTTAGGTTTAGGTTTAGTTTAGGTTTTGGTTCTCTTTTGGTTTAGGTTCGTTTAGGTTTAGGTTTAGGTTTTGGCGGTTGAATTCTAATTAATAACGGATCGGTCTCCAAAATTTTGTATTGGTAAATACAATTTTTGATTTTCCGTGTTGATTTTTCCACTTCTCTATGATTAAATTAATGTCGATTTTCAGACTTTGTTTTTTAAAGATAAGCTTCCTAGTCTTGTTCTTGGTTGTAAAAGGATAGGAAAGAAGGGGGGACTTGGCCTAAACGATGAATGCTAGATAACATCTTGGTTGTAGTTCCAGTTTAGTCATTTTTTGCACTAAATATATTAAATGATTTCCAGATTAAATAGGCTTTTTTTAATCCAGTAGTTTTCTTAAAATAAATAAATACAACAATAATCATTGGAAAAAACCCAAACAATATTATAAGGAATAACCATATTAATCCAGAAACATGTTCTTGTAATACTACTTTGATCTATTTGAAATCACTACATATAACTAAAAGCACATATGACGAGCTAAGCATTAGGTGTTCCTTGCACTTCAACAAAGAAGATCACAACCCCTGATGTAGCCTCAACTAATTCAAAGAGAAGAACACTGTCATGACCTAATTTCCCCTCCGTATGACGTCGTGACGGCACCTAGTCTCTACGACTAGGTAAGCCTAACATTTTGCGGAATAATGAAATGAAAACATAAATTTAACAACTAACTGGGTACCATACCGCTTGACATGTACAATAACCAACTATTCAAAAATACACAGCAAATTCCCAAAACCCGGAACATCGTGAATCACAAACTACATAAGGAAGTCTAGTATCTCTATACATTAGAGTCTAACAAAAGAAAAATACAGAAGATAATGGACATGGGAAGAGTAGAAGAGGACTTCGAGGTCTGCGGACGTGGCAGATATACCTTGAAGTCTCCAAAGCTGCCCCGACTCACTGATAGTGCAGCTGATAAGGAGCACCTGAATCTGCATACAAAAAATATGTGCAGAAGAGTAGCATGAGTATACCACAATCGGTACCCAGTAAGTGCCAAGCCTAACCTCGGTCGAGTAGTGACGAGGTCAGGTCAGGGCCCTACTGGTATATAGATAATAAGACAAGATATATATATATATATATATATATAAGATAGAATGAAATACCGTAGTAAAATAAAGACTGAAATTTAACAAGAATGAAATCATAGAAGACAACAACTTCGTACACAAAGATAACAATAGGGGATTTCCCGAGATACCGTCTCGTAGTCCCAAACATAAATGTTCAGGGGGATCTCCCGGAATACCGTTCCGTAGTCCCAAAGTAAATATGCAGAACATGGGGATCTCCCGAAATACCGTTCCGTAGTCCCAAAGTAAATATGCAGTACAGGGAATCTCCCAGAATACCGTTCCATAGTCCCAAAGTAAATATGTAGTACAGAGGGATCTCCCAAAATACCGTTTCGTAAGACCAAAGTAAATATGCAGTACAGGGGAATCTCCCGAAATACCGTTCCGTAGTCCCAAAAGTAAATATGCAGCTCAAATAATAGAATTAACAGCTACTATGTGAAATCCTACAATTTAGACAAGGTACAAGTCTTGGAAAAGCAGGAAATTCACTAAACATGCTGCACGAAGTTCAGATAAGCAATTAAGGCAAGTAGACATGCTATTCTAAGCTAACAAGATACTACACATGCTGATGTAACTCAAATCCTAAGGGGAATTCCCTCTTAAAAGGTTAGACAAGCCACTTACCTCGAACCAAGCTCAATCAATCGGTCACAATGCCTTTCCCACGAATATCCGGCTTCGAATGGCACAAATCTATCCAAAAGCAATTATATATCATAAATACAACCATAATAGACTCACTTAATTAATGAACTCAATACTTTAACAAAAATTCCAAAATTTGCCCTAAAAAGTCGATCCGGGCCCATGTCTCGGAATCGGATAAAAGTCACAAAATACAAACACCCATTCACTCACGATTTCACTCATACCAAAATTATCCAAACCCGATGTCTAAATCCCAATCAAAACTCAGAAATTCGGTTAGGGAACTCTTCCCCCATTTTCCCAGCTTTTCAATCCAAATCTGAAATTAAATGGAGGAAATAACTACAGATTATTGAAATACAACCAAAAACGAGTTAGGAATTGTTACCCCAAAGCTCTCTCTGAAAATCCCTCGAAAAATTGCCAATTCCCGAGCTCCCAAGTCCAAAAATGAAGAAATGAATCAAACCCTCAATTTGGCCCCTTTTCTGCAAGTTAAACCGCACCTGTGATCCAATAACCGCTTCTGCGGTACCGCTCCTGCGCCTAAAGCTCCGCACCTGGAAAATTCCATTAAATTCCCCTGCTCCGCACCTGCGCACATATATCCACATCTGCGGATGCGCTTCTGCGCTCAATCGTCCGCTTCTGCGAAACTTGGCTTCCTCCCCAAATCCACTTCTGCGATCTCTCTTCCGCAGATGCGGTGCCGCTTCTGCGGCTTTCTCGTCGCACCTGCGACCACTGGCCCTCAAGATTAAAAGTTCACCTGTGACCTCTTTCTCACTTTTGCGGGACCGCACCTGTGGACTTTCCACCGCAGGTGTGAAAACACTAGAACCAGCAACTTCAGAATATGCACAAGTCATATTTTCCATCCGTTAAGCACTCGAAACTCACCCTAGGCCCCCGGGACCTCGACCAAACATACCAACCAATCCTAAAATACCATACGAACTTAATCGAGCCGCCAAACTACCCCAAACAACGCTAAAATCACGAATCATCCTCCGATTCAAACTTAAGGAACTTAGAATTTTCCAAATCCGACAACCGATGCCGAAACCTATCAAACCACGTCCGATTGACCCCAAATTTTGCACACAAGTCATATTTAACATTATGGACCTACTCCAATTTCCAGAATCGAAATCCGACCCCAATAATAGAAATTTCACTACCGGTCAAAATCTCCAAAAATTCAACTTTTGCTATTTCTAGCCTAAATGAGCTACATACCTCCAAAACAAAATTCGGACACGCTCCTAAGTCCAAAATCACTCAACGGAGCTAACAGAATTGACAGAACTCCATCCCAGAGTCGTCTTCACATAGTTCCGACTATGGTCAAAATTCTAAGACTTAAGCTTCTGTTTTAGGGACTAAGTGTCCCAAAACACTCTGAAACCAAAACAAAACCTCCCGACAAGTCACTTAAGCAGAAAAAGATACGGGGAAAAGAGTAAATAGGGGATCGAGGCTATTACTCTCAAAACGACTGGCTGGGTCGTTACATCCTCCCCCTCTTAATACAATCGTTCGTCCTCGAACGAGTATAGAGACATACCTGAAGTGGTGAAAAGATGAGGATAACAGCTGTGCATATCCTGCTCGGTCTCCCAAGTCGCCTCCTCGACCGGCTGTCCCCTCCACTAAACCTTCACGAAAGCAATGTTCTTTGACCTTAGCTTTCTGACCTGCCTTTCTAAAATAGCCACTGGCTCCTCAACATAAGATAGATCCTTGTCCAATTGGACTGAGCTGAAATCCAACACATGAGACGGATCTCCGTGATACGTCCGGAGCATCGAAACATGAAATACCGGATGAACTCCTGCTAGGCTGAGAGGTAAGGGAAGCTCATGAGCAACCTCCCCAACTCACCGCAATACCTCAAAGGGACCAATAAACCTTGGGCTCAACTTGCCCTTCTTTCCGAACCTCATAACGCCCTTCATAGGCGAAACCCGGAGCAAGACCCACTCTCCAACCATGAATGCTACATCACGAACCTTTCGGTCCGTGTAACTCTTCTGTCTGGACTGGTTGTGTGAAGTCTATCCTGAATCACCTTAACTTTCTCCAAGGCATCCTGAACCAAGTCCGTACCCAATAATCTGGCCTCACCCGGCTCGAACCAACCCACTGGGGATCGACACCGCCTACCATATAGAGCCTCATACGGTTCCATCTAAATGTTGGACTGGTAATTGTTGTTGTAAGCAAACTCCGCAAGTGGCAAAATCTGGTCCCAAGCACCCCCAAAATCTATCACACAAGCGCGGAGCATATCCTCCACTATCTGAATAGTGCGCTCGGACTGTCCATCCGTCTGAGGGTGGAATGTTGTGCTCAACTCAACCTGAGTACCCAACTCCTACTGTACAGCCCTCCAGAACCGTGATGTAAACTGCGTACCTTGGTCAGAGATGATAGATACCGGTATGCCATGAAGCTTGACAATCTCGCGGATATAAATTCGAGCCAACTGCTCGGAAGAATAGGTAGTCATCACAGGAATGAAATGAGCTGACTTGGTCAGCCTATCTAAAATCACCCAAAATGCATCAAACCTCTGCTGAGTCCGTGGGAATCCAACAACAAAATCTACAGTGATCCGCTCCCATTTCCACTCCAGAATCTCTAACTTCTGAAGTAATCCACCTGGCCGCTGATGCTCATACTTTACCTGCTGGCAATTTAGACACCGAGCTACATATTCTACTATGTCCTTCTTCATTCTCCTCCACCACTAATGCTGTCTCAAGTCCTGATACATCTTTGCGGCACCCGGATGAATAGAGTACCGCAAACTGTGAGTCTCATGGAGAATCAACTCACGCAAACCGTCCACATTAGGCACACATAGCCTGCCCTACATCCTCAATGCACCATCATTCCCAATAGTGACCTCCTTAGCATCACCGTTCTAGACCGTGTCCTTAAGGACAAGCAGATGGGGGTCATCATACTGACGCTCCCTGATACGATCATAAATAGAAGACCGAGAGACCACACAAGCCAATACTCGACTCGGTTCAGAAATATCCAATCTCACAAACTGGCGGGCTAAGGCTTGAACATCCAACACCAATGGCCTCTCTGATGCTGGTAAATATGCTAAACTCCCCAAACTCTCTGCCCAGTGAGTCAAAGCATCGACCACCACATTGACCTTCCCCGGATGGTACAAAATAGTGACATCATAGTCCTTAAGTAGCTCCAACCACCTCCGCTGACGCAAGTTAAGATCTTTTTGCCTGAACAGATGCTGCAGACTCCGATGATCGGTGTAAATCTCACAAGGAACACCGTATAAATAATGCCGCCAAATCTTCAAGGCATGAACAATATCTTCTAACTCAAGGTCGTGGACCGGATAGTTCTTTTCATGCACCTTCAGTTGTCTGGATGCATAGGCAATCACCCTACCATCCTGCATCAACATCGCGCCGAGACCAATCCGTGATGCATCACAATATACAGCATAAGACCCCGAACCTGTAGGCAATACCAATACTGGGGCTGTAGTCAAAGTTGTCTTGAGCTTCTGAAAGCTCTCCTCACATTCCTCTGTCCACCTGAACGGAGCACCCTTCTGGGCCAGCCTGGTTATAAGTGCTGCAATAAATGAGAAACCTTCTACAAATCAACAGTAATACCCCGCCAAACCGAGAAAACTCCGGATCTCTGTAGCTGAGGACGGTCTGGGCCAACTTTGCACTGCTTCAATCTTCTTCAGATCCACCTGGATCTTATCACTCGATACTATATGACCTAAGAATGCCACTGAGTCTAGCCAAAACTCACACTTTGAAAATTTTGCATGTAACTTCTTTTCTCTCAAGGTCTGAAGTGCAGTCCTTAGGTGCTGCTCATGATCCTCACGAGTCCGGGAGTACACCAGAATGTCATCAATAAACACAATGATGAATGAGTCAAGATAGGGCCGGAACACACTGTGCATCAAGTGCATAAATGTTATTGTGGCATTGGTTAGCCCAAAAGACATCACAAGGAACTCGTAATGACCATACCGAGTCCTGAAAGCAGTCTTCGGGACATCTGGCTCCCGAATCTTCAACTGATAATAGCCTGAACGTAAGTCAATCTTGGAAAGCACTCTTGCACCCTGTAACTGATCAAATAAGTCATCAATACGAGGCAATGGATACTTGTTCTTCACTGTGACTTTGTTCAACTAGCGGTAATCAATGCACATTCGCATAGAACCATCATTCTTCTTCACAAATAAGACAGGAGCACCCCAAGGTGACACACTGGGCCTAATGAAGCCCTTATCAAGCAATTCCTGTAACTGCTCCTTCAACTCCTTTAACTCAGAAGGAGCCATACGTATGGAGGAATAGCGATGGGCTGAGTGCCCGGCAACAAATCAATGCCAAAATCAATATCTCTGTCGGGCGGTATGCCTGAAAGATCAACTGGAAACACATCTGGAAAATCCCTCACTACTGAGACTGACTCAACTATAGGGGTATACATACTGACATCTCGCACATAAGCTAGATACGCATCACACCCCTTCTCAACCATTTGTTAAGCTTTGAGAAATGAAATAACTCTGTTGGGAGTATACTCTAAGGTACCTCTCCACTCTAATCGCGGTAATCCTGGCATAGCCAGCGTCACGGTCTTAGAGTGACAATCAAGAATAGCATAATAGGGCGACAACCAGTCCATGCCCAAAATAATATCAAAGTCCACCATGCTGAGCAATAATAAATCGGCTCTGGTCTCAAAACCACTAAGAGCAATCAAACACGACTGATATACGCAGTCCACAACAAGAGAATCTCCCTCAAGAGTAGACACATAAACAGGGGAACTCAAAGAATCCCGAGACACGCCCAAATACAGGGAAAAATAAGAGGACACATAAGAATATATAGAGCCTGGGTAAAATAATACCGACACATCTCTATGAAAGATCGGGACAATACATGTAATGACAGAATCAGAAGCGACTGCCTCTGTACGAGTAGGAAGGGCATAATATTTGGCCTGGCCTCCCCCTCTAGGGCGACCTCTACCTCCCCGGTCTCCACCTCGAGCTGGCTGAGCAGGTGGGGTGGTAGCTGGTGCTGTAATCATAGCCTGAGGACCCGGTGGAGAACGTTCTGGCTGAGAAGTCTGTGGAGGTGCACCCCTCCTAAATTTGGGGCAATCCCTCACCATATGGCGAGTGTCTACACACTCAAAACAAGATCTGGGAGGGCGTGGCTGTTGTGACTGGCTCGGTCCAGGTCTATTAGACTGGAAACTAGAAACACCCCGTACAGGAGGCACACTAGATACTGGCGGTGCATAATATGGCTCTTGGGCCTAGAAGGGGCTGGAACACCACTAGCGACTGGAAAAGCTGAATGAACGGGGCGGCTCACATAACCCCTAGCATGGCGAGCTGTTGGGGCACGAGCACCAGAATAAGAACCAGTCTCTCGAGACCTCTTCGACTCCCTCTCCTCTCTATCCCGAGCAAGCATGCCCTCCAATCTCCTGGCGATACTCACAACCTGCTGATAAGAAATATCCATCTCCAACTCCAACTCCCTGGACATACTAATCCGGATGCTGGGGTGGAGTCCCTCAATAAACCGTCGAACCCTCTCTCGAATTGTGGCAACCAAGGCCGGTGCATGTCGGGCCAAATAACTGAAGCGAGCTGCATACTCTGACACAGTCATAGGTGTTGATACCCAATTTTCCCTCATAATTTCCAAATATATATATATATATATATATATATATATATATATATATACCTTCAAAATAGCGCATATGCATCATCATTTAATTTACAAGCATACACAATTATTTTTCATACTTTTCCATAATTTCTAAAGACTTTAAATCAATTTATTTCTATATTTTTATTGTATAAATATTCAATAATTACCCTACAATTTTTTTTTATGATGATTTAATAATCTAAACTTATCATTTATACCAATTTGAGGTTTTAAATATCTTCAGTGCATTTATCATAATTACATTTTGCATTTCTTAGGGCCAAATTGCATATTTTGCAATAATAGCCCATATGCATATATAATTACATTATTCATACAGAAAATAACTTTTTATATTTTTATAATGTTAATCATTTTCATGCACAAATGATATTTTTGTTATTTATTAATTATTTTATAAATTATTTATTTGTTAAATAGTGGGTATTTAAAATCTAGCCCTAAAGTCCCCCATTTTCGGATTTAACCCTTACACCAGCCCAATACCCTTGGCCCAAGACCCATTAGCCCAATCCCCATACCCATTTAAACAACCGACCCATGACCCATTTAAATCGTGATCGTTGATCTCTAAGATCAACGGTCCACGTTACACCCTCCCCTTTAAACCAACCTAAACCCCTAACCCTAATCATTCTATACCACTTCGCTGCCCTGGAATTCCCTCGTCTCTCATCTCTCATGACCCCTAGCCGCCGTTCCTATCAAACCCCCCCAAATCTGATCCCAAAACGGAATCGACCATGGATTCCCTTACCTTATTTACCTCTCCTCACCACTGGCCACTCGTCTATGATCTTACTTAGTTGCTTGCCTAACATGGCAATCGAATCTTGCCAAAATCGAACCAAATCGGTTCACACCTCTAATTTCTGTGGCTATTTCGTCTATGTTCATCATTGATTCTTTGTGAGTAACGAATATTCTTCATATCTATTGATGATTCTTACCTACCCCAAATTAGGGTTTTCAAACCCTTTCAATCGGACCAAAATAGGTCCGATTTTCTATTTTTAATGTTATTCCGCTTTTATTCATCTTATTTTGTGCGATTTTTACTTTATTTTCCACTGATTTCACACTTTTCCTAAAACTAAGGTTTGAAAGTTTCTCCTTTTCTTACTGATTCTGGTAAATCTTTCCTTTCTGTGTTCGATTACTTTCTTTCCTTATGTTTTTCCTGATTTTTACTTTAATATTTGTTTAAATATTCTGAATAATTTTTGTTTTGGTATTATTTGTGTTTCCTTTAATATTTGCTTAAATATTCTGAATAATATTTTGTTTCGATATTATTTATGAGTCCATTAAAGTTTTCCTTAATAAGTCTGAACGATTTGTGTTTTGGTATGTCTGTGTATTTACCTTAAATATTCTGAATAATCTCGGGTGTTTCCCTGATTTGCTGAATCCCTTGATTTGTGCCCTAAATTACCTATAACTGATTCTGAAATATTTTTCTTGCATATGATTGATTTGTTTCCATGTTTATGTGCTGATTTCTATCACTATATATACTCTTCCCCCATTCCCTTTTTAAAGGACTTTCGACTACTTTCTGAACTCACTATAGACTTACTAGACCTAAGGTTATTCTGATTTTGCATTCTATACTCTAACTTTGGCCGGCTGGAAGCCAAGGCCAGTCAGCTCTGAAATCTTGCTATATACTGTGGACTTCCATACTTTGTGCATTTTTTTCGCTTAACAGGTGAGTCACCTAACTTCTGCACTTTCATTCTTACATGTCCCCGATTTGTATAGGTGATTACTACTGAATTTGTTATTCAATATGCTTTGGAAGGGTGTTTAAGTATAGCTCTATCAAATCCGTATGTCTTAGTCCCTTTAACACTCAATTGCTCTTAATGATACCTGTGCTGAAGTTATTTGAACTTATTTAAGGTCTATCCAGTTAGTGTATCAATCCTTGAATGTCTATGAACATGTTTATCCCCTTACTCTGAACCCCTACAGTGAATGCCTCACATCTGTGACTCTTATTACTAGTTATAATCTGCCTCTTTGCTATTGTGTTAACATGATCACTTGATCCCACACCCCCTCTAGTGTTTGTTTGTAATTTGGAATAGCTGTCTCATCATGTTCGAATTGCTGCTTTATCCTTTGATACAAACTGGATCATTTTTGGTTAGATCATTATAACAAAGTTACCTGCTACTTAACATGATTTTACTGAGTGTGTGTGTCTTGACTTATGACTATAAACATGATGCCCTCCCCCTTCTATGATGATGTTCTGGTTTTCTTGATAATAACACTAGGTTATGTACTTAACATGATTCGGCATGCTTTAACTCATTCTACACCTATGACTTTGCCAAACTTGCAAACATGTTCTTTGCCAACTTTTAGCATGTGACTGCCACTGTGCTGAGTTTGAAACCTGTTTATCAGTTTCATTAAACTAGTTCATTTTTTTTAAGTTCTATTTAAGTGTTTGCTTGTTGACTAATTTAGTCATGTCTGTTTAAATCCTCAATTCCTGTCTTCTCAATTTTGGTCTTTCTTTCTCTGTCACCTAAGCTCTTTTAAATCCTATTCTTAGCCAATTTTGCTCAAGTTCTGTCCTTTGGCCTCCCTAGTGTGAGCACTGCTCAGGGTTCATTAGAGACCCTTGTGAACTCTGACACACAAGGATTTGGTCCCTAGCCTCTCCTCTGAACTATTCTTGTTAACTACACTAGTGTGAGCACTGCCCTGGGTTCTTGAAGCCCTTGGGAACTCTGACACACTAGGGCCTTTTGGTTCTATATGCTCAACTCTATCTTGTTCTCACTATGTGAATCATTCAATTCCTGGCTGCTGTATGTCTATGAGTGTGTAACTTGGAGACTGTTATGATTTGTGAGAATAAAGGCCAGGCCTGTCCAGGCGTATTTTGGGCCTGCTGTAGGCTCCCTATAGTTATTCTCCTATGTAATTCATGCTATTCATTCTGGGTCTGTAATAATTATTGTAATAATATTTGGGGTATTAGTGAAATTGCGAAAGGGATTTTTATCTTATATTTGCAATAAATGGGGTAGAAATCCTGCCTATAGGTTCAATAATGTGTGTTTAGTTATCGTGTGTTAGAAATCATGCCTATAGGTATCCTATTATGTTCAGTCATTATATGTTAGCAATCCTGCCTATGGTTTCAATACTTGGTTCAATTGTGTTCTATTTCTGCTTATTAGAAACCATGCCTATAGGGAATTATATAATTCAATATGCGTTTACATGCTGCCCTATTCACAAATTGTAGTGATCATGTCTATAGGATCTAAAATCAGATTAAATTGTAGAAAGCATGCCTATAGGTCTGAATCAGTTTAACTATCATCTTTCTCGTTTATTCAGGAGTTCTTGATGCTGTGTCATTATTATCACTAGAAAATATGCCTATAGGACTAAGTAAGTAATTCTGAATATCCTTATATGATTACCGTTATTTATTATTGAGTAGAACACCTAGACATTATGCCTATAGGTTTAATCCCCTTATGCTTAAAATCAGTAGGCAAATTATGTAGGTTTCTGGAAATCGTATTTAGGAAATGGCTTTTGCGTGTAGTTGTCTGCTCATTAATTTGGTATCACATAAAGATCCTGCCTATACGATTCTGCGACCTTAACTCATTAAAATCTGTCAATGTTAATCAGTTTGGCATGCATTTGTTGTCTAAATGCGGAGGCTAACTTGAGCCCTTATTTTCTTATATGTGAAAGTCCTAAATGTTTTGTTTATTGCCTAGTATTTTCCCTTTTGAGCAACCTAAGTTATGGTCTAGAACCACCCTGAAATAGAGGTCCAAATGCCTCCTGGATCATAGGCATGGGACGGGTAGTGCACGCATAGAGTACGACTTAGAATTGACTACTGCTCTTTAGGTAAACAACTTAAAGATAGTAATCGAGTAGCAGGAGATGATAGTCTGTGCCCGCTGAATAATATGAGTAAACACCCCATCTTGAGGGAGTTACGAAGTATTATTTATGTTGCACGGGGTGATCCTTTAGGCTAAAAAATATAGGACCCCCCCCACCTTTGTTTAAAGTCAATCATTTTATTTGCCCAAATTGCTTCCCTTCTCTTAGACTAATTCATATAATTCGAGTTCGACCGGGACCCACCGTTATGAACCTCGAGGAGTGCCTAACACCTTCTCCTCAAGGAAATTTGAGCCCTTAACCAATCTTTGGTGACGCGAACTGGTTAATCTAGAGTTATTTGCAAAACAGGTGCCCTAACGCACCTTAATCCGTTAGGTGGCGACTCTCTCTTTTAGTACCCTTCCTTTAAAAGAGTTGTCACGACATCGAAGCCCGATTTCGCGAGAAAGAAGGGGCACGACAACTTGGCGACTCTGTTGGGGATATTTTTAGGCTCTTTCCATAGCAAACTTGGTCTATATGAATTAGTCTTCTTTGTTGAATGTGTTTCCTTGTTCTTTATCGTTACATGAACATCCCGCTTCCATTTTCCCTTTTTATGGCTACATGCACACCCTTTCCCCTATTTCCATCTATTTTGATTTTGTAAGCAAATCTTTGCTTAATTTTGTTACAATGTGCGTTTTTCTTCATTTCCTAGTCATGTTCACCTGCACCGAATCATTTTTAAATTTTTTACATCATGTCTCTCTCCCTACCCTTACCCCCTTTGCTTGCTTTATTACAATTATTTCATATTGCGCGAACTAACTTCTTCCTTGTTTTTCTTTCCTTTTATGTCTTTACGTTTCATTTAATACTGCATTTACCGTCTTCATCACGCAAAATACTTGACAACGTGTTGTTTTATCTTTGCATAAAGCATGCTCCACATCATGGTCCACTCGTGCTTAACTAATACCATAGCGACACTTGATGAGTGTCCGCGCTCTTCCTAAATCACCCTTTAAATTTAGAAAGGCTTATTTGCGGTAAAACTAGTCGATCAGCGTTGCAATCGACGGTTTCGTGCCTTCCCCTCTCAAGTTGTCTACTTATGGGTACTGGTCTAGACTCTTCTAGACATCCCCACTCTTATATTAACTGTGTATGCATCATGTCTAAACCTAGTATGGGTTAGAACGCTGTCCGCGTAATAACTCTTTAAGGCAAGCCTTGTCCAAACCCCGCCTAGATTTCCTTAAATCCTAATGGGTACGATCATGATATGTGCATTATTTAGAGAAAACGTGCCGATATGCTAATCATTAATGTGTAAATAGTCAAATTCGGAGGGGAAAGGGTTAACTTTATTTGTTATGCAGAAATGAGGCACGAAGTCCCCAGGTTCGGCATGGTTCGAAGTATCCCACCTTTGTTGCTAGATTGGTGGGAAAATATCTTGCCGAGCGACAAAAATCATGTGAAAAGAGTTCTCGGGAATTTACCTTCTTTGTTAGATATTCAGCCGAACAATGTGTTAATTGAGGCTACAACCATGTTCTGGGATGTGAAGAGGGTCGTCTTTCATTTTGGTGATATAGAAATGACTCTCCTTCTAGAGGAAATAGGAGGCTTCGCTGGGCTCCCATGGGATAGACCTGGCTTATTGGTACCAGAAAACCGTACTTCTCGAGGTTTCCTAAAAATGATGGGTTTCAGGAAAAATGATGAGTTAGTCTGTCTGAAGAAATCTTACATACCATTCGACTTCCTTTACGAGCGTTATGGTCATAACAAGTCATATCACCTTTACCATGATGAATTTGCCATCACTTCTTTGGGTTGGACTCACCGCCGGGTTTTTGTATTCATTGTCTATTTTCTGGGGATGCTGATATTCCAGATACAAGGATAAAGGATCCACACTCGCCTAACTATGGTCACTAAGACCCTAATGGAAAGAATTGAGGGGCAAACTTACACTATTGTCCCAATGATCGTGTATGAGATTTACCGAGCCTTAGACCGTTGCAAAAATGGATATAGGCATTTCGAGGGCTGCAATCTGTTACTGCAAGTATGGTTGTTGGAACACCTTCAGAGAGGACAATACCGTCAAGAATTTTCGCGACGACCATGGAATGACCACATAGCTTATCACCATCCGAAGAGAATGACTTTTATCCCAGACAGGTTTTCATAACCAGGAAACGTTGTGAGCTGGGTACATTTCTTTAGCAATTTGACTGATGACAAGATACATTGGATGTTTGAGTGGTTCCCTAGCAGTGAATTCATCATCAGGTCATGAGATGTTCCTCATCTAGTGCTAATCGGATTAAGGGGAATCTATCCTTATGCTCCTATCAGAGTCACGAGGCAAGCTGGGAGAAAACAGGTTATACCACGAGTTTCCAAAATGGTTCATTATAAAGCAGATTTCCAAGGGAATGTCATTCCATTCAAGTTCGAGGCATAACACATGTGGCATCAAAAGATTATTGTGGAGAAAGATACCATCGAGCTAGACAGGTATCATGCCGACCATGTGTACTTCTACCCATCATGGTTGGTCGATGACATAGCAGGAGAGGTCAAGCCAGGGGTTGATTTGAGAAAAAGGGTCATATACGACGCTGCTGAAGCACAAGTCAAATACAGGAGGTTGCGCAAAAGGGTCTTTGAATCTAAGTTCAGGCATTTGGAAAAACATAAAGTGGACATGGAAGTAATCAATGAATGGAGGGGAATCGCTACTAAATCAACAGAAAGGTTGGAGTATTTGGAGCATGGTTTGATGGAACTTGAGGGAAAGATGAGGAAAAGGGTCTCGGATTGTCAGAACGCAAAGTGCAATGAATGAGGACATCTAGCAAGGGCGTATCTGCTATTGGACATGCGCGACCTGGGGAATCTGATTGACGAGGCTAAGAAGGCCAAGCTTGGAGAAGGTCCCTCTGGACCAAGTAGATTAGGGTTGATGTTTTCTAGATTCATCTTAGAATTTGATTGTAGTAAGGCAAATGCAACTAGTGACTCTTTATAATTATTGTCGTTTTAGTAGAGATTTGGTCTATTTATCATATTAATGAAATGATGCAGTTATCGGCATTGAGTTTTCTCCAAAGCTATATGTCGCTAGGCCTACCTCGGGCACGATGAGGTCCCCAAATTAGGACGCGAATTCCGCAATACGTGTTTAAATATCGTAAATATCCTTTCAATACTTTTTACAGACTTGTTTACCTTTTGTTTTTCTCCTTTTCTTTGTTTATTCCCATCCCCTAAGGTTGGTTTGTGCATACTGGCATCATCGGCATATCATACCAGATCTAGAGGTCCTCCACCTACTCCTCCTCCGAGTGATCCTAAGAACAAAGGAAAGTCTAAGATGGATGATCTGCGCGGTATCAGGAAAGACAACGCTACACATGTATAGAATGTTGAGACTTCGGATGGTCGGAGTACTCCGGCACAGAAGGACTTTGTTTTGTGATTAGAGCAAATGATACTAGAGTTACAAGGGGAACTTGAGCAGGTCCGTAACTTGGCAAACCTTTCCTTTACCCTGAATGTTCCCGACATCAACCAACAAAACACCCAAAACTCAACACCTCCTCAAAACACACAAAACCAGCACCCGCAAAATCCTCCCGCACCTCATCAATACGCCATGCCTCCCCAAAATCCTAATCCTCCACCAGCACCAACTTCTCCACAACATCATCATAATCTGACCCAGTACCCACAAACTACCACATACCACACTCCTCAGAATGCACCACAGCCTACTCCTGACCCGTAAAACTCAACCAATGATCACCATTATGCCAAGATTCCCGGAGTCCACCAAAGCAATCTCATATATGTGGAAACCTTACCCCACACCCCACAACGGACCCTATACATACCCGAATGCGCCGAGAAGGACCTGCTCATCAAGAATATGGTAGAGGAACTTAAGAAACTTAGCGGCAGGGTTCAAAATGTCGAAGGGGGAAAAGGCGTTGAGGGTTTGAATTATGAAGATTTGTGTATTCAGCCAGATGTAGAACTGCTAGAGGGTTACAAACCTCCTAAGTTCGAAATATTCAACGGAACTGGTGATCCGAAAGTGCACTTGAGCACATATTGTGACAAGCTTGTAGGAGTTGGCAAGGATGAAAGAATCCGCATAAAGTTGTTCATGAGAAGCCTCACTGGAGATGCCCTATCTTGGTGCATCAGTCAGAACCCAAAGAAATGGGTTAATTGGGTAAGCATGGCATCAGATTTCATGGATTGGTTTAGGTTTAACACAGAAAATGCACCAGACATTTTCTACATTCAAAATCTCAAGAAGAGGCCAACAAAAACTTTCCACGAGTATGCTACTCGGTGGAGGTCTGAAGCTGCAAAAGTAAGGCCAGTGTTGGAAGAAGAACAAATGAATAAGTTCTTCGTCAGAGCTCAAGATCCGCAATACTACAAAAGATTGATGGTTATTTAAAACCATAAATTTTTTGATATCATCAAGTTGGGAGAGAGAATAGAAGAAGGGATCAAAAGCGGAATGGTGACAAATTTTGAAGCACTCCAAGCCACAAATAAGGCCCTGCAGTCAGGAGGTATCTCCACGAAGAAAGAAGTAGGTGCACTAATGGTAGCCCATGGACCGAAGTCTCCTCTCACATACCAAACACCTCCACCCACATATCAGCCTTCACCTCCCAGATACCAACAACCTGCCACCACTTACCATACCTATAACATCCAACCCGCATACTACCACTCACCACTAGCCCGTCAAAACTACCAAAAACCTAGACCAAATTTTGACCGCAGACCACCCAGACAATACACCCCAATTGCCGGTTATATCACTCCCATTCCCGCTGTCGCCATGGAAAATTCCTCTCAATGGGTCAATCCAAATAAACATGTGCCTATCACTCAGGCATGAAATGTCATACTATTGATGAGTGTCGTACTTTGAAGGATAAGATTCAGACATTGATTGACACCAAAGTCATACAGGCAAAGGAGGTTGCACCCAATATCCTTAATACTCCTCTCCCGGATCACAGGGGCGGAGGGGTAAACATGATAGAGACCGATGAAGAATGGGACTAAGAGGGGTCAATTGGACTCATTTGAGAAGGGGATAATCCTGAAACATCTCAAGTCACTCTCACACCTATCATGGTATAAACTCAGGCACCAATTGAAGTTGAGGTAGCTGCACCAACTCCATTTGAGGTTGAAGTAACAACACCCTTCACCGTGATGGTAGCACCTACACCGTCTTATAAGTCTAATGCTATACCATGGGATTATGTTGCGGAAGAAAGAAGGAAAGGAAATGGGAAAATGGAAGAAACTGGTGCAGCACAAGGTATGACCAGAACTGGTAGGTTTTACACGCCCGAGCATTTGGGGGGAATAAGTAAAGACGCTGCTTCCAGGCAGCCCATCATTGAAACCGGCCCGAATGATCTTTGGAGAAAGGTGCAAGCAAGGGAGTATTCTGTGGTTGATCATTTGAACAAAACCCCTCCTCAGATAACCATTCTATCACTACTGCAGAATTCTGAGGCACACAGGAATGCGTTGATAAAAGTGTTGAATGAGGATTATGTACCTAACAACATTACTAGTGGTGTTACATCCCGCATTTTTGTATGTTAAAGTTTCGTCGTAATTTAATCGACGTAAAGTTTGGGAATGAGATTATTTTGAGATTATAAGCATTATGCTATTTCAAAACAAGTGATGAGTAAATTCGTGAAGGAGAGAGGGTAAGCAAATCAAAGAAAATGAATTTCATCGAAATTTGATATTTTGGGATAAAATACGGCCCGAGCTAAAATACTTGGTATTTATAGACTAATACCATACAAGGTACCACATGGCCATGATAGTGAGGTGTATAAAGTGTGTTAAAAGTGAGTAGTACTTTAGGTAAATTAAGATAATTCTTAATTATGTGAATTATTGGTTAATAGGGGAATTAGCAAGTTAATTAAAACTTAGTGGGTAATTAATTACAATTCTTGGGATAAGCTAAACCCCCCAAAACGTGGCAGCCATTGTATTAAGAGATGGTGACTCTTAAAGTCACATAAAAGGTGGCAAGAGTGTGGAGCCGTCTTTGGCCAACTAAGCCACATGAAGTGGGGCCCACACCCACTAATATAAAAGCCTCTTTAAAGCACAAAATTGAGATGCTTAATCTCATCTACAAATGTATGTAACGGATCTGCCAAGAAATTTTCATACGAAATCGTACAAGACATCCCTATCAAGTAGGGCCCACAAAAATCCAACAATTTTAAGAAATTTACCTTATTAAGGTATGATTCTAAGTATGGCAAGAGACAGATTAAGCTTCAATTCGGATTCGCAACTCTAGGAGATTTGCAATGAAGCTATTCAGTGTAATCACAATGAGATTTTCAATTCTAAGAGAGCATGGTACAATCTTTATCAAGAACATCATACGGATTTTTCCATACTTCGATCCGCCGTTACGTGTTATCGCAATCAACGTGTGTTAAAGGTATTGTCAAGAGAATCGGCTCAGGTATGTTAAGGCTAAATCTTTCCTTCATTTTGGCATAATCTCGTAATTACATGTGTTTGATAACGAGGCATAAAGAGAAATTCATATTCCGGAATTTATGTATATTTTCCGAGTCTCGTAAGTTACAATATTCTCCTTATCGGGACTTCATATTCAATTGAGTATTGTCTTGTTCTAGTCAAGAGAGCAAAGAGCCTATATATGCAGTATTACAGTATTTTCATTACCATCGAGCTATAATCGACGGGCAGGACCCTATTGGGCAACCTCTGATCAGATGGTAAGTTATATACCGAGCCTATTGTGGCCGAGCGCCTATGAGCAAGCCCAGTTGGCCGAGATACAGAGCCTAGTATGGCCAAGCGCCTATGACCGAGCATACTATGATAGAGAAGTTATATATATACCGAGCCTTATATGGCCGGACAACTATTTTACGTAATATATTAAGAGAATTTAGTCAGTATTAGCAGGTAAGCATATTTTCAAATTATCTTTGACTCCCAGTTACTTTCAGTTATTATATTATTAGTTTAGTTTCAACTTTCATTATATTGCCTTACATACTCGTTACATTATTTGTAATGACATCCTTTTTTCCTGGGGACGCTGCGTTTCATGCCCGCAGGTCTCGATAGACAGGTCGAGAGTCCTCCAAGTAGGCGATCAGCTCAGGTCGAGAGTCCTCCAAGTAGGCGCAACAGCATGGCGACTTTGCTGGGGATATTTTTAGGCTCTTACCATAGCGAACTTGGTCTATATGAATTTGTCTTCTTTGATGAATGTGTTTCCTGGTTCTTTATCGTTACAAGAACATCCCGCTTCCATTTTCCCTTTTTATGGCTACATGCACACCCTTTCCCCTATTTCCCTCTATTTTGAATTTGTATGCAAATCTTTGCTTAATTCTGTTACAATGTGCGTTTTCCTTTATTTCCTAGTCATGTTCACCTGCTCCGAATCATTTTTAAATTTGCTACATCATGTCTCTCTCCCTACCCCTACCCGTACCCCTTTTGCTTGCTTTATTACAATTCTTTCATATTGCGCGAACTAATTTCTTCCTTGTTTTTATTTCTTGTTATGTGTTTACGTTTCATTTAATACTGCATTTACCGTCTTCATCACGCAAAATACTTGACAATGTGTTGTTTTATCTTTACATAAAGTATGCTCCACATCATATTTTACTCGTGCATAACTAATACCATAGCGGCACTTGATGAGTGTCCGCGCTCTTCCTAAATCACCCTTTATATTTGGAAAGGCTTATTTGCGGTAAAACTAGTCGATCAGCGGTGCAATCGACAGTTCCGTGCCTTCCCCTCTCAAGTTGTCTACTTGAGGGTACCGGTCTAGACTCTTCTAGAAACCCCCACTCATATACTAATTATACATGCATCATGTCTAAACCTAGTATGGGTTAGAACGATGTCCGCGTAATAACTCTTTAAGGAAACCCTTGTACAAAACCCGCCAAGATTTCCTTAAATCCCAATGGGTACGATCATGATATGTGCATTATTTGGAGAAAACGTGCCGATATGCTAATCATTAATGTGTAAATAGTCAAATCCGGAGGGGAAAGGGTTAGCATTATTTGTTTTGCAGAAATGAGGCACGAAGTCCCCAGGTTCGGTATGGTTCAAAGTATCCCACCTTTGTTGCTAGATTGGTGGGAAAATCTCTCGCCGAGCGACAAAAACCATGAGAAAAGAATTCTCGGGAATTTACCTTCTTTGTTAGATATTAAGCCGAACAATGTGTTAATTGAGGCTACCACCATGTTCTGGGATGAGAAGAGGGTTGTCTTCCGTTTTGGTAATATAGAAATGACTCCCCTTCTAGAGGAAATAGGAGGCTTCGCTCGGCTCCCATGGGATAGCCCTGGCTTGTTGGTACCGGAAAACCGTACTTCTCGAGGTTTCCTAAAAATGATGGGTTTTAGGAAAAATGATGAGTTAGTATGTCTGAAGAAATCTTGCATACCATTCGACTTCCTTTACGAGCGTTATGGTCACAGCAAGTCATATCACCTTTACCATGATGAATTTTCCATCACTTCTTTGGGTTGGACTCATCGCCAGGTTTTTGTATTCATTGTCTTTTTTTTGGGGATGCTGATATTCCCGATATAAGGAGAAAGGATCCACACTCGCCTAGCTATGGTCACTAAGACCCTAATGGAAAGAATTGAGGGGCAAACTTACACTATTATCCCAATGATCGTGGCTGAGATGTACCGAGCCTTAGACCGTTACAAAAAGGGATATAGGCATTTCGAGGGTTGCAATCTGTTGCTGCAAATATGGTTGTTGGAACACCTTCAGAGAGGAAAATACCGTCAAGCATTTCCGCGACGACCATGGAAGGACCACATAGCTTATCACCATCCGAAGAGAATGACTTTTATGCTAGACAGGTTTGCACAACCGGGAAACATTGTGAGCTGGGTACATTTCTTTAGCAATTTGACTGATGACAAGATACATTGGATGTTCGAGTGGTTCCCTAGCAGTGAATTCATCATCAGGTCGAGAGATGTTCCTCATCTAGTGCTAATCGGATTAAGGGTAATCTATCCTTATTCTCCTATCAGAGTCATGAGGCAAGCTGGGAGAAAACAGGTTATACCACGAGTTTCCAAAATGGTTCATTACAAAGCAGATTTCCAAGGGAATATCATTCCATTCAAGTTTGAGGCACAACACATGTGGCATCAAAAGATTATTGTGGTGAAAGATACCATCGAGCCAGACATGTATCATGCCGGCCATGTGTACTTCTACCCATCATGGTTGGTCGATGACCTAGCAGGCGAGGTCAAGTCAGGGGTTGATTTGAGAAAGAGGGTCATAGACGACGCTGCTGAAGCACAAGTCAAATACAGGAGGTTGCGCAAAAGGGTCTTTGAATCTAAGTCCAGGCATTTGGAACATCATAAAGTGGACATGGAAGCAATCAATGAATGGAGGGGAATCGCTACTAAATCAACAGAAAGGTTGGAGTATTTGGAGCAGGGTTTGATGGAACTTGAGGGAAAAATGAGGAAAAGGGTCTCGAATTGTCAGAATGCAAAGTGCAATGAATGAGGACATCTAGCAAGGGCGTATCTGCTATTGGACATGCGTGATCTGGGGAATCTTATTGACGGGGCTAAGAAGGCCAAGCTCGGAGAAGGTCCCTCTGGACCAAGTAGATTAGGGTTGATGTTTTCTAGATTCGTCTTAGAATTTGATTGTAGTAAGGCAAATGCAACTAGTGACTCTTTATAATTATTGTCGTTTTAGTAGAGATTTGGTCTATTTATCATATTAATGAAATGATGCAGTTATCGGCATTGAGTTTTCTCCAAAGCTATATGTCGTTAGGCCTACCTCGGGCACGATGAGGTCCCCAAATTAGGACGTGAATTCCGCAATACGTGTTTAAATATCGTAAATATCCTTTTAATACTCTTTACTGACTTGTTTACCTTTTGTTTTTCTTCTTTTCTTTGTTAATTCCCATCCCCTAATGTTGGTTTGTGCATACTTGCATCATCGGCATATCATACCCGATCTAGAGGTCCTCCACCTCTTCCTCCTCCGAGTGATCCTAAGAACAAAGGAAAGTCTAAGATGGATGATCTGAGTGGTATCAGGAAAGACAACGCTACACATGCAGAGAATGTTAAGACTTCGAATGGTCAGAGTACTCCAGCACAGAACGACTTGGTTTTGCGATTAAGGCAAAAGATACTGGAGTTACAAGGGGAAATTGAGCAGGTCCGTAACTTGCCAAACCTTTCCCTTACCCTGAATGTTCCCGACATCAACCAACAAATTTCCCAAAACTCAACACCTCCTCAAAACACACAAAACAAGCACCCGCAAAATCCTCCTACACCTCATCAATATGCCCCTCCCCAAAATCCTAATCCTCCACCAGCACCAACTCATCCACAACATCATTATCATCCGACCCAGTACCCACAAACTACCACATACCACACTCCTCAGAATGCACGACAACCTACTTTTGACCCACAAAACTCAACCAATGACCACCATTATGCCCATATTCCCGGATTCCACCAAAGCAATCCTATATATGTGGAAACCTTACCCCACACCCCACAACGGACCCTATACATACCCGAATCTGCCGAGAAGGACCTGCTCATCAAGAACATGGTAGAAGAACTCTAGAAACTTACCGGAAGGGTTCAAAATGTCGAAGGGGGCAAAGGCGTTGAGGGTTTGGATTATGAAGATTTGTGTATTCAACCATATGTAGAACTGCCAGAGGGTTACAAACCTCCTAAGTTCGAAATGTTCGACGGAACTGGTGATCCGAAGGTGCACTTGAGAACATATTGTGACAAGCTTGTAGGAGTTGGCAGGGATGAAAGAATCTGCATGAAGTTGTTCATGAGAAGCCTCACTGGAGACGCCTTGTCTTGGCACATCAGTCAGAACTCAAAGAAATGGGTTAATTGGGTAAGAATGGCATCGGATTTCATGGATCGGTTCAGGTTTAACACAGAAAATGCACCAGACGTTTTCTACATTCAAAATCTCAAGAAGAAGCCAACGAAAACTTTCCACGAGTATGCTACCCGGTGGAGGTCTGAAGCTGCAAAAGTAAGGCCAGAGCTGGAAGAAGAACAGATGAATAAGTTCTTCGTCAGAGCTCAAGATCCGTAATACTACGAAAGATTGATGGTTATTGAAAACCATAAATTTTCTAATATCATCAAGTGGGGAGAGAGAATAGAAGAAGGGATCAAAAGCGAAATGGTGAGAAATTTTGAAGCACTCCAAGCCACAAATAAGGCCCTGCGGTCAGGAAGAGAGATATAAGCATTTTGAGTTACCTTCAACACTAATAGAGGTATGTACATATGGCCACACCCATTTCAGTTATGCCCTATGGGGGCTAATAGGTATAGTTTAAGAAAAGGACGGGATATTAGGATCCGGCTGGGGTTAGAGTAACTCAAAATGGTAAATGGATTGTTTGTGTTAGTTGACATTTTTGAAGGATATTACAAAAGTGCTAATAGATCTCCTTGTGAGACACCCAAATGGTGCACTCTAGAATATTACAATTAGATGTCAATACTAGCATGATAAAAAATAATAATTCAGAAGATAGGCACTGAAAGCCTGGAAGGGATAAATATTACCTTAGTTTGACTCACGTCCCTAGTAGAGTGAGAACGTTAAGCAACCCGAAGAGCCACTGGATGGCGCAAAAGGGAGCTAAAAGCAAAAGAATGTCTTGTTCGAGTTTTCAGAATAAAGTGATAGACATAAATGTTAGCGGAAAATAAGAAGAGAGTTAATGAAGCATTATGAGTAAGATGAAATATATGGATGACAACGGTAGATCAAAAAGTTGACAGTATTACAGAGTCTATAGTCAATTCAAGGAAAAGACGAGAGGTGACATGCCTAGAGACAACAAAAGAGATAGGCCATAAAGTCATATCCTCATTTCAAGAAATAAGTTTGTGACTCCAACACGACTACCGGAAGGAAAAGTTAGACCCCAGAACAATAGAAATCTGTATGGGCTAGTGAACAAGATAAACTAAACATGAATTAGGGACTGAGTGATTGGATAATAGTCGGCATCATGAGAATTTCAGATTTCGTTCCGGCGATAATAGAGTGGACAACAGAAGAAGATTCATGAGAAATTCAGAGAATGGTCATTCAGGAAGACGCTTCCCTAAAGCAAGCAATGTGAGCAAAGTTAAGCTTAAGGGACTGTATGTGCCAGTTATACTAAGTGTCACCCTCGCGAATAAGGAATTTTGTTATCCTTGGTACAGAAGGATTGCCGCAAGGCGAGTAAGGGTCATCGATGATGTGAAAAGACGTCAAAGATGGAGAGGTAAAACATCTATAGGTAGATCCTCGTGGCTCCAACTCTTAGTACTCCCTTAAAGGGGGAATATGAAGTGATTTGGCATTAAGTCAGAATCAAGTGGTTCTAGTAACTATAGAATAATAAAGGAAAAATGCGATAAGAATGAGAAAGGGATAAGATTACACTTATTCAAATCCTACAGATATGCTACGATTCCAGAACACTATGCAAACACGACGTCAAGGAAAGAAAGTAAGGATTCCTACCCGAGATGTTATTGATAAATAAGGAGCCAGTGTGAGTTGTAAGTTAAGACAAAGGAAATAACACAAGAAAGATTACGCGGAATATTGATATGAGAATGGGACGAGGAGTAGTTAGTAGTTGATTCAGGAAGAGCTTAGTTATGTCTAGACAAGAGGATACAGACAAATCAGCATGTCGTACAAGATAAAAATAGTAAAACCCAATATAGTGGATTCAGCCCCGCAGTTATGACATTATAATACTTGAGAAATATTCAGATAGGAGTCAGGGTAGTTAAAGGTACCACATGAGTGTTACGGAAATAAAAGAGAGTGCCACTGGGAAGATAGTAAAAATATCAAGTTTAGAGGCAACCTTACAAGCACAAGGGCGTGGAGGTAAGTAACCATGGATAATTATAGGCGATGAAGGACATCAAAAACATTTCGCCGAGTATACGATATAATAAGCTCGCAGCTTTACAAGAGTCAGAGGGTCCTCCCTAAGTACGACAACGAAAGACTAGCTGAGGAAATAAGGAAGAAGGCTTCAACCTAAGCATAGTAACTTGAAGAAGAAATGGTCTTGTAATAGCAGTCTCACTACAACATTGTATGCACTCCATACGAAAGTGGCACCTATTGGAGCTAATGAGCGGGAAATGAAACCAAAAGTAATAATCGAGACCATGTAAGTTGCACAAAAATTTCGGCATGCGTGAGAACTAAGATAAGCTAAGTATACACGCAACAGAGGGGCAGAAAGACCAGGAAAAGTAATAGCTTACGTTTAAAGGAAGCTTGGAAGGAACAAAAGGGATTATGCACTTAAGACTTCAGAGTGATATCCATGCAACATATATGTTGACATCCATACAGCCGTAGAAGACTCTAGTATAAGTTAAAAGAAAGAACTGAGCCTAGGGCATAGACAAAGGATTGTATGATGGATATTCCATAGCACCCATGAAAGGATAAAGTAATAACTAATACAAGGAGCCATAAATCGGAAGATAGCTTAAGCCTACATAAAGGCTGATCAGAAGAAAGAGGAAACTAAAGAGTTACATCAACCAAGTAAATCAGGAGTCTGATTATTGGACACAGAAAATTATAGAAATCGTGATTGAAAACATTGCAGAATCACCCTTAATATCAGAGGTACAAGAGAGATAGTAAAACAACCATATTCCATAATGGCTCTACGAGAAAGTCAGTTAGAAGAGTACCAGCCTCATAAGAAGTCAGTATGAAGCTCCCACTGGATTGTGTATGCGCCAGAGGTGCAAGTATTATAGTAGAGCTTCAAGTTGTGGATGTAAATTATACCTATGTGGAAGGGAGGTCGTGAAAGAAATAAAAGATGTGATGCAAGATTTTAAGGCAAGTAAGGTAAAGGTGAGAAACATACGAGATACTCAAGTGAAGAAGGTTGTGAATAGTTCATACTTTGGATAGAAGACTAGAAGCGCTGGGATTCAGTATCCAGGAATGATAGCGGCGTCATCAGTGGCATAACATCCAACCTATGGTTTCTAGGTATCGAGAGGACTAGTTAAGAGAGTAAAGAAGAGTTAGAGACGATGCAATGTCTTGCTTGATGTTCCAGAATAGTACAAGGAAATCTATGATACAAGCAAGTTGAAGGAAGGTTGCGAGTAGTATAAATAGATATGTGTAGGTCGCAAGCTAAAGTATGGTAAAGCGACAAGGTTTTAGGAAGACATGAGTAAGGATAAAAAAATGACAAGTGAGAAGGTGACGAGAAGGGATAAGTCCTTGGAATTAAGCACATGAGAACAAGAATTATAGAAAGTTCAGTATAGCCTGAATATACTCAAGGGAGCCTAAGACTAGTAGAATTTAAAAGAGATGGAATGCTACCCTGGTAATAGAATAAAGGTGTAATTGTGATAGATAAAGGATGGCGTTTGGGCCTTCGATTGAGTAATGATTTGATGAATTGTAAAGTATTAAAATACCCTCATAAAGAGAATCACATTGGGATGCTATGAAATATGGTTATTGAAGTATAGTATCGCCCCTAGGTGGATCAGTCTAATCACTTCAGATGTTTCCCTAATGAGACGTGAGCCCTAGTGACAATATATTACATAAGAAATTTCAAGTTATCAGTAGTAAATTGTAGATCAATATTGAGGTGAATCAACAATGGATTGATGAAAGTCACAAAGTATGAGATGAGATTAGGCCACCATTCTTAAGATGAACAGTAATGAGGAAGCATTAAAGGACTTAGATTTATACATATAGGATAAGCACGAGAGTAACCTGAAGTTTGGTAGCAGACCTCAGTAACGATAAATCAAAGTAAGAGTTATGGCAGTAAATTCATACAGATGGATAAATGGACCTATGAAATAAGGTATAACAATATTCGTAAGTTCAACAAAGTACCGAGCGAAGAACTTCAGTATACTTATAGATGCCCAGAGGGACATCTTATCAAGCTCTTCATGTTTACAAAGTGAAGCCTAGATATTGGCTAAAAGCTGAATGAAAAAAAGAGAGAAGAGTCGCATAGGCACACTTACAAGGTCAGAGTCGTATAGGCTGCATGACAGAAGGTAGGGACAGTTACAAGATTGGAAGGATTCCGACCACAAGTCGTAATGTAAGAAAGAGGCCTAAAGGGGGGAATGCCTTTGGATTTATTCGCAAAACAGTTTCCTAGATGGCAAGGAGAGTACTAAAGTATTCGGAAGACATAGGTTATGAAAATGATAAGTGCATCAGTCAACATTCGAGGACGAATGTTCCAAAGGGGGGAATATTGTTACATCCCGCATTTTTGTATGTTAAAGTTTCGTCGTAAGTTAATTGACGTAAAGTTCGGGAATGAGATTATTTTGAGATTATAAGCATTATGCTATTTCAAAACAAGTGATGAGTAAATTCGTGAAGGAGAGAGGGTAAGCAAATCGAAAAAAATAAATTTCGTCGAAGTTTGACATTTTGGGATAAAATACGGCCCGAGCTAAAATACCCGGTATTTATGGACTAATACCATAAAAGGTACCACATGGCCATGATAGTGAGGTGTATAAAGTGTGTTAAAAGTGAATAGTATTTTAAATAAATTGAGATAATTTTTAATTATGTGAATTATTGGTTAATGGGGAAATTAGCAAGTTAATTAAAACTTAGTGGGTAATTAATTACAATTCTTTGGATAAGCTAAACCCCACAAAATGTGGCAGCCCTTGTATTAAGAGATGGTGACTCTTAAAGTCACATAAAAGGTGGCAAGAATGTAGAGGTGTATTTGTCCAACTAAGCCGCATGAAGTGGGGCCCACACCCACTAATATAAAAGCCTCTTTAAAGCACAAAATTGAGATTCTTAATCTCATCTACAAATGTAACGGATCTGCCAAGCAATTTTCATACGAAATTATACAAGACATCCCTATCAAGTAGGGCCAGAAAAATCAAACAATTTTAAGAATTTTACCTTATTAAGGTATGATTCTAAGTATGGCAAGACACATATTAAGCTTCAATTCGTATTCGCAACTCTAAGAGATTTGCAACGAATCTATTCGGTGTAATCTCAACGAGATTTGCAATTCTAAGAAAGCACGGTACAATCTTTATCAAGAACATCATACGGATTTTTTCCTACTTCGATCTGCCGTTACGTGTTGTCGCAATCAATGGGTGTTAAAGGGATTGTCAAGAGAATCGGCTCAGGTATGTTAAGGATAAACCTTTCCTTCATTTTGGCATTATCTCGTAATTACATGTGTTTGATAACGAGGCATAAAGAGAAATTCATATTCTGGAATTTATGTATATTTTCCTAGTCTCGTAAGTTACAATATTCTCCTTATCGGGACTTCATATTCAATTGAGTATTGTCTTGTTCTAGTCAAGAGAGCAGAGAGCCTATATATGCAGTATTACAGTACTTGCATTACCATCGAGCTATAATCGATGGGCAGGCCCCTATTGGGCAACCTCTGATCAGATGGTAAGTTATATACCGAGCCTACTGTGGCCGAGCGCCTATGAGCGATCCCAGTTGGCCGAGATACAGATCCTAGTATGGCCGAGCACCTATGAGCGAGCCTACTACAGCAGAGCAGTTATATATATACTGAGCCTTATAGGGCCGGACAACTATTTTACATAATATATTGAGAGAATTTAGTCAATATCAGCAGGTAAGCATATCTTTAGATTATCTTTGACTCCTAGTTACTTTCAGTTATTATATTATCAGTTTAGTTTCAGCTTTCAGCATATTGCCTTACATACTCGGTACATTATTTGTACTGACGTCATTTTTGCCTGGGGACGCTGCGTTTCATGCCCGTAGGTCTCAATAGACAGGTCGAGAGTCCTCCAAGTAGGCGATCAGCTCAGCGAAAGATTTTGGTGCACTCCATCTGCTCCGGAGTTGCTTGTTTGGTAAGTATGATTTAGATGTGTATTGTTTGGTATGACGGGGCTCTGTCCCTACCTTTATGACAATTATGTATTTTTAGAGGCTTGTAGACAGATGCCATATACGTAAAAGATTGTATGGCCTTGTCGGCCTATGTTTAGTGTACGAGTGGTTATTTTGGTCTTATAGGCCCATACGTCTTACGTATAAGTTGGTGTTACATGTTGTATTCTACCTATCTCACGGCAGCCTCTCTGGCTCAGTTATCTATGATAGTATGATACGAAAAGATACGTTATGTTAGTACTCGGTTGAGTAAGGTACCGAGTTCCTGTCGCTGCCCATCGGTTTGGGTCGTGACAATTGGAGAGATGGCCAATATGATAGGACAAGTGCTGGAAAGCCACAAGATCACTTTTCATGAAGACGAGCTACCACCAGAAGGACTAAGTCACAACAGGGCACTGCATATCACAGTGCAGTTTGAGGATAAGTTCTTTGCCAGAGTCCTGATAGATGGGGGTTCGAGTCTTAACATATGTCCACTAACTACTCTGAAAAGATTGGGTAAAGGCCTGCACGAGATACGAGAAGGAAGTCTGAATGTGAAAGCATTTGATGGGTCTTAAAGGGCCACAATTGGGGAAACCAACCTCAGCCTACATATGGGCCCAACCTGGTTTGATGTTGAGTTTCAAGTGTTTGACATATGTGCTACCTACAACCTATTGTTGGGACGACCTTGGATACATACCGCTGGGGCCGTAACTTCTACTCTACATCAGGTCGTGAAGTTTGAGTGGAACCATCAGGAAGTGATCATCTATGGGGACGGAAGTAATCCCATTTACACCAGTCAAACTGTTCCGGTCATTGAGAATAGAAGAAAGTTAGGTAGAGAAACATACCATCGCATAGAGCGCGTTAACATAATTGAAAAGGACAAATGGTGGAGCAGTAAGATAGAAGGCATATTGGCATGGACAGGGTATGAGCCTGGCAAAGGTCTCGGTAAGAATCTTCAGGGGATCACCAAACCAATACAGCTAAAGCGTCACGGCACAACTTTTGGGCTTGGGTATGAATACACCTGGCACGAGTATCAGAATTGGTCGCCACCATGGCGTGGTCCTTATTACCCTCTAGAGCAACCAGTACCACATTTGAGATAGTTATTTCATCAAGCTTACATGATGTGGGAGACCGAAGAAGATGAAGTTCTAGCCGGTATAAGGAATCTGTTTCTGGATGATGAAGACATGGATTGCAGTGCCATAGTTGAGGAGGAGGAGGAGGAAGGCCTCATTATTAAAACCGTGGAGAAGAGAGCTGTTCTTAAGAACTGGACTGCTGCACCATCAAGGGCCCATCAAGTTCCTAGGTAGCCTAGCAATTAGAATCATTTATTTTAAAAGCAATTTTTATGAGCATTTAAGACATTTTCAGTATTTTGTTTTAAGCATGTTTTGTTTTGAAATAATTGCTCGGGTCATCGAGCCATACCTGTTGATGTTGCGCATATTTCAATATGTGTTGATGTTACTTTACCCATATTTTAACCGCTTTTTGATGCTATTTGATCTTTAAAATGCCCAACATGGTTTAATTATTGGTTTTACGACTAATTGAGTTGTGTGTGGTGAATTAGGGTGTTTGGAGTGCAAAAATATGAAGAAAAGGTGCTCTAGGTAGAGGAAGAGAGATTGGATGCGTCGCATCCAATCTAGAAAAAGATCAGATTTCGTGCACCCTTAGCAGTGAAGTCGGCCCATAGCATCCGCCTTAGCATCCGCACCTGGGCAAAGCTGAGAAGCGGAGGACGAGGTGGATGCGAAGCATCCACCCTAGCATCAATCCCTGAAGCTAATTTGGATTAGAAATAGGAGAACTTTGGCCCACGACTTTTGTACACAATATATAAGCCAAAAACGCCTCTTTTAGGTCATCTAACATATTGGGAAGGGGAAAAAAGCCACGATAAAGCTGTGGAGGCCGGAATTCATCAAGTTCCATCTTTCTCCCACCAAACTTAGTAATTTTTATGTTTCTTTGTATGATTTGTTGTTTGGCTACCATGTCTATATGGAGCTAAACTTCACGTTCTAGGGTTGTGGTTCTTTCATGACTATTGTTATTCGGATATTGATTTTGACTTCTTGATTTATCATATTAGTTTATTTATTCAATCTTGCACTTAATTATTTAATTGCTTGATCACCAATTGAATATTATCTACGAATCTAGAATTGAACTCGAAAGTGGGAATTCTATATTGCATATAGGATTGAGTAGGGCAAGTTCTTGAACTCGGGCATCGGGGAACGGATTCGTGGTTAGGATAGACATATACCTAATTGCCTTGCTTGGTTGATTTACAGGAATTATAAATGCGTTCTTGTTGATTCTAACTCCATAGACATATAGGCGTTAGGTTAGCTTGAATAGGCGAGTAAGAACTCGACAGATTCTTATGAGCAATATTAACCCTGTCAACCAATAAGCTAGATAAATTAGTCGGTCAATTCAATTGAAGAATACAATAGGATTGTTAGATAGCCCATAACCCTAGATCGTTTTCATTACATTGATATCATAAAAATCTGCTCTTTCTCTGTTCAAAGTTCATTATTTATATTTTTTTATTTAATTAGTTTAGAATAAAATATTTTTAGATTTAATTCTTGTTTAGATAATTAGGATAGTCTAATTTAGTTAATAGTTAATCATAAGTCCTCGTGGGTTCGACATCCGACTTTTAGTCACTTTATTACTTGACGACCGCGTATACTTGCGTGAGTGTGTTTGGTCGCAACACCTATTTGAGGCGCCGTTGCCGGGGACTTAGAAATTTGCTATTTTTCTAGATTAGACATTTTTTTTTATCTATTCATGTTTTTTTATTATTTTATTTTAGTTAGTATTTTTTATTTATTTTAGCATGGCATCTTGGAATAAAAATTGTTCGAATGATGGTTATTCTTATTTTGATGATCCTTGTCCATATTGTGGAGGACCCCACTGGTGGAAAAATTGTCAGAATGTTCCCAGGAGCGAGTTGTGCGCACAATCTCAATCCTTTGAGTGGAATATTTGTAATATGTGTGGTGGTCAAGATGGCCATTGGGATGGTTGTCCTAATCCTGTTCATCCTTCTCTGAGCCCTTATTATGATCTTTCTAATGATGTTTCTGAGTTTGATAGGGGCAATGAAGTGCAGGATATGGAGCCTGATGCATATATTAGGGATATTCTGAGGCAAGTAGCAGAGCAACAGGATGAACTCAAAAAAGATATGAAAAGAATGAGGGCAGCAATCACAAGAATGAAGGCCAATATGGAAGAATTGAATGAAGAGAGCGAGTACCAGCAAGAGAAAATTTTTGAAAAAGAGGAGATTTTGAGCCAAACTTGGCTGGTAGAACAGGCTGAAAAGTTAGAAATATATGAAGCTCAACGTGAGGAACTTACTGATGGGATGAGACACTTTATAGAGGGAAGATCTAAACTGGGACAAGGGATCGATAAATTTGTCACTACTATTCACGACTTGCAAGATAAATTAAATGCAAAGGTTGTTGCGTCTATCGCCCAACAAAATAGTAATGAGTTGTCAGAAGCTGAAAAGGAGCTTATACGCCAAATTGAAGAGCTAAAAGTGGAGAGCCAATCATTCGAGCATATTTCTGTTGATGATGCCCATGTTGAGAAAAGTACACTAGAGCCATGCGAGATAGCAGATAATGTTATATTTGAAGACTCTAATGTGTGCACATATGAGGATATAAATAGTAATACAATTCTAAAGTTGGGGCGTGTTGGTCCTCATTCTAAACATTTTTCGACATTGTATTTGGATGATGACATGGAAATCGAGTCATCTAAGCCTTTGGAGGAGTCAATGGAAGAGGAACAGGATGCCTATATTTTTGAAATTGTTGTGCCAAAAAGCAAAAATTACATTCCTCATCTAAAGGCCAAGAAGTGTAGAGTGAAAAATTTATTACTTGGCCTGGTTATCTTTGTAGCCCCACCACTGGAGCATAGCCGCAAACTGGATGCCATGTTAGGGGCGCAATTCATAAGTTCGAGGTGGAGGCAAAAAGTAGTTCACGTCGTGCCGCGACGTTAAATAAGGCGCTTGTTGGGAGGCAACCCAGCTTTACTGCTTTTTTTATTTTTGTTTACTTTCTATTTTATTTTATTTTATTTTTATTATTTTATAGTATTTATTTTTGTTTTGTAGGATTATGAGCATAGGAAGCAAAGCCATTAGAATAGTGCAAAAGCGAGCTAGATGGTGAGGACTAAGTGTGGGGTTCCCACACAAAGGACGATACCTGGGAAAAGTCTGAGTACCTCGTGAGCCGCTATTGCTTCGGCCTTTGGCCTACCAGGGAGTCTCGTTTACCCTCTTATTATTTATAGTGTGCATTGAGGACATTGCAAAATTTTAAGTGTGGGGTGAGGAGATCGTTTAGATGAGTTTCTGTGCTATTTTAGTTTAGTTGTAGTACTCATTCTTAAGTGTAGTAGCTTTTGTGAAAAAAAAAATGAAAAATTAGAAAAATTGGACGTTTCCCGACGATTGATCTCCTAGACAGTTTTCTTGAGGGATTAAAGTCTAAACAAAAATCTAAAAATATATCTTTTAGCTTTTTTTAGGTAGTAATAATCCCCTGTGGTTTTTCTTTGTGCCTCGGTTCTTTTCCATGGGATGTAGTTTGAACCGGGTAGTTTTTTTTCCGAGTAGATTAGGAATTTAGGAAATAAAAGGAGCAAGAATGATGAACCTAGGTGCCCTTGATGATGCCTTGTTAAATTGGATAGCATGTTTTGTGGCGCCTATGTCTCGTTTACATGACTTATGTTCACCTTGTGTTTAATACTTAATATCTCGTGGCTCCGTGAATACTTGCATTGCTTGAGAGTCGGAATGTGATCGTCCTTAGTGAGTCATGTGCCATGTGTGATGAGGTTTTTGTGTAGTCCATGTATTGTACTTGTGTCTAGAACTTGCCCGGTATATGAGTTGAAGCGAAATTTGAGGTGATGCTCGGTTTGAAAAATGATTTTAGGCTTTTTTTGATATTTTTGAGCTTATTGCTTATCACAAATAAAATCTATCCCTAGTTAACCCTTTTGAGCCTGTAGACCTTTTATTTGGTACCCACATTACAAGCCTATACCCTTTTTATTCTTAATTGACATTGTTTTGATCCTTTTACCTCTTAAAGCACTTTAATTGTTAGATGAGCGCTAAAAGAAGTAAGAAGGGACTAAGTGTGGGGTGACTTTTGAGTGGAACCAATGAAAGAAAGAAGGGTGCACTTATTTTGTAAAATAATACACCACTAGCGGAAATTGAAAGAAAAAAAAAAGAAGAGAAAAATCTGGAAAAAAAAGAAAGAAGGAAAAATAGAAATGAATAAATTGTTGTCTTGTTCTTGCTAGTGGGTATGAACTAAAGTAGTGCTTAAAGAAGAAGGGACTGTTTTTAGGGGTGATATTGTTTGTGAAATTGAAGTGGTGTTGAAGAAAATACGCTTAAAGTAATTTCGTGATGTATTAAAGTGCTTAGGAGGGTGAGTCACTATTCCTTAAATATATCCTACCCGTCCCTTAGCCCACAGTACAACCATGAAAAAGTCCTAATTGATTTTAGATCGAGCGAGCTTACATTAGTAGAGATTTACATTAAGGGCAAGCCTATGGTACCAATTTCATGCATGTGACTTCTTTGTGAGAGTGAGCGATTTTCTTTGATATATGTGAGTCATTAAAATATATTTGATCATGAGATTCGAATGTGTGGATTGAACTCGCTCTCTTGTTCTTGTTGTGAGGGCACATGGTTTCACGAGGGATAGGTAACGTTATTAGACTTCTCTATGATGTTGGGTGTTCAAGCCATGAGTGCATAGTGACATTGAGTCGGTTTTTGAGGTTAGGATTGTTGTGAGCATGTTGTCTTTGTTCGAATATTTTTAAAGAATGGCATAAGTAAAGGGAAGGGTATGTGATGCATAGCCTAGAGCCTAATTGTAGCAAATAACCATGGTCATATGTGTAGTGTGCTTTGAATGATAAGAGCTTAATTTTGTTTCGTCTACTATAGTGATGGTTTGTTCGAGGACGAACAAAGGTTTAAGTGTGGGGTAGTGATGTTGGGCATATTTCGATATGTGTTGATGTTACTTTACCTATATTTTAACCGCTTTTTGATGCTATTTGATCTTTAAAATGCCCAACATGGTTTAATTATTGGTTTTATGACTAATTGAGTTGTGTGTGGTGAATTAGGGTGTTTGGAGTGCAAAAATATGAAGAAAAGGTGCTCTAGGTAGAGGAAGAGAGATTGGATGCGTCGCATCCAATCTAGAAAAAGATCAGATTTTGTGCACCCTTAGCAGTGAAGTCGGCCCATAGCATCCGCCTTAGCATCCGCACCTGGGCAAAGCTGAGAAGCGGAGGACGAGGTGGATGCGAAGCATCCACCCTAGCATGCGAAGCTGAGAAGTGGAGGACGAGGTGGATGCGACGCATCCACCCTAGCATCAATCCCTGAAGCTAATTTGGATTAGAAATAGGAGAACTTTGGCCCACGACTTTTGTACAATATATAAGCCAAAAACGCCTCTTTTTGGTCATCTAACATATTGGGAAGGGGAAAAAAGCCACGACAAAGCTGTGGAGGCCGGAATTCATCAAGTTCCATCTTTCTCCCACCAAACTTAGTAATTTTTATGTTTCTTTGTATGATTTGTTGTTTGGCTACCATGTCTATATGGAGCTAAACTTCACGTTCTAGGGTTGTGGTTCTTTCATGACTATTGTTATTCGGATATTGATTTTGACTTCTTGATTTATCATATTAGTTTATTTATTCAATCTTGCACTTAATTATTTAATTGCTTGATCACCAATTGAATATTATCTACGAATCTAGAATTGAACTCGAAAGTGGGAATTCTATATTGCATATAGGATTGAGTAGGGCAAGTTCTTGAACTCGGGCATCGGGGAACGGATTCGTGGTTAGGATAGACATATACCTAATTGCCTTGCTTGGTTGATTTACAGGAATTATAAATGCGTTCTTGTTGATTCTAACTCCATAGACATATAGGCGTTAGGTTAGCTTGAATAGGCGAGTAAGAACTCGACAGATTCTTATGAGCAATATTAACCCTGTCAACCAATAAGCTAGATAAATTAGTCGGTCAATTCAATTGAAGAATACAATAGGATTGTTAGATAGCCCATAACCCTAGATCATTTTCATTACATTGATATCATAAAAATCTGCTCTTTCTCTGTTCAAAGTTCATTATTTATATTTTTTTATTTAATTAGTTTAGAATAAAATATTTTTAGATTTAATTCTTGTTTAGATAATTAGGATAGTCTAATTTAGTTAATAGTTAATCATAAGTCCTCGTGGGTTCGACATCCGACTTTTAGTCACTTTATTACTTGACGACCGCGTATACTTGCGTGAGTGTGTTTGGTCGCAACACCTGTTTGACGTTTTCAAGATTTATCTAAATGCATTGTTGTTTTTCGTATTTATTTTTATTCTTTACGTTTTTCTCTACAACATTATTATTACCTATCCCGATGAACTTACGACTGTGACATGTAATAAGACAACGCAACATAAGGATAATGATTTATAGTATCTGGAAGGGGATATAATACCCTAGGAAATTGTCATAGAAGGAATATTGGCATGGACAGGGTATGAGCCTGGCAAAGGTCTTGGTAAGAATCTCCAGGGGATCACCAAACCAATACAGCTAAAGCGTCACGGCATAACTTTTGGGCTTGGGTATGAATACACCCGGCACGAGTATCAGAATTGGTCGCCACCATGGCGTGGTCCTTATTACCCTCTAGAGCAACCAGTACCACATTTGAGCCAGTCATTTCATCAAGCTTACATGATGTGGGAGTCCGAAGAAGATGAAGTTCTAGCCGGTATAAGGAATCTGTTTCTGGATGATGAAGACATGGATTGCAGTACGATAGTTGAGGAGGAGGAGGAGGAGGAGGGAGGCCTCATTATTCAGACTGTGGAGAAGGGAGCTGTTCTCAAGAACTGGACTGCTGCACCATCAAGGGCCCATCGAGTTCCTGGGTAGCCTGGCAATTAGCATCATTTATTTTAAAAGCAATTTTTATGAGCATTTAATACATTTTCAGTATTTTGTTTTAAGCATGTTTTATTTTGAAATAATTGCTCGGGTCATCGAGTCGTACTTGTTTGACGTTTTCAGGATTTATCTAAATGCATTGTTGTTTTTAGTATTTATTATTATTCCTTACATTTTTCTCTACAACATTATTATTACCTATCCCGATGAACTTACGACTGTGACATGTAATAAGACAACACAACATAAGGATAATGATTCAGAGGATCTGGAAGGGGATATAATACCCGAGGAAATTGTCAGAGAATTGGAAAACTTTGAAAACAAGCCCAAGTCCAATTTGGATGAGACTGAAACAGTTAATCTAGGAGAATCCGAAACAATCAAGGAAACACATGTAAGCATTCACCTGTCACCATCATAGAAAGAAGAATACAATCATTTCCTGAAGGAATATGAGGATATCTTTGCATGATTCTATGATGATATGACCGGTTTGAGCACGTCCATAGTGGCTCATAAACTACCTACCAACCCAATGTGTCCGCCGGTAAAGCAGAAGGTCAGAAAGTTCAAGCCAGATATGAGTTTGAAAATCAAAGAAGAAGTAACCAAGCAGATCAAAGCTAAGGTTCTCAGAGTGGTTAAATATCAAACTTGGTAGGCTAACATCGTGCCAGTTCCGAAGAAGGATGGGAAAGTTAGAGTATGCGTCGATTATTGGGAACTAAACAAAGCAAGTTCCAAAGATGATTTCCCGTTACCCAACATACACATACTGATTGACAACTGCGCCAAGCATGAACTCCAATCCTTTGTGGATTGCTTCACGGGATATCATCAGATCTGGATGGATGAAGAGGATGCCGAAAAGACAGCTTTTATCACACCATGAGGGGTGTACTGCTATAAAATGATGTAGTTTGGTCTGAAGAATGCTGGGGCCACTTATATGAGAGCCATAAAAACTATTTTCCACGACATGACACAAGGAGATAGAGGTATATGTGGATGACATCATCATCAAATCCAAGAAAAGTACATATCACATAGCAGACTTGAGGAAATTCTTTGATCGACTTCGGAGGTACAATTTAAAATCGAATCCCGCAAAATGTGCCTTCGGGGTCCCTGCAGGAAAACTATTAGGGTTCATCGTCAGCTGCCGAGGAATTGAGCTAGACCCATCAAAGGTCAAGGCTATCTAGGATTTGCCATATCCAAAGAACAAGAAATACGTGATGTGCTTCTTGGGACGTCTTAATTACATCATCCGCTTCATAGCACAATCAACTATGATCTGTGAGCCGATTTTCAAAATGTTAAAGAAGGATGCCGCAATCAATTGGACTAAAGACTGCCAAAACGCATTTGACAGAATCAAAGAATATTTGTCAACACCGCCAGCCATGGTCCTGCCAGAACCTAGTAGACCACTGCTACTCTATCTCTCCGTATTAGATGGGGCTTTCGGTTATGTCTTGGGACAACACGACGAGACGGGAAGGAAAGAACAAGCCATATACTGTCTGATTAAGAAGTTCACACCCTACGAAGCATGGTATTCTTTGCTGGAACGCACCTGCTTTGCTTTGACATGGATAGCCCAGAAACGGAGGCACTACTTCTGTGCCTATACCACATATCTCATATCAAGGATGGATCCTCTGAAGTACATCTTCCAGAAACCCATGCCTACAGGGAAGCTGGCAAAATGGCAGATATTGTTGAGTGAATTCGACATCGTCTATGTGACTCAGAAGGCAGTTAAGGGACAAGCATTAGCGGATCATCTTGCGGAAAATCCTGTAAGAGGAGAATACGAACCACTAAAAATGTATTTTCCTGATTAAGAAGTATCATTCGTAGGAAAAGATATCGCCGAAGCCTACGACGAGTGGATAATGTTTTTCGATGGAGCCTCAAACTTCAAAGGAGTGGGTATTAGAGCTGTTTTGGTGTCAGAAATAGGTCAACATTATCTGGTATCCGCGAAACTCAAATTTCCATGCACTAATAATATGGCAGAATATGAGGCTTGCATATTGGGGCTCAATTTGGCCGTTGACATGAATATCCAGGAATTACTAGTAATTGGTGATTCAAATCTTCTGGTACATCAAGTGTAGGGAGAATAGGCTACAAAGAATACCAAGATATTACCATATCTATATAATGTGCAAGAGATGATGATGAGGTTCATGAAGATAGAGTTTAGACATGTCCCGAGAATCCAGAATGTGTTCGCAGATGCATTGGCCACTTTGTCCTCCATGATACAACATCCGGACAAGAATTTCATCAACCCCATTCTGGTAAGGATTCATAATCAGCCAGCTTACTGCGCTCATGTTGAAGAAGAAGCAAACGGGAATCCATGGTTCCATAATATCAAGGAGTACTTGGAAAAAAAATAGTACCCGGAGCATGCAAATCATACTCTAAAACGCACGCTTCGAAGATTGTCCAACCATTTCTTCCAAAGTGGAGGAATTATGTACAGAAGGACTCTAGACTTAGGATTATTACAGTGTGTTAAAGCCAAGGAAGCTTCCAAACTGCTCAAAGAGATACACTCTGGAACTTGCGAACCACACATGAATGGTTTTGTTTTAGCCAAGAAGATACTGAGGGCAGGTTATGTTTTGATGACTATGGAAACAGACGGCATCAGGTATGTCCAGAAATGTCATCAGTGTCAAATACACGCAGATATGATACGGGTGCCGCCAAATGAACTCAATGCAACGAGTGCACCTTGGCCTTTTGCCGCTTGGGGAATGGACATCATTGGACCAATCAAGCCTGCCACTTCAAACGGGCACATGTTCATTTTAGTGGCCATAGACTACGTCACAAAATGAGTCAAAGTTGCATCCTACAAAGCTGCAACCATGAAAGTCGTCACAGATTTTGTCAGAGATCGTATTGTTTGCCGATTCGGGGTTCCAGAGTCCATCATCACTGACAATGCTGCCAATCTCAACAGTGACCTAATGAAAGCTATGTGTGGTACCTTTAAAATCAAGTACAAGAATTTCACAGCATACAGGCCTCAAATGAATGGAGTCGTGGAGGCCGCAAATAAGAATATCAAGAAGATACTAAGGAAGATGGTAGAGAACCACAAGCAATGGCACGAGAGGTTACCATTTGCCTTATTGGGTACCGGACCACAGTCCGCACATCAACCGGGGCAACTCCCTATTTGCTGGTCTACGGAACCGAAGATGTCATTCCTGCCGAAGTTGAAATTCCTTCTTTAAGAATTATACAAGAAGTTGAACTCAGTGATGATGTCCAGAGCTTTCAACAAAAGGTTCAAACCTAGACATTCACACTGGGGCAGCTGGTATTGAAGTGGATCTTCCCGCATCAAGATGAAGCCAAAGGGAAATTTTTGCCTAATTGGTAAGGGCCCTACATGGTTCACCGAGTACTAACAGGAGGAGCACTCATACTAGCAGAAATTGACGGAGACGTTTGGCTAAAGCCTATCAATTCAGACGCAGTCAAAAGATATTATGTTTAGAATGTTCGCATTTCTTCATCTGATTTAACTGAACTATGCTTGACCTGATTCCTGTTTAAGAGGGGATACATAGGCAGCTCTGTGGGTTCGGTCATAATTCAATAAAATTCTTATTTTCCCCACAATCAGAAACTGGGGAAGAATTTTGAGGAGGACCCTCAAAATTCCGGGGCAAGCTCAGCCAACAGCACCGTGTGCGGAATATCCAAAAAGTCGTCTGAATAACTGGGGCGGAATTTTGAGGAGGACCCTCAAATTTCTATGGCAAGAAGGTCACAATGTCTCTGATAATGTCACAGTTACTAGTTCATCTAATTTATTTAATATTACTGTGTTTTAAATAACTATGCATACATATTTTTCGGAAAGCTTTATTTTTAGCCAGATGTTACCCATGGTAACTCGAGCAGGATTTCAATGCAGAGTAAAGTAAAGCAAGCAGGCGGAGGCACAAACTGACCTCCCCGTAAAACTCACAATTTTCCTTTGGATACAGGAACAAGGAATAGCCGCGAGTACGTGCACACCTTAGAATCACTATCTTCATAACAACAAAGCTACCAAACGCAAACATATCTCCAGCTAAGAAATACTCTACTATCACTTATTATCTATTCATTGCATGAGACTAAGCATTGTCTCTATTTTGCATGAGGCTAAGATCTGCCTCCTTAATTGCACAAGGCTAAGCTCTGCCTTTCCTATTGCATGAGACTAAGAATTGTCTCCCATCTTGTATGAGGCTATGCCATGCCTCCTCAATTGCACAAGGCTAAGCTCTGCCTTTCCTTTTGCATGAGACTAAACATTGTCTCCATTTTTCATGAGGCTAAGCTCTGCCTCCTTAATTGCACAAGGCTAAGCTCTGCATTTCCTATTGCATGAGACTAAGAATTGTCTCCCATCTTGCATGAGGCTAAGCCCTACCTCCTTAATTGCATAAGGCTAAGCTCTGCCTTTCCTATTGCACGAGACTAAGCATTGTCTCCATTTTGCATGAGGCTAAGCCCTGCCTCCTCAATTTCATAAAGCTAAGCTCTGCCTTCCCAATGCACAAGACTAAGCATTGTCTCCAATATTGCACGAGATTAAGAATTGTCTCCCATCTTGCATGAGGCTAAGCCCTGCCTCCTTAATTGCATAAGGCTAAGCTCTGCCTTCTCAATGCACGAGACTAAGCATTGTCTCCAATCCTGCATGAGACTAAGCATTGTCTCTAACCTTTCACAAGACTAAGCATTGTCTCCAATCTTGCACAAGACTAAGCATTGTCTCTCCTTGCATAACCACAAATGATGCGATGTTCAAAACCTTGCATTATTCTCTTCTCTTGGGGCTAAGCTCTGCCCCCGGTTCTACACAAGACTAAGCTCTGTCTTGTTTCATCTCAAGCATCATGTATTTGCATCTCATGGGCTGAAGCATTGCCAAATTTTTCAACGGCGACATAGTCAAAAGGCATCATCCTCATAGCCGGAATACACCATTCCATGGCATGAGGATCTCTCAATATTGCACATCATTATTCAAAGGCATCATAGTTCGGAGGCACCATCTTCATAGCCCGAGAACATCATTTCATTACCTGCGAATCCCCTATCTCACAATTCATGGCCCGAGACATCACGGTTTAAGGACATCATCCTCACCATCCAAAGACGATCTCTATAGTCCAGAGGGAATTTGCATCATGCTTAAATTTATGCAATAATCTATATGTATTTGTATGCATCGTATTTTGAGTTTGCAGGTGATCCAAGAAGTAACCGTTCTTTTAACTGGAGCAATCTTCGCTCCGGTTTCCATTCAACGTTCATGTCCAGTAATTATTTCAAACGTAACCAACCACGTATGTTACCCATTTCCATCTGATAACCATTCAAATATACATAACCATTTCCAGATACATCCGTTTACAATCCCGATATTGTCCTATTCAGAATATCTTGTCCGTTCTTACAGTAACTCCATCGGTTTATTCCACCGTTGGATCCAGAACTACACATTGCCTGATTCCTGTAAAACCAGGGATATGTAGGCAGCTCAGAAACTAGGGTATGGCCTATATTTTTCAAAATCACCTCATTCGGTCAAAATCGATCATCATTTCTTTACCCGACAACTCTTTTATCTTTCCCGGGTAAAGAAGGGCAGTTGTTGATACCCAATTTTTCCCTCATATTTTCCAAATATGTATATATATATATATATATATATATATATATATATATATATATATATATACCTTCAAAATAGCGCATATGCATCATCATTTGATTTACAAGCATACACACAAGTATTTTTCATAATTTTTCATAATTTTTAAAGACTTTAAATCAATTTATTTCTGCATTTTTATTATATAAATATTCAATAATTACCCTATAAATTATTTTTATGATGATTTAATCATCTAAACTTATCATTTATACCAATATGAGGTTTTAAATATCTTCAGTGCATTTATCATAATTACATTTTGCATCTTTTAGGGCAAAATTGCATATTTTGCAATAATAGCCCATATGCATATATATATATTTACATTATTCATACAGAAAATGACTTTTTATATTTTTATAATGTTAATCATTTTCATGCACAAATGATATTTTCGTTATTTATTAATTATTTTATAAATTATTTATTTGTTAAATAGTGGGTATTTAAAATCTAGCCCTAAAATCCCCTATTTTCGGATTTAACCCAACACCCTTACACCATCCCAATACCCTTGGCCCAAGACCCATTAGCCCAATCCCCATACCCATTTAAACACCCGACCCAGGACCCCTTTAAATCGTGACCGTTGATCTCTAAGATTAACGGTCTACGTTACACTCTCCCCTTTAAACCAACCTAAACCCCTAACCCTAATCATTTTATACCACCTCGCTGCCCTGGAATTCCCTCGTCTCTCATCTCTTATGAACCCTAGCCGACGTTCCTATCAAAACCCCCAAAATCCGGCCCCAAAATGGAATCCACCATGGATTCCCTTACCTTATTTACCTCTCCTCACCACTAGCCACTCGTTTATGATCTTACTTAGTTGCTTGCCTAACATGGCAAGCAAATCTTGCCAAAATCGAACCAAATCGGTTCACACCTCTAATTTCTGTGGCTATTCTGTCTATGTTCATCATTGATGCTTTGTGAGTAACGAATATTCTTCATATCTGTTGATGATTCTTACCTACCCCAAATTAGGGTTTTCAAACCCTTTCAATCGGACCAAAATAGGTCTGATTTTCTAATTTTTAATGTTATTCCGCTTCTATTCATCTTATTTTGTGCGATTTTTACTTTATTTTCCACTGATTTCACACTTTTTCTAAAACTAGGGTTTGAAACTTTCTCCTTTTTCTTACTAATTTTGTGAATCTTTCCTTTCTGTGTTCGATTACTTTCTTTCCTTATGTTTTCCCTGATTTTTACTTTAATATTTTTTTAAATATTCTGAATAATTTTTGTTTTGGTATTATTTGTGTTTCCTTTAATATTTGCTTAAATATTCTGAATAATTTTTTATTTCGATATTATTTGTGTGTCCTTTAAAGTCTGCCTTAATAAGTCTGAACGATTTGTGTTTTGTTATGTCTGTGTATTTACCTTAAATATTCTGAATAATATCAGGTGTTTTCCAGATTTGCTGAATCCCTTGATTTGTGCCCTAAATTACTTATAACTGATTCTGAAATATTTGTCTTGCATATAACTGATTTGTTTCCATGTTTATGTGTTGATTTCTATCACTATATATACTCTTCCCACATTCCCTTTTAAAAGGACCTTCGACTACTTTCTGAACTCACTATAGACTTACTAGACCTAAGGTTATTCTGATTTTGTATTCTATACTTTAACTTTGGCCGGCTGGAAGCCAAGGCCAGTCAGCTCTGAAATCTTGCTATATACTGTGGGCTTCCATACTTTGTGCATTTTTTTTCGCTTAACTGGTGAGTCACCTAACTTCTGCACTTTCATTCTTACATGTCCCTGATTTGTATAGGTGATTACTACTGAATTTGTTATCCAATATGCATTGGAAGGGTGTTTAAGTATAGCTCTATCAAATCTGTATGTTTTAGTCCCTTTAACACTTAATTGCTCCTAATGATATATGTGCTGAACTTATTTAAGGTTTATCCAGTTAGTGTATCAATCCTTGAATGCCTATGAACATGTTTATCCCCTTACCCTGAACCCCTGCAGTGAATGCCTCACATTTGTGACTCTTATTACTAGTTATAATCTGCCTCTTTGCTATTATGTTAACATGATCACTTGATCCCACACCCCCTCTAGTGTTTGTTTGAAATTTGGAATAGCTGTCTCATCATGTTCGAATTGCTGCTTTATCCTTTGATACAAACTGGGTCATCTTTGGTTAGATCATTATAACAAAGTTACCTTCTACTTAACATGATTTTACTGAGTGTGTGTGTGTGTGTCTTGACTTATGACTGTAAGCATGATGCCCTCCCCCCTTCTATGATGTTGTTCTGGTTTTCTTGATAATAACACTAGGTTATGTACTTAACATGATTCAGCATGCTTTAACTCATTCTACACCTATGACTTTGCCAAACTTGCAAACATGTTCTTTGCCAACTTTTAGCATGTGACTGCTACTGTGCTGAGTTTGAAACCTGTTTATCAGTTTCATTAAACTGGTTCTTTTTTTAAAGTTCTATTTAAGTGTCTACTTATTGACTCAATTTGGTCATGTCTGTTTAAATCCTCAATTTCTGTCTTCTCAATTTTGGTTTTTCTTTCTCTGTCACCTAAGCTCTTTTAAATCCTATTCTTAGCCAATACTGCGCAAGCTCTGTCCTTTGGCCTCCCTAGTGTGAGCACTGCTCAGGGTTCATTAGAGACCCTTGTGAACTTTGATACATTAGGATTTGGTCCCTAATCCCTCCTCTAGACTATTCTTGTTAACCACCCTAGTGTGAGCACTGCCCTGGGTTCTTGAAGCCCTTGGAAACTCTGACACACTAGGGCCTTGGTTCTATATGCTCAACTCTATCTTGTGCTCACTGGGTGAATCATTCAATTCCCGACTGTTGTATGTCTATGAGTGTGTAACTTGGAGACTGTTGTGATTAGTGAGAATAAAGGCCAGGCATGTCCAGGCGTATTTTGGGCCTTCTGTAGGCTCCCTATAGTTATTCTCCTCTGTAATTCATGCTATTCATTCTGGGTCTGTAATAATTATTGTAATAATATTTGGGGTATTAGTGAAATTGGGAAAGGTATTTTTATCTTATATTTGCAATAAATGGGGTAGAAATCCTGCCTATAGGTTCAATAATGTGTGTTTAGTTATCGTGTATTAGAAATCATGCCTTTAGGTGTCCTATTATGTTCAGTCATTATATGTTAGCAATCATGCATATGGTTTCAATACTTGGTTCAATTGTGTTCTATGTCTGCTTATTAGAAACCATGCCTATAGGGAATTGTATGATTCAATATGCGTTTACATGCTGCCCTATTCACAAATTGTAGAGATCATGTTTATAGGATCTAAAATCGGATTAAATTATAGAAAGCATGCCTATAGGTCTGAATCAGTTTAATTATCATCTTGCTCATTTATTCAGGAGTTCTAGACACACTAGAAAATATGCCTATAGGACTAAATAAGTAATTCTGAATATCCTTACGTGATTACCATTATTTATTATTGAGTAGAACACCTAGACATCATGCCTATAGGTTTAATCCCCTTATGCTTAAAATCAGTAGGCAAATTATGTACGTTTCTGGAAATCATATTTAGGAAATGGCTTTTGCGTGTAGATGTTTGCTCATTAATTTGGTATCACATAGAGATCCTGCCTATAGGATTCTGCAAGCTTAACTCATTAAAATCTATCAATGTTAATCAGTTTGGCGTGCATTTGTTGTCTAAATGCGGAGGCTAACTTGAGCCCTTATTTGCTTATATGTGAAAGTACTAAATGTTTTGTTTGTCGCTTAGTATTTTCTCTTTTGAGCAACCTACGTTAAGGTCTAGAACCACCCTGAAATAGAGGTCCAAATGCCTCCTGGACCATAGGCATGGGACGGGTAGTGCACGCATAGAGTACAACTTAGAATTGACTAGTGCGCTTTAGGTAAACAACTTAAAGATAGTAATCGGGTAGCAGGAGATGATAGTCTGTGCCCGCTGAATAATAGGAGTAAACACCCCATCTTGAGGGAATTACGAAGTATTATTTATGTTGCACGGGGTGATTTTTTAGGCTAAAAAACTTAGGACCCCCCCTTCCTTTGTTTAAAGTCAATCATTTTATTTTCCCAAATTGCTTCCCTTCTCTTAGACTAATTCATATAATTCGAGTTCGGCTGGGACCCACCGTTCTGAACCTCGAGGAGTGCCTAATACCTTCTCCTCAAGGTAATTTGAGCCATTACCCAATCTTTGGTGACGCGAACTGCTTAATCCAGAGTTATTTGCAAAATAGGTGCCCTAACGCACCTTAATCCGTTAGGTGGCGGCTCTTTCTTTTAGTACCCTTCCTTTAAAATAGTTGTCACGACGTCGAAGCCCGATTTCGCAAGAAAGAAGAGGCGCGACAATAGCACCCTGGCGCAGCTGCTCAAACTCCATGCGCCATGAGTCCCTGAGGCTCTGAGGGACATACTCTCTCAAAAACATGTCCGAGAACTGAGTCCATGTAAGTGAAGCTGCCTCAGCCGGACTAATCAACTCATAAGCACGCCACCACTGATAGGTTGCTCCTCTAAGCTGGAATGTAGTAAAATAAACCCCACTCGTCTCCGCTAAACTTATAGTACGGAGAATACGATGACACTCCTCCAGAAAACCCTGAGCATCATTTGTAGCCAATCCGTTGAAGGTAGGTGGGTGGTACTTCTTGTACCTCTCATGTCTGAGCTGCTCCACCTCAGAAGCTGTTGTCCTAACCTCGGGATGAGCTGGAGCTACCGGCTGCATTGGTACAATCTCTGGAACCTGGTCGACCTGAACCCGCTGCTCTGGAGTACCGGTGACGGGAGTGTGTGCTCCTCCCTCGGCCTGAGATGTGGCAGAAGCAAGTGAAATCAAACCAGCCTGAGCTAAGGTGCTGAACATGCTCAGAAACTGGGCTAGAGTCTCCTGGAGGGCTGGTGCAGAAACAGGTACCTCAGGTGTCTGCCCTCCAGCTGGGGCTACTGGGGGCTCCTCTGTAGCAGCTCGTGCGGGTGCTCTGGTTGCACCACGTGGACGTCCTCGGCCTCTACCCCGGCCCCGACCTCTCGTGTCTATAGCAGGGGGCGCGGGTGCCTGGTTATCAGATCTGCTTGTACATGTCCTCATCATCTGTGAGAAAACAGAATACAAAAGTTTAGATTATTTTTAAGTCAACAATCTTTCGCACGAAACGGAATCAAAGTAGTGAAATTTTCATAACAGTTCCATAGCCTCCCGAAGATAAGTACAGACATCTCCATACCGATCTGCGAGACTCTAATAAACTGGCTTGTGACTCACGATACCTATGAACCTAGGGCTATGATACTAACTTGTCACGACCCAATTTCCCCTCCGTATGACGTTGTGATGGCACCTAGTCTCTACGACTAGGTAAGCCTAATATTTTGCGGGACAATGAGATGAAAACATAAATTTAATAACTAACTGGGTACCATACCGCTTGACATGTACATTAATCAACTATTCAAAAATACACAGCAAATTCCCAAAACCCGGAACATCATGAATCACAAACTACAGAAGGAAGTCTAGTATCTATATACATCAGAGTCTAACAAAAGAAAAATACAAAAGATAATGGACATGGGAAGAGTACAAGGGGACTCCGAGGTCTGCGGATGCGGCATATATACCTTGAAGTCTCCAAAGTTGTCCCGGATCACTAATAGTGCGGCTGATAAGGAGCACCTGGATCTGCACACGAAAAACATGTGCAGAAGAGTAGCATGAGTACACCACAATCGGTACCCAATAAGTGCCAAGCCTAACCTCGGTCGAGTAGTGATAAGGTCAGGTCAGGGCCCTACTGGTATATATATAATAAAACAAGATAGAATGAAATACCGTAGTAAAATAAAGACTGAAATTTAACAAGAATGAAATCATAAAAGACAACAGCTCAGTACGCAGAGATAACAATAGGGGATTTCCCGAGATACTGTCTCGTAGTCCCAAACGTAAATGTGTAGGGGGATCTCCCGGAATACCGTTTTGTAGTCCCAAAGTAAATATGCAGAACAGGAGGATCTCCCGGAATACCGTTCCATAGTCCTAAAGTAAATATGCAGTACAGGGGATCTCCCGGAATACCGTTCCATAGTCCTAAAGTAAATATGAAGTACAGGGGGATCTCTCGGAATATCGTTTCGTAGTCCCAAAGGAAATATGCAGTACAGGGGATCTCCCGGAATACCGTTCCATAGTCCCCAAAAGTAAATATGCAGCTCAAATAATAGAATTAACAGCTACAATGTGAAATCCTACAATTTAGACAAGGTACAAGTCAAGGAAAACTAGGAAATTCACTAAACATGCTGCACGAAGTTCAGATAAGCAATTAAGGCAAGTAGACATGCTATTCTAAGCTAACAAGATAATATACATGCTGATGTAACTCAAATAAGAAGGAAACAGGTTATTACTTAGCAGGAATCAGGTTTTTACAACAATTAGCCAGTGTACATACTCGTCACCTCACGTACACGGTGCTCAAATATCAAAACAGTACCAAATCCTAAGGGAATTTCCCCCACACAAGGTTATACAAGCCATTTACCTCGAACCAAGCTCAATCAATCGGTCACAATACCTTTCCCACGAATATCCGGCTCTGAATGGCTCAAATCTAGCCAAAAGCAATTGCATATTATAAATACAACCACAATAGACTCATCTAATTAATGAAATCAATACTTTAATAAAAATTCTGAAATTCGCCCTAAAAAGTCGACCCGAGCCCAGGTCTCGGAATCGAGTAAAAGTCACAAAATACGAACACCCATTCACTCAAGATTTCACTCGTACCAAAATTATCCAAACCCGATGTTTAGATCCTAATCAAAACTCAGAAATTTGGTTAGGGAACTCTTCCCCCCATTTTCCCAACTTTTCAATCCAAATCCGAAATTAAATGGAGGAAACAACTATAGATTAATGAAATACAACCAAAAATGAGTTAGGAATTGTTACCCCAAAGCTCTCTCTGAAAATCCCTCAAACAATCACCAATTTCCGAGCTCCCAAGTCCAAAAATGAAGAAATGAATAAAACCCTAGATTTGGCCCATTTTCTGCCAGTTAAACCGCACATGCGATCCAATAACCGCTTCTGTGGTACCGCTCTGCGGCTAAAGCTCTGCACCTGCAGAATTTCATTAAATTCCCCGGCTCCGCACCTGCGCACATATATCTGCATCTGCGGATGCGCTTCTGTGCTCAATTGTCCGCTTCTACGAAACTTGGCTTCCTCCCCAAATCCGCTTCTGCGATCTCTCTTCCGCAGATGCGGCACCGCTTCTGCGGCTTACTCATCGCACCTGCGACCACTGTCCCTCAAGATTCAAAATGCACCTGCGACCTCTTTCTCGCTTTTGCAGGACCGTACCTACGGACTTCCCATCGCATGTGCGAAAACACCAGAACCAGCAACTTCAGAATATGCACAAGTCAAATTTTCCATCCGTTAAGCACCCAAAACTCACTCGAGGCCCCCGGGACCTCAACCAAACATAACAACCAATCCTAAAACACTATACGAACTTAATCGAGCTCTCAAACAACCCCAAACAACACTAAAATCATGAATCATCCTCTGATTCAAACTTAAAGAACTTGGAATTTTTCAAATTCGACAACCAATGCCAAAACCTATCAAACCACGTCCGATTGACCCCAAATTTTGCACACAAGTCATATTTAATATTACGGACCTATTCTAACTTCTAGAATCGGAATCCGACCCTGATATCAGAAATTCCACTACCGGTCAAAATCTCTAAAAATTTGACTTTTGCCATTTCAAGCCTAAATGAGCTACAGACCTCCAAAACGAAATTCGGACACGCTCCTAAGTCCAAAATCACCCAACGGAGCTAACGAAATCGACGAAACTCCATTCCGGAGTCATCTTTACACAGTTCCGACTGCGGTCAAAATCCTAAGACTTAAGCTTCCGTTTTAGGGACTAAGTGTCCCAAAACACTCTGAAACAAAAACAAAACCTCCCGGCAAGTCACTTAAGCAGAAAAAGATACGGGGAAAACAGTTAATAGGGGATCGGGGCTATTACTCTCAAAACGACCGGCCGGGTCGTTACAAACACTCCCTTTCTTCGGATTATTGTCGACAATAAATTATTTTCACCCCTTAATGAGTCTTCTCCGAACACCACATGTGAGAGCCACATCCCACTCCTTCCCATTACATAGAAGCATTATTTTTACCGAAATAAGAGGAAGAAAGTCACAGATACTCTTTGGAAGAAACTGCAAGAACATAATGTAAAGATAGGGTTTAGGGTTCATTGCTAGTTGGGATAATCAATAGTTATCAAATCATGAAAAATAATATAAAAAATAATTTACCCACGTTTAATGTACGATCTAGGAAAGTTCATCCTAAACCATGGATAGAAATCATCTTCAATCCATCTGTTAGCATTCATGTTTAGAGTATCTATTTTTTTGGAGAGTTGGAAATGTTGTTTTACACTTTAGCTTGTGTTTAAGAAATATATAAAGAGTCAAAAAATTTAATTTCCCTCCAATCGTATTTTTACTTTTCCCTTTGTTTCCCTCCGAAAATTTGATTTGACATTTTAGTCCAAAAATGTCATCTTGTTTTCCCTCCTAATAAAGAAGCTAGAATACATTTTAGTCCTAAAATTTAATCATGTTTTTCCTCTTATTATAATTAAGATTAACCAATAAAAATAAATAGAAGTATATATTGACTATTATATAAACGGCCAATATGACCTTAATGAATGAAATTATATATTGGCTATGTATAACATAGGCCATATGACTATAACCTTAGTCAATGGACTTATGAATAACTATAGGCGGATACGTATGACCTTAATGAATGAAATTATATAAATAGTCAATACAACTATGAATCACAAAGATGTAATTAGCATAGGCCATATGACTATAACCTTAGGTAATGGACTTATATGGTTGCTATGAATAACTATAGGCCGATACATATGACCTTAATGAATGAAATTATATATTGACTATTATATAAATGGTCAATATAAATATGAATCACAACGATATAATTAACATAGGCCATATGAATAAATCCTTAGTCAATGGACTTATATGGTTGCTATAGGCCGATACGTATGACCTTAATGAATGAAATTATATATTGGCTATTATATAAACGGTCAATATAAGTATGAATCACAACGATGTAATTAGCATAAGCCATATGACTATAACCTTAGTCAATGGACTTATATAGTTGCTATGAATAATTATAGGCCGATACGTATGACCTTAATGAATGAAATTATATATTGGCTATCATATAAACTGTCAATATAACTATGAATCACAGAGATGTAATTAACATAGGCCATATGAATAAATCCTTAGTCAATGGACTTATATGGTTGCTATAGGCAAATACGTATGACCTTAATGAATGAAATTATATATTGGATATTATATAAACAGTCAATATAACTATGAATCGCAATGATGTAATTAGCATAGGCCATATGACTATAACCTTAGTCAATGGACTTATATAATTGCTATGAATAACTATAGACCGATACGTATGACCTTAATGAATGAAATTATATATTGAAAATTATATAAACGGTCAATATAACTATGAATCACAATAATATAATTAAAATAGGCCATATGAATAAATCCTTAGTCAATGGGCTTATATGGTTGCTATGAATAACTATAAGCCGATACGTATGACCTTAATGAATGAAATTATATATTGGCTATTATATAAACGATCAATATAACTATGAATCACAACGATGTAATTAACATAGGCCATATGAATAAATCCTTAGTCAATGGACTTATATGGTTGCTATAGGCCGATACGTATGACCTTAATGAATAAAATTATATATTGGCTATTATATAATCGGTCAATATAAGTATGAATCACAACGATGTAATTAGCATAGGCCATATAACTATAACCTTAGTCAATAGACTTATATGGTTGCTATGAATAACTATAGGCCGATACGTATGATCATAATGAATGAAATTATATATTGCTATTATATAAACTGTCAATATAACTATGAATCATAGAGATGTAATTAACACAGGCCATATGAATAAATCCTTAGTCAATGGACTTATATGGTTGCTATAGGCTGATACGTATGACCTTAATGAATGAAATTATATATTGGATATTATATAAACAGTCAATATAACTATGAATCGCCACGATGTAATTAGCATAGGCCATATGACTATAACCTTAGTCAATGGACTTATATAATTGCTATGAATAACTATAGGCCGATACGTATGACCTTAATGAATGAAATTATATATTGGTAATTATATAAACGGTCAATATAACTATGAATCACAATAATATAATTAACATAGGCTATATGAATAAATCCTTAGTTAATGGACTTATATGGTTGCTATGAATAACTATAGGCCGATACGTATGACCTTAACGAATGAAATTATATATTGGCTATTATATAAATGGTCAATATAACTATGAATCACAACGATGTAATTAACATAGGCCATATGAATAAATCCTTAGTCAATGGACTTATATGGTTGCTATAGGCCGATACGTATAACCTTAATGAATGAAATTATATATTGGCTATTATATAAACGGTCAATATAAGTATGAATCACAACGATGTAATTAGCATAGGCCATATGACTATAACCTTGATCAATGGACTTATATGGTTGCTATGAATAACTATAGGCCGATACGTATGACCTTAATAAATGAAATTATATATTGGCTATTATATAAACGGTCAATATAACTATGAATCACAACGATATAATTAGCATAGGCCATATTACTATATCCTTAGTCAATGGACTTATATGGTTGCTATAGGCCGATACATATGACCTTAATGAATGAAATTATATATTGGCTATTATATAAACGGTCAATATAACTATGAATCACAACGATATAATTAGCATAGGCCATATTACTATAACCCTAGTAAATGGATTTATAAAGTTGCTATGAATAACTATAGGCCGATACGTATGACCTTAATGAATGAAATTATATATTGGCAATTATATAAACGGTCAATATAACTATGAATCACAACGATGTAATTAACATATGCCATATGAATAAATCCTTAGTCAATATCTATTGATTATTAAAAGGGGACTAAATATGCAAAATACATAACTTAATTCATTAATATTTCATAATCAAAATTTCTACTTAGGATTCAAATTTTGGATAAAAAGCGATGAAATTAGCATTAAAATGATTTAATTAGCATTCAGCCGATGGGATACAAAGCTGCTAAAAGTTGAACGATGAAAAAACTTAAGAGTGAAAATTAGCATTCAAATTTTTTTGAAATATTTTTTTGGACTGGGTTGTCCCCATTTATATATACTCATATACTCAAATCCTAAAGACCTAAAACACACTCACCTACAAACCCTAACTATGGACGCCTCTCCTCTACCAAACGAGCTCTATCTTACTCTTTTACTGATGATAATGAAGAAGATAATCATACAACATTTGAAGTGATTATCACTGATTCATACAACAACTACGACGATCTGGTAAATTATTATGTCCTTTAAACATATTTCTTTGAATTTTACGCTAACTTCTTAACTTAAATCCTAACTGAAATTCTTTTACATAATATACTTTTTTTTATACCTTAACTCCAGAAAAATATATGCATCAGTAGTGTATATATTTTTTCTTGTTTCAGTTTCATATTTTTCAAAAACTTAATAGTAATGCTTCTTCTTTTTTCCAGTATATTCCAAGAAAAATCTACAAGCATCTTCCTCCAATAGTAGAAACCGCGCTTCTTCACTATCATGGAAAAGAGTATTTTGTATCTTTGAGCATTGGTGATCGAAGAAGGTTCAAAGTAGGCTGGAAACTTTTTGTTTTGGACAATTATGTCAAGCAAAGTTACGTCGTCAAATTTGAGTTGGTTAATGTTGCACCATTGCATGTTGTCTTCAAAGTTCAAGTGAAGGGAGAAGGAACTTCTGATAATCCGGTTGAAATTGATTAGTTTCTAGGATGTGTTTGTATTGATTTATCCTTTTATTATCTTTTATTTTTATGTACCTTTAGTTATGGTAGTTGTGCTTTTGATTTTTTGTTGAACTATTGATGTTATGAAATTTCAATCTTCATCACATTTGTCTTCTTTACTATAATAATTTTTTTTAATTATCATTCAAAAAACCGAAATGGAATGAACATTATTGGAAGAGTAAATGCTTCATAGGGAAGTTAAATGGTTGGAATGTCATTAATGTGATAGTAAATAGAGAGTTTGTATTCAAAACAAATTTTACACTGATTTTACATTGATGCTAATTCCAAAAAAAATAGGTATATTATTAAAATAACTTTGGTATCCGAAACCATTAAATACAATGTAACTAACACCAATACAACTTGAAAATCGAAGCAAGCAATTAAATACAATACTTCTACAATGCATACACAATGATTGGGAAGAAGAAGAGCAATATTTAATGCGTCCACTTCTACTAGGAAGAAGAAGGGTATCAATAAGAGAGCAACACTGGATGAAATGCAATACGTATATCAATACCTAGGGTAGGATTGAAAGTAGGGTTACAAAATAGTGGTTGAGTGTTGGTTAACTTTCCGGAAAAAAAATTATTGAATGTAAGAGTTGAAGGTAAGGTTTTAAATATCAAGATAGGGGTTGAAGGTAGGGTTTTAAGTTGCAAACTGGATTATTTTTTGTTTTTAGTAATGTCAAGATATGAGTATTTTAGTTCTTAGTTTTGTACTGATTTTAATCTTGTCAAGTCTTTCACTTCTGTACCAGCTGCAACTAGTGACATTTTGTTAGTCTAGTCCTCCAAATTCAAAGAAAGTAATAATAAAATGAAGCATTTAACAATGACAATTATAATACCATATGTTTAAACTCATTACAAAATAAAGTCAATAAACTCAAAACAAATCTATCTCAAATCAAATTAAATAAGTTCCAAACTTAAATAATCTCAAACTAAACGGTCAAGTCTTCCACTTCCCAGTTTGCTTCATTATTTAGATCAAGCAAGCTACTTTGTGGTGGTACTGTTGCATCATCTTGTTGTAATTAGAGTAAAGAAGACATAAGTATAAGCAATGTATTTACGTAAAAAAAATAATTCATCAAATTTGTTATACTTTACCTCAATTCCTCCCGCTAGTCGATGAGTTCCACCACTTCTACTACCACCTCCACCACGACCTCTACCATGACCTCTACCACTGCCTCTACCACAACCTCTACCACCACTTCTACCACCACCTCTACCACCACCTCTACCCATCTTATTACCTCTAACTCCACTTCCACCACCCATTTGTGAACTTCTAAAGTATGAATCAATTCGCCCTCTATATCTATTCAACCTTGGACGTCCACAAGAAGCTACATATCTAGGATCTCTAATATTTTTTCCTTCACTCTCACCCTTACCCTCACCCTCACCCCCACACCCACCCACACCCACACCATCATGTATATCTTCCAATTCCCAATTTGGAACTATCATATCATCATCCCAATTCAAAAGGCCATGCTCCAAACTGTTCAAAGCATACTTAATATATTGCCTCATCACTTCAGTGTCTAATGCAACATCACAAACCCATTCAAAATGCTTTAATAATTCTCTGTACATCATGTATTCAGAAGTCATACGTGGGTAACCTCCTAGAAAGAAACATTTCAAGTGTGGACGAACAATATCTCTTCTCCAACTTTTCAATATATACTCTCAATAACGTTTTCAATCCTCTTATGAGATAACACCTTAAGTATATGACAACATAGAATACCTCTTGTTTCAAACCAATTGCAGCTGCAACATAGATATTAGCCAATAGGTGTATATTCAACCGTGAAGACAAATGGATCTCTAGTGTTAAAACTCCTGAGCGAATAATCTGTTACAATGTGTTTCTGTCACGATCCAAAATCCTAACTTGTCGTGATGCCGCCTATCGATGGTACTAGACAAGCCGATTCTCAAAAATACTTTCAATGTTTCACAAAAGATAAGTCAAAAGCTTTTACATGACAACGTTTTCGTAAAAACAAAAGTTAAACTCAAAATACAGTGCGGAAAAATAGCCCCAAACATCAGGTGTCACCAAGCCATGAGCATCTAAACAACCAGTCTAAGAAACAGTGTCTACAAGAGTCTGTGTCAAAATACCAATGGAGAAAAGAAAAGATAACAAGGAAGGAGAGACAAGGACTGTGAACGCCGACAGCTACCTTGTGAACCTCCGATACTCAACCACGCACGAGATCAACGTCCTCCGTGACCTATAACACCTGGATCTACACACGAAGTACAGGGTATATCGTGAGTACAACCAACTCAATAAGTAACAATAATAATTAAGGAACTGAAAGGTAGTAACGAGCTATACAATTATAGTTCATTTTAGTAATTTTAGCAATCAAAGTAGACATGTTTTAAATTCCGGCAATTTAAGTCAAGTCAGTTACACATGACCAAGTTCAGGTAAAACCGAATACAATATTTTCCAGAAGTTTCAGAACAATGATATAAATCATCTAAGTGCATCAGCAAATGAAACAAGTGCAACCTCTCAGGGCAACAGTCCCTGAAGCTCTCTCAATAGCTCAACACTTGGCTCTCAACCTTCAATACTCACACTCAATAGATACCTGCACTCACTGGGGTGTACTGACTCATGAGGGGCTCCTACAGCCCAAGCACTATAATCTTCACGGACAACTCACATACTATAGTATCATATCAACATCCGCACGGACAACTCACGTGCTACAATATCATATCAGAATCCGCACGGGCAACTCATGTGCTGTAGTATAAATATCATGATCCGCACATACAACTCACATTCTATGGCATCAATACCTCACAAACAGGCCCTCATCCTCACTCAGTCATCAACCTCTCTAGTCTCACGGCCCTCAGTAATAAAGGGGAATCAGCCCAAAACCGAATGATATAATGTATAAACAGGGAATAACAGAGACTGAGGTACAATATACAAGTAATACTACGACTGAGTACAAGTAACAATAAGCAGGAAGGTTCAACAGGTATCACGACCACTGGGGTCTTTACAGCACCAACACATAGCCTAAGCATGATTTCTAGCATGATTCACTATCAAATTTCTATAGCACAAAAAGGGCACATAGCTAAAAACAAGCTTATTCAACTTTCTAGTTTCACGGAACGGACCAAGTCCCAATTCCCATGGTGCACGCCCACACGCCTGTCACCTAGTATGTGTGTCACCTCCAAAATACTCACATAATATAATAATTTGGGGTTTCATACCCTCAGGACCAGATTTAAAACTATTACTTACCTCAAACCGCGCAAAACTCTACTTTAAAGTGACTTTGCCTCTCAAATCGGTTTCCAAATGCCCCGAATCTAGCCATAAGTAGTACAATACAATTAATATAGGCTAAAGGAATCAATTCCACAAGAAAATCACGAAATTATAAGCCAAAATCCGAAATTGGCTCAAACCGGCCCCAGGGCCCACATCTCGAAATCCAACAAAAGTCATAAAACCTGAAAGCCCATTCACTCACGAGTCTAACCATACCAAATTTATCAAAATCCGACACCATTTGGTCATCCAAATCCCCAAAATTCACTCTCCAATTTCTCTAGCCCTAAACCCCCAAATTTCACCTCAAAAACTCACCAACTAGGTGTAAAATCAGTGGGGAAACATCATTATTGAAGATAAATAGACACAAGGAGCTTACCTCAGTAATTACTTCAAAATCCCTCTCAAAAACTTCTAAAATCCGAGCTCAAAGTGGTGAAAATGATGAAAACTCTCGAAGTCCCGTATTTATATGTTCTACCCAGGCCTTTCGCACCTGCGGCCTCTTATCCACACCTGCGGAACCGCTTCTGCGGCTAGAACCCCGCATCTACAGAAACCACTTAACTAGCTAATTCTGCTTCTACGAGCGCTGGACCGCAACCGCGAACATCGCAGGTGCGGAAAATACCATCGCACCTGCGGAAACTGCCGCATCTGCGCCTCTTCTGCTCGCCTCTGCGACCACGCAGGTGCGGGAGAATATTCTCACCTACGGTCCATGCTCACCTCTACCTTGGCCACTTCTGCGGACTCGCATCTGCGGTTCCCACTCCGCAGGTGCGGTTACACTAGTAGCAGCAACACTTCAGCTGCTTAACCAACTCAAAAATCAAGTCCGTGAATCTCTCGAAACCAACTCGAGGCCCCTGGGACCTCAACCAAATATACCAACAAGTCCTAAATCCTGATACGAACTTAATCGAGTCCTCCAATCACCTCAAACAACATCAAAAACATGAATTACATACGGATTCAAGCCTAATGAACTTTGAAACTTCCAAATTCTACAAACAATGCCGAAACCTATCAAATCACGTCCATTGACCTCAAATTTTGTACACAAGTCATAAATGACACCACAAACCTACTCTAACCTCCAGAAATCCAATCAACCCCGATATCAAAAAGTCCACTCCCGATCAAACTTGCTAAAATTCTAATTTTCGCCATTTCAAGCCTAATTCTATTACAGACCTCCAAATCACATTCGGACTAAGTCCAAAATTACCTAACGGAGCTAACGAAACCATCAAACTTCGAATTCGAGGTCGTTTTTCACATAAGTCAACATCCGGTCGACTTTTCCAACTTAAGCTTTCAATTAAGAGACTAAGTGTCTCAAATTCACTCGGAAATCACTCCGGACCCGAACCAACTAACCCGGTAAGTCATAAAGCAGCTATAGAACACAAAAGAGGCAGAAAATGGGGAAACGGGGCTACAACTCTTGAAATGACCAGCCGGGTCATTACATCCGCCCCCTCTTATACAAACGTTCGTCCTCAAATGAGTATAGAGACATACTTGAAGTGGTGTAAATATGAGGATAACTGTTGCACATATCTTTCTCGGTCTGCCAAGTCGCCTCCTCAACTGGCTGACCCCTTCACCGAACATTCATAGAAGTAATATTCTTCGACCTTAGCTTTCAAACCTGCCTATCCAAGATCGCCACCGGCTCCTCAATATTAGATAAATTCGTGTCCAATTGGACTGAGCTGAAATCCAACACATGAGACGGATCATTGTGATACTTCTGGAGCATAGAAACATGGAATACTAGATGAACTCCTGCTACACTGGGAGGCAAGGCAAGCTAATAAGCAACCTCCACAACATGTCTCAACACCTAAAATGGGCCAATAAACCTAGGGCTCAGCTTACCCTTCTTTCCGAACCTCATAACACCCTTCATGGATGACACCCGGAGCAGGACTTGCTCTCCAATCATGAATGCAACATCGCGAACCTTCAGATCTGTACAACTCTTCTGTCTGAACTAGGTTGTGCGTAGTTTATCCTGAATCACCTTAACCTTCTCCAGAGCATCCTGAACCAAGTCTGTACCCAATAATCTAGCCTCGCCCAACTCAAACCAACCCACTGGAGACCTACACCGCCTACCATACAGAGCCTCATACGGTGCCATCTGGATGCTCGACTGATAACTGTTGTTGTAGGCAAACTTCGCTAGTGGAAAGAACTGATCCCACGAACCCCCAAACTCCATTATGCACGCGCGGATCATATCCTCTAATATCTAAATAGTATGCTCGTACTGTCCGTCCGTCTAAGGGTGAAAAGATGTGCTCAACTCCACTCTAGTACCCAACTCTTACTGCACAGCCCTCCAGAACTATGATGTAAATTGCGTGCCTCGGTCAGAGATGATAGATACCAGTACGCCATGAAGCCTGACGATCTCGCGGATATACACTCGAGCCAGCTGTTCGGAAGAATAGGTAGTCATCACAGGAATGAAATGAGCTGACTTGGTCAGCCTGTCCACAATCACCCAAACCGCATCAAACTTCCGCTGAGTCCGTGGAAGCCTAACAACGAAATCCATAGTGGTCTGCTCCTACTTCCACTCCAGAATCTCTAACTTCTGAAGCAACCCACCTGGTCGCTGATGCTCATACTTCACCTGCGGGCAATTTAGACACCGAGCTACATACTCCACTATGTCCTTCTTCATTCTTCTCCACCGGTAATGCTGTCTCAAGTCCTGATACATCTTCGCGTCACCCAGATGAATAGAATATCATGAACTATGAGCTTCCTAGAGAATCAACTCATGCAAACCATCTACATTGGGCACACATAGCCTGCCCTGAATCCTCAATGCACCATTATCCCCAATAGTGACCTCATTAGCATCACCGTGATGGACTGTTCCCTTAAGGAAAAATAGGTGGGGATCATCATATTGACGCTACCTGATACGATCATAAAGAGAAGACCGAGAGACCATCACAAGCCAATACTTGACTCGGCTCAGAAATATCCAATCTAACAAACTGGCTGGCTAAGGCCTGAACATCCAATGCCAATGGCCTCTCTACTGCTGGAAGGTATGCTAAGCTCCCCAAACTCTCCCCCTGGCGACTCAAGGCATCGGCCACCATATTGGCCTTCCCGGGATGGTACAAAATGGTGATATCATAGTCCTTAAGAAGCTCCAACCACCTCCGCTGACGCAAGTTAAGATCCTTCTGTTTGAACAGATGCTGCAAACTCTGGTGATCAGTGTAAATCTCACAATGGACACCGTACAAATAGTGACGCCAGATCTTCAAGGCATGAACAATTGTTGCTAACTCAAGGTCGTGGATAGGATAGTTCTTTTCATGGGGCTTCAACTGTTGCGAAGCATAAGCAATCACTCTGCCCTCCTGCATCAGAACACACCCAATATCGATCCGAGAAGCATCACAATACACTGTGTAAGAACCAAAAGCTAATGGTAGAACTAGAACTGGAGTCGTGGTCAAAGCAGTCTTGAGCTTCTGAAAGCTCTCCTCGCACTCATCCGGCCAACTGAAAGGAACACCCTTTTGGGTTAATTTGGTCAAGGGCGATGCGATAGATGAGAATCCATCTACAAAACGACGGTAATAACCAGCCAAACCAAGAAAACTCTGAATCTCCATGGCTGAGGACGGTTTGGGCCAACTATGAACCGTCTCTATCTTCTTCGGATCCACCTGAATACCCTTACTGGACACCACGTGCCCAAGAACGCCTCTAAACTGAGCTGAAACTCACACTTGAAGAACTTTTCATAAACCTTATCCTCCCTCAACCGCTGCAACATGATCCTCAGATGCTGGGAATGCTCCTCCTGGCTACGGGAGTACACCAGGATATCATCAATGAATACAATAATGAACGAGTCAAGATAAGGCTGAAACACACTATTCATCAAATGCATGAACGTTGTTGGGGCGTTGGTCAGCCCAAAAGACATCACAAGGAACTCAAAATGGCCATATCGGGTCCTGAAAGCTGTCTTAAGAATATATGAGTCCCGAATCTTCAGCTGGTGATATCCTGACCGCAAATCAATCTTGGAGAACACCCTCGCCCCCTTAAGCTGGTCAAATACATCATCAATATGCGGCAAAGGATACTTGTTCTTGATTGTGACCTTGTTCAACTGCCTGTAATCAATGCACATTCTCATAGTACCATCGTTCTTCTTCACAATAGAATTGGTGCACCCCAAGGTGACACGCTAGGCCGAATAAACCCCTTATTAAGGAGTTCCTGAAGCTGCCCCTTCAATTCTTTCAACTATGTCGGTGCCATACGATACGGTGGAATAGAAATGGGTTGAGTTCCCCGAACCAAATCAATACCGAAGTCAATATCCCTGTCAGGCGGCATGCCCGGCAGGTTTGCAGGAAACATAGTCGAAAAATCTCGCACCACCGGAACAGAATCAATAGCAGGGGTCTCTGCACTAACATCCCTCACAAAGGCCAGATAAGATAAACAACCCTTCTCAACCATCCGCTGAGCCTTCAAGTATGAAATCACTCTACTGGGAACATAGTCTATAGAGACACTCCACTCAACCCTCGGCAACCCTGGCATTGCCAACGTCATGGTCTTCACGTGACAATCTAGAACTGCACGACATGGAGACAACCAATCCATACCCAAAATCACATCAAAATCGACCATACTAAGCAACAAGAGATCCACTCTAGTCTCCAGACTCCCAATAGCCACCACACATGACCGATTTACATGGTCCACAATAACAGTATCACCCATCGGCGTAGGCACATGAACAGGTGAAACTAGAGACTCGCGGGGCATATCCAGATAATGAGCAAAGTACGAGGACACATATGAATAAGTGAAACCAGGGTCAAATAATACAAAGGCATCTTTGTGGAAAATTAAGACAATACATGTGATCACAACATCCGAAGCAATGGCATCTGGTATGGCAGGGAGAGCATAGAAACGGGCCTGACGTCCCCTGATCTGCCTCCCCTTTAGGGCGACCCCTAGCTGACTGAGCCCCACCCCGAGCTGGCTGGGCGGGTGGTGAAGCTGCTGGTGCTGGTGCCATCGGCCGAAAACTCTGTTGTGGAGTCCCACTTAACAACCTAGGGCAATCTCTCTTAATATGACCAAAATCTTCGCACTCGAAACAACCCTTCCACTGATGGAATTGCAGCTCCTGATACCCCGAGGAACTACCCGTAGACACCTAAGCTGACGAGGCAAGAGAAACTTGCTCTGGTAGTGCACTGAATGAAGACTGGCCCTGCTGATAACTGTGTGAACCATGGCCAGATGATACACCATGGTGAACTAGGTGAGCCGTCTGAGCATGTCTGAAAGGACGACCCCTACCGTGGTAGAACTGACCCCCCAGAAGGAACACCGCTGAATCCACCATGTCCAAGAGGCCTCTTGGCCTCCCTCTCAACCCACTCCTAGCTGCGAACCATCTCAATCTGACGAACAATGTCGATAACCTCATCAAAAGTAGCACCAGACACTCTTTCTCTAGTCATAAGCAATCGCAGCTGAAAAGTGAGACCATCTATAAACCTCTTAATCCTCTCCCTGTCGGTGGGAACCAACCAGACAGCATGACGGGCCAACTCCGAAAATCCTATATCCTATGGCGTCATGGACATATCACCCTGACGAAGCTGCTCAAACTGCCTGCGCAGCTCCTCTCTACGAGACTGAGGCACGAACTTCTCCAAGAAGAGAACGGAGAACTGCTGCCAGGTAAGGGGTGCTGTGCCAACCGGCCTATGCCTCTCGTAAGCCTCCCACCAACTGAAGGCAGCCCCAGAGAACTGAAAAGTAGTGAATGAGACCCCACTGGTCTCTAGAATACCTGCTGTATGGAGTATCCTCTGGCAGTTATCCAAGAAGCCATTTTCATCCTCTCCCTTTGTACCACTGAAAGATGGAGGCTGGAGTCTCCCAAACCTCTCCAATCTACGTTGTTCATCATCAGGCATGACATGAACCACATAGTCTTGAGCGGCTGTAACAGGTTGGGCTGGTGGTACCCCCAGTGTCTGGAGTCCCTGTACCACCTACTCTGGTGTGCGGGCAGCGGGAGTCTGAGCACCTCCCTCGGCTTGAGAAGTGGTTGTTGTGGCCGGAACAGAGACCGCTTGAGCAAGACTAGTACACGCGGTCAGAATCTGAGCTAAGGCCTCCTAAAGGCCTGGAATCACAATGGGCACGGGTGGTGCCTGAGCTGGTCCCATAGGCTTATCCATAACTGGAGCCTGCTCTTGAACTGGGGCAACTGGTGGATCTGCAGGTGCTTCCCTAGCTGTTGTGTGAGTTGCACCTCTGCCCCTACAGCGGCCTCTACCGCGATCTCGGCTTCTCGCGGCCCTGACTGGTGGTACTGGTGGCCGCCCATCCTTCCCCATAGTACGCGTCCTCACCATCTGTGAGAGAATTAGAACAACAAAAATTTAGTTACCAAAATCAAAAGATTCGCATGACAAAAATTCAAGAAATGTGGAATTTTCTAAGGTTCGGCAGCCTCTCGAAGATAAGTACACACGTCTCCGTACCGATCCGCAAGACTCTACTAAACATGCTCATGACTCGTGAGACCTATGCAACCTAGGCTCTGATACCAACTTGTCACGATCCAAAATCCTAACCTATCGTGATGGCGCCTATCGATGGTACTAGGCAAGCCGATTCTAAAAAATACTTCCAATGTTTCACAAAAGATAAGTCAAAAGCTTTTACATGACAGAGTTTTCGTAAAAACAGGAGTTAAACTCAAAATACAATGCGGAAAAATAGCCCCAAACATCGGGTGTCACCAAGTAATGAGCATCTAAACAACCAGTCTAAGAAATAATGTCTACAAGAGTCTGTGTCAAAATACTAATACAGAAAAGAAAAGATAACAAGGAAGGAGAGACAAGGACTGCGAACACCGGCAGCTACCTCGTGAATCTCCGATACTCAACCACACACGAAATCAACGTCCTCCGTGACCGGTAACACCTGGATCTGCACACGAAGTACAGGGTGTAGCGTGAGTACAACCAACTCAGTAAGTAACAATAATAATTAAGGAACTGAAAGGTAGTGACGAGCTATACAAATACAGTTCATTTCAGTAATTTCAGCAATGAAAGTAGACATGTTTTAAATTCCGGCAATTTAAGTCAAGTCAGTTACACATTACCAAGTTCAGGTAAAACCGGATACAATATTTTCCAGAAGTTTCAGAACAATGATATAAATCATCTAAGTGCAGCAACAAATGAAACAAGTGCAACCTCTCAGGGCAACAGTCCCTCAAGCTCTCTTAATAGCTCAACACTCAGCTCTCAGCCCTCAATACTCACAATCAATAGGTACCTACGCTCACTAGGGTGTACAGACTCTGGAGGGGCTCTTACAGCCCAAGCGCTATAATCCGCACGGACAACTCATGTGATGCACGGACAACTCACGTGCTATAGTATCATATCAAGATCCGCACGGACAACTCACACGCTACAGTATCATATCAGAATCCGCACGAGCAACTCACGTGCTGTAGTATAAATATCATGATCCGCGCAGACAACTCACGTGCTATGGTATCAATACCTCACAAACAGGCCCTCAACCTCACTCAGTCATCAACCTCTCTAGTCTCACGGCCCTCAATAATAAAGGGGAATCAGCCCAAAACTGAATGATATAATGTATCAACAGGGAATAATAGAGACTGAGGTATAATATGCAAGTAATACTATGACTGAGTACAAATAACAATAAGCAGGAAGGTTCAACAGGTATCACGACCACTGGGGTCTTTACAGCACCAACACATAGCCTAAGCATGATTTCTAGCATGATTCAGTGTCAAATTTCTATAGCACAAAAAGGGCACATAGCTAAAAACAAGCTTATTCAACTTTTTAGTTTCACGGAATGGACCAAGTCCCAATTCCCATGGTGCACGCCCACATGCCTATCACCTAGTATGTGTGTCACCTCCAAAATACTCACATAATACAATAATTCGGGGTTTCATACCCTTGGGACCATATTTAACTGTTACTTACCTCAAAAGGGCCTTTGCCTCTCAAATCGGTCTCCAAACGCCCCGAATCTAGCCACAAGCAGTACAATACAATTAATATAGGCTAAAGGAATCAATTCCATGAGAAAAATACGAAATTATAAGCCAAAATCCGAAATTGGCTCAAATCTGCCCCCGGGCCCACGTCTCGAAATCCGAAAAAAGTCACAAAACCTGAAATCCCATTCACTCACAAGTCTAACCATACCAAATTTATCAAAATCCGACACTATTTGGTCATTCAAATCCCCAAAATTCACTCTCCAATTCTCTAGCCCTAAACCCCCAAATTTCACCTCAAAAACTCAACAACTAGGTATAAAATCTGTGGGGAAATATTATTATTGAAGATAAATGGACACAAGGAGCTTACCTCAGTAATCACTTCAAAATCCCTCTCAACGACCTCCAAAATCCGAGCTCAAAGTGGTGAAAATGGTGAAAACTCTCGAAGTCCCGTATTTATATGTTCTGCCCAGGCCTTTCGCACATGTGGCCTCTTATCCGCACTTGCGAAACCGCTTCTGCAACTAGAATCCCGCATCTGTGGAAACCACTTAACCAGCTGACTCCGCTTCGGTGAGCGCTGGACCGCATCTACAAATATCGCAGGTGCAAAAAATGCCATCGCACCTGCGAAACCTGTCGCATCTGCGCCTCTTCTGCTTGCCTCTGCGACCACACAGGTGCGGGAGAATCTTCGCACCTGCGGTCCCTGCTCACCTCTCCCTTGACCACTTCTGCGACAGTTGCCCAGCTTCTGCGGACTCGCACCTGCGGTGTCTACTCCGCAGGTGCGGTTACACCAGTAGCAGCAGCACTTCAGCTGCTTAACCAACTCAAAAATCAAGTTTGTGAATATCCCGAAATCAACCCGAGGCCCCCGGGACCTCAACCAAACATACCAACAAGTGCTAAATCCCGATATGAACTTAGTCGAGTCCTCCAATCACCTCAAACAACATCAAAAACAGGAATTATACATGGATTCAAGCCTAATGAACTTCAAAACTTCCAAATTCTACAAACGACGCCAAAACTTATCAAATCACGTCCGATTGACCTCAAATTTTGCACACAAGTCATAAATGACACCACAAACCTACTCTAACCTCCGGAAATCCAATCCGACTCTTATATCAAAAAGTCCGCTCCCGGTCAAACTTGCAAAAATTCTAATTTTTGCCATTTCAAACCTAATTCTATTACAGACCTCCAAATCACATTCCGGACGCGCTCCTAAGTCCAAAATTACCTAACGGAGCTAATGGAACCATCAAAATTCAAATTCGAGATCGTCTTTTTACATAAGTCAACATCCTATCGACTTTTTCAACTTAGGCTTTCAATTAAGAGACTAAGTGTCTCAATTCACTCTGAAATCACTCCGGATCCGAACCAACTAACCCGGTAAGTCATATAGCAGCTATAGAACAAAAAAGAGGTAGAAAAAAGGGAAACGGGGCTACAACTCTAGAAACGACCGGCAGGGTCATTATAATTTCTCTACTCCAGGGTTTGCTTGATGATCTTCAGGGGTGCTGATTTCACAATGGTACATTTTCCTTAACTGTACTTGAAAAAATTCAAACACTTCACGAGTATAACATGCCTGAAGCTTTTCCTCCCATGCGAATTCAGAGAAACATTTTGGTTCAAATCACCTTGACCTATATTCAGTTTCCAATTCTTTCTCGAAATTAGATCTTTTGGCTAACTCATATTGCTGAACAAATAGCTTCAAAGTGCTTTGGTGGGTGATAAATCCATCAAATAAAGCATGCATTCCTTCACTTCTTTGTGTGGACAACATCCCAGCCCAAAAGTGGTCATTTAGGTATATAGGAACCCATTTTTCCTTCTCCAAATAAATCTTATAAAACCAATCCCTTCCATCTAAGTTATATTTTGCAATATAATCATTCCATCTTCTCTCAAACTCAGCAACGTTAATTCTATCAAGAACTAAAGCCTTAAATTCTGCCTTTGCAATCTTACCATCAAGAACTCCGCTTAACTTCATAGGCAACTTTGCGAATATGTGCCATATACAATATCTATATACTGTATTTGGCATCAATGCATTGATGGCAGACTTAATACTATCACATTGGTCAGTCATGATATCTAATGGATGAACATTGTTAAGATCCCCAAGCCATGTAGAGATTACCATTTTGTAACTTGTTATATCCTCACCAGACATAAAAGCGCATCCCAAAAGTATGGACTGCCTATGCTGATTGACACCAACAAATGAATCAAATGGCATATTGTATCGATTCACAGGGTATGTGGTATCAAGGCATATTACATCATGGAACTCCTCATATGCAACCTTATAGTGTGAATGAACCCATACGACATTACGAAATCGACCAAAACTATCCACATCTACGGAGTAGTAAAATTCCCTATCTTTTTGTTGCATGTCACTAAAGAACTTAAGTAATGATTGTGGATCCCCTTCTTGCAATTGAAGCTTTCTACTCTTCAAAATATAATTTCTACAGTCCTTTGGTGTACAACCAAGATTTTCGGGGCCACCAGCAAGTACTTCAGTGACTCTTATATTTTTTGAGGGTCTTAAGCCAGCAATATCTTTGGCTATAAGAGCTCTCTTAAGAAACTTACTAAGCGATCTGTGTCCAGCCATCATTCGCGATAGTGCTGGTTCCAATTGATGATTATGTTTTTTAACCACCTTTGAAACACGCCATGAAACATTCTCCTCCAAAATTTCATTTATTCTAGCACGACAGTTCCTCCTCTTGGTAACATGCTTATTCCTTGGTTTCCTAGACCTATCACAACCATATTGCACATACCTTACAATATCACCACCTTTTTTGTTTGATGTTCTTTTGACAATTCAAAACCCTGATAATCTTGCATGTTCTTTGTAAAAATCAAATATAACATCCTTATTATTGAACCGCATTCCAGTAATTGGACCTATTACTATATTTTTTTCATTTGACTCATTAGACATTTCCATGTCCTCTCCAACTTCTCCCTCTTTCTCTAAATAATGGTTGTCATCATCAGCATCGTCAACATGATCTTCTCCATCATTGAAGTTGTTGTCTAAATCAATGTTGACCCATTCATCTTCACTCATCAAACTGTCATCCGAATTCAGCCCTAAAGATATGTATAATGCATTCCTTAGTTTCTCCGACCTAGTTTCTTGGTTGTTTTTCGGGTTTAATGGCTCCAAACTAGTTTCTTGATTATCATTCATGTTTAGGTTAAGGAAAGGCTGGTGAATTATGTGTTTAATGAAATCTCTCTTATCATATGTGTATGGTATAACAAGGTTACTCGAATTTATATACTGTATAAATTTTTGAAAAATAATATTGTATACATACGAAGGTTTTTGATCTTCCCATCCGTATAAATTTTATTTAAAAAACAATACATAACATTATACGTAAACATACGATGGATGAGGAAGTCAAGAGGCATTTATGGGAGGATTTGGATTAGATGGTGCATGGTATCCCGCATACCGAGAAGCTTTTCATAGGAGGAGATTTTAACGGACATATTGGAGCGACGTATGGGGGGGTATGATGATGTGCATGGTGGCTTTGGTTTTGGAGATAGAAACGGAGGAGGAACGTCTCTTCTGGACTTTGCTAGAGCATTTGATTTGGTGATAGCAAACTTGAGTTTTTCGAAGAAGAGGGATCACTTGGTCACCTTCCGGAGTTCGGTGGCCGAGACTCAGATTGATTATTTACTTTGCAGGAAGTCCTATAGAGGTCTTTGCACAGATTGCAAGGTCATCCCGAGTGAGAACCCATCGACCCTTCATAGGCTCCTGGTCATGGACCTTGAGATCATGAGGAAGAGGGTGATATATAGCCAACATAGGATCAAGTGGGGAGCCTTGATGGAAGATAAAGCGCAGGAGTTGGGGGTCAAGCTGGTGACTATGGGGCTTAGAGAAGTAGTGGGGACGCAAGCGCTATGTGGATCACGACTGTGCAGTGCATTAGGGAAGCCACGGGTAAGGTATTAGGGGTCTCAAAGGGTTACTCTAGTGGTCACAAGGGAGATTGGTGGTGGAATGGAGAAGTTCAAGGTAATGTGAAAACCAGGAAAGTAGCGTATCTGAAGCTAGTGGAAAGTGTAGATGGGGAGAAGAAGAGGGCGAATAGGGAGCATTATAAGTTGGCTAAGAAAGAGGCAAAACTAGCAGTTTCGGCGGCAAAAAATGCAGCTTTTAGTCCTTTGTATGAGGAACTCGAGGGTCGAGGTGGGGATAAGAGGTTATTCAGGTTAGACAAGGCGTGAGAAAGAAAGGCGCGTGACTTGGACCAAGTGAAGTGCATCAAGGATGAAGAAGGTAGAGTTTTGTTAGATGAGAGGCTTATCCGTCGGAGATGGCAGACCTACTTCCATAGTCTCTTGAATGAGGAGAGGGACAGGAGCATTGTTCTGGGTGATTTAGAACTTTCCAAGAGTCGTTGTGACTTTGGATATTTTAGGCGGATTAGAGTTGATGAATTTGAGGGGGCTATGCGTAAGATAAGTAGGGGCAAAGCGACCAGGCTGATGAAATCACGGTGGAGTTTTGGAATAGTGCGGGCAAGGCAGGCTTGGAGTGACTCAGTAGGTTATTTAATGTCATTTTTAGAATGAAGAAGATGCCAGAAGAGTGGGGGTTGAGCACAATGATTCCTGTATACAAGAACAAGGGTGATATCCAAAATTGCAATAACTATCGGGGTATCAAACTGCTTAGTCATACTATGAAAGTCTGGGAGAGAGTGGTAGAGCTGAGGGTGAGGAAAAGGGTATCTATTTTCGAGAACCAGTTTGGATTTATGCTGGCGCGTTCGACTACAGAAGCCATCCACCTTGTTAGGAGATTGATGGAGCAGTATAGGGAGAAAAAGAATGACTTGCATATGATTTTCATCGACTTACAAAAGGCGTACGATAAAGTTCCGAGGGAGGTTTTGTGGAGATGTTTGGAGGCTAGAGGTGTACCCGCTGCCTATGTTAGGCTGATTAAGGACATGTATGATAGAGTAAAGACCCGAGTGAGGACGGTAGGTGAGGACTCAGACCATTTTTCGGTTATAATGGGGTTGCATCAGGGGTCGGCACTCAGCCCTTTTTTGTTTGCTCTGGTGATGGACGTACTGACGCGCCACATCCAAGGGTAGGTGTTGTGGTGCATGCTATTTGCAAATAATATTATATTGATTGACGAGACGCGAAATGGTGTGAACGCACAATTAGAGGTATGGAAGCAGACCCTAGAATCTAAAGGTTTTAAGTTGAGCAGGACCAAGACAGAATACTTGGAGTGTAAGTTCAGTAGCGAGACACAAGGGGGGAAGGGGAGGTGAGGCTGGACTCGCAGGTCATCCCTAGGAGAGGGATTTTTAAGTACCTTGGGTCTATTATTCAGGGGGATGGGGATATTGATGAAGGTGTCACACATCGTATTGGGGCGGGATGGATGAAATGGAGGCTCGCTTCCGGTGTTTTATGTGACAAGAAGGTGCCACCGAAACTTAAGGGTGAGTTCTATAGAGTGGTGGCCAGACCAACGTTGTTGTATGGGGCTGAATGTTGGCCAGTCAAGATCTCTCATATCCAGAAGATGAAGGTAGTAGAGATGAGCATGTTGAGATGGATGTGCGGGCACACCACGTTAGATAGGATCAGAAATGAGGTTATTCGCGAGAAGATAGGTGTGGCTCCTATTGAGGACAATATGCGGGAAGCGCGGCTTAGGTGGTTTGGCCATGTGAGGAGGAGGAGCACAGACGCCCCGGTGAGGAGGTTGGCATTAGAGAGCCTACGGAGAGGTAGAGGTAGGCCAAAGAAAAGGTGGGGAGAGGTGATTAGGCAAGACATGGTGCAGCTTCAGCTGACCGAGGATATGACCCTTGATAGGAAGGTATGGAGGTCGAGGATTAGGGTAGTATATTAGGTAGTCTAGAGTGTTCATAACAGTAGTATTGTCACACCGTCTCGCTTTCTGTGGGCAGTAGGTTTTTATGACTAACCGTTGTTTTATTTCATTGTGGATTACCTTATTACCTTATTATTTTTATTCTGCTTTTATATGTCTTTTTGGTACTGTCCTTTCTTGTCTATATTTTCATTAATGTGGCGCTTATACTTTCCTGAGCCGAGGGTCTATTGGAAACAATCTCTCTATCCTCACAAGGTAGGGGTAAGGTTTGCGTACACACTACCCTCCCCAGATCCCACGGTATAGGATAAGACTGGGTATATTGTTGTTGTTGTAGTATACATAAACATATGAAGGCTTTTGACCTTCCCATGAGAGAATGATGATTTTATGAGATCAGTGTTTTGGGATAATCAATAGTTATTAGCTTGTTTGGGAGAGAAATATTTTGGAGAGAAAATGGATATTAAGCCAAATATGAAATCAAGGGTTTTAAGGGTATTTTACGGGTGTGACCATTATGAGTGTGGCCAAATAGCAGAGTTCTTTTGCCAAATGGGATATATTACGTCTTTAAATATGTGAATCAACAAAATGTCGAATAATTGGTAGTAGTATAAGTTTGTTAAATGAGAAATCTATTTAACAAAACTCCATTTAATCTCACTGTAAACGAAGAGGTTCATGGTAACTTTTATTGTTTTCAGATATATGTTTTGCCAATAAATTAAATAGCCATAAGAAGGAAGAGAGGAAAAGAAACCTTTGGTCTCCTCGCATTTAATTCTAGTCGATCGTTGCAGTTTTCTTGGTTCATTAATCAAAGACAATTATTGTTTCCTCTTCCTTTATTATCCGATCTATATATATATCTATATAAAAGAGGGACTTGGAGAAGTGAGGTGGCGGTCTCATAGTACAGTAAATCTATTTTCCTATTTTGTCAGATTTTTGCCTTTTTTTCCCTTTAACTAACTGATCTATTAAAACTTAAAAAGTCACGCCTCTTTCTCTTCCACTTGAAAGTCACGCCTAAGGGTGACAAGTGGGCCGGTCCCGGGCCTAAACGGGCTAAGCGAGACAGTCCAAACGGTTCCGGTCCCGATTCCGGGCCGGTCACAAATTAAACGGGTCAAACGGTCCCGGGCTAAACGGTCTTTTTGTAGGGACCGGCCCAGGACCGGAACTGGGACCGTTTGGTCCCGGGCTAAATGGTCTCGGCCCGCGGGCTAAATGGGTTAAGTGGGCCCAACGGATTTTTAAAAAAAAATAAAATTAGATATTAGAGACAAAAAGATATTAAAAAAAATATCTAAAGCAATGCTTTGTAAATTGTATTATAGAATTGTGACCTAAATTTTATTTAATATATATATATATATACATTATACTATATATACATCTTATATCGAATATAACTTTTATATATATATATATATATATATATATATATATATATATATTACATTTAGTATATATACTATACTATACTATATATACATCTCATTTAGTATATATACAATACTATACTATATATATATATCGAATATAACTTACATATTATACACTTAGTAACAATAAAGTAAACAATAGTAGCAATTATAGAAGAAAATTAGAGAGATATTGTAATAGATTGATGATTTTGTAAGAAAAAAATGAAAGAATGATGGGGTATTTATAGTTGAAAATAGGAAAAAAGTGTAATTATAAAAAGTTTGGGATTAAAACAAAGGGGGGAGGGGTTAAATGGCTATTTTATAAATAGCCAACGGCTATTTTTGACAGCCCAACGGCTATATTTTTTAATTAAAAAAAAAAAATAGCCGTTGGGACCGTTTGGCCCGCTAAGGGACCGATCCGGTCCCGGACCGATCCCGATCCCGATCCCTGGCGGGCTAAATGGTCCCGGGCCTGACGGGCCCAAATCATAGGACCGGCTCAGGCCCATTAAAACCGGGCCAAACGATCCTGGCCCGTTTGGCCCGCGGTCCCGGGCCGGTCCCGGGCCTGGACCGGCCCACTTGTCACCCTTTTCTCTTCCTCATATTTCTACGTATTTTGTAATTGCCATCCCAATTACATTACAATTATGGAATAAGTTCGCTTTTACTCTTTGTGCAACACTATGAATATACAGAAATCTCTTGTCCCTTTTTCCTTCACAGCGGCATCCATCCGGCAACACCTACACAACCATACCACTTTCCAGTAACACCTGCAGGCCATTCATACCAATTTTCTCTCCACGGTAATATCGCTGTTCGTCTCTTTATGTCTACAATAATAAGCGTCAATATAATGACAAAAATCTGACTACTACCGTTGCAAGATCTATGGTCAACGTCGAAAATTGACAGAGAACACAGCCTTAGAGATCCGAAAGCTTATGAGAGAAATCCTTTGAAAGTTCCCGATCGAGCAACGTAATTTGATAATGAGAAATCTTAAGTCCCCAGGCAAAATCAAAATTTTAACTTTTCTGACAGTATCCTAAGTGTGAGATGGGCAGATGAGTTATGAGTATGTGGTTTAGTTTGATAGTCTTCATTTTTTTTTGTGTGTTTACTCATGATTTAGATATGAAGAACTAACAGGCATCTTCCCTTTGAGGATCAGACTTGATGCTTAAACTAAACATGTTTCTAAATTTTCCACATAATATTTCAGATTTCTATGTTGCTCCGATCCTTTGATTTTCTATTTATATGATGATTGTACTAATACTTCCCGGATATACAATTTGCTTATTTTTCATTTGGTATGTACTCTCTCCGTCCCCTTTTATGAACGAATCATTTTTTGACCCGCAATCATTCATATATATTTTAAATATTTTGAATTTTTAATTATTAATATAACATATGATATTTTTTATGTAGATTTTAAATTTTATTTTAAAAAATTTAAAGATTCTATATTCAAATTTATAGTCAAAAGTCAAAACTAAGAAGTTTGAGTTTCAATAAACAAAAAATATCACATAAATGGGACAATAGGAGTAATATTCTCTCTCCAAAAAGCTGATATTTTTTTAATTTCAGAGTGTCAAATGAGTTTGCTTTTTAGTGCTGACTTTTTATGTCATTTAAGTATTTTAAATTGTTAATTATTATGACTAATAATAATTTTTATATAGTTTTCAAATATAGAATTTTAAAAAGTTTCACCATTTTAAACTTTAGAGATTCTATATCTCAATTTGCCATCAAAATTATGAAGTTTGACTCTCGAAATATATATTAGCCTTTTTGGGACAACTGAAGGAATAATAATCAATTATTTTGACTTTTCTCTATTTTGAATTTCTCTGTTGGCTTAATGCTAGATTTAAAATTAGAATTGTGGTTAATTTTAATGTCATTAGTATGTTAATGCAAATGTGTGATTCGTATTGCAATAACTGATAATAAGCACCTTTTAAGATGATTTGTTGAACATTTACTCCAAATCAGATAGTATACTGTTATTTATCATTTTATCACTTCTTCTTTTTTTTTTTTTTAAATTTCTCTATCTCATTGTGCCCAAGAAGTCTTGACGTTTTCAACTTTTCCTTCAACTATGTAAGGTGTTACATAATAACTATACAAATTGAAGTAAACTTCGCTTCCCTCATTTAAGGTGTTTTCAGAACAATTGGCATAATAAAACTGAATGAGTTAAACTGAAAAGGACAAGAGGAAAGATGGAGACAATGAAAGAAAGAATAAAAAATTAATATAGAAAGTGGTTGTAAGAAGAAAAAGCAATAGAGTAGGAGTAGGAGTAGGAGTAGGATTGAGACGGAATTTATTTTTCCGTCATTGAGAGGGAAATTAAAAAATAGAAAATGGTAGGAAAATAGCAATAAAAGAATATGAAGAAGGAAAAGATTAGGAAAGAAACACATAACAAAAATGCAATTCAATGGACAAACTATGGGAATGTCATGACTTATTTAAATTAAAAACATATATACATTTTTTATTTCATGTTATTTGATGAATAGAAAAGTTTAGAGAAAAAAAATATTTATTATCTTATGAACGAAAATAAAGTAAATACATAAATAAACTAATCATTTATATAAAAAGTACTTTTTTTGTTTTTTCCCTTTTTTATATGAAATTTTGGTAACGAACAATGCAGGTTAATATAAACTCTAATTCCAAAAACATTTGTGATTTAATTAATAGATTATTGATTTTAAATGTATATACCTAAAAAACTTAATTTCTAAAAATATTATTTCTAAATTTTTTGAGGTTTTTCACCTCACGCGAAGAGCGAAAAAATTTACTAGTTATAAATAGTCATTAACCTTATGGAACTAAACAAAATCTTTCACTATGCTTACAAATTTGTCAAGAGTGTATGATTCTTCGCTTTTTCATTCTTGACAAATTCGTTTTCAATTTTGGTCATGAATTCCTTAGCCGTCGTAGTCTTTTCATATATAGTGCCCCCGAATGTTTCTAGAATTGAATTGATGTTGGCAATAATATATTCATGATTCTATCTTCGTTTTTGGCAATTGAATTATGAATTTTAAAGAGAAATTGGGGTTTTTAGCCTAAAGTTTCATAGAGTGAGTTTTTGAAATTTGAACATCGATTCGGAGTCGGATTTGAGTGAAATTAGTATGGTTGGACTCGTAATTGAATGGGTTGTCGGATTTTATAGGTTTCTTTTACTTCTGGAGAAGCAGTTGAAGGCAACAATGATCTTCTTACAACTATTTTACTCCTCTCACCAAAGCCACTCTTCAAATGCAAACTTGTTTGTAAAAGATGGCAATCTCTAATCTTTGATCCCAAATTTGTTTCCTTTTGGAGGCTTAAAACTCCTTCTTTGGGTAGCCTTTTTGTCAATATATTTTGGCGCAAAGACAACAAGAGTTTTAAGTACTTCTATATTTCTTTTACTGATAATGGAATAATCCACTCTGAAGCTTCTCTCAAAGGTTTGCAAAATCCTTATGGCGAAGGTGTTGTGATTTTGAATTCTTGTGGTGGTTTACTTGTTTGTCGCACCGTAAAAAAGAAAAGAACTATAAACCCTATATGCAAATACTATGTCTGTAATCCGACTACAAACCAATTTATTTCTCTTCCTGAAATAACATATATACATACTGAACATAGATATGGTGATGCTGCTGATTTTCTACACGACTTTGGCTTTCGATTGTTCTGTATCGTCTCATTTTAAAGTTATTCATGTAAGTTCTGATCGTCGTCTTAGCTCTTCTGACGAGAATTTTGAGATGGGTATATATTCTTCAGAGACTAATTTGTGGAGGAATTTGACATGTCAATTTTCAAAATCAGCTGTAAGAAGCGTGGACTTCAACAATGGGGTTTTCGTAAATAGAGCAATATTTTGGCCAGCATATAAATCTGAGACTTCTATCTATTTTGATCTTGATACAGAGAGCCTTCATCCGTATCCAATGCCGTCTAAAAGAAGGGAAGCTATGTATTTTGGAAGCTTGAAAGACCGTCTATATTACATTCGCTCAAAAAGGGGTTATCGCTTAGATAATTTTGAATTTGAAAAAGACTATTCCTCTTGGTGCTGCAAGTATCAGATATATTAATTTTCTCACTCTTATATGTGGAGATGAAAATCGGCACTTGGTCATATGCACACAGCCCGCGGCCATGGTTTTGTCTATCAACTTGGAGGATAGTTCTTGTACAAACTTGTGTAAGTTGCTATTGCGTGTTTATGATATGAAGGAGCTATCCAAAACTTGTGGATTATTTGTCTGAAAATCCATTTTGGGTAGGAAACAAACGGGACATACACCATGCAATGGTACAAGTGGTGGGTTTTAATTAACACATTTTGTTCTTTTTTTTGTATTGATCTTTAATCCTTGTCACTTTTCAAGGTAAGATGTACTTTGTGATGTTGGTTACTACATACAAAATGATTTTGATATTTTGAATCACATTCATGAAACTGATTTTTTTTCCAACCAGTTTCTAGTTTCTCAACTAGGCCAATATTTCACTATTTTGTATGGACAAGAACTCCAGCAAAAGTGACATGTCGTCTCCTGTAACAACAAAACATATTGCTTCACCTATAATTTTTAGGGTACCTTTGATCATTCTCATACGAATGACTGTCAGCCTCAGTTTGCGCATATGTGATGCAAAGTAACCCTTGGTCACAGCTAGAAGCATCAACAGAAAGGAACCAGCCATTATTTATACCCTCAAAAACACTTCTGACAAGCATAGTATCGGACAGGTGATAGTAATGTCCTCTCCGTTTCACCTTTTTAGGAATAACAAAAGGCGTCGATCGTCATGGATTTACAAGAATATATAGATATATAAAGATAGACAAAAAAAACAGTGAGTTGGAGGATTAGCAACAGACCTTCACTGAAGAAATCTTCAATTCTTTCATCTCAGGAAAGCACCTTAAATGTTCAAACACAACCTTTTCTGCTTAACACAAACACGTCGCATCAGGCAACTCAACTCTTTTGTAACTTAATCATTCGGTGATTGAGAATCTAAAATCACTTATAAGCAAATTAGTACCAACAATGCGAAATTTATACTCGGGATACAAAATGGATTTAAGTTGCATACACCAATTTAACATGTGATAACAGATCAGTTACCATTCTTACAAGATTAACAATTAATATTATCAAGAAATTAACTTGTGATTACCTAATAAGTGACCAATTGTGTTAATATTTTTACACATTCAGTGCATAGAACTTAAACTAATACAAAATTAACCAACAATTTTTACCTTTTTGACATACCCAACATACAAGCAGTGAGTGCAAATGCACCCAATGTCTCGACATTTTTTTTAATAATAATGAGTTAAAGTAATTTTACTAACAGAGCATCCAGGGATGAAAATGTATAAAACAGCAGCCAGTAAAAAATTAAAAAATACGTACTATATATAATTGAGAAAAGGGGAAAATTACTTTTGAGATCGAAGACAGAATCAGAGTCGGAGACAATTAAAGCCAAGTGAGTATCAAAGTTGGTATCTATGAAAACCGTGCTGTACGACGTCGCAGGTTCAACTGCCGGCGCTCCATTGGAATCGGTTTCTTCGCGATGACGTTTCACCATTGAATGTGCCGCGAAGCACGACGGCTGAAGAGCTCCGGAGAAGCTGACGAACAGAAGCAGAAACGGCCAAGGGTTTTAGCTCTGTTGTGGCAATTATATGAAATGAAGGGTTTAGTGGTTTACCGCCCAATTGAAGAGGTTTTTTTGGGGGAAGTTAACTCATATACCGATTTATAAAACTCACTTCTTTCATGATATACCTAAGTTTTAAAATTACATCAAATATTTCAAAAATATTACATGTTATACCTTCTTATATTCTAAAACGTATCATAATATTCTATTTTAGAATATAATCCAAATCTAATTTACCACATTATTCTAATTTGGAATACAATATCCAAACGAAATATACCTGTAACAACTACAATATTCAAACCAAACATACCACAATATTCTAATTTGGAATACAATATCCGAATAAAATATACTATAATATTCTAATTTGGAATATAATATTCAAACTAAACATACTACAACATTCTAATTTGAAATACAATATCCAAATCAAACATACTATAATTTTCTAATTTGGAATACAATATTCAAAGTAAACATGCTACACTATTCTAATTTAGAATACAATATCCAAACTTAACATACCACAATATCCTAATTTGGAATACAGTATCCAAACGGAATATACCTGTAACAACTACAATATTCAAACCAAACATACCACTATATTCTAATGAAGAGTACAATATTCAAACGAAACATACTACAATATTCTAATTTGGAATACAATATTCAAAGTAAACATGCGACCGTATTCTAATTTGGAATACAGTATCCAAACTAAATATACCACAATATTCTAATTTGGAATACAGTATCCAAACGGAATATACATGTAACAACTATAATAATCAAACCAACACATACCACTATATTCTAATGAAGAGTACAATATTCAAACCAAACATACCACAATATTCTAATTTGGAATACAATATCCGAATAAAATATACTTTAATATTTTAATTTAGAATATAATATTCAAACCAAACGTACTACATCATTCTAATTTGGAATACAATATCCAAATCAAACATACGATAATTTTCTAATTTGGAATACAATATTCAAACTAAACATGCTACAATATTCTAATTTGGAATACAATATCCAAACTAAACATACCACAATATTCTATTTTGGAATACAGTAGGTATATACGATAAAATAAAGTTATAAAGTAGGTATACAGGGTAAAATAAATTTATAAAGTAGGTATACAAGGTAAAATAATTTTTTTAATTGTATATGGTATTAACTGATATTTTCAATGGGCATATCGCGTAGATTACCCTTTTTTTGCCGCCAACTATAATGGGCCTTCCCTTGCTTTTTCCAAAAGCCCAAAATCAATTGGGATCTTTACACAAATAGCGTGTCTAATTTACTAGAGAAAATGACCTTATATAGCCCCTTAAAATTTTAATAGCCCATATTTTTTCCCATTGACCCGAAATATCCCTCCGACCCAAATATATTACATCTAATAGTCTGAAATATCTATTTTATATATTTTTTGTATAGTGACAGTCAATTTTGTATATTACTTGTATAGTGACAGTCTATTTTGTATAGTGACAGTCTATTTTGTATATTTTTTTTATATAGTGACAGTCTATTGTATATAAATTGTACAGTGACAGTCTATTTTGTATATATTTTGTATAGTGATAGTCTATTGTATATCAATTGTATAGTGAAAGTCTATTTTGTATATTTTTGTATAGTGACAATCTATTTTGTATATATTTTGTATAGTGACAGTTTATTGTATATAAATTGTATAGTGACATTCTATTTAGTATATTTTTTATATAATAACAATCTATTTTGTATAGTGAAGATTATGCATTTTTCAAATTAATGATGCAATCATGTTTTGCACACGCTGATGCTCACCATAGAGTTCAACTAATATAATGTATGTTATTTTCATACTCGACTCCTCTATTTAGGGCATTTCTTGAAAGAAAATGACACCAAACACCACACTTGCATTTTAGCGATTGATAGTTCTTTTTATTTTTTTTACATAAAGGATTTTCGCCATGCAAAGAAATACTTTTAAATATATATCTTTGGAAAGAGGGCAGGCTCGTGATAGTGAAAGGTAAATTTAATAAATGGTCATATAATTATAATTTTTTTATCAAAGTCATACAACTATGTTTTCTCACATAAAATTCATAAAAATTGCTAGTAACTCATATAAAAAAACATAATGACCGAAAACTATAACTTTTCGATAGCATTCTTTTATTTTTCAGTCTAACAAATAATAACCAAATTAAAATAGGAATGACCCAACCTAATATAAATATACATTTTGAGTTTTTATACAGTATACATTGATTATAATACATACATATATATATATATATATATATATATATATATATATATATATATATATATATACACACACACAAAATTTTAACTTTGAGAATTTTCCGGTCTTTGGGTTATTTTTGGTGAGCCAATAAAAGAAGAGATGAAATTGTAAAAGAGAAGTTAATGTGATCGATAATGGTTAAGGCCGTCAATGAGGAAGAGTTATAGGTCCTTTGATTTTTCTATGTTAGGTGCATCAAAATAGTAATTTCTCATTGCAAATTTATCTTTACTATTTTTCGAAATATTTTCATTTGTTTTTATCTAAAATCAACTAATTGTATTTCTAAAAATTTGGCAACTATATATATATATATATATATATATATATATATATATATATATACACACACAATTTTAACTATAAGAATTTTTCGGTCTTTGGGTTATTTTTGGTGAGCCAATAAAAGAAGAGATGGAATTGTAAAAGAGAAGTTAATGTGATCGATAATGGATAAGGCTGCCAATTAGGAAGAGTTATAGGTTCTTTGATTTTTCTATGTTAGGTGCATCAAAATATTAATTTCTCATTGCAAATTTATCTTTATTATTTTTCAAAATGCTTTCATTTGTTTTTATCTAAAATCAACTAATTGTATTTCTAAAAATCAGGCAGTTTTTTTTTGCTGGTTAGAAGGAAAGGACTAGTGAAGGAGGGACAAAAGGGCGCTTAAAATTATTTGTTGGTTAGCATATGTTATTTGTTTTTGGCTAAAAATTATAATGTAAAACTATGGGCCATCGACTGATATATGTTTTGGCCGAGTGGCCACTTATGTCAGAAGCTCAATTTACTACTCCCTCCGTTTCAATTTAGATTAGGTAGTTTGACTCGGAACTGAGTTTTAAAAAAAAAAGACTTTTGAAACTTGTGGTCTTAAAAGCTTAAGGGGTAAAAGTTTTATGGGGCCACGATATTTTTGTGGTTATAAAAGCTTCTCATTAAGGGTAAAATAAAGAGTTTAAAGTTGAATTATTTCCAAATTTAGAAATGTATCATTTATTTTGGAACAGACTAAAAAGGAAGTACCTCATCTAATTTAAAACGGAGGAAGTATTACTTTTCTTAGCTACTATACATAGATTATAAACTATTATGCATGGTTATACACACAAATATTTGTATTTTAAGCGGTTGGTGAGCAAATATTTTGATTAATTCTTCAAACAATTTAGAGTTAATTACCAAACAGATCTTGTCCTCTTCGAATTTACACTTATAGTAAGATATGGCCTAAATTTCTCCATGGCTAATCTTGGAGCCAAAGCAAACTTGGAGCCAAAGTACTCAAACTTTGAGCCAAAGTATTCTAGCTTGGAGCCAAAGAATAAAAGTATTTTCTTTTTCTTCTCTTTTTCTTTACTTGGGGACCAAGAACTTTACCCTATAAATATGAGTCATTTTACTTCATTTGAATCATCCCATATTTTGATTAGAAACTCATTTAAAGTATTCTTGTGATAGAGAGTTTTGTTATAGTCCATAGAGTTAGTGATGGAAAACACTTTGAGTGAACCTCTTCTTTGTGAGTGATTGTAGCGAGGTTATTCTCTTGGGATATATTTTGGGATAATTAGAGTTTTATCTCTAATTTTGTACTCTCTTTTGTGTGCCTGTTGCTATAGTGAAATTGCTCCTCTCCGCTTGTGGACTTAGGTCACCTTGACCGAACCACGTTAAATTTTATATCTTTTTTATCTTCTTTAATTACCATTATTATCAACTTGTATTGTCTTTGTTATTTTCATTATAACATTGTTTGGATAAATTTCGCACTACATGGTTTCTGATCCTAACAAATTGGTATGAGAGATAGATCTAACCGGGTTAATTTTAGTAGCCAATATGACTTTAACAAAGACTTATGTTGAGAAAAAGAAAGGAGAAGAAGTCGGATAAAATAACGGACGGGGACTTTGCCATCATAAAAAAAGAAGGTAAAATCAAGTATTATCTTAAATCTCTCAAATGCGGTTTTACGTGAAGTTTATGTAGAAACCACAACCAAAGGTATATGGAAAAAATTGAAAACCTTTATATGAAGAAAATAATGAAAAATAGACTTTACCGGAAGCAGAAGCTTTATTCAATTCGTATGGGTGAAGGTACCTCTATTCTCTCTCATCTTGACACATTTGATTCTATTATTATGGATTTGAGTAATATAGACGCAGAAATTAAAGATGGGGATTAAGCCGTGTTACTACTTTGTTCTCTACTCTCATCTTTTAAGCATATAAGAGATACTATACTTTATGCAAAGGATAATACCCCTTGTAAGGATATTAAATCAATCTTAAAATAAAAAAAACAGATAGATAGATAGTGATATTACTGGGGAAGCTAGTGGAACTCAAGCAGAATTTAGCTTATTTGTTAGGGGTAAATCCGACTTAACATCTAGATACAATAATTTAGAGTGTCGCTATTGTCATAAGAAATGTCACATTATCTCTGAATAAGCTGAAACTAGTTATTGTAACGACTCAGCCAGTCGTTTTGAAAATTTCAACCCACTTTCCCCCATTTACTGCTCAATTTATGCCTCAAAATTTATTTATAACTTATCGGGTTAGTTGGTTCGGGTCCGAAAGGATTTCGGAGTGAAATGCGATACTTAGTCTCATAATTGAAAACTTAAGTTGAAAAAGTTGACCGGATATTCACTTATATGTAAATGACCTCAGAATTAAATTATGATGATTCCAATAGCTCCATATGGTGATTTTAGACTTAGGAGCGTGTCCGAAAAATTATTTGGAGGTCCATAGTAGAATTAGGCTTGAAATGGCTAAAGTTGAATTTTTGGAAAGTTCGACCGGGGAGTTGACTTTTTGATATCGGGGTCAAAATTTGATTCTGAAAATTTTAATATGTCCGTTATGTCATTTATGACTTGTGTGCAAAATTTGATGTCAATCGGATGTGATTTGATAGGTTTCGGCGTTGTTTGTGGAAACTTGAAATTTCAAAGTTCATTAGGCTTGAATTGGGGTATGATTCGTGTTTTTAGTGTTGTTGGATGTGATTTGAAGGCTCGACTATGTTTGTATCATGTTGTAGGACTTGTTGGCATATTTGGTTGAGGTCCCGTGGGAGGGGGAGCTCGGGTGAATTTCGGGGGATTAATGGATTATTTTTGGCCTTGGTGAGATTGCTGATATCTGCTCCTGCCTTCTTCTGGTTTCCTTATACGCGATTGCATAGGTCCATCCGCGATCGCGTAAGCTTAAATGGGACAGGAATATTTTTGTCTATGCGATCACATGGGGAGAATCGCGATCGCGTAGCTGGGAAGAGAGAATGCATCGCGAACGCGTGGGAAAAGCCGCGTTCGCGAAGAGGAGGTGAGGCAGCTGGGATTCGCGAGCATTGTTCTATGCGAACGCGTGGGCTGTCCACGATCGCGTAGGCCTGGGAAGCTCATGCTTTGCATTCGCGTGTGTTACGATGCGGTCGCGTAGAGAAGTTTTGGGGGCAGTGTATTTTGGTCTTCGCGATCGCATAGAGTTATCTTGGCAGTGGAGATGTTGTGCTTCGCGATCGCGGGACTTGGTCCGCGATCGCATAGAAGAAATGACTGGGCAGAGAGTCCCATTTTCCATTTTTGACGGATTGGAGCTCGGGAAGAGGCGATTTTTGGAAGATTTTCAGAGGAAACAACAGGGGTAAGTGTTCTTAACTCAATATTGGTTAAATTACTCGAATCCATGGTTGTTTTTAACATTTAATTGGTGAATTAAGTTGGAAAATTGTGCAAAACCCTCTTGGTTTAATTTGGAGATTTGAGGGTCGAGTTGATGTCAGATTTGAGTAAAATTTATATGGTTGGACTCGTGGTTGAATGGACGTTCATATTTTATAACTTTTGTCGAGTTTTGAGATGTGGGACCCACAAACGATTGTTTTAGTGTAAATTCAGATTTTGTGGGAAAACATTAGAATTTTGATATGGAATTAATTCCTATAATTGTGTGGACTGAATCAAATTATTTGTGGCTAGATTCGAGCTGTTCAGGAGTTGATACGCGCAGAATGGGATTTCTGGAGCATTGTTTAGCTTGCTCGGCATTGGATTTGTCTTGATCGAGGTAAGTAGCTCTTTTAATCTTGGAGCTGAGGGTATGAACCCTGAATATAAGTATTATGTGAATTGTTGGAAAGTGACGCACATGCTAGGTGACGGGCGTGTGGGCGTGCACCATAGAAATTGTGACATAATTGTTCCCGTGGAATTTTATAGACAAATAATCTTGGCATTTTCTATATAGTTTTATGTGCTAAAGAAATTGAGTTGAGAATCATATTAAAAATCATGTTGAGGTTATGTGCCAGTATTGTTGGGACCCACAGAGGTCATATTGCTGTGAATTATTTGTTTTAAATTGAAAATTATACTCAGTCATATTCATGTCATTACATATCATATATCAGTCTCTGTTATTATTTATTGATACATCATATCATCATTTTTGGGCTATTTTTATGACATTGTGAGCCCTTGAGAGAGAGACTGGAGAGATTGATGACCGAGTGAGGCCGAGGGCCTGATTGTGTGGATTATTATATGGACCGGGGTTGCCCCCTGCAGCAGGCCTTATAGGCTTTATTATAGCACATGAGTTGTCCATGCAGATCCAGATATTATTATAGCAAGTGAGTTGTCCGTGTAGCATGTGAGTTGGCCGTGCGGATCCAGATATTATTATAGCACGAGAGTTGTCCGTGCAGCACGTGAGTTGTCCGTGCAGATTATAGCGCTTGGGCTGAAGGAGCCCCTCCGGAGTCTGTACATACCCCCAGTAAGCGCAGGTACCTACCGAGTACGAGTGCTGAGTGACTGGGAGGACTGAGTGAAATGATACTCTGAGAGTATGCATATGATTTTATCACTGAGTTGCATCGCATTGACATGCACACATGACATACATGCATAGAGATGTATTTTTCTCATGCTGTACAGTGTCACATTATTCATGATTTCTCATACATGTTGACATATGAGCATAGTGATGCATTTGTTTTATACGGGTTATCTGGAAAAGAAAATGAAACATCTCATTTATTATTGAAAGAATTTTGGGAAAATTATTGCTTTCAAACTTATTCATAGTTTTGGAAATTTCGGTAAACGATTTGGATTTTTCACTGATGTACTTGAAAGGGAAGAACTATTTTTAGAAATCATGATTTAGCTAAGTATTTTATTTCTAAGTTACTTCTTATATTATTGGCTTTACGTTGTTATGGTCTGTAGTGAACTATTAGTTTTGGACCCGACCTTGGTAAAAGCTCGCCACTGCTTTCAACCTAAGGTTAGGTTTGTTACTTACTCAGTACATGGGGTTGGTTGTACTGATACTATACTTCTGCACATTACGTGCAGATGTTGGTTGTTGTTGTTACTGTGCTCGATGGTTGCCGGATTTGAAGATGTACCTGCGTTCCTGTTGTAGCTGCCTCTTGTTCATGGTAGCCTTAGATTTATAAAAGTTCTGTTTATGTACTATTCAAACAGACTATGTATTTATTTCATCTCCGCTTTGTAAACTCTATTCTTAGAAGCTCATGATGTTTACTACCAGTTTTCGGGAAATGTATAAGATTAAGATCTTTATTTACTTAAATTGCTTTAAACAATTATTATTAGAATTGGATAGTTGAAAGTTGGCTTACCTAACGGGTTGGGTTAGGTGCCATCACGACTAGTTGGACTTTGGGTCGTGACAAGGTGGTATCAGAGCTCTAGGTTCATAGGTTCTACAAGTCATGAGCAAGTGTCTAGTAGAATCTTGCGGATCGGAATGATGACGTCCATACTTATCTTCGAGAGGCTACAGGGCATTTAGGGTAATTTCCCATCTTTCTTTCCTTATCGTGCGGAATTGATTCAACTTGAGACATAACTCTTTGAATTCCTTCCACGTATTCGTATATGCACATGAGCGCTCGGTATCTGCTATGTATCACCGGCTTGTGATTTCAGGGATGATGTGCGAGATTTGTATTCTATGTTTTGGTGATGGGCCAGCCTGGAGGACTTGAGGCCATGGTTAGACCGCAGTTTAATCTCGGTAGCTTCAGTTATAACTTGTACATTTGGACTCATACGTCCGATAATGTCCATACATGTGGAATGTGTGGATCGATGAGCGGTGGAATGGCCTTGTGATGAGTACGATGTAACTGCGGGATGTGTTAAGACACATTGAATATGACGAGAAGTGTTTCCATAAAATGTAAAGGAAAGGCCATTGGATGCTTGATTTTCGTTTTGATGTGACGTACAGTCTCGAGTACGAATATTTTGAAGGATCTTTTACATTGTTAAATTTTGGGACAAATTAAATTCTCATGTCTGGTTAATGAGTTTGGACTAAGATAGACTAAGTGATTGAATAGTAATTGTGACTGCAAAAAGATATAACAAGATGCCAATTTGAGGCTAAGGAGGTGGGTTCTCTCCTGGAGAGTAATCTACATAGGTATGTTCCTTATATGTGAGTGGAGAGTTTCTTTTCTGCCAGCTGGGTGTGTGTGTGGAGATTTGAATTTGAATCTGGTTGAGAAAGTTGACTTGAGTGTCAAGAGAATAATTTTGAGCTTAGCGGATGATTTGGGGTATTTTTTTTATGGTTGGCGTTGCATGAGTTTGAGAAGAAGTTTTATTGAACTGACTGTGGCATTATGACAGTAATAGAGTATGAGTATTGTGAGTTATGAACTATTTTAATCTACGGCTTTGAGCCAAGTGGGGGAGTCTGCTACGGACAAATCAATTCATGGGTATGTGTCAAATTTTTGTTTTGGTCTGAAGTATACTTGGAAATTAGTGATGACTTGCAGAGGTGGAGTTCGAAAATGACTCGAATAAAGAAATTCCTAGTTACGGGTTATATTGCACTTGTGAGTATATGAAAATCGTGGGATGAGTGAGTTGTTGATTGTGACTGATATAGTGCGCACAGAGTATGAATTTGATAGGTGGTATTAAAGTAGAGTTACTTCTTTGAGTGTTGTTGTTCTAATGAGGCATCTGTTGGCCCATTTGGGCGGTGTAATGTGGATTTGAACAAAGGGGGTGACTCTCGAGAAAGTTCTAATGGATTCGAGATTAATATGTAATAATTGAGAATTTTTGGCGGATTTGTTTATGGCTAAAATCTGAGATTTAAGTTGGATAGTGTCGAGACTTGTGGCATTTTTGTATATCATTATGGATTTTATATTTAGGTATCAGGAAGGTGAATGAAATGGCCTTAGACTCAAATAAGGTATTTTCAGAGTGGGTGTTTCGGTTGTAGTATTTATAGGGTAATTATGATGTGGTGAGGCTCTACCGATGTTTTGGTGGCAATATTCTTGGGTTTGGTGACCTACGTGGTTTGGTCGAGTTAGAGGAATTTAGTTCTAATAGATGTGGTGTGTTGTGCGGGATTAGGATTTACATGTACAAGGTGACAGTTCAGTCTTAAAGAGAAGGTAACGAATATTGGACAGCATGGTCAGTTTCAAATATTTTGGGAATGTTATAACTGTTCGGTAATTTTTGATAAGGGTGCGCATTTCAGAAGGCGCGTTGTGTTTTGACTTATGGATGTTCATCGGTATTGCAGTACTCACCTGATTAATAGACTGCTGATATTCAAATTATTGCTATGTGTTACTGAAGAATTATGAAAGTATTCCTCATGGGATTATCGTGAATGGAAGATGTGTTAGTCATTTTAGTGGTGGAGTTGGGATCAGTTACGGTGATTCATGTGTTCGATGAATTTGGAGACTGGGAGTTCTCAGAAGTATATTGTTTCGGGGTTGCGACCTATTTGAGGTGACTATTTTATTTAAAACTCGATGGAGGCACTAGTTGCGTTAATTATTTGTGATAGCTATGCGCTATGAGTGCGCATATATGCGAGGTTTGAGCCCATGTGCGATCATTAGAGCAAGTATTCATACTCTGAAGAATGCTTAGGCTATTAAATGCCTAGAGTTGACTGTTAAGCATAAAGTTATAACGTTTCCCGTATTCGTACCTTTGTTGAGAACTATCTGGGCTATACTTGAGGTTACAAAGAAGATGATTCCCTAAATAAATGGGGTAGTTACTATTCTGCGTTAAAAATTACAGATTTGAAGTGTGATAATAGATTTTGCACATGATTACACTATGGCGTGCTATTTCTACTAGTCCAGGAGCATGCGAATCTTATTTCATTATCATATACAAGTGTACTTATTTAATTGCTCCTGTATGATATGCTGGGACTGGAGGCCGGTGACCATGCTGGGCAATTCATATTATTGGCACGTGAGTTGTCCGTGCCGTGTGTGGGAATTCTATTTCTATAATAATTTATCTGATCTATTAATTTCCTTCTTCTATAATTATGCACATACACCTACGGTTATCCTCTTCACGAAATTTGAGGAGTTGGTTGTAACATTGCGGTTGTGGTGGTGCTTGTTGAACTTGCAATACGGTTCTCTTCCTTGAGACCTCTCCCATATTTGGGTACACAGATTGCGCAGTTGTGGCTTGAGTTATATTAATGTGGCGTGTATGTGGGATAGTTGTGTTTAATAATATAAGGTTATTGGACCTAGATGGGTACTATCAGGCTTGATTATGGTATATTCAGGAGGATAATATTGAAAGTTGGCTTAGGAGAGGATTATGGTTCTAGTTGGGGCGAGAGAGCTCTATGGCTAGTTGATCTGACGAGTGGTTATGAGTTTTTGATTGTTTCTTTCATCATTAGCAGTGTACGAAGGTTTCAGAATGAGGTCCTTTTGAATGCGGGGTTTTATACTAGTACTTGGTTGGTTTTGAGTAGTTACTGTGATCGAAAATGGTGTTGCGAGCATGCAAGTTGTGTAGTATGTTATATGATTATATCTAGGGTTATGGTCATGGCTCGATGCAGCTTGTTCAGACTTATACAATATGTAACTGTGAGATTCAGGTCTTGAAAAGAAATTCTGAGCGTTGGGAATTGAATCCCAAGGTTTTTGGGCCAAGATTTAGTTAATGATTTTTGTTTTATTGTGTTGTCAAGCCTATATGGAGTAGGGTGACGTGGGTTCACCCCCGGGTACGTGCGTGGTAAGATGGAATAGTGATTTGATGGCTTGGAAACAACTCTTGGCAGGTTCGAGGACGAACGTATGTTTAAGTGGGGGAGAATGTAACGACCCAATCGGTCATTTTGAGAATTTCAACCCCCTTTCCCCTATTTACTGCTCAATTTATGCCTCACAATTAATTTATGACTTATCGGGTTAGTTGGTTCGGGTCCGGAAGGATTTCGGAGTGAAATGAGACACTTAGTCTCATAATTGAAAACTTAAGTTGGAAAAGTTGACCGGATATTCACTTATGTGTAAACGACCTCGAAATTGAATTCTAATGATTCCAATAGCTCACTATGGTGATTTTGGACTTTGGAGCGTGTCCGAAAAATTATTTGGAGGTCCATAGTGGAATTAGGCTTGAAATGGCGAAAGTTGAATTTTTAAAAAGTTTGACCGGGGAGTTGACTTTTTTATATCGGGACCGAAATCTGATTCTGAAAATTTTAATAGGCCCGTTATGTCATTTATGACTTGTGTGCAAAATTTGAGGTCAATCAGACGTGATTTGATATGTTTCGACGTTGTTTGTGAAAACTTGAAATTTCAAAGTTCATTAGGCTTGAATTGGGGTATGATTCTTTTTTTTTTTTTAGTGTTGTTGGATGTGATTTGAAGGCTCGACTATATTCGTATCATGTTTTAGGACTTGTTGGTATGTTTGGTTGAGGTCCCGGGTGTTACACCCCGTACTTTAATATTAGGATATCTGTTTAGGAGGGAAACGTTTACATGTTTCTGCCAAACCTTTTTATTTTAAAATAAAATTTCTAATGCATTTAAATTAGAAACTGAATGCTGCAAATTAGTTTTCTATAATGGTAGATAAATCGGGAATCGAAAATCAATTTGCAATTGATGTTATCCTTTTATGGTCTGTTGAGAGTATATTTTAATGATGACCACTTTGAGTGGTTCGATTAAGATTGTCATTATTTTATATTGGATGCTCAAATTAATAACCTTAGTCCCAATTTGATGTTACACGTACTGAATGCATACATGTTAGTTAAACTTCTTATTTTTGAAGATTTGTGACTATGTTATTGTAAGATCCCATAATTTTAACAACCTTAATACCGTCATATACATTTGATATGATATTTTGAGTGGAATATTTTTGTAAAAAGTTTGAAAATTATGATTTTATATAGTTATTAATATTACTACTTTCGAATATGCTTTAAATTTTACACATATATAACATGAGGAAGTTTATGAGATATTCTTTGTTGTAAAGATATAAATTATTTTCTCACAGGAAAAGAAGGTTATCTTTTTACCATTTTAAGAATTAAGCGTACGAAATTTGTACTCTTTATATGAGATTAGGAAAATTAGAAGTTGAGAAAATATATGTATTTTTACATGGATGTTTTAAATAATAGTGTATGTACATGACCATGATAGTAAGTTATATAAAGTGTGTTAAAAGTGAGTAGTGTTTTAAGTAAGTTGAGATAATTCTTAATTATGTGAATAATTAGGGTTACTTAATGATTTTGGTGGTAAGATTAACTAGAAAATTAAAATCTTTGGGATAAAGATTAACGTGACAGCCTTACCTTATGGGAATAGTGACTCTTAAAGTCATTATGTTATGTGGCAAGCTTAGAGATGTGATATTTGGCAAAGTCTTTAAGAACGTAAGTTATTTCATTTAATAAAGAAGAGTCCACTGTTTGCCTAGCTAATGTGTATTCTTCTTTTCCTCATCTTCACTAAAGTCTTGGTTCACTTGTAGAATAATGTCACGACCCGGAATTCACTAGTCGTGATGGCACCTAACCCATCCCGCTAGGTAAGCCAATTAAGAATTTCCCATTTTCAATTAATTTAATAACACAATTTAACAAAGGAGTTATATAAGTCTTATACATCCTCAAGGACTGGTAGTACAAATCATGAGCTTCTAAGAATAGAATTTACAAGCTGATATGAAGTAAATACATCTTCTGTTTGAAAAGTACATAAATAGAATTTTTATAAATCTAGAGGTACCATGAACAAGGGGCAGCTACAACAGGAACGCAGGTACATCTTCAATCCCGGCAACCATAGAACACAACAACAACAGTAACCAATATCTACACGTAATGTGGAGAAGCGTAGTATCAATAAAACTGACCCCATGTACTGAGTAAGTATCTTGTCTAACCTCGTCGAAGTAGTGACAAGGCTTTGGTTAAAAGATGCTCATTGATAAAACCTGTAATGTAACTAACAATAAAATTATACTACAGTATAACAGAGTAGAGCACACGAAAAGATTATACAAAGCAATAACAAAGTACTAAAGGAAAACACAATTCAACAGGTATCAAAATCTCACCCAATCCTTTCCTTAGAGCAAAAGCCAATAAATCACAACAATCACGTCAAAACTTTCATAATGTGAAAAGTATACCCAAGACATCAAATTCAACGGCACGACAACACCCTTCGTGCATTTATCTCATCCTCACCAATTATGCATAAAGCAGTACCAGCCAAATGACAAAAATGCCGATAACAGAAATGACAGAGTGGGAAATACGTAAATAACTATAGAGGACAAGAGTGTACATGAGAACATCAGTAATAGACTGAACAGAAAGCATATAGGTAATGACAATTATTAGGAAAAAGGAATGTAATTTTGACTAACTAGAAAGGTGAAGGCATGAAGACAAATATGATAAATAAGGAAGAGGACACATGATCTTTATAAGTTAGCAAGTAGGGACATGAACGACTAGTATGGAAGAAGACCTACACTTAAGTGCAACAAAACAGATGGCATGGATGAAATCCTAGCAGCAGGAAATAGGCATGATATTAGCAAGTTTATGCAAATGGAAGGCATGATAGCATGACAACAAGGTGATAGAGAATGAAGACAGAACAGTAACGGCATATCACATAAGAACCATGAACACGACAATAACAACTCCAGGTAAAGACATGAAGGTATCTACAAGAAAGAAATATCACAACATAATGCATGTCTCTCATCCTCACTTGCACGGAAACACCCTTCGTGCCATGAACTCACCATAACATGAAAGCGTAATAATATAAATACAATGGCACGGTATCACCCTTCGTGCTTTTACTCACATAGCATGGCATGGCATCACCCTTCATGCTTTAATCACAATGATATGGCACGGCATCACCCTTCGTTCTTTTAACTCTCAAATAATATGGCACGACATCACCCTTCGTGCTTTACACTCTCCCTCACATGATAATGCATAAACAAAGGCACGGCATCACCCTTCGTGCTTTACACTCTTCCTTACCAAGCATATGTATATCAATAACAAACAAGGCAGAAAGCATAAATAACGTCAAGGGAAATGTTTAAATGAATATTTCAAATGAATCCCAATCACAACTTTCCAAGCCAACAATAGTTCAATAAACCCACAAGAACCTTTTTATTCAAGTATTCCAACAAATTTCACAAATGATCTACAACACAAGTATAGAATCTAGTATCTCAAGAATATCAGTCGTAGCAATATATTAATGATTATGCATATTGATGACCGAATTAAACACACCAATGTATTCTCAGAATTTCCATCAAATTTTATCAAGTTATAATAAGCTAAGTCTTAGTTTCTAACATTTAATACTATGTTCTTAGTATCTAGGAGCCATGTAAAGCATGCGGCAAGAAGATCACGTGATTCTACAAGATGCAGTTTATAACATATTTTACCCCCGAGCATGGTTACCCTGACACATGCATATATGCTCGTCACATCATATATGTATTACCCCCGCATGTAGCAAACAATGTCAAATAGTAGGAAACATTCCCTCAACAAAGTTAGGCAAAACACTTACCTCAAAGAAGGAAAACCAATACTCAAAATGAACTCCTCGGGTGATATGACCTCCGGACGGCTCAAATCTAATCAAAATAACTTCAAAGCACAAATAAAACTCGTAAGAGACTATTCCGGATCATAAAGTCTCAATCTTTAACAAAGTCTAAAAATCGACCCAAAAGTCGACCCCCGGGACCGTACCTTGGAACCCGACAAATTTCACAAAATACGACCACCCATTTAAGTACGAGTCCAACCATACTAGTTTCACTCAAATCCGACTCCAATTCGATGTTCAAAACTCAAAAAATCATATTATGAACTTTAGGCCAAATCTCCAATTTCCTCTATAAAATTCATAATCCAATTACCAAAAACGAGGGTAGATTCGTGATATAAGATCAAAAATAAGTAGAGAACACTTACCCTAGTCCACAAGATGAAAATTAATCCAAGAATCGCCTCAATCCGGGCTTGGAAATATTAAAATGAAGTCAAAATCGCGATTTTTAAAAGAACACTGCCCAGGTCTTTTATGCATCGCGAATGCGGAAGAACTATTGCGTTCGCGAAGAAGAAAACAAAAGCTGCCCAGAATACCCTTCGCGAACGCGAGAAACGGGACGCGAACGCAAAGGCAATGAACAAGGGATAGGAATCACGTGAACGCGTAAGAGACACGCGAACGCGAAGAGGAAAATAATCACTAGTGCCCGGGGCCTGGTTTGCACTTTGCGAATGCGACATATGGAATGCGAACGCGAAGAAGGAGGTGGCAGAACTTCACGAACGCGAGAGGATAGCTGCGAACGCGAAGAGGAAATTTTCCACCCTCCAAAATAATACTACGCAAATGCGAGTGCAAGGACGCGAACGCGATGAAGGAAAACCAGATGACAGATTCAGTAGTTCAAAATAGGAGGAAAATGTCCCGTAGCCCACCTGGAACACACCCGAGGCTCCCGGGACCCCATCCAAACATACAAACAAGTCCCATAACATAATACAGACCTACTCGAGGCCTCAAAACACATAAAACAACATCGGAATGATGAATCACACCTCAATTCGAATTCAATGAACTTGAAATTTCAAACTTCCATAACCGATGCCGAAACCTATCAAATCACGTCCGATTGACCTCAAATTTTGCACACAAGTCACATTTAACATTACAGACCTGCTCCAACTTCCAAAATCGGATTCCGACCCCGATATCAAAAAGTCCACTTCCAGTCAAACTTCTCAAAAACCTTCAAATTTCTAACTTTTGCCAAACGACTCCAAAATGACTACAGACCTCCAAATCCATTTTCGGACGCGCTCCCAATGCCAGAATCACCATACAGAGCTATTCTCAGAATTGGAATCCCAAACGGACATCGATAACATTGAAATGCACTTCAACCTAAATATGATGAATTTCTTCCAAAAATGCTAACTTCCACAATAGGCGCCAAAATGCTCTCGGGTTATCCAAAACCCAATCCGAACATACGCCCAAGTCCAAAATCATCATACGAACCTGCTGGAACCTTAAAGTCCCGATTCTGAGATCATTTACCCAAAAATTTAACCTTAGTCAATTCTTCCAACTTAGAGCTTGAATCTTGAAGTTCATCCTTCCAAATCAATTCCGGATAACTTGAAAACCAACATCGACGATTTATGCAAGTCATAACACATCATGCAGAGATGCTCGAGCTCTCAAAACTCCGAGCGAAGTGCAGACTCTCAAAACGACCTGTCGGGTCGTTACAAATAAAGAAAGCTACTTCTTTGTTCTTTGATTCAAGAAATAGTCTCAAGTTTATGGACAACTCTAGATCTGGTTCGTAGTAAACTAATTATTTGATACTCTTGCACATTAGATGATGCATAAACTCATTATGAAGTATTTGACATAGAGGAGATACTAGAATTGGAGCGGAATGGTTTCATATTCGAAAACCCACCTTTTGATCCTATTCTAAATTGTTCTGATGTTCACTAAATTCTCAATCATGACCATATATTCACCTAGAAAATGTAGTAGGATTCTTTACCTTTGCTCTGTTCACTATACCTGGAAGACTTCTGTATAATTTATGATCTATAACCAAAGCAACTATGGGGTATACCAGCACTGACATTGTATGTTTCACTAAGCCACTTTCACCTTGAGACTTTCAACCGCTAGCTGGAGTTTTTCATAGCATAAAGCACTCCACCTTGTCAATATTGCGTGAGATTTTTGCAAATTTTAGGGAGTACGGTGTAATCTTTCTTAAGAGAATCGGCTCGGGTATATCAAGGCTATCCCTTCTTTTTCTTTTGGCATGATCCAAATAACGATACGTAAACGTAATGCTATTCCAAACGTGGTTTTACTCTTAGCAGTTAAGGATGTCTATGTTATTCATTCCTGTAAAGTTATATTTAAGTATGTCTAAGTACATTCCTAAGTCCCTATTGAGGTATATGATAGAGATGTTAATATTTATAATATAGTGATACATGCATCTTTATTCATTTACCACCGTGTTACGGCCGGTCAGGCAGTTATCACCGGTTGGCAGTTATGTATCATTATTTACCGCCTGTTGGGTAGACATGCATATACATTTACCACCGATCTACAGCCGGTTGGGCAGTTACATATTTACCATCGAGCTACGACCGGTTGGGCAGTTACATATTTACCACCGAGCTACGGCCGGTCGGGCAGTTACCATTGATCAGCTGGGCAGTCATGCATCATACGATATGGATAATGGTCTCAAAGAGAAGCATTATATATATGTAAGCATAATAAGTATGCATATATGGTGGCACTTCAGAGATTCAGGTTGATTCTTATATGTCTTTAATTAATGGTGACTTACTGTTATGTTTCAATTCTGCCTTACATACTCAGTACATTATTCATACTGATGTCCTTTTATTGGGGACGTATCATTCATGCCTGCAGGTATAGATAATCAGTTTGACGCACCCTCATAGTAGACGAGATTGGCATTTAGTAAAGGATCGGTAAAACTCCACTTCATTCGGAGTGTAGCCGAGTCTATGAGTCATCGTGTCAGAGTTTTTCTACAGACTTATGGGTTGGCTGGTACCCTGTCCCATTTGATGTCAAATAAGCTTAGAGGCTTTGTAGACAGAGGTTCATTTTGTACAGTGTGTCAGAGGCCTTGACGTCCCATATGTATTCATATTTTATGAAAGATGGTTCATTGATACATCGTTTGCCCACTTATAGTTATGCATTACAAGTTGTGTTCATGTTGGCTCATGATAGTTAGAAGAAAAAAAACGAGTTACAGAGTGGTTCGCTCGGGCCAGTACGGCACCGAGTGCTAGCCACGCCTCCCCAAGTTTGGGGCGTGACAAGTGGTATCAGAGCGGGTCGTGTCCTAGGGAGTCTACAAAGCCGTGCCTAGTAGAGTCTCACTTATGGGTGTGTTGCGCGCCATATTTATAATTGAGAGGCTATAGGGCATTTAGGAAATGTTACCCTTCTTTTGTTTCCAAATCGTGCCATAGAGCTGGGTCGTAAGAAATCTGTATGAAGCTTTCGCCAGATTTTGTATGCACCAGAGGTGCTATCACAATAGAGCTTTAAGGCGTAGATGTAATTTCTACCTATGTGAAAAGGAGGTTATGAAAGCGACAGAAGATACGATGAGAGATTGAACAGTAAGTAAGGTAAAGTAAAGGTGAAGAAGATACGAGATACTCAAGTACAAAAGGTTGTGAATAGCCGAGACTTCGGATATAGTTTGGGTTTTAGTTTAGTTTACAGAGGAGACCCTAGTGAAAATTTTGTAAATCTCTAGGAGTTAACATTCGAGGACGAATATTTCTAAATAGGGGAAGGATGTTACACCCCGTACTTTAATAGTAGGATATCTGTTTAGGAGGAAAAAGTTTACATGTTTCTGCCAAACCTTTCTATTTTAAAATAAAATTTCTAATGCATTTAAATTAGAAACTGAATGCTGCAAATTAGTTTTCTATAATGGTAGATAAATCGGGAATCGAAAATCAATTTGCAATTGATGTTATCTTTCTATGGTCTATTGAGAGTATATTTTAATGATGACCACTTTGAGTGGTTCGATTAAGATTGTCATTATTTTATATTGGATGCTCAAATTAATAACCTTAGTTTCAATTTGATGTTACACGTACTGAATGCATACATGTTAGTTAAACTTCTTATTTTTGAAGATTTGTGACTATGTTATTGTAAGACCCCATAATTTTAACAACCTTGATACCGTCATATACATTTGATATGATATTTTGAGTGGAATATTTTTATAAAAAGTTTGAAAATTATGATTTTATATAGTTATTAATATTACTACTTTCGAATATGCTTTAAATTTTACACATATATAATATGAGGAAGTTTATGAGATATTCTTTGTTGTAAAGATATAAATTATTTTCTCACAGGAAAAGAAGGTTATCTTTTTACCATTTTAAGAATTAAGCGTACGAAAATTTGTACTCTTTATATGAGATTAGGAAAATTAGAAGTTGAGAAAATATATGTATTTTTACATGGATATTTTAAATAATAGTGTATGTACATGACCATGATAGTAAGTTATATAAAGTGTGTTAAAAGTGAGTAGTGTTTTAAGTAAGTTGAGATAATTCTTAATTATGTGAATAATTAGGGTTACTTAATGATTTTGGTGGTAAGATTAACTAGGAAATTAAAATCTTTAGGATAAAGATTAACATGGCAGCCTTACCTTATGGGAATAGTGACTCTTAAAGTCATTATATTATGTGACAAGCTTAGAGATGTGATATTTGGCAAAGTCTTTAAGAACATAAGTTATTTCATTTAATAAAGAAGAGTCCACTGTTTTCCTAGCTAATATGTATTCTCCTTTTCCTCATCTTCACTAAAGTCTTGGTTCACTTGTAGAATAAAGAAAGCTACTTCTTTGTTCTTTGATTCAATAAATAGTCTCAAGTTTATGGACAATTCTAGATCTGGTTCGTAGTAAACTAATTATTTGATACTCTTGCACATTAGATGATGCATAAACTCATTATGAAGTATTTGACATAGAGGGGATATTGGAATTGGAGCTGAATAGTTTCATATTCGAAAACCCACCTTTTGATCCTATTCTAAATTGTTCTGATGTTCACTAAGTTCTCAATCATGACCATATATTCACCTAGCAAATGTAGTAGGATTCTTTACCTTTGCTCTATTCACTATACCTGGAAGACTTCTGTATAATTTATGATCTATAACCAAAGCAACTATGGGGCATACCAGCACTGACAGTGTATGTTTCACTAAGCCACTTTCACCTTGAGACTTTCAACCGCTAGCTGGAGTTTTTCATAGCATAAAGCACTCCACCTTGTCAATATTGCGTGAGATTTTTATAAATTTTAGGGAGTACGGTGTAATCTTTCTTAAGAGAATCGGCTCGGGTATATCAAGGCTATCCCTTCTTTTTCTTTTGGCATGATCCAAATAACGATACGTAAACGTAATGCTATTCCATACGTGGTTCTACTCTTAGCAGTTAAGGATGTTTATGTTATTCATTCCTGTAAAGTTATATTTAAGTATGTCTAAGTACATTCCTAAGTCCCTATTGAGGTATATGATAGAGATGTTAATGTTTATAATATAGTGATACATGCATCTTTATTCATTTACCACCGTGTTACGGCCGGTCGGGCAGTTATCACCGGTTGGCAGTTATGTATCATTATTTACCGCCTGTTGGGCAGACATGCATATTCATTTACCACCGATCTACAGCCGGTTGGGCAGTTACATATTTACCATCGAGCTACGACCGGTTGGGCAGTTACATATTTACCACCTAGCTACGGCCGGTTGGGCAGTTACATATTTATCACCGAGCTACGGCCGGTCGAGCAGTTACCACTGATCAGTTAGGCAGTCATGCATCTTACGATATGGATAATAGTCTCGAAGAGAAGCATTGTATATATGTATGTATAATAAGTATGCATATACGGTGGCACTTCAGAGATTCAGGTTGATTCTTATATGTCTTTAATTAATGTTGACTTATGGTTATGTTTCAGTTCTGCCTTACATACTCAGTACATTATTTGTACTGACGTCCTTTTGTTGGGGACGCTGCATTCATGCGTGCAGGTATAGATAATCAGTTTGACGAGCCCTCATAGTAGACGAGATTGGCATTCAGCAAAGGATCGGTAAGACTCCACTTCATTTAGAGTGCATTGTTTAGCTTGCTCGGCATTGGATTCGTCTTGATCGAGGTAAGTAACTCTTCTAATCTTGAAGCTGAAGGTATGAACCCTGAATATAAGTATTATGTGAATTATTGGGAGGTGACACACATGCTAGGTGACGGGCATGTGGGCGTGCCCCATAGAAATTGTGACATAATTGTTCCCGTGGAATTTTGTAGACAAATAATCTTGGCATTTTCTATATAGTTTTATGTGCTAAAGAAATTGAGCTGAGAATCATATTAAAAATCATGTTGAGGCTATGTGCTAGTATTGTTGGGACCCACATAGGTCATATTGCTGTGAATTATTTGTTTTAAATTGAAAATTATACTCAGTCATATTCATGTCATTACATATTATATATAAGTCTCTGTTTTTATTTATTGATATATCATATCATCATTTTTGGACTATTTTCATGACATTCTGAGCCCTTGAGAGAGAGACCGGAGAGATTGATGATTGAGTGAGGACGAGGGCCTGATTGTAAGGATTATTATGTGGATCGAGGCTACCCACCTGCAGCATTCCTTATAGACTTTATTATAGCACGTGAGTTGTCAGTGCGGATCCTGATATTATTATAGCACGTGAGTTATCCGTGCGGATCCAGATATTATTATAGCACGTGAGTTGTCCGTGCAGCACATGAGTTGTCCGTGCAGCACGTGAGTTGGCCGTGCCGATCCAGAGATTATTATAGCACGTGAGTTGTCCGTGCAACATGTGAGCTGTGCGTGCAGATTATAGCGCTTGGGATGAAGGAGCCCCTCCGGAGTCTGTACACACCCCAAGTGAGCGCAGGTACCTACTGAGTGCGAGTGCCGAGTGCGAGTGCTGAGTGACTGGGAGAACTGAGTGAAATGATACTCTGAGAGTATGCATATGATTTTATTACTGAGTTGCATCGCATTGACATGTACACATGACATACAGGCACATAGATGTATTTTCCTCATGCTGTACAGTATCACATCATTTATGATTTCTCACACATGTTGACAGATGGGCATAGTGATGTATTTGTTTTACACGGGTTATCTGGAAAAGAAAATGAAACATCTCATTTATTATTGAAAGGATTTTGGGAAAATTATTACTTTCAAACTTATTCATATTTTTGAAAATTTCGGTAAACGATTTGGGTTTTTCACTAATGTACTTGAAAGGGAAGAACTATTTTTAGAAATCATGATTTAACTGAGTATTTTATTTCTAAGTTACTTCTTATATTATTGGCTTTATGTTGTTATGGACTATGGTGAACTATTGGTTTTGGACCCGACCTTAGTAAAAGCTCGTCACTGCTTTTAACCTAAGGTTAGGTTTGTTACTTACTCAGTATATGGGGTCGGTTGAACTGATACTACACTTTTGCATATTGCGTGCAGATGTTGGCTGTTGTTGTTGCTGTGCTCGATGGTTGCCGGATTTGAAGATGTACCTGCGTTCCTGTTGTAGCTGCTCTTGTTCATGGTAGCCTTAGATTTATAAAAGTTCTGTTTATGTACTATTCAAACAGACTATGTATTTATTTCATCTCCGCTTTGTAAACTCTATTCTTAGAAGCTCATGATTTGTACTACCAGTTCTTGGGAAATGTATAAGATTAAGATCTTTATTTACTTAAATTGTTTTAAACAATTATTATTGGAATTGGATAGTTGAAAGTTGGCTTACCTAATGGGTTGGGTTAGGTGCCATCACGACTAGTTGGACTTTGAGTCGTGACAGTTATGCTATAATCCAACTTATGCTATATGCTGAAAAATAAAGAAAAGTATAAGGAAAAGAAAAATGAGCATAAAGATACTGACACCGCCGAAGCTAGTGTAACAACTGATGAGATTGATGGAACTATAATATTTAGCAACTGAAACTAGTTTCAGATTTGACAATGAGTGAATTTTAGATTCCGGTTATTCGTATCATATGTGTCCTAGCAGAGACTTGTTTTCTACATATTATTCAGTTAAAAGTGGAGTTGTCCAATTGGGTAACAGTGCTACTCTGTAGCATTATTGGCAAAGGTACAATTCAGATCATAATGGATGATGGTGTGGTGAGAACTCTCGGATAGTGTACAATTCGGATCACAATTCAGATCATAAGCTAGTGTACAATTCGGATCACAATTAGGATATTCAAATTATTGCTATGTGGCACGGAAGAATTATGAAAGTATTCCTCATGGGATTATCGTGAATGGAAGATGTGTTAGTCATTTTAGTGCTGGAGTTGGGATCAGTTACGGTGATCCATGTGTTCGATGAATTTGGAGACTGGGAGTTCTCAAAAGTATATTGTTTCAGGGTTGCGACCTATTTGAGGTGACTATTTTATTTAAAACTCGGTGGAGGCACTAGTTGCATTAATTTTTTGTAATATCTATGCGCTATGAGTGTGCATATGTCACGCCCCAAAACCGAGGAACGCGACCGGCGCTCAGCCGAGTGAACCCGACCGAGCAAACCTGTTAGATTTTCTTTTACCCAAACTCATCCACGAATGGAGATAATACGTATTTTCATTAATTAGACAAAAAGGTATTCATGTCCACAATACCAATTCATTACCAATAGTTCCATTATTTTTAACGTCTTAAATAGAACAAGTAATACAACCACAACATAACGTAGTTTATCTTTCCCACCACTAATACACAACCCACACTATGTCTACGGAGCCTCTATAGATAAAGAAGAGTACAATAATAATGTCGGCAACAAGGCCCCGGCTATACCTCAAACCGAATACACAAAGTACAAATGATACATGACCCCGGGATGAAGTGGAGCTCACCAAGTCAGCTGGGAAGAAGGTGTGCTGCTATCACTGATCAATACCTCCTACTGCGGAACAAAGTACAATAATAAAAGGGACGTTAGTACCATCGAATAGGGTGACAATAGCATGATATAGCTAACCATTTAAACCATCGCAAGCTTATTAAGAGCTATCAATATCATATATAGGATTTAAGATGAGATCCTCTGTAACCATCTTCATACAAAGCGGCCCTGCCGCCTCACCCGATGTATGTAGGTGGAGGTGTAAGTACAATACCACAAATCTACTCAAGCGGTCCCGCCGCCTCACCCCAATGTATGCGGGTGGATGTATAACCACAGTACCAAGAACCTACACAAAGCGGCTATACCGCCTCACCCCAATATATGCGGGTGGAAATGCATCAACGATACCAATACCAACACAAAGCGGCTATGCCACCTCACCCCAATGTATGCGGGTGGAAATACATCAACGATACCAAACCAACACAAAGCGGCTATGCCGCCTCACCCCAATGTATGCGGGTGGAAATGCATCAACGATACCAATACCAACACAAAGCGGCTATGCCGCCTTACCCCATTATATATATGTGGGTGGTGGTGCCACAACAATACCAAAACTATACACAAAGCGGTCGTACCGCCTCACCCCAATGTATGCGGGTGGAGGTGCAGTCCCATAATACCATAATCCCTACACAAAGCGGTCATGCCGCCTCACCCCAAAATATGCGGGTGGAGGTGTATCACAATCACAATCTCTATACAACTTGGCATAATAACTTTCACATACTCACGACTTGAAATTATAACATGTGGATACACAATCCATAGTTTGTAACACATCCTCAATTTGTAATGCAATATGATAAGGACATTTGAAACACGAATTGAACATATATCTTTATCACAAAACTTATCGGAGTACTCGATTTGTAATAAACATCTTGGAATTTACAAGGATAGTGGGAATTCCAATTCTTAAAGAAGAGTTTAGCCAACATACCTCACTTGAGCTTCCTTACACTCTAAATGTTCCGAAATTCTTAGCAACTTCAATCTATTGTAGAAATATAACAAGTTGAACCAAAATCAGGACGATGATCATGGTTCTAGCTCATTTGAGCATTTTATCAAATACTAGGTGTGCATAAGGTTTCAAAGTCCTTTTATGGAGAATTCAATCATCCCACAACCCAATCCTTACCATGCTTAGTTCAACAATCTTCCTACACCCCTTGATATCACATGCATGTGAAATAAGCAACTCTCATGCCCAAACATTATCTTGTTAATTATTCATTTTCAGATAATTTTGAAATTAGGGATTAGGGTGTAGAATCTTACCTCTAGACTTGAAGAATCAATTATTGAGGAACACCTTCTCACTCTAGGGCACTCTCTCTCACTCTAAAATATCAGATTATAGCTCAAAAATGACCCAAAACGTGTATTTAACGAAGTAGGGTCGGGTTTTAAAAACCCAAAATAAAGCTCCAGAACAGGTTCTACGGTCGCATATGCGACCGCATAGTGGTTATGCGGACCGCATATCGGTCGCATAATTGGTGTCCAAAACGACCAAAATCTGCATGTGTCTACAGTCACTATGCGGTCTGCATAACTGTTCTGCGGTCGCATAGTGCACCACATAACAGTTATGCGGTCGCATAGTCGACCACACAATTGCTTCCCACTGGCCCAATTAACTGCTTCACTCCGCGGCCATTATGCGGTCCGCAGAGTGATTCTGCGGTCGCATAATGGTCCGTAGAAACGTATTTCATTGCCAAATATTTTTCTTTACTTTCCAGTGCATTATTCAACCCAAAAAGTCCGAGCCGCGGCTCGCAAGCTCACTGCGAAGAATTTATAAAATCCTCAAACACGTAAGCCCAAATCAGCACCACGAAACATTATTTTTCCTTTGTAAATTTTATCGGGCTTTACACTTAAGTGCTTCGAAATTATTCCGGGGTGTTACATTCTCCCCCGCTTAGGATCATTCATCCTCGAATAAAGGTAAAATCTGTCATTAGCATCTTATGCAACTCAGTTTGTTTTATACCACACACTAGCAGCCCCAAATTTGACTAACTCCATAAATTTCAAAAACTTTCGCTAGAGTTTCCCTTATAATTAGGCCTATCCACCTGCCAGAGAGCCCCAGAAACACATCCTAACAACATATACATAATCCAACAACGTAACATAATACAAATCAACACCAACTGTGGCCTCATAGCAATATATTTCCAAAAAGGAACGCCCTTAACGCCAATTGTTCAAATGATACAAAATTCATAAAAAGTAAGTCTTATAATTTTCCTAGATCACAACTTTATTAATACATGGTCATTCAAACAAATAAGGATACTTTTTCTTCATTTCTTCCTCGGCCTCCCAAGTAGCCTCTTCAACCTGTTAGTTTCACCACAACACTTTCACGGATGCAATTTCTTTGTTTCTCAACTTTCGGACATGCCGATCAATAATAGAAACTGGAATCTCTTCATAAGTCAATTCCTCATTAACCTCAATAGTCTCAACCGGAACAATGAGTGTTATGACCTAAACTAACCCCTGTCGTGATGGCGCCTATTGTGGAACTAGGCAAGCCGACTCATTTTCAAACAAATCGATATTTTCATTTCAAAGATAATTTCAAGGCTATTTAGAGTAAAACAAAAAACCTTCGTAAAGGAGTTCAAATCAAAACAAAAGTGCGGAAAAGAAAAGCCCGACATCGGGGTGTCACTAGTCATAAGCATCTACTATAATCTGGCTAACAATATCAAGGCTAACTCAGCCTGGAAAATAGCTAAATACAACTAAAGGAAGATAAGAGGGAGAAGAGTAGGGGCTGCGATCGCCAAGCAGCTACCTTGCTATCTCCGAGAAAAAATAATCTGCAACCAAAATAATCAACAACCACTACCGTGTCCAACTACATCTGGATCTGCACACAAGGTGCAGGGAGTAACGTGAGTACGCCAACTCAGTAAGTAACAACAATAAATAAAGACTGAGTAGTAGTGACGAGCAATAAAGCATATAACATTCATATCACAAAAATTCAGTAAAGTACAGCATGGTTTAAAAATCAGTGTTTGAATCAAATCATCTCGTTTAAACCCGGTTCCAGTAAAAATTATTTAAAGATATTTTTCAACAGTTTTTCAAACAAAGGCTCAATGCAAAGGTGAGCAAAAATGATAAAATCATAAACAGCCCCTCGGGAAAAGCATCACTCATATACAGCCCCTCGGGGAAACCTCACAGTCACTCGTGCCACTCGGGCATACCTCACAACCACTCTTGCCACTCGGGCATACCTCACAATCACTCATTCTTCACAGTCACTCAGCACTCTGCACTAGGCACTCACACTTAGTAGGTACCTGCGCTCACTGGGGGTGTGTACAAACTCCGGAGGGGATCCTTCAGCCCGAGCGCTATATCAAGCCAAATCATGGCATAAATCACTCAGGCCCTCGGCCTATACCTTCTGCTTAAACAGATGCCGCAGACTCCGGTGATCAGTATAGATCTCACAATGAAACCCATACAAATAATGACGCCAAATCTTCAAGGCGTGAACAATGGCTGCCAACTCAAGGTCATGGACATGATAGTTCTTCTCATGGGTCTTCAACTGGCGTGAGGCGTAGGCAATCACCCTACCCTCCTGCATCAAAATACACCCAATGCCTATCCTCGAGGCATCACAATACACGGTGTAAGAACCTGAAGCTGATGGCAGAACTAACACTGGAGCTGTGGTCAAAGCAGTCTTGAGCTTCTGAAATATCTCCTCACATTCATCCGACCACCTGAATGGAGCACTCTTTCGGGTCAATTTAGCCAAGGGCGATGCAATAGATGAAAATCCCTCCACAAAGTGATGGTAATAACCCGCCAAACCAAGAAAGCTCCTAATCTCTGTGGCTGAGGACGGTCTAGGCCAACTCTGTACTGCCTCTATCTTCTTCGGATCCACCTGAATACCCTCACTGGACACCACGTGTCGCAAGAATGCTACTGAACTGAGCCAAAACTCACACTTGGAGAACTTTTCATAAAGCTTCTCCTCCCTTAATCTCTGTAATACAATCCTCAAATGTTGAGCGTGCTCCTCCTGGCTACAAGAGTACACCAGGATGTCATCAATGAATACAACAATGAATTAGTCCAGATAGGGCTGAAATGCACTGTTCATCAAATGCATGAATACTGCTGGGGCATTGGTCAGCCCAAAAGACATCACTAAGAACTCATAATGGCCATATCGGGTCCTGAAAGCTATCTTAAGAATATCCGAATCCCGAATCTTCAGCTGGTGATAATCAGACCTCAAATCAATCTTGGAGAACACCCTCGCTCCCTGAAGCTGGTCAAATAAATCATCATTTTGAGGTAAAGGATACTTGTTCTTGACTGTGACCTTGTTCAACTGCCTGTAATCAATGCACATTCTCATGGAGCCATCTTTTTTTCTTACAAATAGAACCGGTGCACCCAAGGTGATACACTAGGCCGAATAAACCCCTTATTAAGGAGTTCCTGAAGTTGTTCTTTCAATTCCTTCAACTCCGCCGGTGCCATACGATATGGTGGAATAGAATTGGGCTGAGTGCCCGACACCAAATCGATACCGAAGTTTATATCCCTGTCAGGCGGCATGCCTGACAGGTCTGCAGGAAACATATCCGGAAAATCACGTATCACCGGAACAGAATCAATGACAGAAGTCTCTGCACTAACATCCCTCACAAAAGCCAAATAAGATAGGCAACGCTTCTCAACCATGCGTTGAGCCTTCAAATATGAAATCACCCTACTAGGTACATAGTCTATAGAACCGCTCCACTCAATTCTCGGAAATCCCGGCATAGCCAATGTCACTGTCTTAGCGTGACAATATAGAACAACATGACATGGAGATAACCAATCCATACCCAATATCACATCAAAGTCAACCATATTGAGCAACAAAAGGTCTACTTGGGTCTCCAGACCCCCAATAGTCACCACACATGACCGATATACGTGGTCTACAACAATAGTATCGCCCACAGGAGTAGATACATGAACAAATAAAACTAAAGACTCACGGGGCATATCCAGAAAATGTGTGAAATACGAGGAAACATATGAATACATGGAACCCGGGTAAAATAATACTGAGGCATCTCTATGACAAACTAAGACAATTCTTGTAATCACAACATCTGAAGCAATAGCGTCTGGTCTGGCAGGGAGGGCATAGAAACTGGCCTGCCACTCCCTGATCTGCCTCTCCCTCTAGGGCGACCCCTAGCTGACTGACCTCCACCCCGAGCTGACTGGGCGGGTGGTAAGGTAACTGGTGCTGAAGTCAGAGGCTAACTCCTCTGTTGAGATAGACTTCCATGACGACGAGGACAATGCCTCCACATATGCCCAAACTCCCCACACTCAAAATAACTCCCTGGTTCTGGTGGCGGGAACTGAAGGGAACCCCTAGCACCGGGATGACCAGTAGAAGAACCTGGCATAGAAGAGCCCTAAACTGGTGGAGCACGGGATGAACTCTGAGCTGGAAGGGCACTAAGTGATGAGTGGCCCTGATGAGAACTGTGAGAACCATGGCCAGATGATGCACCACGGTGAAATGGCCGAGCTGATTGAGCCTGTCTGAAATGATGACCTCTACCGTGCTGAAACTGACCCCCAAAAGGAGCACCGCTAAATCCACCCTGTCCACGAGGCCTCTTGTCCTCTATCTCAACCCTCTCCTGACCGCGAACCATATCAATATGTCGAGCAATGTCGACAACCTCATCAAAGGTAGCACCAGACACCCTCTCTCTGGTCATAAGCAACTGTAGCTGAAAAGTGAGACCATCAATAAACCCCATGATCCTCTCCCTGTCCGTGGGAACCAACCAGATCGCATGACGGGCCAACTCAAAGAACCACATCTCATACTGTGTCACAGACATATCACCCTGGCGAAGTCGCTCAAACTACCTGCGTAGCTCCTCTCTGTGGGATCGAGGCACGAACATCTCCAAAAAGACCACGGAGAACTGCTGCCAAGTAAGGGGTGCTGCGCCAATAGGCCTACGCCTCTCGTAAGTCTCCCACTATCTGAGTGTAGCCCCGGAGAACTAAAAAGTAGTGAATGAGAACCCACAAGTCTCCAGAATACCAGCAGTACGGAGTATCCTCTGACACCTATCCAAGAAGTTCTGAGCATCCTCTCTCTCTGTGCTACTGAAAGGTAGTGGCTGGAGTCTCCCAAACATCTCCAACTTATGTTGATCATCCTCAGGCATAGCAGGAACCACATAATCCTATGCAGCTATAACCGGCTGGCCTGGTGGTGCCTCCGGTGTCTGAAGTCCCGGAACAACCTGCTCGGGTGTGCGAGCAACGGGAGTTTGAGTACCTCTCCCGGCCTGAGAAGTGGTTGCGTCCGTCGAGATAGAGACCTCCTGAGCAAGGCCGGTACACGCTGTCAGAATCTGAGCTAGGGCCTCCTGAAGGCCTGGAATCACAATAGGCACAAGTGGTGCCAGAGCTGGTGTATCAACAACGGGAACCTGGTCCTGACCTGGGACAATTGGTGGATCTGCAGGTACTGCCCCAGCTGTTGTACGGGCCGCACCTCTGCCCTTACCATGGCCTCTACCGCGGCCTCAGCCTCTCGCGGCCCTGACTGGTGGTACTGGTGGCTGGCCCTCCTGCCCGGTAGTACGAGTCCTCACCATCTGTAAGAGAATGAAACAACAGATGTTTAGTTACTAGAATCAACTGATTCGCACGACAAGAATTCAAGAATGTGGAATTTTCCTAAAGGTTCTGTAGCCTCTCGAAGATAAGTACAGACGTCTCCGTACCGATCCGCAAGACTCTACTAAACCCGCTCATGAATCGTGAGACCTATGTAACCTAGGATCTGATACCACTCTGTCACGACCCAAATTAACCCCTGTCATGATGGCGCCTATTGTGGAACTAGGCAAGCTGACTCATTTCCAAACAGACCAATATTTTCATTTCAAAGATAATTTCAAGGCTATTTAGCGTAAAAAAAAACCTTCGTAAAGGAGTTCAAATCAAAATAAAAGTGCGGAAAAGAAAAGCCCGACATCGGGATGTCACTAGTCATGAGCATCTACTACAATCTGGCTAACAATATCAAGGCTAACTCAGCCTGGAAAATAGCTAAATACAACTAAAGGAAGATAAGAGGGAGAAGAGCAGGGGCTGCGATCGCCAAGCAACTACCTTGCTATCTCCGAGAAAAAATAATCTGCAACCAGAATAATCAACAACCACTACCGTGTCCAGCTACATCTGGATTTGTACACAAGGTGCAGGGAGTAATGTGAGTACACCAACTTAGTAAGTAACAACAATAAATAAAGACTGAGCAGTAGTGACGAGCAATAAAGTATATAACGTTCATATCACAAAAATTCAGTAAAGTACATCATGCTTTAAAAATCAGTGTTTGAATCAAATCATCTCGTTTAAACCCGGTTCCAGTAAAAATCATTTAAAGATATTTTTCAACAGTTTTTCAAACAAAGGCTCAATGCAAAGGTGAGCAAAAATGATGAAATCATAAATAGCCCCTCGGGCAAAGCATCACTCATATACAGCCCCTCGGGCAAAGCTCACAGTCACTTGTGCCACTCGGGCATACCTCACAATCACTCTTGCCACTCGGGCATACCTCACAATCACTCATGCCTCACAATCACTCAGCACTCGCACTCAGTAGGTACCTGCGCTCACTGGGGGTGTGTACAGACTCCGAAGGGGCTCCTTCAGCCCAAGCGCCATATCAAGCCAAATCATGGCATAAATCACTCAGGCCCTCGGCCTATATCGAACATGTTGCGGCGTGTAGACCGATCCCATAAATATCCTCACAAATCAGGCCCTCGGCCTCACTCAGTCATAAACCTCTCAAGTCACTCGGGCATTTCAGTAAAAATAGGGCTTTCGGCCCAAAACATTATTTATATGCATCAAAATAGAGTCATAAAACTGAGTTACGGAGTAAACAAGTATAACCATGACTGAGTATAGATTTTTAATCGAAAACAGTGAGAGGATGTAAGAAAAGGCCTCTAAGGGTCCAAACAGCACTAGCACAAGGCCCAAAACATGACATTCAGCCCAATTTATAGAAACTCTTTCTAAAACATATAAGTATCATATAGTTTCAACAAAATATGCAACTTAGTACTGTTGCTATGGGATGGACCAAGTCACAATCCCCAATAGTGCACGCCCACACGCCCGTCACCTAGCATGTGCGTCACTTCAAAATAGTAAAATGATACGAAAATCCGAGGTTTCATACCCTCAGGACTAGATTTACAATCGTTACTTACCTCAAACCGGCCAAATCACTACCCCGCAATGCTTTTGCCTCTGGACTCGGCCTCCAAATTCTCCAAATCTACTCACAATCAATACAATACCATCAATATATGCTAATGGAATGAATTCCACAAGCAAAACTATCAAATTAGCCCAAAACCCGAAATTGGCTCAAACCCGGGCCCACGTCTCTAAATCTGACAAAATTTACAAAACTAGAAAGCCCATTCACTCACGAGTCTAACCATACAAATTCATCAAAATCCAACATCGTTTGTTCCTTCAAATCCTTAAATTACTTCTCCAAAAATCCCAAGCACTAACCCCCCATTTTCAATAATTACATGATTAAACAACGGAAAATCACCATATATACGAGTATTAGGGCTCAAGCAACTTACCTCGCTGATAGCCCTTGAATCACCCTTCAAAAATCACTCCAAAAGCTCCAAAAACCGACTTGAAAAATGGTGGAAATGAACCAAATTCGCAAACGGTTCTATTTATGATTTCTGCCTAGGCTTTTCGCACATGCGGACAATTTCTTGCTTCTATGCCACCGCACCTGCGGTCCAAACAACCGCACCTTCGCAAGTCACTTAAATGCCCAGACTCCGCACCTGCGCTCTATTTCCGCATCTGCGACCATGCAGGTGCGGAAAATACCTCGCACCTGCGGTCACTGCCTGACTTCCTCACTTCCGCTTCTGCGTCACCTATCCATATCTGCGGACTCGCAGATGCGACCTATCCCATGCGCCTGCGGACCCAGCCTACCTCGACATTGTCCGCACCTGCGACCTCTTGTGCACTTCTGCGGCCTCGCAGGTGTGGGAACTTCATTGCACCTGCGCCTTCTGCCTAGCTCCTCTAACCTCGCATCTGCGACATCTCGCTCGCTTCTGCGGGCTCTCACCTGTGATGAGACATCCGCAGGTGCGATTATGACAGCTGAGTTTCAACTTCAGCAATCCTCCAATATCCAAACTTGTTCCGTTAATCACCCAAAATCACCCTGAGGCCCTCGGCGCTTCTGCGGGCTCTCACCTGCGATGAGACATCCGCAGGTGCGATTATGACAGCTGAGTTCCAACTTCAGCAATCCTCCAATATCCAAACTTGTTCCGTTAATCACCCAAAATCACCCTGAGGCCCTCGGAACCTCAACCAACAATACCAACAAGTCATATATCAACATACAAACTTAGTCGGACCTTTGAATCGCTCAAAACAACATCAAATTACCAAATTATCCTCGGATTCAAGCCTAAGAACTTCTAAACTTCCAAATTCGACATCCGATGCCGAAACCAACCAAACCACGTCCGAATGATCTCAAATTATGCACACACATCACAAATGACACTACGAACCTACTTCAACTTCCAAAATTCCATTCCGACCCCGATATCAAATTTTCCACTGCCAACCAAAAATCGCCAAATTTCCAATTTCGCCAATTCAAGCCTAATTCTACCACGGACCTCCAAATCATATTCCGGACGCACTCCTAAGTCCAAAATCACCAAATGGAGCTAACGGGAACATCAAAATTCAAATCCAAGATTGTTTACTCATAGGTCAATATCCGGTTGACTTTTCCAACTTAAGATTCTAACTAAGAGACTAAGTGTCTCATTCCACTCCGAAACCACTCCGGACCCGAACCAGCTAACCCGATATATCATAATATAGCTTAAGAGCATAAAAGAAATAGAAATGGGGGAAACGGGTCTATAACTCCCGAAACGACCGGCCGGGTCGTTACAATGAGTGCTGGATCTCTAACTACTTTCTTCAACATAGACACATGAAATACTGGGTGTACTAATGACATCTCAGGTGGTAGCTCAAGCTTGTACGCCACCTCACCGATTCTCTAAATGATTTTATACGGTCCAACATACCTCAGACTCAATTTTCCTTTCTTACCAATTCGCATTACCCCTTTCATGGGGGAAACTTTCAAGAATACCCAATCATCTTCTTTGAATTCCAAATTCCTACGACGAACATCCGGATAAGATTTCTGATGACTCTAAGCAGTCTTCAACTACTCCTTAATGATTTTAACTTTTTCCATAACCTGATGCACGAGGTCTGGCCCTATCAACTCTGCTTCCCCAATTTCGAACCACCCAATGGGAGATCTACATCTCCTACCATATAAAGCCTCGAACGGTGCCATTTGAATGCTAGCATGATAGCTATTGTTATATGCAAATTCAATGAGTGGTAAATGATCACCCCAACTACCTTTGAAGTCTAGAACACAAGCGCGCAACATATCCTCAAGCGTATGAATAGTCCGCTCTGCCTGCTCGTCAGTCTACAGGTGAAAGGCCGTACTAAGATTCACCTGAGTACCCAAACCTTGCTGAAATTTCTTCCAAAAGTTAGCAGTGAATTGTGCTCCCCGATCAGATATGATGGAAACTGGAGTGCCATGCAACCTGACTATTTCTTTGATATACAACTGAGCATACTGCTCCGCTATATCGGTAGACTTAACCAGCAAAAAGTGTGCTGATTTTGTGAGTCGATCCACAATCACCCAAATCGAGTCAAACTTCCGATGAGTACGAGGTAATCCTACCACAAAGTCCATATTAATCATTTTCCACTTACACATTGGAATTTCTATGTTCTGTGCTAACCCACCGGGCCGTTGGTGTTCGACCTTCACTTGCTGACAATTAGGATATCTTACCACAAAGTCCGCCATATTCCTCTTCATATCATTTCACCAATAGACTTCATTAAGATCATGATACATTTTCGTAGAACCTGGGTGCACAAAATACCTAGAAGTGTGAGCTTCAGTCATAATTCTTTCACGGAGACCATCCACATTTGGAATACATAGTCGCCCTTGGTACCTTAGTGTATCATCATCCATGCCAAGAGAAAAGGCCATGGTCTTATGTTTATGAATCACCTTTTTCAATTGTGCCAACAATGGATCGTTATATTGCTTCTCCTTGACTTTCACGACAAGTGATGATTCAACCCTATTTTGCACAACTACCCCTCCTTCACTAGAGTCCGCAAGACGAACTCCCAAACTAGCCAATCGGTGAACTTCCTTGGCCAATGGCCTTTGATATGCCTCCAAGTGAGCTAAACTACCCATGGATTTCTGGCTAAGATCATCTGCCACAATATTGGCCTTTCCCGGATGATATAGAATATCAATGTCGTAGTCCTTGAGTAACTCAAGCCACCTTCTCTGCCTCAGATTCAATTCCTTCTGCTTAAAAATATATTAAAGGCTCTTATGGTCCGTGAATATATCCAAATCGGCACCACAAAATATTATTTTTCCTTTGCAAATTTTATCGGGCTTTTCACTTAAGTACTTCAAAATTATTCTGGGGTGTTACAGCATATATGTGAGGTTTGAGCCCATGTGCGGTCATTAGAGCAAGTATTCATACTCGGAAGAATGCTTAGGCTATTATATGCCTAGAATTGACTGTTAAGCATAAAGTTATAACATTTCCCGTATTCGTACCTTTGTTGAGAACTATCTGGGCTATACTTGAAGTTACAAAGAAGAGGATTCCCTAAATAAATGGGGTAGTTACTAATTCTGCATTAAAAATTAACGATTTGAATTGTGATAACAGACTTTGCACATGATTACACTATAGCGTGCTATTTCTACCAATCCAGGAGCATGAGAATCTTATTTCATTATCATATACAAGTGTACTTGTTTAATTGCTCCTGTATGATATGCTGGGACTGGAGGCCGGTGACCATGCTGGGCGATTCATATTATTGGCACGTGAGTTGTCCGTGCCGTGTATGGGAATTCTATTTCTATAATAATTTATCTGATCTATTAATTTCCTTCTTCTACAATTGTGCACATGCACCTACGATTATCCTCTTCACGAAATTTGAGGAGTTGGTTGTTACATTACGGTTGTGGTGGTGCTTGTTGAACTTGCAATACGGTTCTCTTTCTTGAGACTTCTCCCATATTTGGGTACACAGATTGCGCAGTTGTGGCTTGAGTTATATTGATGTGGCGTGTTTGTGGGATAGTTGTGTTTAATAATATAAGTTCATTGGACCTAGAATGGGTACTATCAGGCTTGATTATGGTATATTCGGGAGGATAATATTGAAAGTCGGCTTAGGAGAGGATTATGGTTCTAGTTGGGGCGAGAGAGCTCCATGGCTAGTTGATCTGATGAGTGGTTATGAGTTTTTGATTGTTTCTTTCATCATTGGCAGTGTACGAAGGTTTCAGAATGAGGTTCTATTGAATGCGGGGTTTTATACTAGTACTTGGATGGTTTTGAGTAGTTACTGTGATCGAAAATGGTGCTGTGAGCATGCGAGTTGTGTAGTATGTTATGTGATTATATCTGGGGTTATGGTCATGGCTCGATGCAGCTTGTTCAGACTTATACAATGTGTAACTGTGAGATTCGGGTCTTGAAAAGAAATTCTGAGGGTTAGGAATTGAATCCAAAAGTTTTTGGGCCAAGATTAAGTTAATGATTTTTGTTGTATTGTGTTGTCAAGCCTATATGGAATAGGGTGACGTGGGTTCATCCCCAGGTACGTGCGTGGTAAGATGGAATAGTGATTTGATAGTTTGGAAACAACTCTTGGCACGTTCGAGGACGGACGTATGTTTAAGTGGGGGAGAATGTAACGACCTAGCCGGTCATTTTGAGAATTTCAACCCCCTTTCCCACATTTACTGCTCAATTTATACCTCACAATTTATTTATGACTTATCGGGTTAGTTGGTTTGGGTCCGGAAGGATTTCGGAGTGAAATGAGACACTTAGTCTCATAATTGAAAACTTAAGTTGGAAAAGTTGACCGTATATTCACTTATGTGTAAACAACCTCGGAATTGAATTCTGATGATTCCAATAGCTCTGTATGGTGATTTTGGACTTAGGAGTGTGTCCGGAAAATTATTTAGAGGTCCGTAGTAGAATTAGGCTTGAAATGGCGAAAGTTGAATATTTGAAAAGTTTGACCTGGGAGTTGACTTTTTGATATCCAGGTCGAAATCTGATTCTGAAAATTTTGGTAGGTCCGTTATGTCATCTATGACTTGTGTACAAAATTTGAGGTCAATCGGACGTAATTTGATAGGTTTCAGCGTTGTTTGTGAAAACTTGAACTTTCAAAGTTCATTAGGCTTGAATTGGGGTATGATTCATGTTTTTAGTGTTGTTGGATGTGATTTGAAAGCTCGACTATGTTCGTATCATGTTTTAGGACTTGTTGGTATGTTTGGTTGAGGTCCCGGAGGGGAGGGGGGCTCGGGTGAATTCCGGGGGATTAACGGATCATTTTTGGCCTTGGTGAGATTGTTGATATCTGCTGGTGCCTTCTTCTAGTTTCCTTATACGCGATCGCATAGGTCCATCCGTGATCGCGTAACCTTAATTGGAGCAGGGATATTTTTGTTCTATGCGATCGCGTGGCGAGAATCGCGATCGTGTAGCTGGGAAGAGAAACGCATCGCGAACGCGTGAAAAAAGCCGTGTTCGCGAAGAGGAGGTGAGGCAGCTGGGGTTCGCGAGCATTGTTCTATGCGAACGCGTGGGCTGTCCACGATCGTGTAGGCCTGGGAAGCTCGTGCTTCACGTTCGCGTGTGTTATGATGCATTCGCGTAGAGAAGTTTTGGGGGCAGTGTATTTTGGTCTTCGCGATCGCATAACCTTGTACGCGATTGCATAGGGTTATTTTGGCAGTGGAGATGTTGTGCTTCGCGATTGCGGGACTTGGTCCGCGATCGCATAGAAGAAATGACTAGGCAGAGAATTTAAGTTCTGAAAATGGGACTTCCTCCCATTTTCCATTTTTGACGGATTGGAGCTCGGGAAGAAGCAATGTTTGGGAGATTTTCAGAGGAAACAACATGGTAAGTATTCTTAACTCAATATTGGTTAAATTACCCAAATCCATGGTTGCTTTTAACATTTACTTGGTGAATTAAGTTGGAAAATTGTGCAAAACCCTCTTGGTTTAATTTAGAGACTTGAGGGTCGAGTTGATGTCAGATTTGAGTAATATTTGTATGGTTAGACTCGTGGTTGAATGAGCATTTATATTTTGTAACTTTTGTCGGTTTCCGAGATGTGGGCCCCGCAAGCGATGTTTTTAGTGTAATTTCGGATTTTGTGGAAAAATATTAAAATTTTGATATAGAATTAATTCCTATAATTGTGTGGGCTGAATCAAATTTATTGTGGCTAGATTCGAACCGTTCACGAGTTGATACGCACAAAATGGGATTTATGGAGCATTGTTTAGCTTGCTCGGCATTGAATTCGTCTTGATCGAGGTAAGTAACTCTTCAAATCTTGGAGCTGAGGGTAAGAACCCTGAATATAAGTATTATGTGAATTGTTGGGAGTTGACGCACATGCTAGGTGACGGGCGTGTGGGCGTGCACCATAGAAATTGTGACATAATTGTTCCCGTGAAATTTTGTAGACAAATAATCTTGGCATTTTCTATATAGTTTTATGTGCTAAAGAAATTGAGCTGAGAATCATATTAAAAATCATGTTGAGGCTATGTGCCAGTATTGTTGGGACCCACAGAGGTCATATTGCTGTGAATTATTTATTTTAAATTGAAAATTATACTCAGTCATATTCATGTCATTACATATCATATCTCAGTCTCTGTTATTATTTATTGATACATCATATCATCATTTTTGGACTATTTTTATGACATTGTGAGCCCTTGAGAGAGAGACTGGAGAGATTGATGACTGAGTGAGGCAGAGGGCCTGATTGTGAGGATTATTATGTGGACCGGGCCTGCCCGCCTGCAGCAGGACTTATAGACTTTATTATAGCACGTGAGTTGTTCGTGCGGATCCAGATATTATTATAGCACGTGAGTTGTCCGTGCAGCACGTGAGTTGGCCGTGCGGATTCAGATATTATTATAGCACGTGAGTTGTCCGTGCAGATTATAGCGCTTGGGTTGAAGGAGCCCCTCCAGAGTCTCTACACACCCCCAGTGAGAGCAGGTACCTACTGAGTGCGAGTGTTGAGTGACTAAGAGGATTGAGTGAAATGATACTCTCAGAGTATGCATATGATTTTATCACTGAGTTGCATCGTATTGACATGCACACATGACATACATGCATAAAGATGTATTTTTCTCATGCTGTACAGTATCACATCATTCATGATTTCTTACACATATTGACAGATGAGCATAGTGATGCATTTGTTTTACACGGGTTATTTGGAAAAGAAAATGAAATATCTCATTTATTATTGAAAGGATTTTGGAAAAATTATTGCTTTCAAACTTATTCATATTTTTGGAAAATTCGGTAAACGATTTGGGTTTTTCACTGATGTACTTGAAAGGGAAGAACTATTTTTAGAAATCATGATTTAGCTGAGTATTTTATTTCTGAGTTACTTCTTATATTATTGGCTTTACGTTGTTATGGACTGTGGTGAACTATTGGTTTTGGACCCGACCTTGGTAAAAGCTCGTCACTGCTTTCAACCTAAGGTTAGGTTTGTTACTTAGTACATGGGGTCGGTTGTACTGATACTACACTTCTGCACATTACGTGCAGATGTTGGCTGTTGTTGTTGCTGTGCTCGATGGTTGCCGGATTTGAAGATGTACCTGCATTCTTGTTGTAGCTGCCTCTTGTTCATGGTAGCCTTAGATTTATAAAAGCTCTGTTTATGTACTATTCAAACAGACTATATATTTATTTCATCCCCGCTTTGTAAACTCTATTCTTAGAAGCTTATGATTTCTACTACCAGTTCTTGGAAAATGTATAAGATTAAGATCTTTATTTACTTAAATTATTTTAAACAATTATTATTGAAATTGGATAGTTGAAAGTTGGCTTACCTAACGGGTTGGGTTAGGTGTCATCACGACTAGTTGGACTTTGGATCGTGACAATTATGCTATAATCCGACTTATGCTATACGCTGAAAAATAAAGAAAAGCATAAGGAAAAGAAAAATGAGCACAAAGATACTGACACCGCCGAAGCTAGTGTAGCAACTGATGAGATTGATGAAACTATAATATTTAGCAACTGAAACTAGTTTCAGATTTGACAATGAGTGGATTTTAGATTCCGGTTATTCGTATTATATGTGTCCTAGCAAAGACTTATTTTCTACATATTATTTAGTTGAAGGTGGAGTTGTCCAATTGGGTAACAATGCTACTTTGTAACATTATTGGCAAAGGTATAATTCGGATCATAATGGATGATGGTGTGGTGAGAACTCTCACCAATGTTAGATATGTTCCCGAGTTGAAGAAAAATCTCATCTCTTTGGGCACTTTAGAATCTCTTGGGTGCAAATTCACTGGTGAAGGTGGATTTCTGAAAAACTTTCAAGGTGTCTTGTGATCATGAAAGCACACATATCTGATTTGTTGTATACTTTATTGGGATCTACCATTATAAGCACTACAACAATTTCGGTATCAGACAATTTGTCTGATTTTAATGGCATTAAATTTTTACATAAGCCCATTGAGATTTTTCTGGAGGTAGAGTAAAATAACTATATTATCCAATTTAGACTAAGGTGGAGATTTGTAAGATACAACCTAAATTTGTCCATGGCTAATCTTGGAGCCAAAGTACTCAAACTTTAAGCCAAAATATTCTAGCTTGGAGCCAAAGAATAAAAGTATTTTCTTTTTCTTCTCTTTTTCTTTACTTGGGGACCAAGAACTTTACCCTATAAATACGAGTCATCTTACTTCATTTGAATCATCCCATATTTTGATTAGAAACTCATTTAAAGTATTTTTGTGATAGAGAGTTTTGTTATATTCCATAGAATTAATGTTGGGAAACACTTTGAGTGAACCTCTTCTTTGTGAGTGATTTTAGAGAGGTTATTCTCTTGGGATATATTTTGGGATAATTGAAATTTTATCTCTATTTTTATACTCTCTTTTATGTGCATGTTGTTATAATAAAATTGTTGCTCTTCGCTTGTGGGCGTAGGTCACCTTGACCGAACCACGTTAAATTTTGTGCCTTCTTTATCTTCTTTAATTATCATTATTATCAACTTGTATTATCTTTATTATTGTCATTATAATGTTGTTTTGCTAAATTTTGTACTACTTGGGTTCCCGATCCTAACACTTATCGGTAACTATTTAGCCAATAATTGACATTGGCACATATAGTCTAAAAAAATTGACACAAGCGGAGATTCTTTACATTGACACATAGTCTTCAAAAATTGGCACTAGGTGATTCTTATAGTTTTTCGTTCTTCACATTTTTCTCTACCCACCCAAGATATCCTCCATTAAGCCCTCAATAACCTATAAAATTTCAAGGTAGTCCTCTAGAGTCGTAAAAGATGCAAGTCGTTTGAAAGTTTCTTTTGGGCACATTTTCCAATATTATCACGTTATATACTACTGCATATCACATATATACATGATATACATATGACACACGAATATACAAGGAAGATATACACGATAATTCAGGGGATATGCTGATATACATTTTTTGAATCATGGAAAGTCAGTGTATATAACATATACAGAGATATACATATGACACACAGATATAGTGGAAGCCATACATGGGATATACACTTGTCGAATTATGGCAGATATATGAATTTCCAGTACACAACTTCTTGTTTTGTTATCACCACTAACGTTCTTTTTTTTAATCCTATAATAATGGATATAACCAAATATCCATTGTATTTGGTTATAATGGATTGGTAATTATATAACCAACCTTTTTTTATCCTATAAAACGTTGCGGAGATTTGAGGAATTTTTCTCAAATCAGATTATGGTAGAAAAGAAAAATGAGTCCCAATACACAAAACAAGTGTGTATTCCAGTTCGAGTCTTAGGAGACCAAGAAATCTCGGCTTCTTCTTCCTTCAGTGCAATCTTCGATTTTGCTGTTTAAATATTCATCACTATGGATAGTAATTGATGCTTCTGGTTCTAACATCTTTCTTTCTCTTTTCTTTTTGGCAAGTGCGTCAAAATCGACTGAAACAACCCAGTCGTTCATTTTGAGAATTTAAGTCTCGTTCGACGGCATAAGGCCCTGAGCAGCTTCGTATTATGTGTATTAATTTGCGTGCGTGGTTGAATTCAATTACCAGGTGATTCGGAGTGATTTGGGACACTTAGTCCCTAAAGCGGAAGCTTAAGTTTTAAGATTTTGATCATAGTCGGAACTGTGTGGAGACGACTCCGGAATGGAGTTTCGTCGGTTCCGTTAGCTCCGTTGGGTGATTTTGGACTTAGGGGCGTGTCCGGATTGTATTTTGGAGGTCTGTAGCTCATTTAGGCTTGAGATGGCGAAAGTTGAATTTTTGAAAATTTTGACCGGAAGTGGACTTTTTGATATCGGGGTCGGAATGCGATTCCGGGAGTTGGAACAACTCCGTTATATTATTTGGGACTTGCCTGCAAAATTTGACGTCATTCCGGTTTGGTTAGATTGGTTTCGGCACGAATTTTCGAAGTTGGAAGTTTTGGAAGTTCATAAGTTTGATTCGTAGTGCGATTTGCATTTTCGGCGTTGTTTGATTTGATTTGAGACCTCGAGTGAGTCCGTGTTAGGCTTTGAAACTTGTTGGTATGTTTGGACGGGGTCCCGGGGGCCTCGGGTGAGTTTTGGATGGGCCACGGGTCATTTCCTCCTATTTTGAACTGTTGTTTTCTGTCATCTGATTTCCTTCATCGCGTTCGCGTCCATTTTCTCGCGTTCGCGTAGTGTTATTTTGGAGGATGAAATATTTTCTCTTCGCGTTCGCGTTCAAGCTCTTGCGTTTGTGAAGGTCTGCCTTTTTCCTTCTTCGCATTCGCATCCTTCCTTCCGCGTTTGCGTAGTAGAAACCAGGCCCTAAGCATTGGTGATCATTTACCCTTCGCGTTTGCGTGTCCTCTTCGCGTTTGCATAGGTTCCCGTCCCTTGTGCTTCACGTTCGCGTCCCTTTGCTCGCGTTCGCGAAGGGTCTTCTGGCAGCCTTCACTTTTCTTCTTCGCGAACACGATTACCCTTCCGCATTCGCGATGCTTTAAGACCTGGGCAGAATAAATAGTACTTTATTCCGAGGGTTTGCCATTTTCACCATTTTTGGAGTTCTAGAGCTCGGTTTTGAGCGATTCTTTGTGAGTTTTTCAAGCAAAACGATTGGGCAAGTGTTCTTCACCTAATTTAATATATTTCATGATTTTATCTTTATTTTTATCATTTAATTTGTGTTTTGAGTTGAGGAAAATGGAGGTTTTTGATGAAAATTTTCAAAATAAAAAATCATGATTTGAGGGACGAATTGGTATCGGAATTTGATAATTTTAGTATGGTTGAACTTGTATCGGAATGAGTGTTCGGGTTTTATGAAATTTGTCGGGTTCCGAGGTGCGGGCCCGAGAGTCGACTTTTGGACTGATTTTTAGATTTTGATAAAGATTGATGCTTTATGATCCGAAATAGTCTCTTATGAGTTTTATTTGTGCTTTGAAATTATTTTTATTAGATTTGAGCTGCTCAGAGGTCATTTCGCCCAAGAAGTTCATTTTTGAGTATTCGGTCTATCTTCTTTGAGGTAAGTATATTACCTAACTTCATATGGGGGAACTACCTTTTAGGACTTGAGTCTTCTATGCTAATTGTAGTCCGTGTACGCGAGGTGACGAGTATGTGCCCACACTTATTTGTGGAAAAATTAGCCTTTCAGGGATTCTTAGGTTCTTGAATTCATTGAATATGCAATTGTTCTCGTTATGATTACGTTTCTAAATTTTCAGTTTCACTTCTACCTGCTTTAATTGGAATTTATTGCTTCATGATCTACTCTTGTTGTTCATTTGATTCATATGTGCCTTAACTGAAATTGTTAACTCTTCTATTGTCGTGTTGTCTTTTCCCTAACTGCCTATCTTTATCTGAAATTATAATTATCTCTTCTGTAATTGTTCATCCTTAATTGAGGCAAATGATTATCCTTATACTGCTTATCCTTAATTGGAGTTGTTGTATCTCTCTCATAATTGCCCAACCTTAAAAGAAGTTAGATATCCTATATTTTAGTTGATTTGTCCTTATTTGGAATTATTCGTCTTGTGTTAGCTCCCTCGTTGTCGAACTGTACAATGTGGACCGTTGTTACATAATATTTCTTTTCTTTGTTGAGCTGTTCTTATTATGACTAGCGTTCTCTATTGTGGCTACTCCTTGTGAATTAGTTCCTCCGTTTCCTTGAGTTCTGAAATTTCTGAGTTGACATATTTGTCGTATCCTTGTATTATTATCATTGTTGCTGTTGTACTTTTTGTGGTGATGCACGAGGTTTCTGCCATGCGGTTATGGTTATTGTGATACATGAGGTTTCTGCCGTGCGGTTGTTGTTATGGGGTTGTACGAGATTTCTGCCGTGCCATTATTACTATTAATATTTGCACATATGGCGTGACAAGGCGGGATATATATATATATATATATATATATATATATATATATATATATATATATATATATATATATATATATATATGTGTGTGTGTGTGTGTGTGTGTGGGGGGGGGGGGGGGGTTGCGCATGTGGCGAGACAAGGTGGGAACATTGTTATGCACGTGTGGCGAGACAAGGCGGGCACTTACTTTATTATTGCACACGTGGAGAGACAAGGTGGGTTGTGTCAGGGATTGATTTGTGATGATTCGTGATGGCCTGGGGGCATTCTTGTGGTTGATATTGTGCAGTGATACACTTACCTGTGGGAGATTTATCTTGTGAAAGCTATGAGAAAATATTATACGTGTTGTCCGTTCTTTTTTCTTATGCTTATTTGCTGGTATGGACTATGTTAGGACACTTGCACAAGCATACATGTAGTTAAGCACTCTTATCGGATAAGAGGTGTTCTTGATATTGTTAAGCATAGATGCTCACCCTTGTTTACTTGCCTTCTATGTGAGAATGACTCTATTGGCACGTGAGTCGTCAGTGCGGTTATGAGGTGTTATGAGGGCACAGGATGCCAAGTGTTAGGGTTCAGGTATTGAGACCCATGAGTTGTGATTTGTCCGAGGTTCGGTACCTCGTGGAGTTTGTTGACTAAAACCTTATGTAAAAGCGGTTGTAGTTGCTGAGTTATTACTTGTCCCTGCTGTATTTGTGATTCCGGATTTAGGTTGTGTTCCATTCACTTTTCTGTATTATTTTTATGGTATTCCGCTGATACTTGTTATTTTCTTTCTTATTGCCATTACTGTATTGTAAGCCATATTGTATGGTCTTTATGTAGATATCATGTTTATGTTGTTCATATACTTTTACTTGTTCAGTTTATTAGACCAGTGGGTGTCTTGACTGTTCTTCGTCATTACTCCACCGAGATTAGTCTTGATACTTACTGGGCACCGCTGTGGTGTGCTCATTCTACACTTCTGCATATTTTTATGCAGATCCAGGTATTTGTTCGTTAGCAGCTGTGCGGGTCGTTGCTGTGGAGACTCAAGGTAAATCTGCTGCTGCATTCGCAGGCTTCGGAGTGACCTTCAAATTTTTATTTTGCACTGTTTATTCTTATTTCTGGACAGTTGTATTTAGAAGTTTTCTAGCAAACACTCTGTAGAGCTTATGACTTGTACTACCGGTTTTGGGAATTATAAATTTTAAGAGAATTCTATTTCAAATTGGCAGATATTATTTAAATAATGTTGTTGTTTCAATTAATGTTAGGCTTACCTAGTCCCTAAAACTAGGTGCCATCACGATACCCAAACGGAGGGAAAATTGGGTCGTGACACCGAGTTTGTCCTTTGTATGACTAATCGAGATTGTAACATGATAGACCAACGTTCAACCTCGTATAATATCGAGTCATGATGCGAAGTTAGGTTGCCGAGCTCGTGACCCAAATACTGATCAAGATCAAGATCGGCCAAGATCGAGATCGAGAAAAATAGAGATCGATCAAGATCGATATCGAGAAAAATAGAGATCGAGCGAGACCGAGAAAAGCTTATCGAGCCAAAAAACAGAAAAGCCGGAATATCCGCAATTGGGCGAGAATCTTGGCGAAAAGCCCAGCGCATATTAAGAAGAGACCAATTAATTAACCTATCATGAGATTCCTTATTGTATTTATAATTATATTAAGAGTAGGACTTTCCTACTATATAAAGGGGGTCTGATCATTTGTAGAGGGGTATGACATTCACGCAATACAAAGCTATATACTGTGTTTTTTCAGTTTTCAATATTTGGTTACTCTGTTCATACACTAGCAGAATCATATATGACAACTACTCTCTCCGTTCACTTTCACTTGTCCACTATTGACTTTGCACACTCTTAAAAAATAATAAATAAAGTGTATAATTTACCATGATGCCGATATTAACTAATGTATAGTTTTAATGGATTTGGAAAATGATTTGAAAAGAGTAATTAATGCTAAGGGAAAAACAGAAAAAATAAATTATTTTTCTCTTGATATGCGAAAAGTGACTAGTAAAAATAAAAATTTATTTTTAGAATACTTAACAATTAAAAGTGAACGGAGGGAGTAATAGAAAGAATTTAGATTCAACTCCTTTTTCTTATTCGAAAGATGGTGCTTAAAAAGCAGCATACATTTGCGTTAATTCATTTGTTAATTTACATATTAAGTTTATTTAGGGTATATACTTCTACATAATATTAATTTTATACTACGAAAGATGTTTATTAAAGTTTCATCTAATTAAGAAAGACCCAAAGGAGTATTAAAAATAATAAAATATATACTCAAATAAAATTAAAATTACATAAATTTCATCTTTAAAATATTATAACAAAAAAAAAACGTTTAAATTACTAATAATCATATATTTGAGAAAGAAAACTTATAAAAATGAAATACAAACGTTTTGATTAGCGGAAAAAAGAAAAGAAAAAAGATTGGCGCCTCTTGCCCTTACAATAAAAAAGCGAAGAACAATGTTGGCAGCCAAAAAGTCTTTCAACCACAGTTTTCTACTTATTTGGTAGAGCCCATAAAATTAATCTCCTATAACTAATTAATCTCACCCATATCCAGGTAACGGAATAGTCGATTAGGATTCACAGGTAATAAATTACAAGAATTAATGCCTAACGTCATTTGTTTTCACATTCTTTTTATTTCCACATGAATAAATACAACTATTGAGTTTATGCTCCTTTCTCTATAAATAACGTTTTTTCCAACGGAAAATATATTTGGCCACACTAATAATGGTCCAAATGTCCAGAATGGGGGCATTATGGTAACTTCGCACGGCTTTTGAGGGCATAATGGATAATTGTGCATTTTAGTTTTTCATCTCTACCATTTAGCAGATTTTTATTTTTATTCAATTTTTTCAAACAACTTTCTCTCATTATTTTAATTGTATTACCTTCCCAAGGCTTCTTTGACATATATACATGCATGGCTACATCATTTTCCATAAAGCACTCAATGCATATATACACATACTATACCAAACGAAATACATTGAAATATACACATGGTATACTAGAGGAAATACGTATAAAATTAAACTATTATACTCATCTTGCATTGATCACTTCCTAACCCTAAACTCTTAAATATATAGTGCTTCACTCTAAGAAGCTTTTCCAACCCATTTTTCTATCTTTGTTTTCTCCTTCTTTATCTCTTATCTTTCTTTTAGAGTTCAGGGTTAGATTAAGGAATGAGGGACGGGAAGGTGAATAATGCTTCGAAAGTCTATGTTGTATTTCGTGGTAAGAGGCGTGGATTATACAACTCTTGCCATCAGTGTGCTCCTATGGTTACTGGTGTCAAGGGTAGCATCTTCAAGGCTTTCAAATAGTATGATGAAGCCATAGTAGCATTCAATGAGTTCAGAAAAAGCTGTCAAGCTGATAATATATCGGCATCGAAGGTGTATGTGGTATTTCGTGGTAAAAAGGCCCGGATTATAGAACTCTTGGTGTGAGTGTGCTCCTATGATTATAGGTTTCAAAGGAAGCATCTTCAAGTCTTACAAATCTTATGATAAAGCCATAGCAGCATTCAATGAATTCCAAGAAGAAAATGGTGAGAGTGAAGAACCATCTTCAAGTTTGTTTATAGATGAAAGTGGTGTAGGGCTTGAAGGTGACAATGGAGCAAGTGTTATTTCATCTGTGTTGTTAGCTGGAATGTTTGTAGGGATGAAGATATCAAAAAATTGTTCAGTTTGTGTCACGACCCAAAATCTGCATGTCGTGATAGCGCCTATCCCAATACTAGGCAAGCTGATAACCTCAATAAATCACAATAATATTTTAACTTTAAAAATATAATATTTAGATTTAATAGAAAAATCTCAAAAATACTGATACAAATACACTCCCAAAACTCAGTGTCACTGAGTACATGAGCATCTAAATGATAACATAGCCTGACTGATAAAAACTGTCTGAAAATATAGAATAGTACAATGAATGAAAGGAAAGAGAGCCAAGGTCTGTGGACGCCAAGCAGCTACCTTGATAGTCTCCAACAGATAAAACTTCGAAATCTAGCGATCGTCGTATCCGGAAGTACCTGAATCTGCACACGAAGTGCAGAGTGTAGTATGAGTACAACCGACCCCATGTACTCAATAAGTAACAAGACTAACCTTTGGGCTGAAAGTAATGACGAGCTCAATAGGTACAGTCCAATATAAAATTAATAGTACAAAAATCTAGGCATGCTTTCAAGTTCAGCAATTAAACTTAATATAAGAAATATAGATCAAATCTAATTGTTACGAGGAATATGACATCTCTATGTCTACATGTCAATGTACTTACTGTATGTGATGCACCTTAGTAGAAACCTCATGTACTCACAATCTCAAAATACTCAATCACTCAATACTGTATATGGCCAATCCAAACCAGGGACGATCCATCCCCCATATATATATATATATATATATATACACACACACACACATCAACTAACAGTCAATCACTCAGTACTGTTTAAGGCCAATCCAGCCCAGAAAAAGATCCATCCCCAAATATAAATAATTCGGACAAGATCCATGTCCAGGGAAGATCCATCCCTCAATATAAATGCTTCAGGCAAAATCCATGCCCAGGGAAGATCCATCCCTCAATATAAAATGCTTCGGGCAAGATCCATGCCTAGGAAAGATTCATCCCTCAATATAAAATCAATCGCCTCACTGTGGGGGGTGCAGACTCCGGAGGGGCTCCTTCAGCCCAAGCGCTATAATATCTAGATCCAGACATAAATAAATAAAATATGCTCTGGCGTGCAGCCCGATCCCATAAATATCACTCAAAATCTCCAGTCTCTAGGGCTCTTAATGACATGAAAATCAACCTGACATGATGATATGATGTATCAATGAATGACAACAGAGACTGGGATATGATATACAATGATAGATGCGACTGAGTACAAAATTATAAATTTAAACAAGTAATTCAATAGCAATAAGACCTTTGTGGGTTCCCAAAATATCGGCACATAGCGTGAACATGATCTTTAACATGAGTCTCAGCTCAATTTCCTCTAACACGTGGAGGATATGTGGGTGATGACATGATTATTTGATTATGCAACTCCACGGAATCAATTAAGTAACAATTTCTATGGTGCACGCCCACACGCCCCTCACCTAGCATGCGTGTCACCTCCAAATAATTCATATAATACGAAATTCAGGGATTCATACCCTCATAACCAAGTTTAGAAGTGTACTTACCTCAAACCGTAAAACTTTTTATTCCAATATGCCTTTGCCTCACGAATTCGCCACCGAAAGCCTCGTATCTAGTCACAATTAATTCGATACAGTCAACACAAATTAAAGGAATCAATTCCATATGAAAATACTAAATTTCCAATAAAATTCGAAATTCAACTCAAAAAATCATCAACGGGGCCCACGTCTCGGAACCCGACAAAAGTTATAAAATATGAACGATCATTCAACCACGAGTCCAACCATACCAAATTTATCAAATTCCGACATGAACTCGACCCTCAAATCTTCAATTTAACCTTAAGGGTTTTCACAATTTTTCCTACATAAAATACCAATTAAATGCTAAAAATAACAATAGATCGGGTAATTTGACAAAAATTGAGTTAAGAACTCTTACCCCAATGTTTCCTTGAAAATTTCCCGAAAATCGTCTCTCTCCGATCTACAAATCGTCAAAAATGGTTCAGAACTCAAGTTCTGCTTCCCAGTCATTTACTCTACGCGATCGCGAAGCAAATATTTCCCACTGCCAAATTTAACCTTACGCGATCGTGGATAACTGCATGTGATCGCGAAGCATTGTCTCCACAAACCTACGCGCCGCAGACTCTCCCACGCGATCAAGAAGAATAACTTCGCGTGATCCACTGCTACTTCACTTCTCCTGTGCGAACGCGGCCCTCATCACGCATTCGCGATGCCAAATTCTCCAGCTTTTGCGATCGCGTGCCTCCACTGGCGATCTCATAGAATAATTTCCCCAGTTTTTGCAATTGGCCTACGCGATCGCAAACCCTTTCATGCGATTGCGTACAAGGAAACCTGATACAGACACCAGAAAACTTCAGCACATCCCCAAGTCCAAAAATTGATCCGTTAATCACCCGAAACTCACCCGAGGCCACCAGAACTTCAAAACAATACACCAACAAGTCCTAAAATATCATACGAACTTAGTCGATACCTCAAATCACTTCAAACAATGCTAAAACCATGAATCGCACCCCAATTCAACCTTAATGAAAACTAACAAATGCGAACTTTTATACTCGGTGCCGAAACCTATCAAATCAAGTTCGATTGACCTCAAATTTTGTACACAAGTCATAAATGACATAACAAACCTATTCCAAATTTCCAAAATCGGATTCCGACCCAGATATCAAAAAGTCAACTCTCGGTCAAACTTTCAATTTCCTATTTTTGCCATTTCAAGCCTAATTTAACTACGAACTTTCAAATAATTTTTCGGATAAACTCCTAAGTCCAAAATTACCATACGGAGCTATTGGAATTATCAAAACTCTATTTCGGAGTTGTTTACACATAAGTTATTATCCAGTCAACTATTTCAACTTAAGCTTTAAATATTAGAACTAAGTATTCCAATTCATTCTAAAACCTCCCCAACAAGTCACATAATTATAATTGAACACAAGATAAGCAGTAAATGGGAGAACGAGGCTATAATACCCAAAACGACCGGTCGGGTCGTTACATTCTCCCCATCTTAAACAAATATTCGCCCTCGAACGAGTTTAGAATTATACTTGGAGTCTCAAATAAGTGTGGATATTTGCTCCGCATCTCCCGCTCAGTCGCCTAGGTAGCTTCTCTGATTGGCTGGCCTTTCCACTGCACTTTCAACCTAAGGTTAGGTTTGTTACTTAGTACATGGGGTCGGTTGTACTGATACTACACTTCTGCACATTGCGTGCAGATGTTTGCTGTTGTTGTTGCTGTGCTCGATGGTTGCCGGATTTGAAGATGTACCTACGTTCCTGTTGTAGCTGCCTCTTGTTCATGGTAACCTTAGATTTATAAAAGCTCTGTTTATGTACTATTCAAACAGACTATATATTTATTTCATCTCCGCTTTGTAAACTCTATTCTTAGAAGCTCATGATTTGTACTACCAGTTCTTGAAAAATGTATAAGATTAAGTTCTTTATTTACTTAAATTGCTTTAAACAATTATTATTGAAATTGGATAGTTGAAAGTTGGCTTACCTAACGGGTTGGGTTAGGTGTCATCACGACTAGTTGGACTTTGGATCGTGACAATTATGCTATAATCTGACTTATGCTATATGCTGAAAAATAAAGAAAAGCATAAGGAAAAGAAAAATGAGCACAAAGATACTGACACCGCCGAAGTTAGTGTAGCAACTGATGAGATTGATGAAACTATAATATTTAGCAACTGAAACTAGTTTCAGATTTGACAATGAGTGAATTTTAGATTCCGGTTATTCGTATTATATGTGTCCTAGCAAAGACTTATTTTCTACATATTATTCAGTTGAAGGTGGAGTTGTCCAATTGGGTAACAATGCTACTTTGTAACATTATTGGCAAAGGTATAATTCGGATCATAATAGATGATGGTGTGGTGAGAACTCTCATCAATGTTAGATATATTCCCGAGTTGAAGAAAAATCTTATCTCTTTGGGCACTTTAGAATCTCTTGGGTGCAAATTCACTGGTGAAGGTGGAGTTCTGAAAAACGTTCAAGGTGTTCTTGTGATCATGAAAGCACACAGATCTGATTTGTTGTATACTTTATTGGGATCTACCATTATAAGCACTACAACAATTTCGGTATCAGACATTTTATCTGATTTTAATGGTATTAAATTTTGACATAAGCCTATTGAGATTTTTCTGGAGGTAGAGTAAAATAACTATATTATCCAATTTAGACCAAGGTGGAGATTTGTAAGATACAACCTAAATTTGTCCATGGCTAATCTTGGAGCCAAAGTACTCAAACTTTGAGCCAAAATATTCTAGCTTGGAGCCAAAGAATAAAAGTATTTTCTTTTTCTTCTCTTTTTCTTTACTTGGGGACCAAGAACTTTGCCCTATAAATACGAGTCATCTTACTTCATTTGAATCATTCCATATTTTGATTAGAAACTCATTTAAAGTATTTTTGTGATAGAGAGTTTTGTTATATTCCATAGAATTAATGTTGGAAAATACTTTGAGTGAACCTCTTCTTTGTGAGTGATTTTAGAGAGGTTATCCTCTTGGGATATATTTTGGGATAATTAAAATTTTATCTCTATTTTTGTACTCTCTTTTATGTCCATGTTGTTATAATAAAATTGTTGCTCTCCACTTGTGGACGTAGGTCACCTTGACCGAACCACATTAAATTTTATATCTTCTTTAATTATCGTTGTTATGAACTTGTATGGTCTTTGTTATTATCATTATAATATTATTTTGCTAAATTTCGTACTACCTGGTTCCCGATCGTAACACTTATATATGTGTCTAAAGAGCAATTGGTAACTATTTAGCCAATAATTGACATTGGCATATATAGTCTAAAAAAATTGGCACTAGGTGATTCTTATAGTTTTTCGTTCTTCACATTTTTCTCTACCCACCCAAGATATCCTCCATTAAGCCCTCAATAACCCATAAAATTTCAAGGTAGTCCTCTATAGTCGTAAAAGATGCAAGTCGTTTGAAAGTTTCTTTTGGGCACATTTTCCAATATTATCACGTTATGATTTTCGAGGATATATATATATATATATATATATATATATATACATGATATACATATAACATACGAATATACAAGGAAGATATATACGATAATTCAGGGGGATATGCTGATATACACTTTTTGAATCATGGAAAGTCAGCAGAATATTCATTTATTGTACATTTTACATAATATATATCATGTTATATCGTGTATATAACATATACAGAGATATACATGTGACACACAGATATAGTGGAAGCCATACACGGATGTCAAGAGGATATACACTTGTCGAATTATGGCAGATATATGAATTTCCAGTACACAACATTTCTTGTTTTGTTATCATCACTAACGTTCTTTTTTTTAATCCTATAATGGATATAACCAAATATCCATTGTATTTGGTTATAATGTATTGGTAATTATATAACCAACGTTTTTTTATCCTATAAAACGTTGCGGAGATTTGAAGAATTTTTCTCAAATCAGATTATGGTAGAAAAGAAAAATGAGTCCCAATACACAAAACAAGTGTGTATTCCAGTTCGAGTCTTAGGAGACCAAGAAACCTCGGCTTCTTCTTCCTTCAGTGCAATCTTCGATTTTGCTGTTTAAATATTCATCACTATGGATAGTAATTGATGCTTCTGTTTCTAACATCTTTCTTTCTCTTTTCTTTTTGTCAAGTATTACCTTTTGACTGTTACATTAACACTAGAGCATTAATGAATATAACAAAGATTCCAGATTATTCTTGCATTATGTTCATGACATTGTGACAGTTAGATAACGATAAAAAGAATTATCTTAAATTCAATTTGGCTTGCTATTAGGTTTCTTGGTACATTTTTATGGGCGAATTTTTCAATTTGCTTTATTAAATTTTAGGCGAACTCCAACCTATATAATATAACGAAAGTATTGAAATTTAGAATGAATACATAGGATCTTACAAAATTAAGCAATAGTTGGACGCAAACATTCTTGGTAAAATCATTCTATATCCTCATCCTGATGCGTATGCCTAAAAAAGATTTTTCCCGCCTTTAAACCATTTTCCTTTTAAGTTCTTTAACCTAGAATTGTTGAGAAATAACCTGCGCACCCTTCTGCTTTGTTGTATTGCTCTTTATAAGATGATACATAGTACACGTTATAATCAAACTCTTCAATGAAATAACAATAAGACTCCTGCTCTCTATCTAATTGCAGTCAGATATACGCCTATCCAAACCAAACTGTAATACATTAACACGCCCCCTCAAGCTGAACATGGATTAATAGAAATGTGAAGCTTGTCACGAAGAACTGAAAGGCGGTGAGAAGATAAACTTTTAGTGAGAATATCTACAAGCTGCATGTCAGTAGAGATGTAGCGAACCAAAATAGAACCAGTAGCAACACGTTCTCGAATAAAATAAAAATCAATCTCCAAATGCTTAGCACGAGATGGGATTGGTGCATAGTTATAAAGCACTAACATTGTCACATAGAACCAAAGGAGGATCAGAGAGCGGTATACCCAAGTCACGAAGCAGATGCTGGAGCCATGATAATTCAGTTACCGTGTGAACTAAGGTTAGATATTCAACTTCAATTCTAGAGCAAGAAATAATAGGTTGCTTCTTACAACTCCAAGAAAATAGATTTGGTCCAAGGAAAATAGCAAAGCCTGTAGTATATCTACGATTATCAGGACATCCAGCCCAACCAACATCTGAGTATGTCGTGAGAGAGAAGTTTGAGGATGACTTTAGGTGAAGGCCAAGAGATATTGTGCCAGTCAAACGAAGGATTCATTTAAGGGCAATAAGGTGAATGGTACGAGGAGTACTCATGAATTGAGAGACAATATTTACAACAAAAGAAATATAAGGCCTAGTTATAGTTAAATACTGCAAAGCACCCACAAGACTACGATATTCCGAAGGATCAGAAAGTAAATCACCCTCAGAGGCAGATGGTCGAGAACCAGATGTAGGGGAGCCGACAAGTTTGCAACCAAGCAAGGATGCTCGGGCAAGGAGGTCACGAGCATATTTGCTTTGAGATAAATGAAGTTCATTTGATGTTTTTGTAACATAGATACCCAATAAGTAATAAGCCCCAGATCATTCATAGAAAATTGAGACTTTAAGATATGAATAAAGCGGTTAAGAAGAGTTAGATTAGTGCCTGTAACAATAATATCATCTACATAAAGAAGAAGAATAATATAGTGAGAGTCACGATGAAATACAAATAAGGAAGTATCTGCACGACTATTATGAAAATTATAAGATAGAAGAAAGGAGCTAAATCAAGAAAACCATGTAAGTGGAGCTTGTTTAAGTATATAAAGAGCTTTTTGAACTTTACAAATATGATTAGGAAAATTAGGATCCGCAAAACCTTGAGGTTGAGACATATAAACCTCTTCATTGAGAAAATCATGTAAAACGACATTTTTAACATCTAACCGCCTAAGATCCCAACCGCGAGATATTGCTAAAGAAATCACTAAATGGATAGTAGAGGGACGAACAACTAGACTAAAAGTTTCACTAAAGTCAATGTTCAAGATACCCATCAGCCTTTTGTTTGACTCGATAAACCCATTTATTTCCAATTACATTCATACGTGGATGGTAGGTACAAGAATCGAGGTTTGATTTTTAACAAGGGCATTGAATTTTTTTACCATTGCATCACGCCATTTTGGATCTTTAATTGCAGAGGAAAAACAAGTGGGCTCAATGGGAAAAAAACTCTATGTAAGAGGTGTCACGACCCAAAATCCAACTAGCCGTGATGACAGCTAACTCAACCCTCTAGGTAAGCCAGTTAACAATAAACCAGTTCAAATGATATTTATTAAGAGAAGAAATGATAATACAACTGAACTGTTATACAAGAATTCTCAAGGACTGGTAGTACAAATCATGAGCTTCTAAGATTTAGAGTTTACAAAGTTAGTATGAAATAAATACATCATCTATCCGAATGTACATAAACAGATTTTCATAAGTCTAGGGCTACCATGAACAAGAGGCAACTGTAACTGGAATGCATGTACATCTTTAATGCTAGCTTTTGTCATACACAGCAATATTAACGTTCAAAATCTGCACGCAAGGTGCAGAAGTGTAGCATGAGTACAACCGATCCCATATACTCAATAAGTAACAAACCTAACCTTAGGTTGAAAGTAGTGACGAGCTGGACAAAGGTCAGAGTCCGACACCAATAACCAGTAACAGTTCATAACAATATAATGAAAGTAACAAAAGTAATAACTCCACGATAAAAATGCTCAGCTCGTTCACAGTTTCGGAAAAAATAGTCATTTGCTTTTCAAGTATTACAATAAAACTCAAATGTTTTGCCGAAATCATCAAAAATATGAGTAAGTCTGAAAACTGTGATTTTTCTTCCCAAAACTTTTTCACATGTAAATGTTTCATTATCAAATGGCACGAGTAAATTACATCTTTATGCCTACATGTCAATGTGTATGAGAAGTCATGAATGACGTGATACCGTACAACATGAGAAAAATGCATCTCTATGCCTATATGAAAAATGCGCATGTCGAATGCGATACAACATAGTGAACAACCATATGCATACTCTCAAAGTATCAATCCACTCATTCCTCCCAGTCACTCAGTTCTTCCAATTACTCAGCCCTCACAGTCACTCAACACTCTCTCTCGGCACTCACACTCGTATTCAGTAGGTACCTGCGCTCACTGTGGGTGTGCAGACTCCGGAGGGGCTCCATCAGTCCAAGTGCTATAATAAGCCAATCATGGCATAAATCAACAGTAACTGCTATGACGTGCAACCCGATCCCATCAATATCCTCACAATCAGGCCCTCGACCTCACTCAGTCATCAATCTCTCCAGTCTTTCGGGCTCACAATATTATGAAAGATCAGTCCAAAAATAATGATGTGATGTATAGATAAATGGTGACAGAGACTTAGGATATGATATGTAGATGAATGCGTATGATTGAGTATGTAATCTCAATATAAACAGATAACTCAGACCCCAGTGGGTCCCAACAGGATAAGCATATAGCCTAGATATGGTTTCTAACATGGATCACAACTCCATCACTCTAGCACGTAGAGATTTCATGGATACAAATAGGATTAGGTGACTACACAGTACCACAAAAATAACCGAGTCACAATTCATACGGTGCACGCCCACACGCCCACACACCCATCACCTAGCATGTGCGTCACCTCAACACCAAACACATATCACGTATATTCGGGGTTCATACCCTCACCACCAAGTTTAGAAGCGTTACTTACCTCGAACAAGCCAAATCCAATACCGAGCAAGCCAAACGATGCTCCAAAAATACCGTCCAGTGCGTACCGACACTGAAGGAATATCTTTCGAGACACAACCCAATTGAAAGACATGCTCTACAAATCTAACACTACGACTAATATAAACTCTTTTTGTAGTTAAATACATGCACCTGTAACCTTTGTGGTTAGGACTATAACTAAGAAAAATACACGCAACAGATGGATAAGCTAATTTATGACAACGATAAGCATGAAGATTAGGATAACATAAACAACCAAAAGGACCAAAAAAGAGTAGTTAGGAGGGGTATGAAAAACCAACTCATATGGTGACTTATTATGTAACGTAGGAGATGGTAATCGATTAATGAAAAACACAGCAGTAGAAAAAGCTTCAACCCAAAGACTATGAGGAGCTTTAGCATGAAAAAGCATCGTGCGTCCCATTTCACTAATATGTTTGTGTTTTCGTTCAGACACTCCAATTTGTTGGGGTGTATGAGGGCACGATGTCTGAAAATGAATACCATGAATAGAAAGAAGGTTAAAAAAATTGGTGTTAGTGTACTCACCGCCCATCAGAGCGAAAAGTTTTGATGGTAGTAGAAAATTATTTTTCAACTAAAGATTTGAATTTTTGAAAACAATCAAAAACTTAATGTTTAAAGCGCAATGGATAAAACCATACAAAACGTGAAAAATCATCCACAAAAATTACATAATAATGATAGCCATTAATAAAAACAAGGAGAGCTCCATACATCGTAATGAGTTAGATCTAAATAATAGTTTGATTTCTAGTGACTAATGGGAAATGACAAAGTATCATGTTTTGAAACTAGGCAAAAAGGACAATAAAATTGCCTTTAATTATTTCTACTAAAGGAAATAAATTTACTAGAAAGCAAGAAATTTAGAACAACAACTCCAGGATGACCAAGTCGGGCACGCCAAGTATCAATTGATTCACGATATGTGAAGAGGACGGATGAGGATGCGATACTGGAAATGGACGGACTGAACTTTGATGAAGAAGCCACCAAGGGATAAATAGGACTATCACTAGGGCATGTGAGAAGTAGTCTCCCGGTCTTCAAATCCTTAACAAAGAAACCCAAGAGTGAAGCTCAATAAAATAATAATTATCTTTAGTAAATTTTTTAACAGATAGATGGAACACGTAAAATAAAGTTTAAACGAAATGTCTGATTAAGAGAAACAATTGTTGAATAACCAGTAGAAGAGACAGGAACAGTACTACCATCACCAAGAAAAATAGAGTGAGAATTAGAAGGTATAGAGGGTGATTTTATCTTACCCTGATCATAAGTCATGTGGGAGCTAGCACCACTGTCCATATACCAAGCCCGGTCTGATGGATCTTGAAGGGAAAGGCCTGCAAATTGTCATGGAAAATCTGAAGATGTATATGAATAATTGTGACGATGAGGACTCCAACGCCACATGACCAAAATTTTGACAGATTTGACAATGTTTCTGGCTTATGTGGAATTAGGATGAACAAAGGAAGGGATAACTGAGGTTTGAGAGGGTGGAGGTCTAAGTAATCCACGACCTGGATAAGGCATGGAAGACTGAGAACTTATAGAATTACTAATCGGTGCACCATATCCTTGACCAAAATTAGAGAACCTACTATTAGAGCTGTCAAAACAGGCCGGCCCAGCCCAAGCCTTGCGGGCTTTTAAATTTAGTGGGCTAGAAAGGGCCGGTCCGCCATCTCAATTTTTTTAGAAAAATATTTCTTCATTTTTTACATATTTCTTCATGACATAGTCGCTTAATCATGTGAATAACTTCGGTTTGCTTAGAGCGTAGAAGAAGCTTGATATTTGACAAGGAAGATCATAATTGAAATGCAAATTCTCTATATCTCTGTCACGACCCAATTTCTCCTCCGTTTGGGTATCGTGATGACACTTAGTCTTAGGGACTAGGTAAGCCTAACATTAATTGAAACAACAACATTATTTAAATAACATCTGCCAATTTGAAATAGAATTCTCTTAAAATTTATAATTCCCAAAATCGGTAGTACAAGTCATAAGCTCTATAGAGTGTTTGCTAGAAAACTTCTAAATACAATTGTCTAGAAATAAGAATAAACAGTGCAAAACGAAAACTTGAAGGTGACTCCGAAGCCTGCGAACGCAGCAACAAGTTTACCTTGAGTCTCCACAGCAACGACCCGCACAACTGCTAACGAATAAATACCTGAATCTGCACAAAAATGTATAGAAGTGTACCCAGTAAGTATCAAGACTAACCTCGGTGGAGTAGTGACGAGGAACAGTCAAGATACCCACTAGTCTAATAAACCGAACAAGTATAAGTATATGAACAACAGAAATATGACATCTACATAAAGACTATACAATATGGCTCACCATACAGTAATGGCAATAAGAAAGGAAAAAATAAGTATCAACGGAATACCATAAAAATGACACAGAAAAGTGAATGAAATACAACCTAAATCCGAAATTACAAATACAACAGGGACAAGTAATAACTCAGCAACTACAACCGCTTTTACATCAGGTTTTAGTCAACAAACTCCACGAGGTACCGAACCTCGGACAAATCACAACCCACGGGTCTCAATACCTGAACCCTAACACTTGGCATCATGTGCCCTCATAACACCTCATAACCGTATTGATGACTCACGTGCCAATAGAGCCATTCTCATATAGAAGGCAAGTAAACAAGGGTGAGCATCTATGCTCAACAATATCAAGAATACCTCTTATCCGATAAGAGTGCTTAACTACATGTATGCTTGTGCAAGTGTCCTAACATAGTCCATACCAGCAAATAATCATAAGAAAAAAGAACGGACAACACGTAGAATATTTTCTCACAACTTTCACAAGATAAAGCTCACACATGTAAGTGTACCACTACACAATATCAACAACAAGAATGCCCCCAGGCCATCACGAATAATCACAAATCAATCCCTGATACAGCCCACCTTGTCTCGCCACGCGTGCAATAATAAAGTAAGTGCCAGCCTTGTCTCGCCACACGTGCATAACAATGTTCCCACCTTGTCTCGCCACATGCGCAACCCATATATATCTACCGTTTTGTCACGCCGCATGTGAAAATATCAATAGTAACAATGGCACGGCAAAAATCTCGTGCAACCCCATAACAACAACCGCACGACAGAAACCTCGTGCATCACAATAACCACAACTGCACGGCAAAAACCTCGTGCATCACAATAACAACAACCGCACGGCAGAAATCTCGTGCATCACCACAATAAGTACAACAATAACAATAACAATAATACAAGGATACGACAAATACGTCAACTCAAAAATTCCAGAACTCAAGGAAACGGAGGAACTAATTCACAAGGAGTAGCCACAATAGAGAACACTAGTCATAATAAGAACAACTCAACAAGAAAGGAAATATCATGTAACAACGGTCCACAATGTACTGTTCGGCAACGAGGGAGCTAACACAAGACGAATAATTCCAAATAAAGACAAGTCAACTAAAATATAGGATATCTAACTTCTTTTAAGGTTCGGCAATTAGGAGAGAGATATAACAACTCCAATTAAGGATAAGCAGTATAAGGATAATCATTTGCCTCAATTAAGGATGAACAATTACATAAGAGATAATTATAATTTCAGATAAAGATAAGCAGTTAAGGAAAAGACAACACGATAATAGAAGAGTTAACAATATCATTTAAGGCACATATGAAGCAAATGAACAACAAGAGTGGATTATGAAGCAATAAATTCCAATTAAAGCAGGTAGAAGTAAAGCTGGAAATTTAGAAACGTAATCATAACGAGAACAATTGCATATTCAGTGAATACAAGGACCTAAGAATCCCTAAAAGGCCAATTTTCTATAAAAAAGTACGGGTACGTACTCGTTACCTCACGTACACGGACTACAAATAGCATAGAAGACTCAAGTCCTAAGGGGTAGTTCCCCCACATGAAGTTAGGCAAGATACTTATCTCAAAGAAGACAGACCGAATACTCAAAAATGAACTTCTCGGGTGAAATGACCGCCGGACGGCTCAAATCTAATCAAAATAACTTCAAAGCACAAATAAAACTCATAAGAGACTATTCCGGATCATAAAGCCTCAATCTTTATAAAAATCTAAAATTTAGTCCAAAAGTCGACCCCCATATCCCCCGGGCCCACACCTCGGAACCCGACAAATTTTACAAAACCCAAACACCCATTCCGATACGAGTTCAACCATACTAAAATTATCAAATTCCGATACCAATTCGTCCCTCAAATCATGATTTTTCATTTTGAAACTTTTCTTCAAAAACCTCCATTTTCCTAAACTCAAAACACAAATTAAATGATAAAAATATAGATAAAATCATGGAATAAAATAAAATCTAGGTGAAGAACACTTACCCAATCGATTTCCTTGAAAAACCCACAAGGAATCGCTCAAAACCGAGCTCTACAAGTCAAGATATGATAAAAATGGCCTAACCCTCTATTTGAAGATCTTATATTCTGCCGAGGTGTTAAAGCATCGCGAAAGCGGAGAAAGGATCGCGTTCACGAAGAAGAAAAATGTAGGCTGCCAGGATAACCCTACGCGAACGCGAGCTAAGGGGCGCGAACGCGAAGGGTAAGAAACAGAACTTACGCGAACGTGGGAAGAATGACGCGAACGCGGAGAAGAAATAGCCAACAACCCCCAGCTCCCAATTTCTACTATGCGAACGCAAGGGAACAGATGCGAATGCGAAGAAGGAGAAAGCAGACTTTTGCGATCACGAACGTGATCATGCGAACGCGAAGAACAATGAATTCCTCCTCCAAAATTACTCTTCGCGAACGCGAAGGAAGGGACGCGAACGCGAACGCGATTAAGGAAACCAGATGACAGAAAATAGCAGTTCAAAAATAGAAGGAAATGACCCGTAGCCCATTCGAAACACACCCGAGGCCCCCGGGACCCCGACTAAACATACCAACAGGTTCCATAACCTAACACGAACTCGCTTGAGGTCTCAAATATACCTATTAATCGGGTCGGGCTGACCCGTTTACAATCCGGTTCAGCCCGGGTCTGCCCGGTACTGTAGCTTGGGGGGCGGGCTGGGACGAGTTGGGCGGGGAGCGGGTTTCAAACGAACAGTTTTTTTATACCGGTGCACCGGAACCCGCTAAGCCCGTTAACCCGTTAACGGGCTACAACCCGGTTCAGCCCGATTTTTAACGTTTTTTTTTTAATTTTTTTTTTTTGACCGTTGCCATCGGTCAAATTCAAATATGACCGTTGGCCAACGGCCTTTTTTGCAGAAATGGCCATTTCGGCCTACCCTCTTAAGAAAATAGTCCCCACACCCCTAGTATTTGATAAATTATAATTTTAACCTTTTAAAAACTATAAATAGCCCCCCCTTCTTCTTCATTTTTCCTCACAATTCACTCTCTTACTACTCTAATTCTCTCGTGATATTATTGATTATTGTTCTTAAATTCTCAATTACTTATTATTTCAAATTTCATCAAATATTTAGTTTAGCCATTACAAAATTATTATTATCAAATATCAAGTATTCAAGTGAAGTGTGGTATCAACTATCAAGTATCGATCTATCAATTGAAGTTTGGTTTTTGATATAAAATTTAGTGCGGCATCCGGAATCCCGGTACACTCGTTCTATATCTTTCTCTTCTTTGGTGTACATTTATTTTATTATTTATAATTATTAATTTAATTTACATAATTGATATATTTAGAGCAGCCAAAAAAGTGTGCACTAGTAGAGGTGGTAGTAAGAAAACTTCCAAAAGATCAAGAGGTGGTGCTTGTTCTTTTAGTAGCTTTACACATATTTCTGAAAGTTCACGTAAAAATTTAAATGTAGATTATGAGGGACTTCAAGAAAACTATGGTATAGATGATGATTTAGATGATATTTCATTTCCATCACCTGATAATCTTGAAACACCACCAGCTACACCTGGTAATGCTAGTCAAACTCAAAATATTAGGGGTGGAAGTCGTAGTAATACAAGTAGGCCTCCCCTCCCTATTAAGAAGAATCAAAGATTAAGAAGTAAGTGTTGGAATTTTTTTGACAGACTAGAAGAAGATAAAAATTATGTAAGATGTAGAATTTACAAGGATATTTATAAACATGAGACCGGTAAGGGGGAGGGGAACGGGTCAACTTCGTAGGCACATGGTAGACAACCACCCTCTTGATTGGGGAGTAGATGAGGAAGATGGGCAACAAAAACTTAACCCGGGTACTGGAGGGTTAATGGGTAAATACGATATTAAGAAAGATCGGGAAGAATTAGCTAAAATAATTATTTTAGGTTGTTTACTTTTTAGTTTTGCTGCTTCACCATATCTTGTTACTTATATTCAAAGAATTTATAACCCTTTGTTTAAAGGTATTCCTAGAAGTACTTGTAGAGCTGATATCTTTAGGCTTTTTGATACAATATCAGACATATATACGTTATTTGTTCGCGAGTCTTTCTTGTAGAATTTCTCTTACTTCTGATATTGGTCGTGCTGTAAATGGTAATGATTATTTGACTGTTACATGCCATTGGATAGATGGTAATTTTTGTATACAAAAACGTATTATTGCTTTTAAATATGATGAAGATCAAAGTCATACTGGTGCATTTATAAGTAATACTATCCATGAAGTTGCTATATTTTATAATATTGCAGAAAAAGTTTTGTGTGTGTCATTTGATAATGCTTCTAACAACAATGCTGCTATTACAATATTAAAATTGCATCTATACCCACCACTTCCTGAAATATTTCATGTTAGATGTGCATGTCATATTTATAATTTGATTGTAAAGAGTGGCCTTGAATTATTTAGAGATGATATCACTTTAGTTAGAAGAGATGTTGGTGTAATTCAAGGAAATAATAAAAGTGCTAGATTAAATACATTTAAAGAAAAATGTCTACACTATGGACTAAAACCAAGACTCATGCCTGAAGAAATAGTTACTAGGTGGAATTATATTTATTTATTCTTAAAATATTATTATAAAAATAGAATACCTATAACTGAAGTTGCTAATTCTCATTGTACCGATCCTAGCCGTTTGTTAACATCTAGAACTTGGGATGTCATTGAAGATGTTGTAAAGTTTTTACAAAAAATTTATGTGGCTACACTTAAGTTTTATGGAGCTTATTATCCTACTATTGCAAATGGTTTAGTTCATATTGCTGAAATTTTTCTTTTACTACATAATTTGAAGAAGAAAGAAGGATATACTTCTGTTGTTGAATCTATGCTAGATAAGTTTAAAAAATATTTTTACCCAATTCCCCCTATTTACCTAATTGGTGCTATTTTAAACCCTTCTATCAAAATGGCCACTTGTCGCCAATTAATCACTGCTTTATATTCTTATATGGATATTGGACCAACTGAAACTCCTGATATTGACACTTGTATTTCTGATCTACACAAATATTTAGAAACATTATATAATTATTATGCTAACATTGTTGATGCTTCTTCTGTTGTAGATGCAAATATTCCTTCAAGTTCAGTTTCAACATCTGGGACCAGTGCTTTGGATGATAATGATGGTGTTGAAGATTATTTGATTTGGTCTACAATAGGGGAGCATCAACAAACCAGTAGCAGGAATATTGATGAACTTCAATTCTACTTGCAAAAGTCAGCAGAGCCCCGCACAAAGGAATTTCTACCACTGGGTTGGTGGAGGAGCAACTCAAATCAATTTCCTGTTCTTTTGGCCATGGCTCGAGACGTGCTAAATGTGTCGATTTCAACAGTCGCATAAGAGAGCGCATTTAGCCAAGCAAGGCAGCAACTAGGAGATACCCGTCATTCATTGGGTAGCAACACTTTTAAAATTCTAGTGTGCTTCAGAGATTGGATAAGATCAAAACGACAAAATCAAGGGCGTGACGAGGTAAATGAAGCGGAGGACCAAGAAATTGGAGATATAATGGTTCTGATTCAACCAATGTCGGAAACCAAGAATCTCATGTTGACATGGATGAACTTACAAAAATGATGCAAAGCATGTAATGTACTATTTGTTTTTTATAATTGTTGTAAACTTTTAATTTGCAAGTTCAAAAATAACAAAATCAAAAAAGAACTTGCAACTTAATTTGAAGTATTATATATTATTCAATAAAAATATCAAATGAAAGTCTTCGGAGCTTGATCCTTACATATAGGTCTTATTAAATAATTTTTTATAGCCACTTACTTTCAAATTTTAATTTTAACATTATAAAATTCAAATTTCAAATTTTAAATTTTAAACTTCAAAGTTTAATTATAAGCCTTAAAAGTTTGCAAACACTTAAGTATCAATAACATTGAATAAGAAAAACAAAATTTACTTTAAAAAAAAAATCCGAAAAGTACAGCCCGCTAACAGCCCGCAACGTTAAACGGACGGGCTGATTGTTTTTGTGTCCAGCCCGTCCCAGCCCGCCCGTTAAACACCCGTAGTCTCAAATCACATCAAACAACGTCGAAACTACGAATTAGACCAAGAATCGAACTTAAGAACTTTCAAATCTTCCAACTTCTAAAACTCATGCCGAAACCTATCAAACCAATCTGGAATGACGTCAAATTTTGCAGGCAAGTCCCAAATGACATAATGGAGTTGTTCCAACTCTCGGAATCGCATTCCGACCTCGATATCAAAAAGTCCACTTCCGGTCCAAATCTCCAAGAATTCGACTTTTGCCATTTCAAGTCTAAATCAGCTACATACCTCAGATTCACAGTCCGGACACGCTCCTAAGTCCAAAGTTACCCAACGGAGCTAACGAACTGACAGAACTCCATTACGAAGTCGTCTTCACACAGTTCCGACTACGATCAAAATCCTAAGACTTAAGCTTCCGTTTTAGGGACCAAGTGTCCCAAATCACTCCGAATCATCCGGTAACTGAATCCAACTATGCACACAAGTTAATACACATAATACGAAGCTGCTCAGGGCCTTATACCGCCGAACGAGACTTAAATTCTTAAAACGACCGACCGAGTCGTTACAATCTCGAGCTTTTCTTTTTTAACGTTACATGAATATTTTTTAATACTTTTCTTTCAACTTTCTCAGGTACAAGGATTGCTTCAATAAGTTTATATGCTGAGATTTTTAATTTAGGTTTAACATTATTTGCTAATTTCGTTATTATAGTCCATAATATTTTTAAAATTCATGAAATTTGCTAGTGTTATCAATTTTTTTGGTATTAAAAATTGGTCTTTTTTATACTGAAGAGCAGTTTAATTATTAATAATATATTAAAGTAAATCAAACTGATCATTGGCCACTTAAAGTAAATTTTTTTTTGAAGAAAGTTTATTATTGGCCACTTAAAACGTTTCTAGTTCGTTATTAATTAAGCAAAAGAAAAACTAATCTTGTCATACTACATGCATATCAAAAATCTAAATTCTAGTTGATATAGAAGGGTAAATGAGTAATCTAGGGTTGAGAAATTGGGATTATAGTTAATAACTTTTTTAGTTTTTAGTTTTTTTTAAATATTAAATATTTAAATTTAAATCTAATTAATTTTGGCCCATGGGCCAATCCAGGCCCAGCCTCGATCAAGATTCAAGGGCCAGTGGGCTGACTTGGACCGGGCTTATAACCTCCGTTTTAAATAGGCTCAAAAAATCCGAACCCAACCTTACCCAAGTAGCAGGCTAGGTTGGGTTGACCTCATAAGCCAAGCCCATTTTGACAGCTCTACCTACCACCTCGACCTCGACCACGATTCTGCCAACGACCATCATTACATTCTCCGCGACTTGATCGTCCATTACCACAAGAAAAGGATGTAATGACTGGAGAAACATCAGCTTTGGGTATATTGGTTGCAATAAGAGTCGTTGATGATGAGGAAGCTGGGACACCATGAAGCTGTTCAAGACGTGTTTCTTTTGTTAGAAGTTGACTCCAAAGTTCTGTGAATGATGGAGGGGGTATTTGATTAGAAGCCATTGTCACGACCCAAACCTGGGGAGGCGAGACTGGCATCTGGTGCATCACTTGACCAAGCATACCAACCTGAGACTGAGAGACTCTGAACATACAATGTAATACTTTAGCCGTAGGGCCACATTGCAAGATAATTTATAAAATAAAATATAAAACTAAACGGAGACTAGCTCCAATTTAACATCACTATAAAGCTGGGCCAGCAAGGTCGTCATAACTATTACAGCCGACGAACCAAAAAAATATACATACACGGCCTACAAGGCCAACATACTGCACTGACTAACAGGATATGTCTACAAGCCTCTACTGATGGTTGTGTTGTGATCGGAACAGGGCCTCGACCTACCCATGTAATATATATATATATATATATATATATATATATATATATATATATATATACCACAATATATACTCAAAACCCTAGACCCGACAACTCCGAATGATGTGGAGCTTACTGATCAAGTTGAATTCAGACAACACCTACTGAGAAGGTCTATCCGTCTGTCTATCTGAACCTGCATTCATGAAATGTAGCCTCCCCGATAAAAGGTACGTTAGTACGAAATAATGTACTGAGTATGTAAGGCAACAGAATAAGTGAAAGCTGAAACTGAACTGATAATATAATAACTGAAAATAACTAGGAGTCAAAGATGATTTGAAGATATGCTTATCTGCTGATACTGACTTAACTCTCTCAATATAGTAAGTAAATAGTTGTCCGGCCCTATAAGACTCGGTACATGTAATTGCTCTGCCATAGTAGGCTCGCTCATAGGCGCTCGACCATACTAGGCTCGGTATCTCGACCATTCTGGACTCGCTCATAGAAGCTCGACCATGGTAGGCTCAGTATATAACTTACCATCTGATCAGAGGTTGTCCAATGGGGACCTGCCCACCGATTATAACTCGATGGTGGTGAAAATACAATACTATATATAGAGACCCTTTGCTCTCTTGACTGAGAAAAGACATTACTTAATAGAATATAAAGTCTAGATAAGGGAGAATACCATAACTTATGAGACTAGGATAATGTACATCTGATTTAAGTGGGTTTAAGTTGTCTTCCAATCTGCGACTCAATGTATTACTTATTACAACCTTTCATGGATGCTATGGAACATCCATGTTATAATCTTCTAATAATTCAAGCCTTTGTCTATGATGTTGACTCAATTATTTCTTTTAACTTATATTGGAGTCTCATATAACTGTAAGAATGCCAACATATATGATGCATGGATAATACTCTGAAATCATAAGTGCGGTCATAATATAACTAACTCTGGTTCATAAATCGAATAATTCCTTCTGTACCTTCCCATCTGTCTTTAAACGAAGGCAATTACTTTTCCTGGTCGTTCTGCCACTTGTTGCATAAATTATTGACTTATCTTAGTGGCCACGCATATTGAAATTTCGTTAAACTCATATGATCTTGAATATTACTTTTGATTTTTATTTCCCGTTCATTAGTCATGATAGGTGGCACTTTCTTATGGAGTGCATACAATGTTGTAGTGAGACTATTGTTACAAGATCATTTCGTTTTCAGGTTACTATACCTAGGTTGAAGCCTTCTTCCTTATTTCCTCAGCTAGTCTTTCATTGTAGTACTTAGGGGAGACCCTTTGACTCTTGTAAAGCTGCGAGCTTATTACATCATATACTTGAAAGAATTTTTGATGATCTCACTCACCTATATTTATCCTTAGTTGCTTACCTTCGCGTCCTTGTACTCGTAGGGTTGCTTCTGAACTGAAATTTTGATTGTCTGCCTAGTGGAACTCTCGTTTATTTCTGTAACACTTATACGATACCTTTAACTACCCCAACTCCTATATGCATATTTCTCCAATATTATGATCTCGTATCCGCGAGACTGAATTTCATATGCTGGATTTCACTACGTTTATCTTGCATGATCTGCTGATTTATCTAAGACCTCTTTTCTAGCCATAACTAGGCTCTTCCTGAATCAACTACTAACTACTCGTCAGTCCATGCTCATATCTATATTCTACATAACCTCTCTTGGGTTATGTCTTTTGTCTTAACTTACCTTTCGCACTGGCATTTAATGTATCAAGTGTCCATTCACACTTATTTACCAATTAACATACTGGCAGAGAACCCTTATTTCCTATTCTCGGTGTCGTGCTTACATAACTTTATAGAGTCGTAACATATTTGTAGCATCTGAATAAATGCAATCTCATCCCTTTCGCATTTTTTTACCGCGTTCTTCCTTTACCATTCCATAGTTACTTGAACCACTTAACTTCGACTTAATACCACATCACACCATCTTTCCTACTTTATGGAAGTACTAACATTTAATACTATGAAGATTTACATACATATGTTTTACCTCTTCATCTTCGACGCCTTTTCACATCTTCACTAACTCTTACTCGCCTTATGGTAACTCTTCTGTACCAGGGATAACTAAATTTCTTACGTACGAGGGTGACACCTAGTGTAACTGGCACACTTAGTCCCTTAAGCTTAACTCTGCTCACAGTTCTTTCTTTAGGGAAGTATCTTCCAGAATGACCTTTAAAGGTTATTCTTCCATTGTCCATTCTATTATTGCCGGAATGCGATCTATGAAATTCTTACGATGTCGACTATTATCAAGTCTTCTGATCCCTAATTCATGTTTAGTTTATCTTATTCACTAGCCCATAATGATTTCTATTACTCTAGAGGTCTAACTTTTCCTTCTGGTAATCACGTTGGAGTCACCAACTTATTTCTCGAAATGAGGATATGACTTTATGGCTTATACTCTTTTATTGTCTCAAGGCTTGTTACCTCTTGTCTTTTCTTTCACTTGACTATAGACTCTGTCATCTGACGTATTTTGATTTATCGTTATCACCCATTTATCACATCTTTCTCATAATGCTTCATTTACTCTCTTCTTATTCTCCTGCTAATATTTCTGTCTATTACCTTATTTTGAAAACTTCAACAAAATATTCTTTCGCTTTTAGCTCCCCTTGCTCGATCCACTGGCTCTTCGGGTCGCCTAATATTCTCTCTTTATTTGGTACGAGAGCCATACTAAGGTAAATATTTATCCCTTCTAGGATTCAGATGCTTATCTTCTGAAATTCCTAAACATTCCAATATTCATATCTAACTGTACTATTCTAGAGTGCACCCATTTGGGTGTCTCACAAGGAGAACTATTACCACGTTTGTTATATCCTTAGAAAATATCAGCTAATGCTAACAATCCATCCACCATTTTGGATTACTCTAACCCTTGTTGGATCCTGATATCCCATCCTTCTCTTAAACTGTATATGTTAACACCCATAGGGCATAACTGAGATGGGTTTGGCAAATTTTACATACCTCTGTTACCGTTGAAGGTAACTTGGAATGCTTATATTTCTCTACCTGAATTGTAAATACTGATAATTTTCACTAACTTGGTACTTCGTACCCTCATTCACCTTGCTTCTGTTACCTGTAGAAACTTATACTTTTACCTTCTGATACTCTCATGGCCTGCTATTCACGAGGTGTGTTTGATATTCCCATCTTAGGGTCTTAAGATGGAAATTTGCACATCTGGTATGTACGATCTAATAGGCCCCCAAACTGGGCCACGTTGTTAAGAACTCTCTCTCTATTAGAGCCCTTACCTGTTGTTGTATTAGACTTATAGCTAGCTGTAATCTTTCTAATTGTAAACATCTCCATTCCTAGCTCAAACGCTTATGACTCAGCTCTATAGCACGATTTGGATTTGAAAAAAGGGTAACAAACTCCTAAATGCCTTATAGCTTCCTGTTTATATAATGCGGTGCACAACAAATCTATAAACAAGGCTCTACTTGACACGACTTATAGACACTCGAGGATAGAACTGCTCTGATACCAAGTTTGTTACGCCCCAACATGGAGAAGCGAGACCCGCACCTGGTGCCTCACTTGACCGAGCGTACCAACCTGAGAATGAGGGATACTGAACATACAATGTGATACTTTGGCCGCAGGGCCACATTGCAGGACAATTTGTAAAATAAAATATAAAACTGAACATCAATATAAAGCTGGCCGGCAAGGCCGTCATAACTACTACAGTTGATAAACCAAAAAAATATATATACAAGGCTTACAAGGCTAACATACTGCACTGACTAACAGGATATATATACAAGCCTCTACTGATGGTTGTGTTGTGGTCGTAATAGGGTCCCGACCTACCTATGTAACCTGTATAATATATATATATATATATATATATATATATATATATATATATATATATATATATATATATGTATACACCACAATACATACTTAAAACCCTAGACCCGGCAACTCCGAATGATGTGGAGCTTACCGATCGAGCTGACACCTACTGAGGAGGTCTATCCGTCTGTCTATCTGAACCTGCAGGAATGAAATGCAGCGTCCCCGATAAAAGGAACGTTAGTACAAAATAATGTATACAGTATGTAAGGCAACAAAATAAGTGAAAGCTAAAACTGAACTGATAATATAATAACTAAAAATAACTAGGAGTCAAAGATGATCTGAAGATATGCTTATCTGTTGATACTGACTTAACTCTCTCAATATAGTAAGTAAATAGTTGTCTGGCCCTATAAGTCTCGGTACATGTAACTGCTCTGCCGTAGTAGGCTCGCTCATAGGCGCTCAGCCATACTAGACTCGGTATCTCGGCCATTCTGGGCTCGCTCGTAGGCGCTTGACCACGGTAAGCTCGGTATATAACTTACCATCTGATCAAAGGTTGTCCAATAGGGACTTACCCACCGATTATAGCTCGATGGTGGTAAAAATACTGTAATACTGTATATATATAGACTCTCTGTTCTCTTGACTGGAAGAAGACAATACTTAACTGAATATAAAGTCCCGATATGGGAGAATACCATAACTTATGAGACTAGGATAATGTACATAAATTCAAGAATATGAACTTTCCTTTATGTCTCGTTATCAAACGCATGTAGTTACGGGATCATGCCAAAATGAAGGAAAGGTTTAGCCTTAACATACCTTAACACAATCTGTCCAATAACTACGTTGAACTCGTCTCGTCTCACCTTAATATACAACAACGATAATAATACTATCGTTAAGCTATGATAGGTACAATTATCGCATAACAATAACAAGAACACAGTAATAACAACATATGTACATCATTTTCCAACCTTATATCCATCACAAAATACCACAAAATAGCCTAATACACCCCAATCATTTCATATGCAAAACGACAACCATAGTTGTGTCAAACAACCCGAAAATGTAACGTCGAATGACCAACCCACCACCCCACCATTATGTGGTGTTCATCCACATACTTTCTCCTCCCAAACTCCATAAAAATAGTAGAAAAACAGAAAACCCAACAGCAACACGAAACATCCCACAAAACAATCCACTACAAGTTGAGCAACTCGAACTCACAGCTTTCGATCACCGTCCTATGAGTTCTTACTATTACGGAATGAATTTATCTAACTTTCCAACATAAAAAAGGGATGAAAGAGAGAACTATACTTACCTTATTTGGTGAAGATCTCAGCTCCTAACTTGGTTCTTCAACTCTTAGGTTTTTCTCCAACTAGAACTTGAAAAGAAAAGAAAATCATTTAGGGTTTTGTGTTAAATTTTTGGGAAAAGTTTGCTGGAGTGTATCTCTGATTTTTGGCTCTATAATAAGTGGAATATATGAAGGAAATCAGCCCTTAAAAGGGCCCTTTGTCCGACCCCAAATAGCCCTTTTTGTGGACTTATTTGGTCCTTTCATTTAAGCAAGTAGGTGACACATCTACTTGTCACTTATGCAATTTGCGCAGTCTCGCGAAAACGCAAATATCTCTCTACCCCAATGTCGTATTAACAAACGGTTTAATGCGCTGAAAACTAGACTCGTAGATATTTAATTTTATGGGTGGATCACTCCGTATATCCAAGTATATTGAGATAAGAGATCAGTGATATTCGACCCAAATTTCAGTAAAACTTATGACTGTAACTTGTGACGACTTTTGTTCCAGAACTCGCTTGATTTCAAAACTTAACACACGACTATCATACGACTAGAGTAACTCATAATATAACCTTCTTATCATGTTAAGTACCACTGTCTTACCCTAAAGGTACGAGTTATAACATTCCCAACTTGTTGACTTTCGACGAAATTTATTTTCTTCAATTCGTTTAGCTTATAAACCTTCCAACCCTCTTGGTACTTGTTGTTCATGATCTTAAAATTTATAAACTCTAAGGTAATATGATTAACTTACTTTATATACTTTCAAAGATGATCTCATTTATGATCTTCCATCAGTTTACTTACAATGTACTTTTACGTACGAAAATATGGCGTTTAATAACCATGGTGACAAAGGATTCATATGATGGTGGCAACCCATTCAAGGCTTAAAGAGAAGCTCGAAATTAGTTAGAACACGATCAATAACTTTAAGAGAATCAACTAACTACTTTATTTTACCCATATAGGCATCAATAGATAGATTACCCTTTTTGAGAGATTGAAGTTGATACTTGATTTGCATCTCGCGTGCAGTAGTAATGTTAACAAGATGACTTTTCAGAATAGCCATGCCGTTTGAGCAGAAACTGCAGCATAGAGTATAGGAAGAAGATCATGTGATACTATTGCATTGATCCAAGTCATTATAAGATGATCTAGTTGACGCCATTTCAGATACTCTAGGTTGGTGATGTGCCGTAGAATTTCGGCACTTTTGATACTAATTACATAGATTTTAACTCGTCTTTTAAAGCATTTTTAATTATTTCTTATCACGTTTTGGTGTTTTGCAGTGTACCAGACTTGAAGAACCAAGAATACGGAAAAGAAGACAAAAACCCACAGAAGGGCAGAAATGCAGCAGGTCTGCGATCGCAGAAGTGTTGTGCGAACCGCAAACTAAAGCAGGTGGTCCAGCTCTTGAAGAGAGAAATATGCGGCCCATTATGCGGTCGCATAACGCTTCTGCGAACCGCATAATGACCGCATAAGTGCAAATGAGATCCTGCGAGAGCCCTGTTTGCAACGCAATCTGCGGTCGTATAATCAATATGTGGACCGCATAATGGATATGCGATGGGGAACTGGGCAACTGGGCATGCAATTATGCGGCGACCTTGTAATTCTGCGGACCGCATACACGATCTGCGATCCATTCTGCGTTCGCAGATGTGTTCTGCAGGGGCATTTTTGTCTAAATTTGGCCCCGACTTTTGGCCCATTATAAATAGATTTACTAGGGTTTTTGTGGGACATCTTATCTGAAAAAAGAGGCTACTTTAGAGCATTGAATACACCATTGTTTTGGAAGCTTTTGAAGAAAGAATCTTGTATCTTTGTAAGCTTTATGACTTCATTTATTGCTTTGTTTTTGGATTCTAGTATGAGTAGCTAGTCTTAAATACTAAGGTCGTGGACCCTAAATGGGTGTAATGTTAATGGGTGTTTACCATTGAATATATATATATATATATATATATATATATATATATATATATATATATATATATATATAAGGGTTGGTTGATATTTATTCATTTCTTATGCTTCATTTATTGTTAGTGGTTGCAAATATTAACTAATTTCATTTCACTCTATCTTTACTTGGAAAGGTGGGTTAGGGTTTGGTAAAATTGAATATCAAAAACTCAAGGCTTTAAACTTTGTTTAATAGAATCGCCTAGGAATAAATGAATTCTATTTGGCATAAATTGATTATTCTTAATTGTAACTCTTTTATATTTGGGAAAATCATAAAGAGAAAATACTACCCAACTATTGGAAAATATTGGGTAGTCACTTAGAAACCATTTGCATATCAAAGGACCTTCCATTAGAAATATATCATATTAACACCGATAGCATTCCATTTCATTGATGGGGACACAACCTTGGTTTCCTTAATCATATTAATTACATTCTCATAACAAAATAGTTTTCTCGATAGCTCATAATTATAACACTCTCTTTTAAGCTAAGGGAGTAGGATTACGACTTAAGTCAAGTTTCACACTATTCAAGTAACCTTTTCTCACCTATTACCTGTGGGATTCGATCCCAACTTAGTTGAGTTATTATATTTGACATCGACCGCCTTACACCATTTATTTATGTGTAATTTGAGCGTACCAGTTGGGAACGTTGTTTCCAGTTGAATCAATTATCATACACTGAGGGACAATGCCAGAACCATCAGTGTGATACTGAAGCTCATAGATATCAAGAACAAGAAGAAAAAGATGACTCCATTTCATGTAGTTGGAATTGTCGAGGCAAACAGGAACCAAGTCTTTGATGTGTACTGAGTAAGGTTTGTTGGGAGGTTGAGCAGCCATGAGTAAAAAAAACCAGAATAATTATTGAATTATACTTGGGGTAGATGGCGAAGCAAGAACGAATATGGAGAATAAAGAGACAACGGAAGTGGTCGACCAGATAAAATTCAGAGGGGATCTTGAAGGCTATCTGATATCATGTTGAGAAATAACCTACGCACCTTTGTGCTTGGTTGTATTGCTCTTTATAAGATGATACAGAGTAAAAGTTATAATCAAACTCTTCAATGAGATAACAATAAGACTCATGCTCTTTATAATTTTTTCAATGAGATAACAATAAGACTCATGCTCTCTATCTAATTGCAATCAAATATACTCCTATCCAAACCAAATTATAATACATTAACAAGAATTAAAAAATTATAAATTACCAATCGTACTATCAAAAGAGTAATTTTATTTAGGACCTTAAAGTATTTGAAACAACGATCTTATAGTTCGAATTGAGCATCTTTACTACAAGGAAAGAAGCACTTTAACATACAAAACCTTGCGAGGAAAGAACCAAAAGATATTCTTTGTTTGCAATGCATTATGTATCTTCCATAGTAAGGGTGGCAAGTGGGCCGGTCCAGGACCGGGACCGGCCCGGGACCGCGGACCAAACGGTCTTCTGGGTCTAAACGGGCCTGAACCGGTTAGAACCGTGTACGTGGGCCTGGTCTGGTCTTTCGGGCCGGTTCTTCACTCTAGGACCGCTAGGCCCGGGACCGGGACCGGATCGGTCCTTGGCGGGCTCCAACGGTCCCAACGGTCAAAATTCAAAAAAAAAACTTGCCCGTTGGGCTTTGAAAAATCTGGCCGTTGGCTATTTACAAAATAGTCATTTAACCCCCCAATTTTGTTTTAACCCCAAACTTTTTATAATTACACTTTTTTCTTATTTTCAACTATAAATACTCCCTCATTCTTTTATTTTTCTCACAAAATCATCAATCTCTCTCTAATTTTCTTCTATAGTTGCTACTATTGCTTACTTTATTGTTACAATTTGTAAAAAAATTGAGAAGTTGGTGAATTGAAATCTTCAACGATAATCAATTTTCAACAAGTTGTTCGTCAATTCGGTAAACTCGTTCCAACTCATAATTTTTAATATTATAGTTTTGTTTGTTTTATTTATTTTCTATTATTTGATTAATTAAGATGGCTTCCTTAAAAAAACTTTTTGGTAAAAATAAGGAAAAATCCAAGAGTGGCGAATCTAGTGGCTAATCTGTTCCTCCTCCACTGCCTCCGGCTCCCCGACCCAATCCCAATATCCGTCCTACACCTGCTATTCTTGATAGCGATAATAGTTTATTACAATTTACTGTGAGTCAATTTTGCCATAATGTTGGAGCTGGTGAACAATTAGACCATAAATTAATGAATGCTCTTTATTCTAATCCAACTATTGATGAAAATGATGAGGAGGAAATAGATTTTGATGAAACTCTACTGTGATTACCTTATTGTTACCAGTCATTGGATTGATGAGGATTGAATAATGCAAAAGCGCATTATTGCTTACAGAATAATTAATTCACGTCACACAGGGCAGTTTATTACTAGCACAATTACGGATATTTGTAGATATTTTTGCATTAGTGATAAAATAATGTCAGTTTCAATAGATTATGCTACTAGTAACACAAATGTTATAGCCTTGCTTACCACTACACTAAGTCCTGCATTTAGTAATATTTTTCATGTTAGATGTATTTGTCATATTTACCATTTAATTGTGGGTGATGTATGAGAATTTTAAATATTGAAATTAAAAAGGTTAAAATGGCTCTTAACTGGCCTTTTTATTCAAACCGTATAAGTAGACTTAGAGAATATTTTAAAAGATGCGATGAATTTGGCCTAAGAGAAAGAAAGGTTCCTAAACCTTGTCCAACTAGATGGAATTACATGTATGAAAGTTTCGTTGTTGCATATGAATATAGAAACTCATAAACTCAATATTTAATGCTCATGTAAGTGATGATGATGAGCACCTCACAAATGCGGATTGTGCTAATGTTAAAATGCTTGTAGATGTTTTAGAAAAATTTTAAATTATTACAAATAAATTTTCTGGGCAATATTATCCTACTATTTCTAACTGTTTAGTTTATATTGCAGAACTTGCAAATTTATTTGCTCATTTTTCAGAGGGTGGAAAAATTTATAAACTTGCTATTGATTCTATGAGAAAAAAGTTTAAAAAATATATTTTCCCTATTTCCCTTATTTATGGTGTTGCTGCTTTGTTAAATCCTTGTATGAAATTAGGAGGTCCTCAATTTTAGTATGAAACTGTTTATAAAGGTTTAGCACTTGAAGATGGGGAGTTGTCTAAACTTCCGGAAGCAATAGCCTCAATTAGAATAAATGCTCAAACTATTTATAATGCTTATCAAGTTGCATTAGATCATGCTAGACCAAATGTTCCAACTCCTTCTTTTTCTGATTCTCAATCATCTAAAAGAACTGCGGGAGTAAGAGCACTTAGTGCTTGGGCAGGGTTTAGGGATTCTCAAGGTTTTAGTAGTAGTGATTTTTCACAACTAAATGAGCTTGAAGTTTATTTGTCACAGAAAATTGAGGAAGTGAATCCCGACGACTCCTTTAATCTTTTGGAATGGTGGAAGGACAAAGAAAAATACTTTCCGGTTCTTTCAAGGATGGCCCGAGATATTTTAACTAGTCAAGCTTCAACAATGGCATCGGAGAGCGCTTTCAATCAAGCAAGACTTCAACTCGGTGATTATAGAGCGTCTATGAGGGAGAGCTTGGAAAAATCAGTACTTTTCAGAGATTGGATCCGTTCGTAAAGAAGAAATTTTGGACTTGCTGAATCACAACCAGAGGTAGACGAAGCTTACGAAGGAATGCTAGCTGAACTTGCGGAGGATGCTGCTTCGCCCGGAAGTGGTGATGACCAAGCTTCTTTTCCACCACCACCAACGAAAATTCCTCCGGACCTTGATGGATTTATGAAGCTTGTAAGAAATACCAGGGGAGGAAGACTAAGAAAGATATTGCCATATTTTTTTAATGCTATAATAAAATTATAATGCATTGCTTTGAATATCTCTTTACAATATTTTATCTTTAAATTTGAATTAAAAAATTTAGGTCACAATTCTATAATAAAATTTATAAGGAATTGCCTTAGATATTTTTATTAACATCTTTTTTTCTCTAATTTCTATAAAAAAAATTAAAAAAAAATATCTGTTGGGCCCACTTAGCCCGCGGGCCGGGACCGTTTAACCCGGGACCATTAGTTCTTGGGCCCGGTCCCGGGCCGATTCCTACAAAAAGACCACCAGGACCGGGACCGTTTGGACCGGCCCATTTAGCCCACTTAGGCCCGGGACCGGCTCACTTGCCACCCATGTTCCACAACAACAAAAAAACGCATGAATTTTATGTGATATTAATATTTATGTAACTTTTTTTATGCGCTTGTTTTCGTTATAGATAATGTTTTTTGTCATTTTGGTTACGTACTCGAGTTTAACCGCTATCCAACATAGAATAATTGAAGTATCTCATTTGTCCGAAAATCAGAACCAAAGGTACGTCATTATCAAAAGAACAAATGTTAAAATTTTAAATAGCAAAAACTGGACTAAAAAGAAAGAGCAGCTACTTTGATACCGTGATGAATTACAACTTAGTTAATATGTTGAAATCTATAGTTTCTTTTTTGTAAAAATAATTCTAGTTTATTCATGCGCTTGGGCAAGTGGTAAGAACGGGGCTAAACTGCACCTAGTGGAACAATAAGAGGGGAGTGACTATAAACAAATGATTGCCAATATCCTTTAACAAAATTGAATTCTTAGATGATTGAACTCGGATCTTCAACCTATTACCTTTTTAAATGCTTTTTAAGAAGGTAAACCAATCCAAATTGGAGCAATAGAGTATTTCATCTTTGGATTGAAATATTCTATACCACTGATTGCTCATAAATCATATGAAAAAAAATTATGTTAAACTCTTCCTCAATCTTTAATCTAATCAAGAACGCATGAGAAATCTAACCTGTCAAATGAAAAGTGAATGTCCAAGGTGAGTTTCAACAAATCATTGTAGAACTCTTCTTTCTTTTTTGGTACTGCAAACTGTATTACAATAGTTAAAGTATCTTAGGTAACATGTACGTACCCAAGTAGTCTTTTTCAAAAGTAACAGAAAATTATAGTGCAGTGCCGTAGCTCATTTGCCCATTTTCACATTGTCACTAAAGAAACAAAAGTGACATTTTGGGTCAAAAAGTGAAGAAGGTAAGGCAAAGCTCATATGCTCGCAGATGATGAAGACAAGCTAACTGTCAATCTATGGTATCAAACTTGGAAAATTGAGGCAATAAAATTTATAATCCCTGCCAATGCCGGGTGTATAATCGCGGTCAACAAGATTGGAAGTTAGTGTCATGTCGCGAAGAGAATAAAGTAAAATATATTAGAAGTCAAAGTATGGGATTGGCTTTAGATGTTACAAGCACACTAGGTGTGTACTGCAGTACATAAAACTTCTTTGTGTACCTGTTGCAGAATGGCTTTTCATACAACCCAACCTCAAGCTTTGTTCCGAGGTGACTTGTTATAATGGGTGATTAATGGAACTGCAAATGACTCGATATAGAGCACGTTATGAATTACTACTATTTGATAGTTCTACCGGTGAGTACTCTGGCTCACACCAGGTCGATATTCTCCAATTCCAAGCAGGTCCTGCAAATGTTTAAACTCATTGAGTTGCTTAACAAACCTAGTTTACAGTAGTACAGAATGATAGATTATTAAAAGTAATAAATAGTCAAAACAGCAGAAAGTGAATAATACAAATAGGGTTGATTGCAATTACAGAACGAGGATAAGGGGAAGTAAACCACGCATCATGCACTTTCAATATGCACAATGCCTGTATAATTGTGGAAAAGAACACTGATAAAAAGCTTATATATTCTTCTTCTTATGTTTGGCAATAGATGACTGTTCCACTTCCGTATAGTGAATGAAAAGGTGTGATCCCTAGGGATTGTAAATTTGATATTCTTTTGTCATACTCATGAGGCATGTTTAGTTCTACAAAAATTTGACAATGAAAATATGCTTGTACAGAATAATGGTGTTGCAAGGAATTCATATTTGTTATATGAACTATAGCAGAAAAGAGCCCGACAGTCGATCTGACTCTAGAAAGAGTGCTCCAGTTAGCAAATGAAAATCCATCTGCATTTTTAACAAAGGCAGGATGGAAGCTAGGAAAGACACAACCAGCAGTAAGTATTAGGCCCTGTGCATATCCACTAAGCTATGGCTAGATCAGGACTCAAAGTGACAAACTTAGACCTTAAGGGGTCGTTTGGTTGGAAAAAAGTTATCCCAGGATTAATTATGCTGGGATTAGTTATCCCACCATGGGGATAAAAAAACACTACAATCCCGGGATAACTAATCCCGGGATTAATTATACCGCAATTTTCTACCCAACCAAACATGGGATAAACTCTTCTTAAATTTAGTCCCGGGATTAATTATTCCTTATCCCTCATACCAAACGAGCCCTAAAAGCATCACGAGGGCCCAAAAGACTGAAATAAGCTTCAAAGTAGTTTTACTATTCTAGTTTATCTATGCACCTTATATGGACGAAACAATACTAGAGAGAGACCCTACTCACAAAGTACAATGAATTCATCAAAAAAGAAAATGCAGTATGCATTTGCAGGCGATTGACAACGATAAAGCTTAAATCATTATAGTAATTGCTCCACCAACACAAGAAGCAGTGAGCAAGAGTTAGAAGTAATAAAAATGAACTAAACGTGGGGGAAGCTACTTCATCTTTTATAGGGATCCTAAGGAAGGAGATTTATATATATTGACCTGGCATGCTTTATTTTTGGCTCTGGTTTCTGCCGTGCTGGGAATGTCATGATTTGGTTTTAGAAATTTCTTCTCCCGCCGCTCACAAGAACCCCATCCATCTGAGAACCTTGAACCCCTAGGAGGAACAAAACAAAGAAGGGGAAAAATGGAACAAAATAAATAGAAAATCTAGCAAAGCTGACATGTTTGAATAGGAATAGTGGGTGAACCAAAAGAACGTACTGCATGTGCGCCCGAACTATAAATTCAGCACGTAGGACATTACGGTTCTCATCAAATTCGATGTTCTTCTCTTTAATTTCATATGATAGATTGAAGTAAAAGGATATCTTCCTCCAACCTGCACAAATACGATCATGTTTATGCAGCAAAAATTTAGTTGTGAGTAGAAGAAACCAATTACCCAAGCATGTTATATTACCAGCTTTTTTGATGAAGGGACTTCCAGAAATCATAGTGTAGTCACTTTTCTCCAGAATCTGTGAAATGTTTAATTGATTATTAAGCCCTGATGAAATCAAACTTATGTATACAAAAAAGGAAAAAAATCATAACAAAACAATAGCAGTAATTGCTGATTATGGATGTTAACAGAAACTAACAGGCAGTGTGTTAACAGAAACTAACAGGCAGTGTAATTGTATTTATCTTTAAGGTGACTTTTATTTAACAATAAAATTTTAGTAAAGATGCAGACATTGCCCAGATTTTAGGAGATAGCCAGGTTTTGCCTAGAAATATCAAAGATTTTATTGTAAATGATTTGCTGATTCAATTCAAGTACAACGATGCTGATTCATTATCAGTGATTTTTAACTAATTCTCTACATACTATCTTATTCTCCATAGTTTAAGCTTCCTGTCCTTAAATTACTATCAAATATCTATGTTGTTTAATAGGCTGAAGTACTTCCAATATTACCATTTGATACAGAGGACGAGATACTAGATAGATACATTTCTTCTGATGCCAAAAGGAAATAAGACGGAGTCTACAAATAGCATACACCTAATTAAAACATAAATGTGCTGGCATTAACAACAGGTAATATATGCCATAAGTACTTTCAAACTTTATATGCAATTTATTACTTACGGCCATAGCGGCATTCTGATACTGCTTGAAGAGAGAAACAGTTGGGAAAGGAGCAGCCAAGCAATGCCTCAATGTAGTCGCCGGAGAACATTCCGAACCAATCGGACTGTTGTTATTGCTACGATCCAACTCCGGCGAGGAATAATTCGTCACATGAGCAGGCGAGCGCTGCACGTTCTGCTTTACCATAACCATAGAAGAATTCGGAGTCATCTTGGAGATTTTCTGCGGCCGGCAATTTGAAATCTCTCCGCCATTTCTAGGGTTTTTGGGCAGCCTATTACTAGAATGGGGAGAAGGATTTGGGATAGCTGGAAGAGGCCTAATCGGAGTCTGTTTGTGAGCTACATATATATTATTGCGGTGCTTGGAAACAGTGGTGGAAGCGGCGGCGGCGGCAGAATCTATCACCGCCCAGAATGCGGCGTCGTCTAGGTCCTTATCATCCACACCGTAATTGATCCCAGAATTCATTTTCTTTTTTTCTTTTTAGCTAAGCTAGCTTCTGTTGCGGAACCATATCGCGCCTGTGCTACAATTCGAATTTCAAATAGCTCATACGCCGTCGTTACATTTTCCAATGCAAGTATTTATTAGAGAAAAAACTCAACTCACTTATTACATATTTTAAAACTCGTTTACTTCTTTTTCCATCTTTTTAAACTCGTTGACCCATTTTAATTACCAAACCCAATAAAACAATTTAAAATGAATGTGACAACTTAGGCCCTCTTTGTCCATAAATAAGATTCTGTGTTCGTCCGTGAAACTTTGCAAGTTTTTGGATTTTTTTGAAAATGAGTTTTTCAAAAATCAAAAAGTGATTTTGACCATTTTTTCAAAACTTTTTTAAAAAAACTTTTTTCTCCACTCGCAATAATGCAATATTTTTTTAAATGAAATGCATGTCCAACCATAATTTTAAATTTCAAATACTATTTTTCAACCTAACTCAAAATATTACTTTTTTCCAAAAATTATAATTTTTATGTCCAAACGCCTACTTAGTTGGATTTACATCAAATGTTGTGTTGTTATTAGATTGTTTGTGTTATTTTTTTCTTTCAGAAATTCATTTTTTGAAATTAATAAAATTGATAATTTGTTACTTTTGGTTCATAAAAATCAATTATTAGAATGGCGATTGCGTACTTTGCTTCTCTGCTTCATTTTTTATTTTATTTTTATATTTTTATTATTTTAGAGAACTGATACTGATTTTCCCGCCTAATGCACCAGAATTTGATTCAAACTTATAAGCCCCCACCACAACAGGTCTGCCATGGCAAGGAAGGTAATGGTTCTACTTCAGGCCGTTTAGACGTGCGAGTGGATCTCACCGAGGCTGGTTTAGCTACTTTAAACCGGCGTATAGAAGTTATTGAAAGCAACTTCTGCTCACTTGAGTATGCTGCTCTAGAAGAGTTGGGAGACGTCAAGGAGGCTTTAGATAGCTTGATTGACGAGCACAAAGAAGGACTGACCAATTTTTGAGCTCAAGCTGACCGAGGTTGTGTTTGCGTTACATGGGGAAGTTGACTCCCTAAAGCAACAACTGGAGGCAGCAAGGCTCGCTAGTGGCACTGGTCCAGTGACGGTGCGTGAGACCAAGGTTGAGGTTCCTAAACCCAAAGAGTTCAAGGGTGGAAGGAACACTCAAGATGTTGAGAACTTCATTTGGAAAATGGAAGACTACTTTGAGCACCTCAACATTCTTGATGAGGCTGCTAAGATCTGGGCAGCAACTATGTATTTGGCTGACACCATCATGCTGTAGTGGCGGAGGAAGAAAGCAGAGATGGAGAAGGGCAGTTGCTCCATCAAAGACTAGGAGCAGTTCAAGTCCGAACTAAAGCGCCAGTTTTATCCTCAAAATGTTGTGAATGAGGCTCATCGGAAGTTGAGAGAGCTCAAACAAATAACTTCCATTCATGAGTACGTGAAGGAGTTCACCAAACTCATTCTCCAAATTCCCAGCTTGACAAGTAATGACTAGTTATTTTATTTCATGGACGGCCTCCAAAATTGGGCCAACCAAGAGTTGTAGCGGTGTAAAGTCAAAGACATGATGAGGCCATTGATGCCGAATCCTTGAATGATTTTAGGCCAGAAGCCACAAAGGCAAAGGACACCAAGAGCAAGCCTACTAGAGCTGGTGGAGATCATGGATATCGTGACAAAGTCAAGCAAGTTGCTGCCATAGGTCATGATTTCAAAGGTGAAGGCAATCGATCTTCTCATTGGCGTGACATGTATAATGAAAGAAAGAAGGAAGTTGGTCCTCGCAATGGTTGTTATTTTTGCAAGGATTCTAGTCATAGTTATAAAGATTTTTCTTCTTTGAGAAAACTTGGTGCCTTGTTTGGAGCTGAAAGGAGGCAAGCACAAGGTGGTGCACAAGCTGGTGAAGTTGCTCAAGAGAGGCAAGACGTGGCTCATCTTGGCCACATGATGCTTGGTGCTTTGCTGACCAAGGAACTTGTTTTGAGGCAGGATACTCAAGAAAAGCATGACCTTGCTCAAATGAGTCACATGTTACTTGGTGTTGTGATAAGCAAGGAGCCTAGATTAAGGGAGAAATGATCACTGTTTATGGATGCAAAACTGAATGGACAGCATGTCTATATCATGGTGGACACCGGTGCGACACACAACTTCGTGACTAAAGCCAAGGCTAAGTCACTTGGCCTTGTGTTTAGTCCCAGTAGTTCTTTGTTGAGGACAACCAATACCGACCTTACCAACATAAATGGAGTTGCCGGTGATGTACAACTCAACTTAGGAGCTTGGCAGGTAAATATGAATTTATTTGTCGCTCCCATGGACGTGTTTGATCTTGTGTAGGGTTTGGACTACTGGGATGAAGTCATGGCCTTCCTTTCCCATAGTATCAACCAAATTTATATTTGGGATCCGAGGGATCCTTGTGTTGTGCCAACAGTTTATGTGCCACAAGTTATTGGCCAATTATCCGCGATACAAATTGTGAAATGCTTCAAGAGAGGAGAAGCCACATTTTTAGCAGTTGTGATAGAGCTTGAGAAGGACAAGGCCATCCATGAGGGGGAAGCCTTGACCCTATGTGTTCAACATGTCCTTGATGAGAACAAAGACGTAATTCCCGAAGACATTCCCAAACATTTTCACCACATAGGGAATTAGACCATCACATTGAGATGATTCTGGGAGGAAAGCCACCTTCCATGGGGCCGTATTGTATGGCACCTATGGAGTTGAAGGAATTGAGGAAGTAAATAAAGGATTTGCTTGAAGCGAGACATGTCCGACCGTCGAAGGCACCATTTGGATCTCTGGTCTTGTTCCAAAAGAAGCAAGATGGGACTTTGCGGCTGTGCATGGACTATCGTGCTCTCAACAAGTTCACGGTAAAGAACAAATACCATATCACTTTGATTGCAGATTTATTCGATCATCTTGGCCATGCCAAGGTGTTTAGCAAGATGGATATGAGGAAAGGATATTATTAGGTTTGCATAGTCGAAGGTGACAAACCAAAGATGACTTGTTTGACTCGTTATGGGGCTTTTGAATAGTTGGTGATGCCGTTCGGCTTAACCAACGCCCCAACTATGTTATGTACTTTAATGAACAAGTTGTTCCATCCATTTTTAGATCAGTTTGTGGTCATCTATCTTGATGGCATTGTGATTTACAGCACCTGTATGGAGGATTATCTTGATCACTTTCGCAAAGTTTTCTAAGTGCTAAGGGAAAATGACATGTTTGTGAAGAAGGAGAAGTGTTCTTTTGCTCAGCCACAAGTTCAATTCTTGGGGCATACAATCAGTCAAGGACATATTCGAATGGATAGCAACAAGGTCGCGATGATTAAAGATTGGGAGGCCTCAACAAAGGTAACCGAGTTGTTGTTCTTTCTTGGCCTCGCCAATTATTATCGGCGATTCATTCTTGGCTATTATATAATAGCGGCTCCTCTCACTGATTTGCTGAAGAAGGATCACTCATGGGTGTGGATTGAGTTGTGCCAAGAGGCATTTGAGGGTCTCAAATCAGCAATTACAGAGGAGCATGTCTTGGCTCTACCCGACTTTTCTAAAGTCGTTGGTCCACACGAATGATTTTGATTTTGCTATTGGTGGCGTCCTAATGCAAGAGGGCCATTCAATAGTCTTTGAGAGCAGAAAGTTGAATGATGCGTAGCCTCGCTATATTGTCCAAGAGAAGGAGATGACAGTTATGGTTCGTTGTCTAAGAACCTGGCACCATTATTTGTTGGGGCTTCATTTCGTTGTCAAAACGGATAACGTGGCAACAAGTTATTTCCAGTCCCAAAAGAAGTTGTCACCTAAGCAAGCACGGTGGCAGGACTTCTTGGCAGAGTTTGATTATTCCTTGGAATACAAACCAGGGAAAGCCAATATTATCGCCGACGTGCTTAGTCGGAAGGCCGTGCTAGAACCCATTGTTAGCACAACAAGCAATGACATTCTTGATACCATCAAGCAAGGGATGCAGCATGATCCGGTTGCGAAGCAGCTTCTTGACTTGGCCAACCAAGGAGAGACAAAGAAGTTTTGGGTGGAAGATGGGCTTGTTTATACCACTAGCAGGCGTATCTTTGTGCATAAGTGGGGAAATCTTAGGTGCACTTTGATCAAAGAAGGGCATGACACAATATGGGCAGGACATCCGGGTCAAAAGCGCACCATGGCATTATTAGAGTCATCCTATTATTGGCCGCATATGAGGGATGGCATTGAAGTCTACGTCCGAACGTGTCTTGTTTGCCAACAAGTCAAGGTTGAGCACAGAGTACCGGGGCTTGCTTGAGCCCTTACCGGTGGCGGAAAGGCCATGGGATAGCGTCATAATGGACTTCATTACATGTTTGCCAAATTCAGAAGGCTTTGGCACGGTCATGGTGGTGTCGATTGGTTTTCAAAATATGCCACCTTCACTGCCACTACTGCCAATTGCAAAGCCAAGGAGGCAGCCCGCTTGTTCCTACGGGATGTGGTAAAGCATTGAGGCATCCCAAAGCACATCATAGGCGATCGTGATCCACGTTTCACCGGTGCTTTTTGGAGGGAATTGTTCAACCTGTTGGGGTCAGAGTTGCACTTTTCAACCAATTTTCATCCCCAAACGGATGGCCTAATAGAGAGAGTCAATGCGATCTTGGAGCTGTATTTAAGGCACTTTGTTAGCGCTATTCAGAAGGACTGGGCAAAGCTGCTTGACACTGCTTATTTCTCATATAATTTGCAGCATAGTTAATCAACCGGGAGGAGTCCTTTTGAGCTTGCAATGGGGCAGCAACCCAATACACCACAGTATTTGCCCGTGAGTGCAGAATTAAAGAACCCAAGAACATTTCCTTTGGATAAAGCATGGGAGGAGCAAGTTGATATGGCAAGGTCTTATCTAGACAAAGCTGCTTGAAAGATAAAAAAGTTTGCTGATCGAAAGCAGTGCCCGAGTCACTACAGAATTAGGAATAAAGTGATGGTAAAGCTTAATCCCTGACAATTCAAGTCGTTGAGAGACACCAACCAAAGTCTGATTCGGTGTTACGAGGGGCCATTTGAAATCATTGCCAAGGTTCGCAAAATTTTTTATAGGCTAGACATGCCTCATCATCTGAATATTTACCCCGTCTTCCATGCTAGCCAATTAAACCATATAGTAAAGATAAGGTTGATGTGGAGCGTGGACATTCTAGCCGCGCTCAAATTTTCATAACACCTTCATCTATTAACAAGAAAGTTGAGGCCATTATTGATCATCAATTGGTCTGAGGCAAAGGTTGGGAAAATTCAAGTGCTCAATTTCTTGTCCATTGGAAGGGCAGTCACTCGAGGAGGCGTCGTGGGAGAAATACGAAGATCTATAGCAGTTCAAGGATCAAGTGCATGATTACTTGAAACTTTGTGGCACCGCGGTCGTCACCATTTCAGGTGGGGGAGAGTGTGCCGCCCCGCCAACTTCCCTCCTAATTTTCCCGCTTAATGCACCAAAATTTGATTCAAACTTAGCTGCCACAAGCTATGGAGTCTTTCCACACAATATGTCAATGTCTTGGAGGGACAAATACAAGCATGGAGGCCAATTAATGCAACCTGGTACTTGTTCCCAACATCTGGGTGCGGTCCATGGTGCAAAGCCTGCCAGTGAAAGGGGCAGCCCTGAAAGTTAAGGCAAAACATGCATGTTTTAGGCAATGGTAGACTGGCACCCCAAACAACTATTTCCTCTTCTAGTTATGCACCTTTAGGGTATATTCCTTTGTAATTCATACCAAGTAGTGGCTTGTTCAATTATATATACATGTATAGGCCTTAAGAGAAGGCATCTCACACTTTGTAATTTTCCTCTTATCAAGTAAATCTGAAAATTGGCCTTGGCCTCCCAACTTTTGTGTGCCTTTTCTTTCATTGTCTTTACTGCCTTTGTGTGTGTGTGTTTGTCTTAGCTTAAGCACGACTTGGTGCTTGGTTTCTTGATAGGACTGAAACTTTGGAGAGCAAATAAGTTCCTGGTCATGGACCTTAAGATCACGAGGAAGAAGAGGAAGAGCGGGGTGTATAGCCAACCTAGGATCAAGTAGGGAGCCTTGACTAAAGACAAAACACAGTAGTTGGGGTTAAGTTGTTAACTATAGGGACTTGGAGGAGTAGTGAGTATGCGAGCATTAGGTAGACTACGATGACACATTGCATTAAGGAAGCTGTCAGTGAGGTTTTAAGGGTCTCGAAGGGTTACTCTAGTGGTTACAACGGAGACTGGTGGTGGAGTAGAGACGTCCAAAGGAAGTTGAACACCAAGAAAGTGGTGTTTTTGAAGCTAGTGGAAAGCATTAACGAGGAGGAGAAGAGGTCGAATAGGGAGTGGTATAAGTTGGCTAGGAAGGAGGCGAAGTTAGCAGTTACGGCGGTTAATACTGCATCGTTTGGTCGTTTATATGAAGAACTTGAAGGTAAATGAGAGGATAAGAGGCTATTTAGGCTAGCGAAGGTGAGAAAGAGAAAGGCTCATGACTTGGACCGAGTGAAGTGCATCAAAGACGAAGAAAGTAGAGTTTTGTTGGATGAGGCACATATCCGTTGGAGATGGCAGACTTACTTCCATAGTCTCTTAAACGAGGAGGGGATATAAACATTGTTCTGAATGATTTGGGATCCTCCGAGAGCCGTTGTGATTTTGGGTATTGTAGGTGGATTAGAGTTGAGGAGGTTATGGGGGCTATGCATAAAATAAGTAGGGGCAGAGCAACCGGGCCAGGTGAAATCCTAGTGGAGTTTTGGAAAAGTATGGGCAGAGCGGGCTTGGAGTGGCTCACTAGGTTATTTAATGTCATTTTAGGTCAAAAAATATGCTCGAAGAGTGAAGATGGAGCACGATGGTTCCATTGTACACGAATAAGGGTGATAGCCAAAATTACAACAGCATCGGGTATTAAGCTGCTTAGTCATACTATGAAGGTGTGGGCGGGGGTGGTGGAGCTAAGGGTGAGGAGAAGTGTGTCTATTTTTGAGAACTAGTTTGGGTTTATGCCGGGGCGTTCGACTACGGAAGCCATTCACCTTGTTAGGAGATTGATGGAACAGTATAGGGAGAAGAAGAGGGACTTGCATATGGTGTTCATCAATTTAAAAAAGACTTACGATAAAGTCCCGAGAGAGGTTGTATGGAGATGTTTAGAGGCTAGAGGTGTACTTGTGGCCTACATTAGGGTGATTAAAGATGTTTGATAGAGCGAAGACCTGGGTGAGGACAGGGAGGGGTCTCAGACCATTTCCCCGCCGTGATGGAGTTGCACTAAGGGTCGACACTCAGCCCTTTTTTGTTTGCCCTAGTGATGAGCGTACTGACTCGCCATATTTAGGGGAGGTTCCATGGTGCATGTTATTTGTAGAAGATATTATTTTGATTGACTAGATGCAAGACTATGTTAACGCGATGTTAGAGGTGTGGAGACAGACCCTGGAGTCTAAAGGTTTCAAGTTGAGCAGGACTAAGATAGAATACTTGAAGTGTACGTTTAGTGGTGCAACTCAGGGAGTGGATGGGGAGGTGTGGCTGGATTTACAAGTCATCCCTAGGAGGGGAATTTTTTAGTACCTTGGGCCTATTAGGGATGGGGAGATTGAAGAAGATGCCAAACATCGTATTGTGGCAGGATGGATGAAATGGAGACTTGCTTTCGGTATTTTATGTGACAAGAAGGTGCCACCAAAACTTAAAAATATATTTTATAAAGAGGTGTTCAGACCGACTATATTGTATGGGGCTGAGTGTTGGCCAGTCAAGAGCTCCCATGTCCAGAAGATGAAGGTAGCAGAGATGATAATGTGCAGGTACACCAGATTAGATAGGATTGGGAATGAAGTTATTCGGGACAAGGTGGGTGTGGCCCCTATTGAGGATAAGATGCGAGAAGAAAGGCTTATATGGTTTGGACATGTGAGGAGGAGAAGCACAGATACCCCAGTAAGGAGGTGTGAGGGTTTGAAATTGGAGGGCCTTAGGAGAGGTAGAGGTAGGCCGAAGAAGAGCTGGGGTGAGGTGATTAGGCATAACATGGCGCAGCTACAACTGACTGAGGACATGACCCTTGATAGGAAGGTGTAGAGGTTGAGAATTATGGTAGGAGGTTAGGTAATATAGATTATTCATACTGGTAGTATTAGTACGTACTCTCGTATTTGGTTGGTATTAGATTTCTTTGACTACCTGTCGTTTTTTGCATTTTGATAATATTACTATCTTGTTATTTATAATACTTTTACATGGCTTCTTGGTGTTGTCCCATCTTGTTTTTATTATTATTATTATTATTATTATTATTATTGTGGTGCTTATACTTTCTTCAACAAAGGGTCTATTGGAAACATTCTCTCTACCTCCACAAGGTAGGGGTAAGATCTGCGTACACACTATCCTCCCCAGACCCCACTATGTGGGATTATACTGGGTATGTTGTTGTTGTTATTTTAAAATTAAAATTTAGATATTAAAAAATTATACGCAAATTAATATAAGTTGCAATTCTTCTCAAATCAATATAATGAAAAAATATAATTTAAATTTTGGTTTCTGTTTAATTTTTATTTTCACAAAATAATGCATGTGTTTGGATTTAGTTACATAGAAATAATTAGTTTTTTAGTTGTTGGAAGCGTTTACAGTTTTCCTCCCTAAAATTAGAATCATTGTGTGTAGAGAATGTATAATTTATCAAAATAAAAATTCGTACCTCTACCTCTCTACGTACATGAATGTGGTTATTTTATAGGGAAAAGAAGACTTCACATGACATGCAGATAAGTACTTGAGATTCTTGAGTCCTTCCAAGAGCAGATTGATCATGCTGATCAACAAAATAATGAGTAAATCTATTTTTAAAAAGGGTAATAGGTGAATTGGGTTTTTAAAATAATATATTTATATATTTTGTATTGAATATGTTTTGTTAGAAGCCAAAAATGTAAGTTTTACTTTTTTCATATATAGATATTGCTCATGTGATGGCCTGTCGACGGACTCTTCTATTCTACTCTCTCTGGGAATCCGAAGCTATGAGGGCGACCTAGAGGGAGGGTTAATGAGAATGGGTCAAACAGCAGGACTGATCGACTTCTAAGCAGTGGCAAAGCCAGGAATTTCCCTAAGAGTGTTCAAACTTAAAAGAAGTGAAAAAAGTTTCCCGATAAAGGGTGTTCAATATATGTTATATACCTCTAAACCCTAATATTTTACCTATATACACAATATAATATTTTGACGAAGAGTGATCAATTAACCACTCTTAATAAGATGTTGCTTCTCCCTTACTTCTAAGTTGACAGGCTTCGAAAGAATCCACATAAAAAATGGGAGGAAATTGAAATATTTTATAAGAAAGAGCACCAATTCACATAGTACGCGAGCTTTTGAGCTTGATGGCATAATCCAAGAGAGAATTTTGTGAGGCCTGTATTAGAACAAAGGATAACATGTGCCATAACTATGAGGTAGATTCATGATTTAAATTCGATGGGTTCAACTTTTTAGGATTTTAGCATTGAACCCATTATATTTTTAAAAATATGGATTCATATCTATTATTTTTAGAATTTAAATAGATTTTCACTTCGCGTCGAAAGTTATGAGTTCATTTAAACCCATTGGTAACACACTACATCCGCCTCTGGTCATGACTTAGTTGGTAAATATGATATGATAGCCGGACTCTCACAGTACGATGGTGGGCAAAACTGGGAGAGGTCATTGAAAAATATTGTAATAACCCGACCGGTCATTTTGAGCTTTAGCACTCCGTTCGATGGTTTGAGACTTGAGTGGCTTCATATTATGTGATGTGACTTGCGTGTATGGTCGATTTCAGTTTTCGAGCAGTTCAGGATTTGATTTGGAAGAATGATTCCCATTTTAGAAGCTTTGAGTTGGAAGAGTTGACTAAGTTTGACTTTTGCGTATTTGATCTCAGATTGGAGATTTGATGGTTTCGTTAGGCCCGGATGGTGATATTGGACATAGGCGTATGTCCGAAATTGGATTCGGAGGTTCCTAGGTTGGTTTGTCACTTTTTGGCGAAAATTGGCAATTTAAAGGTTTAGAATTTTCTTAGGTTTAGAAAATTGGCAAAAATTTGTTAGGCTTACCTAGTCCTAGGGATTAGGTGACATCATGATCCTTAAGATGGGATTTTGGGCTGTGACAAGTTGGTATCAGAGCTCTAGGTTCATAGGTGCTACGGATCAAAAGCTAGTTTAGTAGAGTCTCCCGGATAGGTACGGAGATGTCTATACTTATCTTCGAGAGGCTACAAAACTATTAGGAAATTCCACTTCTTTCATTCCTTATCGTGGTGCATTGATTCAGCTTGAAGCGTATATCTTACATTCCTTTACATCAACTCGTATATGATATTGCGTACTCGGTATCAGTTATACACCGACGGTTTGTGATGCTGCAGATGGGCTACGGGGGGGATATAGATGATCGATCATTGCCTCGAGGTGTTGTCCAGACTGAGGACGCAAATGTATTGGTAGATCTTTCAGTTGTTCACGTGTGGGATGCAACGGGTTCTAGTATCTAGTTGGTGAGTACGAGCTTGCGAGGATTTAATTGATTGCCTAATTGTTGTGATCGTGGTAGGGTTATGTGAGAATGTTGATTTGAGGCTAGTCGGTGGTACTAGAAGTTATGTGTTTTATATGTGACTTCTATTTAGTGGACGTTACATATTATCATTCAAGGCACTTGAGGAAGCGGGCTTGACTGTCACGAGGATGGATATGCGCTTAATAGTTGATTTGAGGTATCTTATGATTGGTGTTATACAAGCTTATGAAGGCTGGTATTGTGGATCATCGGATGTTGTATCCTACTCCTTTGTGTCAAGTGGGGGAGTCTGTTATCGACAATCAAATTGCATAGTCATATGTTATAGTAGTTTTGGTTAGAGTTATATATGTGGTATTGGAGGGTTCCCCAAAATTGTATATGGCTAAGATCTGAGGTTCGCATGGGATAGTGCTGTGCCATTATTAATTCTACATTTCATTATCAGAGAGGTTAGAGAAAAAGCTCCAGTTTCAAAGAGAGTCTTTTCAGAGTGGGTATCTCGGTTGCAATATTATTGGGTTTTTCAGAGGAAATACAGTGGTTTGTGGGCTTTCAGAGGTTATCTACCTATTTAAGAAAGATCAGAATTGATTTGGAGGCCACTGATAGGCCTAACGAGAATGTGTGTTCTACATCGGGTCAGATTTATCTACTCAACACAGTTATTGTGGAGGGGTGTGATATCGATTGTGGATCTTACTTGTGTTCTTATGTGTTATGTGTATTACTCTTCTATGCCATCATGAATTGTGAGATTGTTGACTATCTACACGCATGATGCGGTTATGTTTGGTCTTTGTGGTGAAATTCGAGCGGGATAGCTCCTGGGGTATTAAATGGTTGATTGTGCCTTGGTTATTGTCTTGCTATTTGTGGTATATAGTGATGTCCGTATCTCCATGGTTGTGGTCATAAGCTTCGCGTGTTTGTTGTTGATATGCATATGGTTGTTGATTGTGAGCACCATAGCTCGACGCATTCCATGTAGACTGTGTTTGGATTGGGTCATGCATCGCAGCAGAGTTATGTTGGGATATGATGCTTTGCGCTTATATTGTGTGTTTTGTTTCTACTTTGTGTGATGGGTTCATAGCATTGCGCTTCATGGTAGTATCTGTTGAGCTTGCGGAGCGGTTCTCTCATTTGATTCTTTTTCCATCATTGGGTACATCCAAGTTAATGCTTCTTTGGTGCACAAATTGCATGGTATGTGGCTCTAGGTAGAATTGGTGTGGCATATTGGTATATCGACTTGTATTGGATGAGGTGAAGTTATTGAGCATGAAATGAGTGCCATCAGATTTGATTATTGTATGTTCGGAAGAATAGTGTCACTGGTCAGCTTAGATTTTGGCTATGGTTCTTGTCGGGCAAGAGAGCTCCAAGACTTGTTGATGTGATGTATGGTTATGAGTTTCTGCATGTTTCTTTCATCATTGGCAGTATACAAAGATTCGGAACAAGGTTTTTATTGATAAAAGGTTAGATATCGGTACCAGGCTTGCTATTTGAGCAGCTATTATGGTCAGAAGCTATTATTATGAGTATATGGGTTAAATAAAATATCATGTGATTATACTTGGGATATGGTTATGCTTAATGCAACTTGATTCAGACTTATATAGCGTATAGATACAAGAATCGGGTCTTATTATGAATTTCAGAAGTTGAAGATTGGATTCTAAGGGTTGCTAATGTTAAGGTAAAAATCTTTGGTTAGATTGTGTTGTCAGACTTATATGGATGGGGATGACGTAAGATCACCCATCTGTATGGGCATGACTGTCACGACCCAAAATCCCGCCTTAGGCGTCATGATGACACCTAGTCTCTAAGACTAGGTAAGCGCAATTACTTACAATAATTAAGCCAATTTAACAATGATATTTTAAAAAAGAGTTTAATATAAATACCGAAATAAAGGTGAAACAATCCTACGCAGCAATAATCACAACAACCTCCCAAGACTAAGTAATACAAAGTCACGAACTCCAGCTGAATACATAGAAAGATCTCAACAATTGAAATACAATATTGTTCGGATAACAAACTGACAGTACAATAAAAAGGTAAAGGACTCCAAGGGACTACGACGACCAACCAGCTCTACCTTGAATCTTCGCGATCAAGAAGCTAACTCTACCTAAGTCCGATATCTCCAATACCTGGATCTGCACAAAAATATATAGAAGTGTAGTATGAGTACACCACAGTCGATACCCAGTAAGTATCAAGACTAACTTCGGTGGAGTAGTGACGAGGTACAAGTCAAGACACCTACTAGTCAAAATAACCTGTGCAGTATAGAAGTATAAAGCTAATAATAAAAGCAGAAATCAATAAATGGCAACAAGAATCAGCACTGATATAAATAGTAAAGTAATAATAACACTGTTAAAGTACCATTGGAACCAAATAAAGAAAAACAATTAACAACCAATTAATCAAGTCGTTCTAACATAAGTCTCACAACAAAATTACTCCGAGATACCTCATCTCATAATCATAAGTCACGAGTCCCATATCACGACTCTTATACTCATAGCACCTCGTGCCCACAATATTAATCACAATCGCATAGACAACTCACGTGTCAATATCTCAATCCACCTGGCATGGTCACATGCTCACAATCACCATCTGCTCGACGTGTTCACATGCTCAATATCACAATCCGACCGGCATGGTCACAGGCTCACTATCATAATGGTGGCAGATAATACAAGAATGCATGGGCATGATCAATGAATGTCAAGTTTCATACTCCTGAACTGGGCATGCTACGGTGTATGCTTGTGCGAGTGTACTATCACAATCCAAGTCAACAAGTAATATCAAAGACATCGAGTAGCTCATTGAAAGTAACACAGTAAGGTGCATGACATACACAAGGAAAATCACACCATCACACGAATATCATCAACATAATACACCCATGTCATCACATATCATAGTCACGCTTATCTCTCCTATTAATAACATCATAATAGCCACCCTTATCGCTCCACCTAGACATTAAAACAATAGTCGCCCTTATCACTCCGATAGCGGCCCATATCACTCCACCGTGTCAATATCATTAGCCATCTGTATCACTCCGATAGCCTCCCGTATCACTCCGCATAATAGCCACCCTTATTGCTTCGCCCGGATAATAATATAATAGCAACTCGTATCACCTCGCACAATCAACCACAATGAGATGCCACCTTTATGCGCCGCATAACAACAATCAACCCACATAACAATCCACATGTGCTAACATCACAACAACACGATGTATCAACTCATACCACAAGTGCTCATAATCCACAACCATTCCAAAACAACAATACAAATATCACCACAACACATAGCCTACGGCTCAAACACGATGTATACAAAATCTCAATAGCAACAAAACGAACTGGAAAAGTAACTCAATAATGAACAATACCCCATTAAACAACAACTTCAACTACAACGGGTTAATGGATTTTAATAACTTCAACTTCAATTATGTGCTTAAGAATAAACTCAATAATGAAGGTATTTCCATGAAATGACAAACTTCGAATTCTAGTGTACGACATAAGCTAACAATGAAAGAAATGGCATGAACTAGAAACTACGTCTAAATGCATGAGAATAACTCGGCAACGAGAGGATATCATGTAACAACAATTTCAATTAAGAATAACTCAATAATAAAGGAAGTTACATAAAAATAAAAGAGGTAACAACTTCAAATAAAGCACAAGCAAAGGATATAACATATGCTAACAACTTCAAATAAATACATGAAAGAACAAACTTGACAAAATAAAAGATATAACATGTGACAACATCAACTAAATATATGAAAGAAGCCTAAAAGTCTAAACCGGTCAATTTTCACATATAAGTCTGAGTACGCACTCGTCACCTCGCGTACACATCTTTCACACAATTCAAATAATACAATAAATCCTAAGGGGTAGTTTCCCCACACAAAGTTAGGCAAGATACTTACCTCAAAAAAGCTAAATCAATACTCTAAAATGACCTTCTCGTGCGAAACAACCTCTGGACGGCTCGAATCTAGCCAAAATAACTTAATATCATAAATAAAAGCCATAGGAAACAATTCCGGATAATAAAGTTTTGATCTTTAATGAATACCAAAAAGTCAACCCCGGTATCGCACCTCGGAACCCAACCAAACTTACAAAATCTGAACATTCATTCCGATACGAGTCCAATCATACCAAAATTATCCAATTTCGACATCAAATCAGCCTTTAAATCATCATTTTATATTTTAGAAAGTTTTTACAAAAATCCTTATTTTCTCCAATTCAAATCACTAATTTAATGATAAAAATAAAGATGGAATCATGAAATATAATCAAATCCGGGTCGAGAACACTTACCCCAATCCAACACGTGAAAATCCGCTCCAAAATCGCCCAAATCCGAGCTCTCTAACTCAAAAGGTGATAAAATAACAAAAGCCCTCGAAATGGAGTACTTATAATTCTTCACATGGAATTATACATCGTGATCGCGGAACTTCCCCGCGGTCGTGAAGAACAAAACCTTCAGCTACCAAATCGTGCTTCGCGAATGCGACCTACCGGTCACAAATGCGGTGACCAAGACTCTAGCCCCTATGCGAACACATTTGCATACTCGCGAATGCGAAGGGAGATTGCCAGATGCCCTTCCTGCCTTACCTTCAGTGCGATCGCATAACATAGCATGCGAACGCGAAGGCAAAAGTCTTCCAAGGTACGCGAACATGGTCACATACTCACGAACGTGAAGTACAATATTGTTTGCCTCCAAATTACCTTACGCGAACGCAACATTCCACTCCCGAACATGAATAAAAAGGCACGAGATATCAGAACAGCAATCCAAAATAGGAGGAAATGGCCCGTAGACCATCCGAAACACAACCGAGGCCCTCGGGACCCCGTCTGAACATAACAACAAGTTCCATAAGATAACGTAGACCCGCTCGAGGACTCAAATCACATCAAACAATATCAAAACTATGAATCACAACTCAATTCAACCCTAATGAAATAATAAACTTTCAACTTCTACATCTCACGCCGAATCATATCAATTCAACTCAAAATGACGTCAAATTTTGCATGCAAGTCCCAAATGATAGAACGAAGCTATACCAACTCCCAGAGTCACAATCCAAACTCGATATCAACTAAGTCAACTCCCGATCAAACCTTTTAACCTTCCAAACCTTCAACTTTCCAACTTTCACCTAAATGTATCAAATCAACCTACAGACCTCCAAATCTAGACATATGCCTAAGTCTAAAATCACCATACGAAGCTATTGAAATCATCAAAATACCATTCCGGAGTCGTCTATGCAAAAGTCAAATTTCGGTCAATTTTGTCACTTAAGCTTCTAAAACAAGAATCATTCTTCCAAATTAATCTCGAATTATCCGATAACTGAACCCGACCATACACACAAGTTATAATATACAATACGAAGCTACTCGAGACCTTAAGCCACCAAACGGGATGATCGTTACAATGACGAGTTTATACAATGATTTGATGGCCTTGGGATAATTCTTGGCACGTTCGAGGATGAACGTATGTTTAAGTGGGGGAGAATATAACGACATGACCAGTCGTTTTAAGCTTTAGTGTTCCATTTGGTGGTTTAGGATCTTGAGTGGATTCATATTATGTGATGCTACTTGCAATTATGGTCGGTTTTTATTTTTGGGTGGTTCGGGATTTGATTTGGAAGAATGATTTCCATTTTAGAAGCTTTAAGTTGGAAGAGTTGACCAAGTTTGACATTTGTGTATTTGATCTCGGATCGGAGTTTTGATGGTTTTGTTAGGGTTGAATGTGTATTTTAAACTTTTTTGTTTGCCGAGAATTGGATTCGGAGGTTCCTAGGTTGGTTGACACTTTTTGGCGGAAATTGGCAATTTCAAGGTATAAAATTTTCTTAAGTTTGACCATGGTTTGACTTTATTGATATTAGGTTGGTATTTTAGTTTCGAGACTTGAAATAAGTCCATTTTGTCATTTATGACTTGTCTAAGAAATTTGGTGCCATTCCAAGTTGGTTTGAAAGGAATCGGATGCTTGGTTGTGTTTCTAGCGATTTTTGAGTTCATTGTGAAATTTCATGTGTTTTGATGTCTGATTCGTGGTTACGAATGTTATTTCGGTATTTTTATCGCGCGAGCAAGTTCATATGATATGTTTAGACTTGTGTAGATGTTTGTGTGGAGCCCCGAGGGCTCAGGTGAGTTTTGGACGCGTTTCAGATTGTGTTGGTCATGTTTCATATTGATGGTGATGGGCAAGTGTTGCAGGTCTCGCAAATGCGAGACACTGTTCATATTTGCAACCTTGCATGTGCGAGGGGGGAGCCGCATTTGCGAGGTGGGATGGGAGGCTGCCAGGTTCGCTTTTGTGAACCATGGATCACATTTGCGATCAGGCACCTAGGCAAATGAGATCAGGCACCAGGGCTTTTGTGAACCATGGATCACATTTGCGAACCCCAAATCGCATTTGCGACTTCTGCAGCTAAACAAAAGGGTGAAAATACGGGACTTAGCTTCATTTATCACGTTTTAAAATTCTAGACTCGGTGGGAGGCATTTTTGAGGAGGAATTTTCATAACAACTATTGGATAAGTAATTTTGATCCAATTTCAATTATATTACATGATTATTTATGAGATTTAACATCTAATCTATGGAATTTGAAGATAAGTTTTGGGGATTTTTGACGATATTTTAAAAAATAAAAATTTGAGATTTGAGAGTCAAATTAGACTCGGACTTGAAAACCAAACACATATTTGGACTCGTGAGACTATGGGTAGTAAAGATCTACCCTTCGACTCGGGATTTGACCGGGCGAGTACGTGTTGACTTTTGGAAAATTATGTAAAGATCTTAACTTTGTTTATTGAAATTGGTTTCTCTTGCATTATTTGATGCTATTAAGTCGATTTTGGTTTCTCTTGCATTATTTACTTCTATTTCATTGTGTTTATATTGAGACTCTTGTATACATTGTTGTTGAGCCGTGGGCTATACGTTGTTGTGATATTGGTATTGTTATTTCGGGAAAGTTGTGGCATATGGGCACATGTGGTGCAAGTTGATACGTTGTGTTGTTGCAATTTTGGCATATGTGGACTTGTTGAGAGGATTTTCGGAGTGTTTGCACGAAGTTCTGTCGTGCTATTGATATTATTGATATTGCACATGCGGCAAGACTCTCGAGGCTATATATATATATCTCAGGTTTGCGCATGTGGCGAGACAATGTGGGATAATTGTTGATGCGAGTGTGGCGAGACAAGGCGGGTATTTACTTTATTGTTGCGCACGTGGAGAGACAAGGGGGGCTATGTGGAGATAATATGTGTTGGTCTGGGGGGCATATTATTGATGATATTTGTATGGTGGTGTGACTTCCTTGTGTATGTCATGCATATTACGTGATTTGTTGCATTGTATTCAATGTGTTGCTACTCGGTGTCTCTGACATTACTTGTTGATTTGAGCTATGATAGTACACTTGCACACGAATACCCCGTAACATGTGATTTATACCAGTCCAAGAGTATGAAACTTGATATTCATTGATCATGTACATGTATTTTTGTATATTTGCTTTCTTTGCAATATTGTCACGACCCCAATTTTCCTCTGTATGATGTCGTGATGGAACCTAGTCTTTAAGACTAAGTAAGCTTAGTATACATGCAGAATTTAACTGAAATAACAATAAAAGTTTCAATTTAACCAATACCTATCATAGAAGGACTCCGCAACTCAACTGAACATAACTCCCAAAAGTCGGTGATACCGAGTCACAATCTCTACATGAGTATACTGAGCATCCCTATACAACAGTATATATAGAAAAAGAATAGAATGAAACAGAACAAGATAGAGGGTGACTCTGAGGCGTGCGAGCACCGATAGGTATAACTTGAAGTCTCTGATCCAAGATCGACTCACTGGTGCCTAAGCTGGTATGAAGCACCTGGATCTGCACAAAATGTGTAGAAGTATAGTATGAGTACACCACAACGGTACCCAGTAAGTATCAAGCATAACCTTGGTAGAGTAGTGACGAGGTCAGGTCAAGACACCTACTGGAATAAATAAGAAAACTGAACAGGTATATGACAGTATGATAATGAAAAATAATGGAAATGATAAAATGAAGAAATATGACAAGAATAGCTACACTGAACTAAGGCAATTAAGACATCATAGAAGAAAACATATAATAAGAATGCCAAGAAAATAATGCAAACAAAACACAAGTGATGTAAGGGGAAGGTATCAACAAGAATCATTACCAAGGTACCGCCTCGTAGTCTCATTTCACAAATCAAATCACAGTCTTTCCTTATATCACCGCGGGAGCCTTACATTTAGTTTTGAAAAATCATTTCCCCGAAATATCACACCGCGTGGCTTCAAGTAGTTTTCCTACTAGCAACACGCGTATCAGCCCACCTTATCTCAGCACATGCGTATCAACCCCCAAATCCTTATATCACTTCATGCTTATCAATATCACAACATATCACAATTCACACCTTAAGTGCCCAAAACTACAACTTGCCAAAGAAGGCCAACAAGAATAATGTTTCCACAATAAATAGCCCATGGATCAACCACAATATTTACAAGAGTCTCAACAATAGCAACCGAAAGTGAATAACTCAACAAGAATGGTATTTCAACAAATTTACAACTTTGACTCAATGTGAATCACGACCTTTATAACTTCAACGCCATAATTCAATCAATAAGATACTCCAAGAAATAACAATTTCAGGTAAAGGAACTCAACAGTTAAATAATGAATAAGGATTTGAGAGAACAATAACTTTAACTAAGCATGTAAAGGCAATTAGCAAGTAAGAGATAAGACAAGTATTAACAATGTCAAGTAAAGCATGTGAAGATAGACTAATGATGATGAATATAACATGTTATGGAAACTCAATTAAAGGCATGAAAAGAATCTACATAGCTAAAATCGATCAATTACCACATTTAATCAGTGTACACACTCGTCACCTTGCGTACACAGCTTCCACATACCACAATTAACACAAAACAACACCAATCCTAAGGGGTAATTCCCCCTCCCCCTCCCCCCACAAAGTTAGGCAAGACACTTACCTCAAAACACGCTAACTCAATCCACTAGTAAGCCTTTTCCGCGATTATCCAACTCCAAACGACTCGAATCTAGCCAAAATAACTTTATACCATAAATACAAATCATATGAAGCTATTCCGAACAATAAAGTTACAATCTTTAAACAAAAACAAAAGGTAAACTAAAAATGTCAACCCTATGCACGTGCCTTGGAACCCGACCAAACATACAAAATCCGAACACTCATTCAATAATGAGTCCAACCATACAAATATTACTCAAATCTGACCTCAAATCGCCTTTCAAATCCCCAAAATTTGGTTAATGAAGTTTCACAATTTTCCCCTAAATTTTCCAACTCAAATCACTAATTAAATGACAAAAATAAAGATGAATTCATGTATAATAACCAAATCCGAGTTAGAATCACTTACCCCAATAATTTCCTTAAAAATCCCTCGAAATATCGCCACAAACTGAGCTCTCCAAGTCCAAAAGATGAAAAATGAGACAAAACCCCCATTTTGGAAATTTAACACTGCTGCCCAGTTACCCTCTTTCGCGACCGCAGACAAACACTCTCGATCGCAGAGAATAAATCTCCCCAGCTCATAAAACCTTCTTCGCGATCACATGAAGCTAGTCGCGAACACGATGACCAGCTTCCTCAACTTATGCGATTTCATCCAAGGCTACGCGAACGAGAAGAACACCACGTGCCTCAGGCCCAGTCTCACTTTCCTTATACGCGAACGCGGTCTACCTCACGCGTTCGTGATTCACAATCTCCTCAAACACTGGGATCGTGACCTGTACTTTGCAAACGCGAAGATAAAAATCCCACCAGTTCCTAAAGGTCTACACGATCGTGGGAGAACCTTCGCGAACGCGTAGAAGGAAACCTGAACAGAAAATCAAGAGCTAATGGTCCGAACTCAACCCGAAACACGCCCGGGGCTCCCGGGACCCCGTCCGAACATACCAACAAGCCCTAAAACATAATACGAACTTGCTCGAAGCATCAAATCACATCAGACAACACTAAAACCATGAATCGCGCATCGATTCAAGCCTAAGGAACTTATGAACTTCTAACTTCTAAAACTAATGCCGTAACATACCAAACCAACTCCGATTGACCTAAAATTTTGCACACAAGACATAAATAACATGACTGACATATTCTAACTCCCGAAATCGGAATCCGACCCCGGTATCAATAAAGTCAACTCCCGGTCAAACTTCTCAACCTTTCAAACCTTCAACTTTCTAACTTTTGCTAATTCATGTTGAAACAACCTACGGACCTCCAAATCAATATCCGGATACGCTCCTAAGTCCAAAATCACCATACGAAGCTATTGGAATAGTCAAAACTCTATTTCGGAGTCATCTACATAAAAGTCAAACTCCGATCAACTATCTCAACTTAAGCTTCCAACTTTGGGACTAAGTGTTCCATTTCACTCTGAAACTCACCCGAAACCAAAGCCAAACACCCCGGTAAGTCACATAACCACAATATAACATATAGGAGGCAATAAATAGAGAAACGAGGCTAAAATACTCAAAAAGACCAGCCTGGTCGTTACATCCCCCGCCTCTTAAAACAAACAATTATCCTCGAATGAGTATAAAGACATACCTAAAATGGTAAAAAGATAAGGATAACGGCTACGCATATCATGTTCGGTATCCCAAGTTGCCTCCTCGACTGGTTGACCCCTCCATTGAACCTTTACTGATGCAAGGCTCTTTGACCAACTTCCGGACCTACCTGTCAAAGATGGCCACCGGCTCCTCAACATAAGACAAATCCTTGTCCAATTGGACTGAGATAAAATCTAACGCATGGGACGGATCATCGTGATACTTCCGGAGCATAGAAATATAGAATACCGAATGAACTGCGGTTAGACTAGGTGGCAATGCAAGCTTGTAAGCCACCTCACCAATCCTTTCAAGAATCTAAAAAGGTCCAATATACCTAGGGCTCAACTTGCCCTTCTTCCTGAACCTTATAACACCCTTCATGGGAGAAACATGGAGCAAGACCCGCTCTCTAACCATGAATGCAACATCACAAACCTTTCGATCCGCATAACTCTTCTATCTAGATTGGGATGTACGAAGCCGATCCTTGATCAACTTGACCTTCTCCAAGGCATCTCGAACCAGATCTGTGCCTAATAACTTAGCCTCTCCCAGCTCAAACAAACTAATGGCGGAACGACACCATATCCTATATAAGGCCTCATAAAGAGCCATATGAATGCTCGATTGGTAACTGTTGTTGTAGGCAAACTTTGCAAGCGGCAAAAACTTCTCCTAATAACCCCCAAACTCCATAACCCAGGCATGAAACATATCTTCCAATACCTGAATGGTGTACTGGGGATGTCCGTCCGTCTGGAGATGGAATGATGTACTCAACTCAACCCGTGTGCCTAACTCACGTTGTATGGCTCTCCAGAAGCGCGATGTAAACTACGTGCCCAGGTCAGAGATGATGGATACCGGCACGCCATGAAATGAGCCAACTTGGTCAACCTATCCACAATGACCCACTACGTCAAATTTTTTCTATGTCCGCGGGAGCCGGGAGCCCAACAACGAAATCCATGGTAACTCGCTCCCATTTGCACTTGGGAATCTCAAGCCTCTAAAGCAACCTACCTGGTCTCTGGTGCTTATACTTCACCTGCTGACAATTAAGGCGCCGAGCTACAAATTCCACTATGTCTTTTTTCATTCTCCTCCACCAACAGTGCTGCCTCAAAATCCTGCTACATCTTAGTGGCACCCGGATGAATGGAGTACCGCAAACTGTGGGCCTCCTAAAGAATCAACTCACGTAATCCATCCACATTGGGCACACATAATTGGCCCTGCATCCGCAACACACCATCATTTTTGGTAGACACCTCCTTGGCATCGTCGTGCTGTACCGTGTCTTTAAGGATAATCAAATGGGGGGTCATTAAACTGACGCTCTCTGATACGATCATATAGAGAAGACCGAGAAACCACGCAAGTCAGAACTTGACTCAACTCTGAAACATCCAGTCTAACAAACTAGTTGGACAAGGCCTGAACATTCAATGCTAATGGCCTCTCTGCTGCCGGTAGATATGCTAAACTACCCAAGCTCTCCATTTTTTAACTCAAGGCATCGGCCACCACATTGGCCTTCCCGGGATGATATAGAATGGTGATATCATAGTCCTTAAGCAACTCTAACCATCTCCACTACCGCAAGTTAAGATCCTTCTGTTTGAACATATATTGTAGGCTACGGTGGTCGGTATAGACTTCACAAGGGACACCGTATAAATAGTGCCGCTAAATCTTCATGGCATTAATAATGGCTGCTAACTCCAGGTCGTGGACAGGATAATTTTTCTCATTAACCTTCAGCTGTCGAGACGTGTAGACAATCACCCTACCGTCTTGCATCAACACCTTGCCAAGGCTAACACGTGACGCATCACAGTACACTATGTAAGACCCCAAACCCGTAGGTAACACCAATACTGGGGCTGTAGTCAAGGCAGTCTTGAGCTTTTGAAAACTCTCCTCGCACTCCTCGATCCATCTGAAGGGAACACCCTTCTGGGTAAATCTAGTCATAGGTGCAGCAATAGGTGAGAAACCCTCTACGAAACGACGATAATACCCTGCCAAACAAAGAAAACTCTGGATCTCAGTAGTTGATGACGGTCTGGGCCAACTCTGCACTGCTTTAATCTTTTTCGGATCTACCTTGATCCACTCACATGACACTACGTGACCCAAAAATGCCACCGCCATAATTCACACTTAGAAAATTTTGCATACAACTTCTTTTCTCTCAAGGTTTGGAGAACGATCCTCAGGTTTTGCTCGTGATCCTCCCGGCTCTGGAAGTACACCAAGATGTCATCAATAAACACAATGATTAATGAATCAAGATAGGGCTAGAATACATTGTTCATCAGGTGCATGAATGTTGCTGGGGCGTTGGTCAGCCCAAATAACATCACAAGGAACTCGTAGTGACCATACCGAGTCCTGAAAGCAGTCTTTGGAATATTTAAATCCCGAATCTTCGGCTGATGATACCCCGACCACAAATCAATCTTTGAGAACACTCTAGCACCCTGTAGCTGATCAAATAGATCATCAATGCGTGGCAATGGATATCGGTTCTTCATTGTAACTTTGTTCAATTGCCAATAGTCAATACACAAGGACATGGAACCATCCCTCTTCTTCATAAACAAAACCGGAGCACCCCAGGGTGACACACTATCGATATCCCTGTCGAGCAGCTTGGCTAGAAGATCTGTTGAAATTATATCTTGATAGGCTCTCACTACCGGAACTGACTCAACGGTAAGAGTATCAACACTGACATCTCTCACAAAGGCTAATCCAAATTACCTCTCCACTCCAACTGCGGTAAACCTAGCATAGCTAACGTGACCGTATTGGCGTGACAATTAAGAATAGCATGATAGGGTGACAACCAGTCCATGCCCAAAATAACATCAAAGTCTACCATACTGAGCAACAATAGATCAACTTTGGTCTCAAAACCACCAATAATAACTAAACACGGCCGATACACGCGGTGAAGAATAATAGAATCTCCCACAAGCGTGGACACATAAACAGGAGAACTCAAAGAATAAAGAGATATACCTAAATACGGGGCAAAGTAAGATGATACATATGAATAAGTGGAGCCTGGATCAAATAAGACTGATGCATCTCAATGACAAACCGGAACAATACCTGTGATAACTGTGTCTGATGCAACCACCTCCATCCTACTTAGAAGAGCATAACATCTGGCATGGCTTCCCCATCTAGGGCGACCCCTACTTGCCTGACCCCCACCCCTAGCTGGTTGTGCAGGTGGAGTGGAAACTGGTGCGGTAACCACGGCCTGAGAAGTCTATGGAATACGTGGAGCCCGAGTAGTCTGTGGAGGTGCACCCCTCCTGAGTCTAGGGCAGTCCCACACCATATAATGAGTATCACCACATTCAAAACAAGCTCTCGGAGGACGTGGCTACTGAAACTAGCTCGGGTCTGGTCAGCTGGACTGACCGCTAAAAGCACCCCGTACAGGAGGTGCACTAGATAGTGGCGGTGCATAATGGGCAACTTGAGACCTGGAAGTAGCCGGAATACCACTAGAAGCTGGAAGTGCTGAATAAACTGGACGACTCACATAGCCTCTACCATAACAGGCTGCAACTTAGGCATGGGCACCACTATATCCGCCAGAATCTCGAGGCCTCTTAGCCTCCCTATCCTCTATCTCCCAGCCCCGCATACCCTCCAATATCCATGCGATCTCTACCACCTACTGATATGGGGTATCAATCTCCAAATCTCGAGCCATTCTGAATCTAATACCATAGTTCAGCCCTTCGATAAATCGACGGACTCGCTCTCTAACTGTGAAAACTAAGGCAGGTGCATGTCTGGACAACTCGCTGCACCTGATAGCATACTCTGACATGGTCATAGCTCCCTGGAGCAACTACTCAAACTCCATGCTCCATGCATCCCAAAGGCTCTGGGGAACAAACTCTCTCAGGAATATCTCTGAAAACTGAGCCTATGTGAGTGGAGGTGCCTCGGCTGGGCTACCCTCCTCATAAGCCCGCCACCACTGGTACACTGGCCCCGACATCTAGAAGGTAGAGAAAGCAACCCCGCTCGTCACCACTATACCCATGGTACAGAGATTACGATGGCACTTCTCTAGATAGCCATGTGCGTCCTCTGTAGCTAGGCCGCTAAAAGTAGGAGGGTGGTACTTCTTGTACCTCTCGAGTCTGAGCTCCTCTTCCTCAGATGTTGCTGCCCTAACCTCGGGCTGAACTGGGACATCCGGCTGCACTGGTATAACCTCTAGGGCCTGGTCAACATGGAGTCGTTGCTCTGGGTATGAGCCGCGGGAGTAAGTGGTCGGTGCAAGTGGAATCAACCTCGCCTGAACTAGAATACCAAACATGTTCAAGAACTGGGCGAGGATCTCCTGAAGTGCAGGGGTAGCAACATGTGCCTCAGGTGCCTGGCCCCTAACTGGGGCTACTAGTGGATCTTCTGTCACACCTCGGGCAGGTACTCTGGCTGTAGCACGTGCCCCTCCTCGGCCTCTTCCCCGGCCCCAGCCTCTCTCTTCTCTAGTAAGGGGAGCGGGTGTATGATCGTAGGATCCAGTAGTGCGTGTCCTCACCATCTGTGAGAGAATAGAAAGACAAAGTTTCAGAATTCAAAATCAACAAATTCGCATGATAAGGAATCAAATAGGTGAAGTTTCCTAACAGTTCCATAGCTTCTCGAAGATAAGTACAAATAGAAATTTCCCTCCTTAGGATGTCGTGATGGCACCTAGTCTCTAAGACTAGGTAAGCCTAACATACATGCAGAATTTAACTGAAATAGCAATAAAACTTTCAATCTAACCAATAGCTTTCATAAAAGGACTCCGCAACTCAACTGAACATAACTCCCAAAATCCAGTGATACCGAGTCACAAGCTCTACATGAGTATACTGAGCATCCCTATACAACAATATTTTTAAAAAAAGAGGAGAATGAAATAGAACAAGATAGAGGGTGACTTTGAGGCCAGCAAGCACCGGCAAGTATACCTTGAAGTCTCTGATCCAAGCTCGACTCACTGGTGACTAGGCTGTATGAAGTACCTGGATCTGTACAAAAATGTGCAGAAGCATAGTATGAATATACCACAATGGTACCCAGTAAGTATCAAGTTTAACCTCGATAGAGTAATGACGAAGTCAGTGACACCTACTAGAATAAATAAGAAAACTGAAGAGGTATATGACAGTATGATAATGAAAAATAATGGGAATGATAAAACAAAGAAATATGACAAGAATAGCTACACTGAACTAAGGCAATAAAGACATCATAGAAGAAAATACATAATAAGAATGCCAAGGAAATAATGCAAACAAAACACAAGTGGTGCAAAGGAAAGGTATCAACAAGAATCACTACCGAGGTACCGCCTCGTAGTCTCGTTTCACAAACTAAATCACAGTCTTTCCTTATATCACCGCGGGAGCCTTATCACATTTTTGAAAATCATTTTCTCGGAATAGCTACCCATATTTTAGCCCACCTTATCACACTGCATGGCTTCAAGTAGTTTCCCTACTAGCAACATGCGTATCAAGCCCACCTTATCTCACCGCATGCGTATCAACCCCTAAATCCTTATATCACCGCATGTGTGTAATATCACAGCATATCACAATTCGTACCTCAAGTGCCTAAAACCACAACTTACCAAAGAAGGCCAATAACAATAATGTTTCCACAATAAATAGCTCATGGCTCAACCACAACATGTACAAGAATCTCAACAATAGCAACCGAAAGTGAATAACTCAACAAGAATGGTATTTCAACAAATTTACAACTTTGCCTCAATGTAAATCACAGCCTTTATAACTTCAACACCATAATTCAATCAATAAGATACTCCAAGAAATAAAAACTTTAGGTAAATGAAATAAACAGTTAAATATTGAATAAGGAAATGAGAGAACAATAACTTCAACTAAGCATGTAAAGGCAATTAGCAAGTAAGAGATAAGACAAGTATTACTAATGTCAAGTAAAACATGTGAAGATAGATTAATTATGATGAATATAACATGTTATAGAAACTCAATTAAAGGCATGAGAGAATCTACATAGCTAAAATCGGTCAATTACCACATTTAGCCTGTGTACACACTCGTCACCTTGCGTACACGGCTTTCACATACCACAATTAACAAAAATATACCAATCCTAAGGGGTAATTCCCCCACACAAAGTTAGGCAAGCCACTTACCTCAAAACACGCTAACCCAATCCACTAGTAAGTCTTTTCCGCGATTATACAACTCCGAATGGCTCGAATCTAGCCAAAATAACTTTATACCATAAATACAAACCATAAGAATCTACTTTAAACAATAAAGTTGCAATATTTAAAGAAAAACAAAAGTTCAACTCAAAAGGTGAACCCCAGGCCCGCATCTCGAAACCCGATCAAACTTACCAAATCCGAATACCCATTCGATAACGAGTACAACCATACAAAATTACTCAAATCCGACCTCAAACCACCTTTCAAATCCCCAAAATTTGGTCTATGAAGTTTCACAATTGTCTCCCAAATTTTCCAACTTAAATCACTAATTAAATGACAAAAATAAAGATGGATTCATGTATAATATCCAAATCTAAGTTAGAAGCACTTACCTCGATAATTTCCTTGGAAGTCCCTAGAAATATCACCACAAACCGAGCTCTCTAGGTCCAAAACATGAAAAATGAGATAAAATCCTCGTTTTGGAAATTTAACACTGCTGCTCAGTTACCCTCTTTCGCGTTCTCAGACAAACTTTCATGATCACTGATCCACATCCAATCCGCACTCAATAGTGAGTGGAAACAACCGATGGAAGCATAGAACCCAACAAGAGTCGGGGTCAATTTCCAGAGGGAGTTACTAGGGGTGTTAGGAGTATACACTTGACGAACGCGAAAGTAATAGCTAAGTTGCACTTCCTAAACATGTTTTGATTTCTAATTCTAATTTTACTCTAGCAATTATAAGCTAAGAAAAGAAACTAGAAGCGAATAAGTGTTTTTGGTATTTTTCCAAATAGTTTAAAAGCCTAGGGATGTGAGCATAACCTAGGTGTTTACCTAATGGGATAAAGACGTTAATGCTTGTTTTGTTGATTGGGGTGTGTTATAGCTCTCAACTCCACGTTACCCACTCAATACCTCTCGGTCAGAGAGTGATTTTGCCTAATTTGGCTTTCTCAAGTCCAAATGGGTATCAACCAAAACAGTCGATAAGAGCTCAAGTCGGGTTATTACTATCTCTAGGTTGAACCCTTTAATTGGGTTAATTAATCTCTCAATTGACCCAATTCCTTGTTAGCTAAGTTATCCTAGACTAGGTCCCTCTTTTTCAAGTAGAGACTAAGTCAAATAGGCATGAATCAATGTTTGCAACCATTAATTCTAAAATTGAAGCATGAACTAAGCTAAATAATCAACACTCAATCATTAACAAGCGCTAAATTAGATACCCATAAGGTTTACACACAAGGGTTGGGTCACAATCCTAGTAAAAGTCTAACTACTCATAACGGGGTTTGAAGAAAATAAAGAAGAAAAGCTAATTAAACTCATAATAAAAGATTAAAATGATAAAATTTAATTTAATTACACCAAAATAATGTAAAACTTCTTAAAGTAGTAAAGAAAAATGGCTGCAACAACTTCAGATGTTCAAACTTGACCTAATTTTATGAAACTCGTCTATTTATACAGGGCCAAAAATCTCGTACAAAAATTCCCCTCGGGAGGTTCTGCAGCCCACAATTCTATGTGCGGTCCGCAGATTTCTTCAGTTGGCAGGAAGTGGAGTTCTGTGACCGTACATTACTGAACTGCGGCCGCGAGGCTATCTTTTACGGCCACACATTTCTGGACTGTGGTAGCGAGGCAATGTTCTATGGCTGCACAATTCTTGTGTGGTCCGTAATTCACAAAGGTTCATGGCCTTTGTCTTTTTGCATACTCTATGATGTTCGACTCTTAGCCCAGTTCTGCGACCGCACATTGCTGAAAGGTCTGCTAGATTTTTCTTTTTGTTTTGCGGCTGCAGATGGAATTCTGTGGTCTGCAATTTCTTCTGTGGCTGCAGAATTCCTTCTGCGAACCGCACATTTGTGCTTCTACGCCCTTTATTGCCTTGTGCTTCGGGACACTTCTTTTTTAGTCGGATTTCATCTCGGGAGACCAAACTTCTAGCATTCCTACAATTTTGCATAATTTCATGAGTTCCGGGAACACGATTCAATACTTTTGAACTAAAACAAAAGCTAAAAGGTGATAATAAGCAGTCAAAATCCCCACTTAACAACTCCACCAAACTTAAGTCTTTGCTTGTCCTCAAGCAAATAAATTAGTTCCCACCTCCAAAAGTTAAGGTTCATTTCAGCGATTCAAAGGTGAGCCATCCACACATCAGTTGGGACCAACAATTACCCACATTACTCATATATTATCAACAAGGCGACAAGTTAAACATTCATACACATATAGTTCTAATGTGACATTTGAGCTTTAAGAATTGACTTTACTCATCAAGGACTCTTGCTCTATCATGTAGGTTATGGTGGACTCCAAACTCTTCCTTCTCTACTTTCCATTTGCCAGGCTCACTTAAGACATTTAGCACTCAATCCAAAAATTTATGAAAGGTTCACTCATCTCTCTCAAGAGAATGCCACAAGTACGGCTTCAAGTACCATAGGCTTGCCACTAATGTAAGCTCACTCAGCTTGAAATCAAGTAGGGCTTCTTTTGGGATGTAATGAGACTTTTGGATTAGGGTCGGATACAGTATGGGTGAGTGGTTACACATTTCTTTAAGCACTACATCTTTCATTTCTTGGCTCATAGTTTGCCAATTCTTAGAGGCACTTTCTTTTCATTGGGGACTAGAGAGACTTAACGTCACTCTTTCTTGATCATTTCATTCTTTTTCTTCCTTTCTGATTTCTCCATGTTTGGGATCATTACCTCTTTTTGGATCCATTCAACCATTCCACTTATTCACTTTTTGTATTTTTCTTTTCTTGCCTTCTCTTCTCATAGAGATCATGTCTTTTCTCTTTTTGTGCAATGATACCTTTTTCAAGTTCCTCATCTCCCCCCCAATCTTACTTTTAAGCCATTTGTTTCACGAGAGTGTTAAGGAAAGCTCGGGTGCCGAGAGAGGGTCACGACCAAACGGGTAAAGGCTTGTAACATGGTTATCAAATGAGAAAGGCTAGAGGCTCAAAGGGGTTGACTAGGGATAATGACATTAGTTGCCAATAAAAAACTCAAACGGGCCAAGGAGTGCCTAGAATCACTTCTCAAACCAAGCAAAACTTAGGATTTTGCCTTGAAACACATTCGGGACAAGTTCTAGACCCTTCGCACGGATACTTGGATTAGCAACAATTCATCTCACCCCTCACGCAACCGGATTGTTAAAGAGGAAAGAGTCGAGGGCCCACAACGACCACATTCAAGTTTAAAGATCACTATTGTCCAATTAAACCACTCGATGATTGCCAAAGTCAACACAAGAGTCACAAAGTCACTAACTGGAGCTATTTCTTTTAAAAACCTTGTAACTAACCATAAGCACGTAGTTAAGTGTGTTGGTACCAACTGAAGCATGGTTGACTCTTCGAGCATGACTTAATTAGGTCTTTTTTTATTCATTACTACTACATTACCTAAACAAAAAAAATGGACTCATTCCCTTAAGAAGGTTGTCACGCCATCCATCGTTGGGACGAGTCACCTGGTTCGCACAACAACTACCTTTGGAAAGAAACGTGGCATTAATAAAACTAAAGGCTTATTATTTACTAAAACATAAAAAGAAGCTACTAAATCAAACAAAGAAGCTACTAAATCAAAGAAAGAACTAATAAAGAAACAAAAATAAAGAAGCTAATAAGCAAAAACTACTGAAGATAGCATGAATATACATAATGGGAGAAAGAGAGAGTAATAAAAAAAGAGAAAATAATATCAAGTTATTACAGTCCAATTGTCTCAGAATGTATCAAATATAATCAATAAACTCCACCTCCGAATAAAGATAAGCATTGTCCTCAATGCTTAACAAAATAAGAGTAAAAGAGGGGAAAGAGTGAAGAAAACTCCCTATGGCTCCTTGGGCATCTCTGTGTCCCCAGCAATGTCACCGCCCGTAGGATCATCCAACTGAATCTCATCATCCTTAACTCTAGGTTTGGCTGGGTTGGTGAATATCTGACGCACTGCCTCAGCAGTATTGGCAGTAAGGTTTGGCTCCTCAGACTGGCTAGTTGGTGCCACCGGTGTTGTTGGTGCTGTAGGATCTGGACCTAAATGGTATGGGTCAATCATCATCTCAAATGGGAGATCTCCGGCTGTAGCAAGCCTGGTCACTTGTCTCCGGATCTTGTCCACTGACTTCTTGCTGGCCTGGGACTTTCTCATCCTCTTTACTTCTTTTCCCAGCTCTTCGATCACAGACCCGTGTTGTACCAAGGTAGCCATAATAGTGTTCTGGTTCTCAAGGATCTTTTTCAATGTCTCTTCAACTGTCGGGGGAAACTGAGGTGCCTGAACAGAAGATTGTGCTGCAATAGTACTGGATAAGTCAGACAGTTTTGCAGTGGCTGTCTGCATTCAGTTGTTGAGGCTCGCCAATGTCTGGGAGACTCGCAGCGCAGAGAGTGGGGCAGTAGGCATGGGCACCAGCTTCAAAGCAGAAGTGGGAGTTGTGGCAGGAGCTGTAGTAGGGGATGTGGATGATAGCGAAGGCATAGCTACAGCACTGGAGGAAGGCTCGGCTGAAGTGGATGGAACATCAACTATTTCAGCAGCTACCATAGCTGGCTCATCAGACTGGCCCGCGGTGGTAGGAGGCTGAACTTTCTTCTTTGGATTGTTTGTATCCATCAGTGAATACCAAGTAAAAGGCTTCTTCGGCCTCACCTTTGTTTCATAATCCCTCGGCTCTACATTTGCATTCGTTAGATATTCTATAATAGTGTTGGGATACGGGTAGGACGAGTCATCTTATCGAGCAATCACTGAGATGATGGAAGACATCACGACACCCACATTGATAGAGTACCCAGCCATGATAGAAGCAACTAGAACTGCCCGAGGAATCGGAAGGTAAGTCTCATTCTGACTTGGATCTAGTCTGTTGCAGACAAAGGTTTTCCACCCCTTCTCCTCGAAACTGAGAGTGTTCCGATTGATAGGAACCCCAGCGGGAATCCATGGAGGTGGTGGCCCCTGTGCTGCTAGAATCTCTGCTAACCAAGGACGGGCTGCGTCTCCCAATGCATACCTCTCCAAATATTCCTTTAGCTTAACATCTTCGAATCCTAAGTACGTGTTGAGTGTATGTTAATCAAATCTCACTTTTAAGTTCCGTACTTTAGTTGCTTTTCTCCCCTTTTTGATGTGAGCCACATTTGCATAGAATTCCCAGACCAGGTACTCTTTCGCGTCCACTACACTTTGAGTGAACCACATCCACCTCTTGCGTTCCCTGAACTATCTCAGCACTGCTGGGTTGTACCTCTCCAAATCTTTCAAAAGAAATTGTCGCTCGAGAGCTAGAGACCTCACTGGCCACCATGTACGAAAGCTAGTGAAGGCAGCCAAGCTAACAAATCGGTCCTCCCAAACCTTTTTCTTCTTCGACCTTTCAAGGTCGGCAACTGTAGAATCTCCCCCTCTGCCATCATCGGGGATATCCTAAACTGATGTAACCTGTGCCTCAGGGACATGTGTGACTGATGGCTCAAAAGCCTGACTAGTACTCTCCGAGTCCTTGGAAGTGCTATGAGATGAGGAAGGATCGTCCCTAAGTTGGTACCTCCCTTGCGATATTGACTGTACGGCTGGCTGCTCCTGAACAGAGGTTGGGTTGCCCTCTGATGCTTCCCTAGACGGGACATATGAGCTCGTGTCAGAAAGATCTATACCTCTCCCCCTGCCGACTGTAGCTTTATTTGCAATTGTCTTTTGTTGGCCAAGGGGTAGGGCACTCTTTCCTCGACCCCGAGAAGGTTCACCCCTCTCTTTAGAAGTGTCGCCTCTGCCTCTAGATCGAACCATTGTCTGTATCAAGCAAAGACGATTGTTAGTTGCAATTCAATATTCAAACATACACAAGAGATATTCTAGTATACACCAGAAAGCACAGTGAGGTTCACAATTAAAGCATGCTTGTAGGAGAAGGATTTGGGGTCCGCACAATTTTTTTGCGACCGTAGATGAGGCCTTGCGGATTGCACAATTTTGTTTTACGGCCGCAGAAGTGAAGTGCGGTCCGCACAATTTCACTTGCGGTTGCATCTCTGAAACCCAAATATGACAACTCTCTAATGACAGAGAATTGGATGATGTGCGACCGCAACATGATTTCTGCAGTCCGCACAATTAAACATGCGGCCACACATTGGAGTCCCAAAGTAGGGACTCTCTGATGACAGTAAAATTGTACTTCTTCGGCCACAATGGGAATTCTGCAGTCCGCACATTTTACCTTGAGGTCGTAGATCCCTTCTTCACTAATGATACCCAAGAATCAATTTCTGCGGACCATACAAATTCAGGTGCGGCCGCAAAATTCAAAAATTACGAAGAATTCAGTTATTTCATTCTAGGTTTTGCAATTTTGTGCTCAATTTGGCATGGTAACATCATAGAGATATGAAAATATTTTGACCCAGTCCCCATACATCATGTATTAGTTAATCCACTGCAGATATATCCCCACATGGATGCACAATTGAATTCTATTGACAAATGGCCTAAAAATGACTAAAAATCTACAAATTAAAAGAAACAAATTAACAAGAAATTGAAGCATACCAGATGAATGAGTGTGATGCGTGACTGATCAAAGATGTTGTGTGTGTGGACAGATAGATTTACTAAGAAATTGCAAGAGAGTACTATTTTTGTGCTCAGAGATGGAAAAACGTAACAAATGTCCTAATTCCTCTATTTATACGACTTGGGTAGCTGAGGGAAAGAAGGGTGAGTACGGCTGCACAATTTCATGTGCAGTCCACACTCTGTTACCTGGTGACTTTAAGTCAGCAGCTCGTCTGCAGTCCGCACAATTTTGTGTGCGGCCGCAGATTTCATGTTACGGCCGCAGATTGCCTTTTGTGGTCGCACATCGACCTTTTCTCTGACAGACTAAACTTTAGAGAGTTGACATTTTGCACCTTTCATTTCTGCGGTCCGAAAGCTAATTGTGCGGCTGCAGTACACTTTTGTTGCAGCAACCATAAATCTGCGGTTCACACAAATCAACTGCGATCCGCACTTCTTTCAACACTTAGCCACATTTTTGTCCACAATTCTTGTAAGTCACACTCAACCCTGTAGCACACTTCAAATCAAGTTAGAACAAAAATAACACCTATCTACCAAAGGAAAAAGAAAAGAAACATGGGATGCCTCCCAAGAAGAACCTGATTTAACGTTGCGGCACGACGCAGAATACCATCAATTGAAATTAATGACAGCCACGATGTGGCTATATCCAACCTTTCCCAAATAGTGCTTCACCCGATGACCATTGACTCGGAATACTTCATTATTTTTGTTCTTCAAGTCCAATGCACCAAAAGGTGTCACACCTAGAATTTCAAAAGGACCACTCTATTTAGACTTTAACTTCCCAGGAAATAACCTCAACCTTGAAATGAACAACAATACAAGATCGCCCACCTTGAACTCTTTGTTCCAAATGTATTTGTCATGAAGATATTTCATCTTTTATTTGTACAAGGACGAACTTGTGTAGGCATTGTACTGGAACTCATCCAATTCATTCAAATGTGCAACCCTCAAGTTAGCGGCTACATCCAAATCAAGATTCAACCTCTTTAGAGCCCATATGGCCTTGTGCTCAAGTTCCACCGGAAGGTGACAAGCTTTCCCGAACACCAACCGGTATGGTGACATTCTGATAGGTGTTTTGTATGCCGTCCGATAAGCCCATAATGCATCATCAACCTTCTTGGACCAATCCGTCCGGTTAGCATTCACTGTTTTGGACAAAATACTCTTTATCTCCCGATTAGAAACTTCCACTTGATGGCTAGCTTGTGGATGATAGGGAGTCGTGACTTTGTGAGTAACATCATACTTGCTAAGTAAACTATCGAAAGCCTTTTTGCAAAAATATGACCCCCTATCGCTTATAATTGCTCGCGGAGTACCAAACCTTGTGAAAATATTGTTCTTCAAGAACGCATCACACTTCTCACCTCATTGTTGGGTAGAGCAACAACCTCAACCCATTCGGACACATAATCCACCGCGACCAAGATGTAGGTGTTTCCATAAGAACTCACAAAAGGACCCATGAAGTCAATACCCCACACATCAAAAATATCAATCTCCAAAATGGCAGTGAGAGGCATTTCATTTTTCTTTGAGATTCCACCGGCCCGTTGACATTCATCACATCTTTTCACTAGATCACTAGCATCCTTGTAAAGAGTGGGCCAATAGAAACCACAACTCAGCACTTTGGACTCCGTTCTTGCTCCACCATGACGACCACCATATGGCAAAGAATGACAAGCCCCAAGAATTTCATCTTGCTCTTCTTCCGGTACACATCTTCTAATCACTCCATCTGTACAAATCCAGAAGAGGTATGGTTCATCCCAATAATAATCTTCACAATCCCGTTTGAGCTTCTTCCTTTGGTTTGAAGAGAACTCATCCGGGATGATTCCACACATAAGGAAATTTGTTAGATCCGTGAACCATGGCACCTCTTTCATTGAAATAGCCAAGATTTTCTCATCGGGGAAGGAGTCATTAATTTCAAGGCCATCATGCGGCCTCCCCTCCTCCTCCAAACGAGACAAGTGGTCTGCCACTTGGTTTTCACTCCCTTTTTCTATCTTGGATGTCAATATCAAACTCTTGTAACAGAAGCACCCATCTCATCAACCAAGCTTTGGAGTCCTTCTTGCTCATAAGATAACGAAGCGCCGCATGATCCGTGTGGAAAATGACCTTTGCACCCATCAAGTACGGGTGGAACTTCTAATTGCAAATACAATGGCAAGGAGCTCTTTCTCCGTACCGGTGTAGTTGACTTGGGCACTGTTCATGGTCTTACTAGCATAGTAGACTGGATGAAAAATCTTGTTGATGCGTTGCCCCAAAACATCCCTAACCGCTACGTCACTGGCATCACACATGAGTTGAAAAGGGACACTCTAATTTGGAGCGGTGATGATGGGAGTAGTTAACTTGAACTTCAACAATTAAAAAGCTCTCATGCAATCATCATTGAAGTTGAACTTTGCATTTTTTCTCAAGAAGCTTGCACAAGGGATTCACCACCTTAGAGAAATCTTTGATGAAGCGCCTGTAGAAACCCGTGTAGCCTAAGAAACTCTGCACACCATTTACCGAAGTTGGAGGTGGAAGTTTAGAAATCACCTCAATCTTTGCGTTGTCAACTTCAATTCCATTCTTTGAGATTTTGTGGCAAAGGACAATGCCTTCCTCGACCATGAAATGACACTTCTCCCAATTGAGTACCAAATTTGTTTATTCACATCTTGCCAACACTTTATCCAAATTTGCAAGACAATCATCAAAAGAATCTCCAACCACCGAGAAATCATCCATGAAAACTTCAAGGTAGTCCTCCACCATTCCGTGAAAATAGCCATCATACACCTTTGAAAAGTCGTCGGTGCATTGCACAAACCAAATGTCATCCGCTTGAAGGCGAAAGTACCATAAAGATATGTAAAGATTGTTTTCTCTTGATCTTTAGGAGCAATGAGAATTTGGTTATATCCCGAATACCCATCAATAAAGCAATAGAAAGCACAGTCGACAAATCTATCAAGCATTTGATCTAAGAAAGGAAATGGAAAATGATCCTTCCTTGTGACTTTTTTGAGCTTGTGATAGTCCATACACACTCTCCAACCGGTCACCGTTCTTGTAGGAATCAACTCATTCTCGTCATTGGTGACCACTATCATGCCCCCTTTATTTGAGACATATTGAACCATAGAAGTCCACGAACTATCGGAGATGGGGTAGATAACCCAGGCATCCAACCACTTGATAATCTCCTTCTTAACAACTTCTTGCATAGCCTCATTGAGTCTCCTTTGATGTTCAATAGATGTTTTGGTACCTTCCTCCAAGTTGATCTTATGCATGAAAAATGCGGGGCTTATCCCCCGAATATCCGCCAAAGTCCACCCAGCAGCCTTCTTCCTCTTTTGTAGCACCGCCGAAGTGGAGTCTACCTACACGTTAGTCAAACAAGAGAAAAGAATAACCGGTAAAGTAGAATAAGGACCAAGAAATTCATACCGAAGATGTTGAGGAAATGGATTCAACTCCAAGGTAGGAGGCTCTTTAATAGAAGGCTTTGTAGGAGGAGTTGTCCAATTTTCAAGATCCAAGGACAATTTTCGGGGTGCATAGCTGTACGACCCCATTTCTTGCAAAGAGTTCACACATTCCATGAAGCCATCCATCTCGTCATCGTCAAATTTGAGCAAGATGGCCTACAACATATCACCCACATTGATCATAGCAATTGTATCACCAACAATAACATCGGTCACCAAATCCACAAAATAGCACACCTCATTGCTATTAGGTTGCCGCATTGACTTACACACATGGAAAACCACTTTTTCATCACCAACCCGAAAGGTAAGTTCTTCGGCTTCAACATCACAATGAGCCTTCCCCGCAGCAAGGAAAGGTCTTCCAAGAATAATCGGCACTTGATAATCAACTTCACAATCTAGAATGTCAAAATCCTAAGGAAGAATGAATTTATCAAAATGAACCAATACATCTTCAATCACTCCCAAAGGTCTCTTCATAGTACGATCGGCCATTTGCAATCTCATAGAGGTGGGTCTTGGTTGCCCAATTCCCAAGGTCTTGAAAATCGAATAGGGCATCAAATTTATATTTGCCCCAAGATCATAAAGAGCTTTTGCAAACTCGGCACTTTCAATTGTACAAGGAATCGTGAAAGCACCGGGATCTTCCAACTTAGGAGCCATTAAGTGCACAATTTCACTCACTTGATGAGTGACTTTGATGGTCTCAAAATTCATTGACCGCTTCTTTGTCACGAGATCCTTCATAAAATTTGTATAGCCGGCATTTGTTCCAAAGATTCAACTAATGGCACATTGATTGAGAGATTCTTCATCATTTGAATGAACTTCTTGAATTTATTCTCGTCATTTTGCTTGGCAAGTCTTTGAGGGTATGAAGGTGGGGGCTTAAGCAATGGTGCCTTAGCCTTTTGCACTACCGGCTCCGGTATGTCAATAATGTGATCCCTAGACGGGTTCATCTCCTCTTGAGTCTATTCCACACTATCATCAATATCAATCCGAACTTTATCATTTGATTGCACCACATTGTTCGGGACCTCTTCTTCTTGTACCACTTGCTCATCATCCACAAGTTGCCTTTGACTTGAGGTGGGTGCATTCTTACCTCTTCCACTTCTTGTAGTAACGGCCATGGAATGCCCGATGTTGTTTCCACCCTTTGGGTTTACTACCGTGTCACTTGGTAGCGCCCCTTTAGGACGAGAATTTAGAGCTTGGGAGATTTACCCCATTTGCACTTCTAAGTTGCGGATGGATGTGTTGTGTGAGGCAAGTTGGGCATCCGAATAGGCATTCTTTACCATCATTTGCTTGAACATTTTCTCAATACGTCTCATCTCATTGTTTGAAGAACTTGGACCATGGGAAGGATAAGGAGGCGGGTTTCTCGGTTGTTGATACATCGGGGGCCTTTGAAAATCCGACCCCCGATTGCCTTGATTATTGTTCCATCCGCCTTGATTGTTACCCCCCCCAAATTTCCTTGATTATTGCCACTCCAATTTCCTTGATAGTTGTTGTTATGCCAATTCCCTTGATTGTTGCCACCACTCCAATTTCCTTGGTTGTTAGAATTTTAATTGCCTTGATTATTTTGAGGTCGCCATTGTTGTAGGTTAGGGTCTTGGAAGTTGTTTCTTTGCCCTTGAAAGTTGTTCACATATTATACCTCCTCTTCTTGTTCATTGTAAGAATCAACTTGATCAAAACCACTATCCTCTCGCACATAATTCTCCACTCGATTTTGCACTTGTGGACCTTTGATCCTTCTTTTGTTTACCATTATGTTCACCCCTTCCATAACATTGACATGCTTAGGATTTTGCACTTGTTGAAGTTGAGCATTTGCTAGTTGATTCATGGTGGTAGTCAATTCGGCAATGACTTGCCCATGGTCATGCAACTCTTTGTGAAGGTGGATCACGTTCGGATCACCATGTGGAACATTATCCCGGGATTGCCACGCCGATGATGTTTTCGCCATTTCATCCAAAATCTCACACGCCTCAGCATAAGGCGTAGTCATAAAGTTTCCACCGGCAAGTTGATTCACTACACATTAGTTGGTTGTGTTGATTCCACGATAGAAGGTTTGTTGAATCATGTTTTCCGTCATAACTTTGTTGGTACATTCCTTGACCATTGTTCTATACCGCTCCCATATCTCATGTAGTGGTTAATTGGGCTCTTGATTGAATGCCAAAATCTCATCTCGAAGTGTAGCCATATGCCCAGGAGAGAAGAACTTAGAGATAAACGTTTACGTCAACTCATCCCAAATGTGAATGGAATGGTTCGGCAAACATTCCAACCAATCTAAAGCTTCCCCCGTAGAGAGAAGGGAAAAAGCCTTAGCCTCAATGCATCCTCGGATACATTTGTTTGTTTGCTCCCCCAACAAGTGTCCACAAACCCCTTCAAATGTTTGTATGTATTTTGACTTGGAGCACCGGTGAAGAAACCTCGTTGCTCTAGCAAAGTGAGCATCACATTGGTGATTTGAAAGTTGCCCGCCCTAATACGGGGAGGGACTATTGCACTAGCATATACTTCATTGGATAACACCCAGTGTGGAGCCGCTCGTGGTGGAGGTGGGGGTGGAGCGGGAACATTGTCATGATGCACTCGGCCTCTTCTATTGGCTTGAGGTTCAAGAGGAACCTCATCAACTTGATCATCCTCGATGTCCACATCCCCCAAAGGTAAATAAACACACCCAAATATATAGCTAACACCATTTTAACTCCCCAGCAACGACGCCAAAAATTTATCCACGTCTAATCCATACTCAATAGTGAGTGAAAATGGTCGTTGGAAGAATAGTACCCAACAAGAGTCGGGGTCGATTTCTACAGGGAGTTACTAGGGGTGCTAGGAGTATACACTTGACAAAAGCAAAAGGAATAGATAAATTGCACTTCCACAATAAGTTTTGATTTCTAATTCTAATTTTACTCTAGCAATTATAAACTAAGAAAAGAAACTAGAAGCGAATCAGTGATTTTGGTATTTTTCCAAATAGTTTAAAGGCCTAGGGCTGTGACCATAACCCAAGTGTTTTCCTAATGGGATAAAGACGCTAATGCTTGTTTTGTTGATTGGGGTATATTATAGCTCTCAACTCTATGTTACCCACTCAATACCTCTCGGTCAAAGAGTGATTTTTCCCAATTTGGCTTTCTCTAGTCTAAATGGGTATCAACCAAAACAGTCGATAAGAGCTTAAGTCGGGTTATTACTAGATTTAGGTTGAACCCTTTAATTGGGTTAATCAATCTCTCAACTGACCCAATTCCTTTTTAGCTAAGTTATCCTAGACTAGGTCCCTCTTTCTCAAGAAGAGACTAAGTCAAATAGGCATGAATCAATATTTGCAACCATTAATTCTAAAATTGAAGAATGAACTAAGCTAAATAATCAACACTCAGTCATAAACAAGCACTAAATTATATACCCATAAGATTTACATACTAGGGTTAGGTCACAACCCTAGTAAAAGTCTAGCTACTCGCAATGGGGTTTGAAGAAAATAAAGAAGAAAAGCTAATTAAACTCATAATGGAAGATTAAAACGATGAAATCTAATGAAAATATACCAAAATAATGTAAAACTTCCTAAAGTAGTAAATAAAAACGGCTACAGCAACTTCAGATGTTCAAAGTTGACCTAATTTCGTAAAACTCGTCTATTTATACATGGTCGAAAATCTCGGACAAAAATGCCCCTCGGGAGGTTCTGCGGCCGCACAATTCCATGTGCGGTCCACAGATTTTTTCAGCTAGCAGGAAGTGGAGTTCTGCGGCCGCACATTTCTGGACGGCGACGGCGAGGCTATCTTCTGCAGCTGCACATTTCTGGACTGCGGCCGCACAATTCTTGTGCGGTCTGCAATTCACAAAGGTTCCTGGACTTGGTCTTTTTGCATACTCTATGATTTTCGACTCTTAGCCCAGTTCTGCGGCCGCACAATTCATATGCGGTCCGCACATTTCTTAAAGGTATGCTAGATTTTTCTTCTTGTTTTGCGACCGCTGATGGAATTCTACGGTCCACAATTTCTTCTGCGGACCGCACATTTGTGCTTCTGCGCCCTTTATTGCCTTGTGCTTCGGGACACTCCTTTTGTAGTCGGATTTCATCTCGAGAGACCAAACTTCCAGCATTCGTGCAATTTTGCATAATTTTATTAGTTCAGAGACCACAATTCAATACTTTCGGACTAAAACAAAAGCTAAAAGGTGCTAATAAGCAGTCAAAATCCCCACTTATCAATCGCGAAGAACAAATCTCCCTAGCTAATAAAACCTTCTTTGCGATCGCGTGAAGCCACTCGCGAATGCGATGACCAGCTTCCTCAACTTATGGGATCGCGTCCAAGGCCACGCGAATGCGAAGAACAACGCATGCCTCAGCCCCAACCTCATTTTTCTTATACGCGAACGCGGTCCACCTCACGCGTTCGTGATTCACAATCTCCTCAAACACTGCGACTGCGACATGTACTTCGCGAACACAAAGAGAAAAATCCCAGCAGTTTCTAAGGCCTCTATGCGACCGCGGGAGAACCTTTGCGAACGCGTAGAAGGAAACCAGAACAGAAAACCAGCAGTCCTAATTCAAGAGCAAATGGTTCGAACTCAACCCGAAATACACGGGGAGCCTCCGGGACCCCGTCCGAACATACCAACAAGTCCTAAAACATGATACGAACTCGCTCAAAGCCTCAAATCACATCAAACAACACTAAAATCATGAATCGTGCATCGATTCAAGGCTAATGAACTTATGAACTTCTAGCTTCTAAAACTAATGTCGAAGCATACCAAACCAACTCTGATTGACCTCAAATTTCGCACACAAGCCATACTGACATATTCGGTATCGGAATCGGAATCCGACCCCGATATCAAAAAAGTCAACTCCCGATCAAATTTCTCAACCTTCCAAACCTTCAACTTTCTAACTTTTGCCAAGTCAAGCCGGAATTTCCTACGGACCTCCAAATCAATATCTGAATACGCTCCTAAGTCCAAAATCACCATACAGAGCTATTGGAACAATCAACTCTATTTTGGAGTCATCTACACAAAAGTAAAGCTTCGGTCAACTCTCTCAACTTAACTTCCAACTTTGGGACTAAGTATCCTATTTCACATCTGGAACTCACCCGAAACCAAAATCAAATACCCCGATAAGTCACATAACCATAATATAACATAGAGGAGGTAATAAATAGGAGAACGAGACTAAAATACTCAAAATAACCGGCCGGATTATTATAAATATAGTTGGGCTGATAGGCCGTGATCACGCCGGGCGATTTAGGATATTAAGCATGTGACCACACCGAGCGGATTGTGATATTGAGCCTGTGACTATGCCAGATGGATTGTGATATTGGCACGTGAGTTGTCCGTGCGGTTGTGTTTAATAATGTGAGGACGAGGTGCCATGTGTGTATAATTCATGATTTGGGACTCGTGATTTGTGAATAAGAGGTGTGGTACCTCAAGGTGGTTCTTGTTGTAAATCTTGTGTCAGAACGGTTTGATGGTTAGAAATGTCGTTGTTTTTCTTAATTGCTTTCATTTGTATTTTATCCGTATTTTGATTATTTTGTTATTTTATCACATGATTTTCCTTAGTTGCCATTTATTTACTTTGCTTCTATGTTGTTAGCTTTGTATTAATATTCTGCACAGGTTATTTGATTAGTAAGTGTATTGACTTGAATCTCGACACTACTCCACCGAGGTTAGTCTTGATACTTATTGGGTACCGCTATGGTGTACTCATGCTATACTTTTATACATTTTTGTGTAGATCCAGATTCTTCAGAGCGAGCTGGGCGTTAGCGAGCTGTTTATTAGAGTTGTTGTGGAGACTTCAAGGTATACATGCATAACCGCTTGCAAGCCTCGAAGTCACCTTCCATTGTTCTGTGCCACTGTTTACTTTATTTTCAAACAATGTTGTATTTAGTGATTTCTAGTACACTCTCAGTAGAGCTTATGACCCCTACTACCGATTTTTGGAAAATGTATAACTATTGATCATTTTTAGCTATGTATGTCATTTACTAGTTTATATTTAATGGTTAAATAGTTTAAATCTATTAATAACGTAGCATATATTAGGCTTACCTCGCTGTCCTTAGATTTTGGGTCGTCTCATACATCTAGGCTAATAAGCTTTACCTTTTACCCACCATTATTTAGTTTTTCACTTGTTGAAGACTGACGCATTTGAAGCTTTCGATGTGTATCTTTAAGCTTCCTGATGTGATCAAATTGTCAAATCTTTGTGCTAATTATACTATCTTTAGTTTACGTAACCTCCTTTTGCACTTAAAAATTACATAACTTAAAGCTAAAAGATAAGGAAGTTAATTGAAAGGTGATAGTGATTAAAAGAAGAAAAAAAGAGAAGAAGAAGAAGAGAAAACTGTGAAGAAGTGTTAAAAAAGAATTCCTTGTTTCTGAAAAAGAAGACAAATGATGAAATGAAAAGAGAAAAAGAAAAAAAAACTAAATAAAGGAAAAATTAGGTGATGAATTGAATAGTAGCAAGGTAGAAAATTTGAAACGGGATTAGGGAGGTTGTAGTTATTTTTTCTCTCCAAATCTGTAACTTTTCTTTTCCATAAGCCGACATATGTTACAACTCCTTTAAAGTCCTATTTGATACTAGACTAAGCATAATTATATTAACATAGAAGATCATAAGAGGCAAATTTATGGTATGAAGTGTATGCATTTAAACTTTTGTACAAGAGTGAGTAAATTATTCCTATCTTCATATCATATTATTGCTTTGAATTGCATTTTTGAGTTTAGGGATCCTCTCTGAAAAATTATGGTATACAGAGATGAGAAGTGAAAAATATTTATTTCTCAATCGGAATGAATGAGCAAGAGAAGGTAAATTTGTGATTACGGGATAAGGGTTGAAGATTTGATGACATAACTTAATTATTTTCTTAATTAGTTGGTGTTTTGGCACTCAAAAGTGAAGTAGTTATTTGGGAAGTTGATGAAATACATACTTGTAGATTAATTGTTGTTACCAATCGAAATTGTAGGTTTGTGCTTATATTGAGTTTTTTTTTATTTTTTATCGGGGATGATATTGATGTATTTTTTAAGCTTAGTTGATGATTCATTTTTAAGAGTGTTGTCAATTCTTGACTTGTTTGAGGACAAGCAAATTTATACTTTTGTGCCAACTCATGATTTAAATGAGTCACACACACCCTAGTACGTGTTCCTCAACGGTGAGAGTACCTGAAGAGCATGGATGAGGGGAGGATTCGTAACATTTTTAATTGGATATCTTGTCTTTCTAATATGTTATTTAAAAATTGCCATATTAAATCTGGCTTAAGTTTGAAGATATTGACAAGTTAATATATTACCAATTTATATAGGCTTTTTACATGATTTTTTGTTATTAGTTGATAAAAATAATACATTAATGGTAGTTTAGTATGTTAAATGTTTTGTGAATTGGAGAAGGAAGTCGAAAGAAAATAAGTAAAAATGGAGCCAAAATAAAGAAAATGGAGAAACTCCATAAAATAGACAATATCTCACGATTGCGGGAAGAATCTTTAATTAATTTATAATGAATGATGTACTTTTAAATATTTAAATCTTCATATATAGAATAAGACAAAAAGTATTCTATTAGACGTCTAATGTTATTGCTTCGGCTTAGCTATATTTATATGATATAATATCTCGGGAACTTGGCACCATTTCTTAAAAGCACATCAAAACTAATGTTGGTCCTAATTACCTCCTGAATTTGGCAGCTAGATAGCCTTTGACCCCTTGGATGCAGACGTGAGAAAGAGCGTGAATACAATCTCTTTGAAGCGCATGGGAGTGAAGAAAAATTTAAAAATAATTAATTTTTATATAAAATATTTTCAACCGTTAATTGCCACATGATCGTATCTTGATTTTTCTTCATATACAAAGTATATTTTACCCAACTTTGTATTTTTTTTGTTCCTTTGTTAGATGCCATTTATATTTGTTTCAATTATGTATTTCTTCGTTTTTGAGCCAATCTTTAAAAGTTTTGGCTGAAATTTCATTACTTTTAGCCAAATAAAAATATTTTAGCCAAAATAATAAAGGGTCAATTGTATAATTTTTAAAATTTATTTATTAGATGCAATTTAAGTCGAGAGTCTATCGAAAATAGTCTCTGTCTTTATAGGGTAGGGGTAAGTGTAAAGTCCCGGGCTACTTTAACACTCTTTGAAGTCCAAATCGATGACTAATTGATTGGAAATGGGGCTACTTTAACACTATTTGAAGTCCAAATCAATGACTAATTGATTGGAAATGGGAGTAAAAATTTTATGTCCAAGGATACTTTAAGGTCAATATATGGGTTACGGAACAAATTGAAATCAAGTTGGTTTAGTATAATATTTTAAAGATGGCATAAATATGGAATTGCCAATTAGTATTTTGGCTACGTATTTAATTAAGAAAATTTTACCTCATATAGCAAAGGTATACACCCTATTTATTATAAATCAAAATTATTTTAAAATATTATTTTCTATAGCTACCTTTTATATTTTATAGCAAAATAAGTATTTATGGTATATACTACCATTGAGGCATGAAATGAGATATGAAATAAGGCATGAAATACGCTATTATGTTTTTTCTATCTCTTAGACAGTTGGACATACATATTTTAAGGTAATTGCAGTTATTGTATTCATGAACACATGACGCGAATACATGTGAATACATGCGCATACAGCTAGACTGCCCTGATTTTAGGCGCTTTTTACTGTTGTATTCATGAATACAGCAGCACGAATACATGTGAATACATGCGCGTACAGCTGGACTGCCTGATTTTAGGCGCTTTTTGTTGTTGTATTCATGAATACATGGCGCAAATACATGTGAATACATGCGCGTACAGTTGGACGGCCTTGATTTTAGGCGCTTTTTACTGATGTATTCATTAATACAGTATGGCGAATACATGTGAATACATGCGCGTACAGCTGGATTGCCCTGATTTTAGGCGCCTTTTGTTGCTGTATTCATGAATACATGCCACGACCCAAAATCCCACCACATGCGTCATGATGGCACTTAGTCTCTAAGACTAGGTAAGCCGATTACAATTAAAATTCAAGCCATTTTTTTATAATCGAAACCAACATCGGAAATAATAATAACACCTTCCCAAGACCGGTAATACTGAGTCACGAACTCTAACTGAGTACATGCAGTGATCCCCAAGGATCGAATATATAATATTGTTCGAATAAAAGTGGACAGTACAAGAAAAATGGAAAGACTCCAAGGGACTGCGACGACCAAGCAGCCCTACCTTGAATCCTTGCGATCACACTCTAATCTCTGTCCGAATCTGATATCTCCAATACTTGACTCTGCACAAAAATATGCAGAAGTGTAGTATGAGTACACCACAGTCGGTACCCAGTAAGTATCAAGACTAACCTTGGTGGAGTAGTGATGAGGTATAGTCAAGACACTCACTAGTCAAATAACCTGTGCAATATAGCATACAAAAATAATAGAACAACAAATAACAGTGATGTCAATAATTATCAACTTGTGACATAAACAGCAAGGCAACAGGAATACCATAAATATTGCTCAAACGAATAATAAACACAAGTACATCCAATTAATTAAGTCCTTCAAATATTAATCATTCACATATAATTCTTTCGAATAAATACCCTCCAAATATATTTCTTCAAATAAATATCATTCGAATATAAAACTCTTTCACATAAATATCTTATATCATAATCATAAATACGGGTCTCAGCCCTCTTTCATATTCTCATGGCACCTCGTGCCCATGTCTATATCACATCTGCACGGATAAACTCACGTGCCCAAAATATCAATATATAAAAATCGTAGGATCAATTTATTTTCAATAAAGTAAGGTTAAAATCTTTAAATCAAGTAAGAAATCAACAAAGAAATAAGTTTATTTTAGAAATCGTTTGAATGAAGAAAAATGACATTTCAATTAAAACAAAGCATCAGATAAGCTATTGATTTAGATGTAAAACTTATTAAATTAAAATATAATAGTAATTTTCTTTTATTTAAAACAACTCAATCATCGAAAACAAATACAACCCAAAAATACAAATCCTCAGAGTCTCGTACGAAAAAGCCAAAGTCAACACAATACAACAAGAAATACAAAACACTTAATATTAAGTCAAATAATACATCACGGAGAACACAAGAATTTACAAATTACGGAAAAATAGAATAACCAAAGGCAAGTGCAGTCATAGAGAAATATCAACAAAGGGCACTCCCGAGGTACCGCCTCGTAGTCCCAAATCATAAATAAATTTCAACAAAGGGCACTCCCGAGGTACTGTCTCGTAGTCCCAAATTATAAATAAATTCACAATATTTTCTTATATCACCGCGGGAGCCTTCACATTTTAGTTTTAAAAACATTTTTTTTGAAATAGCATCCCGCGTTTTAGCCACCCTTATCACACCACATGGCTTCTAGTAGTTCCCCTACTAGCCACGCTCCCTTATCTCACCGCATGCGTTTCAACACCCAGACCTTATACCATCGCATGTGTATCAATATCACAATATATCACAATTCGCACCTTAAGTGCCCGATTATCACAGCATAACACAACTTGCACTTCAAGTACTCAAATATCATAACATATTATAAATTGCACATCAAGTGCTCAAATATCAAAACATATCATAAGTTGCACATCAAGTGCTCAAATATTACAACATATCACAAATTATATATCAAGTGCTCAAATATTACTACATATCGAAAATTGCACATCAAGTGCTCAAATATTACAACTTGCCACAGAAATCAACAATACATTATTCTCCACAATAAGGAGCCCATGGCTCGACCATAATGTGCACAAAATCTTAACAAAATATTCGGGAGTGAACAACTCAACAAAATAATATTTCACAATTTAACACTTTGCCTCAATATGATTTACGGCCTTTATAACTCAATACCAATTTCAACAGCATGAACTGGAAAGTAATTCATCAAGGAACAACGTCCTCTTTAATCCAAATTTTTTTGGCAAACAGATTAATGAATCATTTTAAAATTATTTAATAATTTATTTGCAAATGAAGAATCCATAATGAAATTATCTCCAGAAAATATCAACTCAACAAAAATACGGGATTCACATAAAATCAAGGTGGCATTCACACCAAATCATCATATAAATATAAATTCAACAAACAAGGATTTAGGCATGATAAATAGAGGATTTAACAAGTGCCAATAATTTTCGATTTAGTACATAAGGGCGTCTAAGAATTTTAGCCTATATAATTTGCACATATAAACCAAGTACGTACTCGTCACCTCGCGTACATGATTTTCAATTATACAGTTTTTCACATAAGACTCAATGCCTAAGGGGCAATTCCCCCACTCAAGGTTAGGCAAGATACTTACCTTTTTGAAGTTAGGCCGATATTCCAAAATCATCTTCTTGCTTGAATTGACCTTCGGACAGCTCAAATCTAACCAAATTAATTGTATAACTTTATTAAAATTCATCAGAAATAATTTCGAATAATAAAACGTCAACTTAAAATTTTACATTAAAAAGTCAACCAAAAGTCAATGCGGGGCCCGTATCTCGGAATCCGGCAGAATTTTACGAAATCCGAATTCTGATAACGATATCCAACCACACCAATTTTATCCAACCATACCAATTTTATCAAATTCTGATAACGAATCGTCCTCCAAATCTATATTTTTCGTTTTTGAAATGTTTTACAATTTTTCCCAATTTCCAACTCAATTCACTGATTAATTAAATATTGAAGATAACAACAGATTCGTGTAATATAGCCAAAACCAAGTTAGAATCACTTACCCCGAAGAATTCTTTGAAAATCCCCTGAAATATCGTCACAAACCGAGCTCCCAAAGTCCAAAAATAAAAAATGAAATGAAACCCTAGTTCATATAGTACAAAATCTGACCCACATTGTGCTGACCGCACATCCCAGGTTCTGCGGCCGCAATCCAAATTATGCGGCCGCACTTCTGCAACTCTGCACTACTAGGTTTCAGTAAATTGACAATAACTTTCTCTATAAGTATTCAAATGATAATTGGTTTACCTTTCTGGAAACTAGATTCAAAGGACTACAACTTTTGTTTTTGAATTATCTCTCAATTTCCTGTAGATTAAAAGATATAAGCCTCCGAAGTCGGACCAGCGAACTATCGAAATTACCTTTTGGCGAACCGCACAATTTCAACTGCGGACAACATAATTTCAAGTGCGGTCCGTATAATTACCACTGCCTCCGCACTTTGGGAGTTTGTGGCCGCACATCCGTACTCTAAAATGTGCCCTCTGTACTTCAACTGTCCCAAAACATCATCAGAGTGCCGAAATGCCTAAACTCGTTCAAAACTCACCCTGAAACTAACCTGAACCACTCGGGACCTCAACCAAACATACCAACAAGTCCTAATATATAACACGGACCTGCTCGAGGACTCAAACCACACCAAACAATGTCAAAACTACGAATCACACCACAAATCAAACTCATAAATTTCCAAATCTTCAAACTTCTAAAACTCGTGCCGAAATATATCAAATCAATTCTAAATGACTTCAAATTTTGCACACGAGTCATAAATGACATAATGGAGGTATTCAAATTTTCAGAATTGGATTTCGGCCCCGATATCAAAAAGTCAACTCCCCAATCAAACGTCCAAACTTAAATTTCTATTTTACAATTTCAAGTCTAATTTAGCTACGTGCTTCCAAATAATTTTCCGTATACGCTCCTAAGTCCAAAATCACCATACGGAGCTATTGGAATCATCAAAACTCTATTCTAGGGTCGTTTGCTCAAAAGTCAACTCTCTGGTCAACTCTTTTCTTTTAAGCTTCTTAAATAAGAATTGTTCTTCCAATTTGATTCCGAATCATCCCAAAATCAAACTCGACCACACACGCAAGTCATAATACACATCACAAAGATTTTTGGGACCTTAAGTTGTTGAACGAGATGCTAATTCACAAAATGATAAGTCGGGTCGTTACAATACATGGCGCGAATACATGCGCGTACAACTGACGACCCTGATTTATAGGGGCTTTTTACTGCTGTATTCATGAATACAACAGTGTGAATACAACGAATACACTACCGTAACAACTGAATAGTAGCTATCGAAAGTAATTATGTATATGGTAGCTATAGGAAGTTAATAGCCACTAAACAATAGTGGTTTCTGAAAATTTCTCTTTAATTTATTATTTTCTATGAAAAACAAGGGTGTAAAGGATCATCACAAAGTGGGCTTACAATTGAGGTTACACGTGAATTACAAGCCCAGCACAAAGACGATGTGGTACACCAGGGTCATTCTTATGCTTCTTTATTTGTCAATTTTAAAAGAAGGAAAATGCAGCAGTCAGGCCACAAAATTAAAACGAAAAGAAATAGGGTTTTAGCAACAACTTAAGGATTATCAAATAAGGGCAGAAAAATAGCTTCACTGTAAGTTATACTCATAACATGAAGCATAGGGGAATACATATACATCATTGTCTTTAACTTTTGGTAGCAATGAGATGAAAAATTATTGGGATTTGAAGAATAGCTAATGCTTGTCATTTAAATTCCATCACAACCACTTTTTAAAGGGAACAAAGTGATTTTGATAGCTTACAAGTCAACAACGAAAATCCCAGCAATCCTTGAAGGATTAGGTAGAAACAAATCGCGAGGTTGGGGCATATTAACAATCAAATGTTGGCGGTGGACTACAATGGTATAGTAGTGAAATTCTTGCATCAGATCTTTAAGTTTGGATTCAAGGTAAGTTTTAAGTGTAACGACCCGGCCGGTCGTTTTGAGTGTATTAGCCCCGATCCCCTATTTACTGCTTTTTCCGTATCTATTTCTGCTTATGTGACTTGTCGGGAGGTCTTATTTTTGGATTCAGAGTGTTTTGGGACACGTAGTCCCTAAAATAAAAGTTTAAGTCTTAGGATATAGACCATAGTCGGAATTATGTGAAGACGACTCCGAAATGGAGTTTCGTCGGTTCAGTTAGCTCCGTTGGGTGATTTTGGACTTTGGAGCATGTCCGGACTGTGAATTTGAGGTCTGTAGCTAATTCAGGCTTGAAATGGCGAAAGTCGAATTTTTGGAAAGTTTGACCAGGGGTTGACTTTTTGATATCAGGGTCGGATTCTGATTTTTGGAAGTTGGAGTAGGTCCGTAATGTTGAACATGACTTGTGTGCAAAATTTGAGGTCAATCGGACGTGGTTTGATAGGTTTCGGCATCAGTTGTAGAAATTTGAAGTTTCAAGTTCATTAAGTTTGGATTGGAGGGTGATTCGTGTTTTTGTTGTTGTTTGATGTGGTTTGAAGGCTTGACTAAATTCGTATGGTGTTTTAGGACTTGTAGGTATATTTGGTTGAGGTCTCGAGGGCCTCGGATTGATTTCGGGTGGATAACAGATCATTTTGGACTTAGGAGAGATAGCAGATTTTCTGGTATTTTTGTTGCAGACTTTTCTTCATCGCGTTCGCAAGAGATGTCCAGCGATCGCGTAAGGCCTTGGAGAGGCCAGCTGGATGTCACGACCCAAAATCTATTAAGGTCGTGATGCCGCCGGACACAGCGGTCAGGCATGCCAAAAATAAATACTTAATTTGGTTTTCATTTTTAATATTTCTGAAATCATATTTCCTTCAATTAAATAGTAAAAGATGGAGTTTACAAAATAAATAATAATATCTCTAAAAATTCCAACACAGTGCAACCCATAATTGCCCAAACCCCGGTGTCATAAGTGCATGAGCATCAACTAGAAATATAAAATAAAATACAACATTCTGTCCGGAATACAAATTGGACAAGAAAATATAAATACTCTGAAAGAGACTCTGCTGGATGCGGATTCGTAACGTGGAATGCAGCTCACCTAAGTCCCCGCAATAATCGTGCATCTGCGCCCACGAGGCCACTAGACATATATGCACATGCACAAAACGTGTAACAAGTGTAGCATAAGTACGTAAATCAACGCGTACCCAGTAAGTATCCCGCCTAACCCCGAAGAAGTAGTGACAAGGGGTCGACTTCGACACATACTAAATGCTAACAATATGATCATATGAAATTCTAATTAAGCATGATATATATAACAATAAAACTCAAAACAAGAAATAATTGAACAATTCATCTCCCTATTTAAGGACCCAAATCATTCCCTTCATTTAAAACATATAATCTTTCAAATAATGAATTTATACAAATTATAAAGTGAACTTCCAGTTCTATTATCACATACGAATACCACCGAGGATGTTCGGCCCGATCCAACATAAATGTAAACTGTGCACTGCCGAGGGTCGAACATCGCGAACCATAAATGCATCTATTACCCCGCTCGCGAATCATACATGCGACGCGGTCAAATATAAATTTATCAATAAATCATAACCCTTTCTTGATTCTTTTCAAAATAAAGACAATTCGACTCGAAGCTTTTAAATCCTTAAAAATCCTCAACTCAGTTCCATTTGATATAGTTAACAACTATAATCAGATAACGGTGTCCACAAGCATGGTGTAAACCTAAAACTACCCGGACACAAACAGGAATAGTAGCTACGTACGGACTCTCGTCACTTCGTGCGTACGTAGCCCCCACAAATAACAACACATATTAATTAAGTTTACCTATGGGGTAGATTCCCACTTACAATGTTAGAAAAGAGACTTACCTCTCTTCGAAATTCCATAACCGACTCCCAAGCCCTTCCAACAATTCAAACCGATGCCCAACGCTCCAAAACTAGTTAATAAATATGTAAACCTATAAATATATACTCTAATACTCATTATAATTCAATTTACAACAATTCCTAACTCCGCTTAAAAAGTCGATAAAAATCACCCACACGCCTAGATTTTGAAAAAATTTTAAGATAAACTTTACCCATGACACCACGAACTCAAATATATAATTTATTCCAAATTCCATGTCCAATTTCGTGGTCAAAATCCAAAAATATCTATTTCTAGGTTTTCTACCAAAATCCCAAACTTCTACAAATTTTCAAGTTTAAATCCTTATATAAACCATATATTTAAGTCTCAATATGTGGGAATCACTTACCTTGATATAGATGATAAAAATCCCCCTTCCAAAAGCTCCAAAAATCACCCATCCAAAAGAAAAATGGAGGAAAATAACCAAATCTTGTCTTAAAATGACACTGCCTAGCCCGACTTCTCGCTTTTGCGGTCCAACAGCCGCTCCTGCAGCTCCGCATCTGCGGAAATAACCTCGCAGGTATGCCCAAATGTTCCGCACCTGCGGTTTCTGACCAGGCTCCTCTCCTTCGCACCTGCGGCCCTTTTCACGCAGGTGCGATTGCACCAGGTATCAGCTGCCTCAGCATTTCATCCAAGTCCAAACTCGATCCGTTAACCATCCGGAAACCACCCGAGGCCCTCGGGACCTCAACCAAATATACCAACACGTCCCAAAACACATCACGAACTTAGTTGAGCCTTTAAATCACATCAAACAATGCTAAAAACACGAATCACCCTCCCACTTAGTGAACTTTGAAACTTTCAACTTCTACAATCGATGACTAAACCTATCAAATCACGTCCGATTGACCTCAAATTTTACACACAAGTCACATTCGACATTACAGACCTATTCCAACTTCGAGAATTAGAAATCGACCCTGATACTAAAAAGTCCACTTCCGGTCAAACTTCTCAAAAACCTTCAAATTTCTAACATTCGCCAAATGACCCCAAAATGACCTACAGACCTCCAAATCCACTTCCGGACGCGCTCCCAACATCAGAATCTCCATACGAAGCTATTCCCAGTTGAAATGCACTTCAACCCAAATTTACGAAATTATTTCAAAATGCCAACTTCCACAATAGGTGCCGAAACGTACCCGGTTCATCCACAACCCGATCTAGACATACGCCCAAGCCCAAAATTATCATACAAACCTGTTGGAACCTTCAAATCCCGATTCTTAGATTGTTTACTCAAAATCACCCTTTAGTCAATTCCTCCAACTTAAAGCTTTCGAAATTAGAATTTTTTTCCAAATCCACTCCGACCTTCCCGAAAATAAATTTCAACCACGCGTACAAGTCATAATATCTGAAGTGAAGCTGCTCAGGGTCTCAAACCGCCGAACGATGCGCTAGAGCTCAAATTGGCCAGTCGGGTAGTTACACTGGAGTTGTTCTTCGCGTTCATGAAGATGGGGACGCATTCACGAAGGTGTGGTCTATGTGTGCATCGCAAACGAGGGAGTGGTGTCCCGTTCGCGAAGAGGAGTGAGGTAGTTGGAGACCCCAGGTCCTTGGTCTACGCGTTCGCGGGGCAGGGGTCGCGTTCGCCAAGGGTGATGTTAGTAAAGCTTCGCGTTCGCGAAGTTATGGTCGCGTTCGCGAAGAGTTAAGTTGAGGGGCAGGCAGATTGGTCCACGCGAACGCGAGAGGGTGGTCGCGTTCATGATGAAGGTGCATCTGGGCAGATTTAAAAGATTACAAACGAGGTTTTCGAGTTCACATCATAAAATTGAAGTGGGAGCTCGGTAGAAGGCAATTTCTGGAGAGATTCTTGCGTGAGTGTTTGGGGTAAGTTTTCCTATCCAATTTTGGTCAAATCCCATGATTATGCCTTTAATTCCACCATCTAATTTGTGATTTGGGGTGAAAATTTTGGAAAAAAGAGAAAGAATTCTTGAGTTAGATTTTTGAGGTTTTGAATGGGATTTTGTTAGCGGATTTGGGTATTTGATATGGCTAGACTCAGGAGTGAATGGGCTTTCGGGTTTTGCGACTTTTGTCAGATTTTGAGACGTGGGCCCGGTGGCCGGTTTGAGTCTATTTCAGATTTTGGCTTATAATTTCTTATTTTTCTTGTGGAATTGATTCTTTTAACCTATATTAATTATATCATACTGCTTGTGGCTAGATTCAGGGTGTTTGGAGATTGATTCGAGGGGAAAAGGCACTGCGGAGTAGGATTTTGCACGGTTTGAGGTAAGTAACAGTTTTAAATCTGGTCCTGAGGGTATGAAATCTCGAATTATCGGATTATGTGAGTATTTTGGAGGAGACGCACATTCTAGGTGACGGACGTGGGGGCTTGCACCGTAGGAATTGGGACTTGGTCCATTCCGTGAAACTGTAAAGTTGAATAACTTGTAGCTAGCTATATGCTCTCCCTGTGTTACATAAATTTGACTGCAAATCATGTTAAAAATCATGATTAGGCTATATGATGATACTATTGGGACGTGTAGAGGTCGCATACTTGTTGAATTACTTGCTAATTATTGTCTTGCACTTAGTCATGGTTTTACTCATGTATCATATCTTAGCCTCTTTTTGATTCTTGTTGATACACTATGTTACCTTTGTTTGGGTCGATCCTTGTGATTTCCGAGAGCCCGAGAGACTAGAGAGGTTGATGACTAAGTGAGGCCGAGGGCTTGTCTGTGAGGTATTGTTACTATGGCACGTGAGTTATCCGTGCGGATATATTGCTTGGGCTGAAAGGAGCCCATCTGGAGTCTGCACACTCCTAGTGAGCGCATGTACCTATTGAGTGTGAGTACTGAGGGCTGAGAGCTGAGTGATTTGAGCTGTCGTGACGAGTTGAGTGACTGTTACCCTGAGAGGCTGTACTTTGTTTTTCATTTGTTGATGCACTTAGTTGCTATTTGTCATTGTTGTGAAATTCCTGAAAGATCCTATATCTGGATTACCTGAACTTTAACTGTATAAAACTGATTGGACTTAAACTGCCGGATGTGAAAGCATGTCTATTCTTTGCTGGAATTATTGAAAATGAACTGTAATTGTATATCTCGTCACTGTTTCCCAGTTCCTTATTTATTTATGTTACTTACTGAGTTGGTTGTACTCATGCTACACCCTGCACTTCATGTGCAGATCCAGGTGTGTTTGATCACGGAGGTCGTTGAGTTCGTGCACGATCAAGTACCGGAGATTACGAGGTAGCTGCCAGCGTCTGCGGACCTTGTCCCTTCTTCTATTCTTTCTTTCTTTATTTCTTGCTTTCCTGTATTGATACTTAGACAGTGTTTTTATTAGACTGGATATCTAGATGCTCATGACTTGGTGACACCCCAATTTTTGGGGCTATCTTTCCGCATTTTATTTTGAATTCAACTCCAGTTTTTGTAAAAATTTCTGGTATGAAAAAGCTTTGAATTATCCTTTTTATGAAATATTGAAGTATTTTGAAAGGCCGGCTTGCCTAGTACCATCGATAGGCACCATCACGACAGGTTAGAGTTTTGGGTCATGACAAGTTGGTATCAGAGCCTAGGTTACATAGGTCTCACGAGTCATGAGCAGGTTTAGTAGAGTCTAGCGGATCGGTACAGAGACGTCTGTACTTATCTTCGAGAGGTTGTCAAACCCTTAGGTAATTTCACATTCTTGAGTTCTTGTCGTGCGAATCTTATGATTCTGGTAACTAAATTTCTGTTGTTCTAATTCTCTCACAGATGGTGAGGATGCATACTACGGGGCAGGATGGACAGCCATTGGTACCACCAGTCAGGGTCGTGAGAGGCCGAGGTCGTAGTAGGGGCAGAGGTACAGCTCGCACCGTAGCTAGGGCAACACCTGTAGATCCACCAGTTACCCCAGTTCAAGAGCAGACTCCAGTTATGGATGAGCCTGTGGGACCAGCTCAGGCACTACCCGTGCCCATTGTGATTCCAGGCCTTCATGAGGCCTTAGCTCAGATTCTAACCACGTGTACCAGGTGGTACAGGGACTCCAGATACCGGGGGAGGTTCTTAGACTCCCGCCAACTGCACACCAAAGTAGGTGGTACAGGGACTCCAGACACCGGGGGCACCACTAGCCCAGCCGGTTGCAGCTTCTCAGAACTATGTAGTTCATGTCATGCCTGATGATGAGCAGCGTAGATTAGAGAGGTTTGGGAGACTCCAGCCTCCATCTTTTAGTGGTACCGAGGGAGAGGATGCACATGGCTTCTTAGATAGGTGTCAGAGGATACTCCGTACAGCAGGTATTCTAGAGACCAGTGGGGTCTCGTTCACTACTTTTTAGCTCTCTGGGGATAACTTCAGTTGGTTAGAGGCTTATGAGAGGCGTAGGCCGGTCAGCGCAGCACCCCTTACCTGGAAACAGTTCTCCGGTCTATTCCTGGAGAAGTTCATGCTTCAGTCCCATAGAGAGGAACTGCGTAGGCAGTTTGAGCATCTTCGTCAGGGTGATATGTCTGTGACATTGTATGAGATGAGATTTTCAGAGTTGGTCTATCATGCTATCTGGTTGGGAGAGGATCATGAGGTTCATAAATGGCCTCACTTTTCAGCTGCGATTGCTTATGACTAGAGAGAGTGTGTGTCTGGTGCTACTTTCGACAAGGTTGTCGAATTGCTCATCAGATTGAGATGGTTCGCAGCCAGCAGCTGGTTGAGAGGGAGGCCAAGAGGCCTCGTGGCCAGGGTGGATTCAACGATGTTCCACTGGGGGATAGTTCTACCACGGTAGGGGTCGTCCTTTCAAACATGCTCAAATGGATCGCCCAGTTCACTGTGGTGCATCATCTAGCCACGGGTCACATAGTCATCAGCAGGGTCAGTCGTCGTTCAGTGCACTACCGGCGTAGAGTTCTCACCATGCCTCGTCAGCTCAAGTTTCCACGAGTAGTTCCTCTGGGCATCAGGAGTAGCAATTCCGTCAGAGGAGGGGTTGTTTCAAGTTCGGAGATTTTGGTCACATTAAGAGAGATTGCCCTAGGTTGTTAAGTGGGGCTCCACAGCAAAGTACTCGGCCAATGCCACCAACACCAGCAGCTCCACCACCCGTCCAGCCAGCTTGAGGTAGGGCTCAATCAGCTAGGGGTCGCCCAAGAGGGGGAAGTCGATCAGGGGGTGGCCAAGCCCGTTTCTATGCTCTCCCTGCCAGACCAGATGCCATTGCTTCAGATGCTATGATTACAGGTATTGTCTCAGTTTGTCACAGAGATGCCTCTGTATTATTTGACCCTGGTTCCACTTATTCATATGTGTCCTCGTATTTTCCTTATAATCTGGATATGCCCCGTGAGTCTCTAGTTTCATCTGTTCATGTGTCTACGCTGGTGGGCGATACTATTATTGTGGACCGTGTATATCGGTCATATGTGGTAACTATTGGGGCCCTAGAGACCAGAGTAGATCTTTTCCTGCTTAGTATGGTTGATTTTGATATGATATTGGGTATGGATTGGTTGTCTCCATGTCATGCTGTTTTAGATTGTGACGCTAAGACCGTGACGTTAGCGATGCCGGGGTTGCCGAGAGATGAGTGGAGTGGTTCTATAGACTATGTTCCCAGTAGAGTGATTTCATACTTGAAGGCTCAACGGATGGTTGAGAAGGGTTGTCTATCCTATTTGTCTTTTGTGAGGGATGTTAGTACAGAGGTCCCTTCTATTGATTCTGTTCCTATGGTGTGTGATTTCCCGGATATGTTTCCTGCAGACCTGCCAGGCATGCCGCCTGAAAGGGACATTGACTTTGGTATTGATTTGATGCCGGACACTCAGCCCATTTCTATTCCACCGTATCGTATGGCACCGGTAGAGTTGAAGGAGTTGAAGGAACAGCTTCAAGAACTCCTTGATAAAAGGTTTATTCGGTCTAGCGTGTCACCTTGGGGTGCACTAGTTTGTTTTGTAAAGAAGAAGGATGGTACTATGAGGATGTGCATTGATTACATGCAGTTGAACAAGGTCACAGTCAAGAACAAGTATCCTTTGCCATGTATTAATGATCTATTTGACCAGCTTCAGGGAGCGAGGGTGTTTTTCAAGATTGATTTGAGGTCAGGGTATCACCAGCTGGAGATTCAGAATTCGGATATTCTTAAGGTAGCTTTCAAGACCCTATATGTCCATTATGAGTTCCTTGTGATGTCTTTTGGGCTAACCAACACCCCAGCAGCGTTCATGCAATTGATGAATAGTGTGTTTCAGCCTTATCTTGACTCGTTCGTTATTGTATTCATTGATGATATCCTGGTGTACTTTCGTAGCCAGGAGGAGCATGCCCAACATCTGAGGATTGTGATACAGCGGTTGAGGGAGAAGAAGCTTTATGCAAAGTTCTCCAAGTATGAGTTTTGGCTCAGTTCAGTGGCGTTCTTGGGGCACGTGGTGTCTAGTGAGGGTATTCAGGTAGATCTGAAGAAGATAGAGATGGTTCAGAGTTGGCCCAGACTGTCCTCAGCCATGAAGATTCAGAGCTTTCTTGGGTTGGTGGGCTATTACCGTCATTTTGTGGAGGGTTTCTCATCTATTGCATCGCCCTTGACCAAATTGACCCAAAAGGATACCCCTTTCAAGTGGTCGGATGAGTGCGAGGATAACTTTCAGAAGCTCAAGACTGCTTTGACCACGACTCTAGTTCTAGTTCAGCCATCAGCTTCTGGTTCTTACACATTGTATTGTGATGCCTCGCTGATCGGTATTGGGTATGTTCTGATGCAGGAGGGTAGAGTGATTGCTTATGCTTCATGCCAGTTGAAGTCCCATGAGAAGAACTATCATGTCCATGGCCTTGAGTTAGCAACTATTGTTCACGCCTTGAAGATTTGGCGGCACTATTTGTACGGGGTCCATTGTGAGATTTACACTGATCATCAGAGTTTATAGCATCTGTTCAAATAGAAGGATCTTAACTTGTGTCAGCGGAGGTGATTGGAGCTTTTTAAGGACTATGATATCACAATTTCGTACCATCCTGGGAAGGCCAATGTGGTGGCCGATGCCTTGAGTCGCGGGGCGGAGAGTTTGGGGAGCTTAGCATATCTTCCAGCAGTAGAGAGGCCATTGGCATTGGATGTTCAGGCCTTAGCTAGCCAGTCTGTTAGATTGGATATTTTTGAGCCGAGTCGAGTATTGGCTTGTGTGGTCTCTCGGTCTTCTCTTTATGATCGTATCAGGGAGCGTCAGTGTGATGACCCCCATCTGCTTGTCCTTAAGGACACAGTCCAGCACGGTGGTTCTAAGGTCACTATTGGGGATGATGGTGCATTGAGGATGCAAGGCAGGCTATGTGTGCCCAATGTAGATGGTTTGCGTGAGCTGATTCTTCAGGAGGCTCACAGTTCACGGTATTCTATTCATCCGGGGTGCTGCTAAGATGTATCAGGACTTGAGACAACATTACTTGTGGAGGATAATGAAGAAGGACATAGTGGAGTATGTAGCTCAGTACTTATATTGCCAGCAGGTGAAGTATGAGCATCAATGACTAGGTGGGTTGCTTTAGAAGTTAGAGATTCTGGAGTGGAAATGGGAGCAGATCACTATGGATTTCATTGTTGGGCTTCCATGGACTCAGCGGAGGTTTGATGCAGTTTGGGTGATTGTGCATAGGCTGACCAAGTCAGCTCATTTCATTCCTATGATGACTACCTATTCTTCCGAGCAACTGGCTCGAGTGTATATCCGCGAGATTGTCAGGCTTCATGGCGTACCAGTATCTATCATCTCTGACCAGGGTACGCAATTTACATCATGGTTTTGGAGGGCCGTACAACATGAGTTTGGTACTCGAGTGGAGTTGAGCACAACATTTCACCCTCAGATGGACGGACAGTCCGAGCGCACTATTCAGATATTAGAGGATATGCTCTGTGTCTGTGTAATGGAGTTTGGGGGTTCATGGGATTAGTTCTTGCCACTAGCGGAGTTTGCCTACAACAATAGTTATCAGTCGAGCATCTAGATGGCACCGTATGAGGCTCTGTATGGTAGGCAGTGTAGGTTTCCGGTGGGTTGGTTCGAGCCGAGCGAGGCTAGATTATTGGGTACATACTTGGTTCAGGATGCTCTGGAGAAGGTTAAGGTGATTCAGGATAGACTACGCATAGCCCAGTCCAGACAGAAGAGTTATGCGGATCGAAATGTTCGCGATGTTGCATTCATGGTTGGGGAGCAGGTTTTGCTCCTGGTGTCACCCATGAAGGGTGTTATGAGGTTCGGGAAGAAGGACAAGCTAGGCACGAGGTTTATCGGCCCATTTGAGGTATTGCGACGTGTTGGGGAGGTTGATTATGAGCTTGCCTTACCTCTCAGTCTAGCAGGAGTTCATCCAGTATTCCATGTTTCTACGCTCCGGAAGTATCACAGCGATCCATCTCACGTGTTGGATTTCAGCTCAGTCTAGTTGGACAAGGATTTATCTTATGTTGAGGAGCTGGTGGCGATCTTGGATATGCAGGTTCGAAAGCTAAAGTCAAAGAACATTGCTTCCGTGAAGGTTCAGTGCAGGGGTCAGCCGGTCGAGGAGGCAACTTGGGAGACCGAGCATGATATGCGCAGCCATTATCCTCATCTTTTTACCACTTCAGGTATGTCTCTATGCTCGTTCGAGGACGAACTATTGTTTTAAGAGGGGGAGGATATAACGATCCAGCTGGTCATTTTGAGTGTATTAGCCCTGATCCCCTATTTACTACTATCCCCGTATCTGTTTCAACTTATATGACTTGCCGAGAGGTCTTGTTTTTTGTTTCGGAGTATTTTGGGACACGTAATCCCTAAAATAGAAGCTTAAGTCTTAGGATTTTGACTGTAGTAGGAATTGTGTGAAGATGACTCCGGAATGGAGTTTCGTCGGTTCCGTTAGCTCCGTTGGGTGATTTTGGACTTTGGAGCGTGTCCCGACTATGAATTTGAGGTTTGTAGCTAATTTAGGCTTGAAATGGCGAAAGTCGAATTTTTGGAAAGTTTGACCAAGGGGTTGACTTTTTTATATCGGGGTCGTATTTTGATTTCCGGAAGTTGGAGTAGGTTCGTAATGTTGAACATGACTTGTGTGCAAAATTTGAGGTCAATCGGACGTGGTTTGATAGGTTTTGGCATCGGTTGTAGAAATTTGAAATTTCAAGTTCATTAAGTTTGGATTGGAGGGTGATTCGTATTTTTGTTGTTGTTTGATGTGATTTGAAGGCTGGACTAAGTTCGTATAGTGTTTTAGGACTTATAGGTATGTTTGGTTGAGCTCCCGGGGGCCTTGGGTTGATTTCGTGTGGTTAACGGATCATTTTGGACCCCAGTCCCTTGGTCTACGTGTTCACGGGGCAGGGGTCACGTTCGCGAAGGGTGATGTTGGTAAAGCTTCACGTTCGCAAAGCTATGGTCGCGTTCGCGAAGAGTTAAGTTGAAGGGCAGGAAGATTGGTCCAATCGAACGCGAGAGGATGGTCGCATTCGCGATGAAGGTGCATCTGGGCAGATTTAAAAGATTAGAAACAAGGGTTTCGAGTTCATATCATAAAATTGAAGTGGGAGCTCGGTAAAAGGCAATTTTTGGAGAGATTATTGCATGGGTGTTTGGGGTAAGTGATTCCTATCCAATTTTGATCAAATCCCATGATTATGCCTTTAATTCCACCATCTAATTTGTGATTTGGGGTGAAAATTTGGAGAAAAAGAGGAAGAATTCTTGAGTTAGATTTTTGAGGTTTTGAATGGGATTTTTTTAGAGGATTTGAGTATTTTATATGGTTAGACTCGAGAGTGAATGGGCTTTCGGGTTTTGCGACTTTTGTCAGATTTCAAGACGTGGGCCCAGGGGCCGGTTTGAGTCTATTTTGGATTTTGGCTTATAATTTTGTGTTTTTCTTGTGGAATTGATTCTTTTTGCCTATATTAATTATATCGTGGTGCTTGTGGCTATATTCAGGGCGTTTGGAGATTGATTCGAGGGGAAAAGGCATTGTGGTGTAGGATTTTGCGCGGTTTGAGGTAAGTAACAGTTTTAAATCTGGTCCTGAGGGTATGAAACCCCGGATTATCAGATTATGTGAGTATTTTGGAGGTGACACACATGCTAGGTGACGGACGTGGGGGCGTGCACCGTAGGAATTGGGACTTGGTCCATTCCGTGAAACTGTAAAGTTGAATAACTTGTTGCTAGCTAGATGCTCTCCCTGTGTTATAGATATTTGACTGCAAATCATGTTAGAAATGATGCTTAGGCTATGTGATGGTACTGTTGGGACTCGTAGAGGTCGCGTACTTGTTGAATTATTTGCTAATTATTGTCTTGTACTCAGTCATGGTTTTACTCGCATATCATATCTCAGCCTCTTCTTGATTCTTGTTGATACACTATGTTATCTTTGTTTGGGCCGATACTTGTGATTTCCGAGAGCCCGAGAGACTAGAGAGGTTGATGACTGAGTGAGGCCGATGGCCTGTCTGTAAGGTATTGTTACTATGGCACGTGAGTTGTCCGTGCGGATTCACATATTGATACTATAGCACGTGAGTTGTTCGTGCAGCACGTGAGTTATCCATGCGGATATAGCGCTTGGGTTGAAAGGATCCCCTCCGGAGTCTGCACACCCCCAGTGAGCGCAGGTACCTATTGAGTGTGAGTACTGAGGGCTGAGAGGCAAGTGATTTGAGCTGTAGTGACGAGTTGAGTGACTGTTGCCTTGAGAGGCTGTACTTGCTTTTTCATTTGTTGATGCACTTAGTTGTTATTTGTCATTGTTGTGAAAATTCCTGAAAGATCCTATATCTGGATTACCTGAACTTTAACTGTATAAAACTGATTGGACTTAAACTGCCGGATGTGAAAGCATATCTATTCTTTGCTGGAATTATTGAAAATGAACTGTAATTGTATAGCTCGTTACTGCTTCTCAGTTCATTATTTAGTTCTGTTACTTACTGAGTTGGTTGTACTCATGCTACACCCTGCACTTCATGTGCAGATCCAGGTGTGTTTGATCACGGAGGTCGTTGAGTTCGTGCGCGATTGAGTACCGGAGACTATGAGGTAACTGCCAGCATTCGCAAACCTTCTCTCTCCTTCTATGTTTTCTTTCTTTCCTATATTGATACTTAGACGCTGTTTTTATTAGACTGGATATCTAGATGCTCATGACTTGGTGACACCCCGATGTTTGGGGTTATATTTCTGCATTTTATTTTGAATTCAACTCCGGTTTTGCTAAAAAATTCTGGTATGAAAAAGCTTTGAGTTATCCTTTTTATGAAATATTGAAGTATTTTGAAAGGTCGGCTTGCCTAGTACCATCGATAGGCGCCATAACGATAGGTTAGAGTTTTGGGTCATGACATTAAGGCTTTCTCTCTTAATAGGAAATTCTACTAGAATTCACGTGCTATATATATTCGATAAAATTCCTAAGCTATGTCTCCTTGTGCTCTAGTATTCAATTTACTCTATTCTTATTCAATAGTATGAAATTGTGACAGTCTTATGTGTTTACATATATTATCAATTATTAGTTGCCTTAGTTATGATATTTCCATGTAGTTTAGCATTCATTCATGCATTAATGTGATCACATTCAGAAAGAGAGAGCTAGTTGACCTCCCCTTGCGTGAGTGCCATAAGGCCAGAGTTAGCTACCCACGCTCGTAGGGGCTATTCTTTGCTGAGGAAATTGATCGACACTCCTCCGTACGTGTTGCTAGATCTCACGTACGTAGGGCCACTATGTGTAACCATTTTTCAGAAATGTTATTTCATTAAAAATACTTAGTTTTCACCTTAAGTTTCAGTTATCAATTATAGACTCAGTTTTCATGTTTTCAGTTATCAACTTATAATTTTAGTTTTCAGCTCATTTTTTGTTTATAGATTTTGTTGATATGAAATTGGAGTTATCAACTTATAGTTTCAGTTTTCAGCTCATTTCCTGTTTATAGATTTTGTTGATATGATATTTTGTGAAATCACTTCCTTTCACATTATGATTTTTTTTCCAGAAGATCTCGTTTTGTCTTTTTAGGAGGTAGCCTATGAGACTTACTAGGTATCCTTTGGTGGTACTTAGCCTGTTTGGGCATGCCATGTCATGTGGCAGGTGTTGAGATTGTAGGTGACGAGATACGTGGCTAGAGACATACTCCGTAGACTCAACTGGCAAGCCCGTTGTTTCCTCCCAGCGGTGTTGGTGTTCTTTTTAAGTCTTTAATTATTGTTTGACCTTCATATTATTCTAGGGGAATTCCCCGTAGACGTATGTATTCAGACTTACAGTTAGAGGCTCATGACTTTGCTAGTGGGTTTAGCTGTTAGACATGTTGATATTAATATTAGATTTTAGTTTTAAGATAACTATTATTTTAAGACTTATTTATGAATTTCTTAGATATTATGTACATCGAATTTCAGTTAGTTAGAATAAGGCTTGCTTGACGGGTAAGGTAGGTTGAGCGCCATCACGTCCCACCCAGTTTGGGGGCGTGACAGTAAGGTTGCGTACACACTACTCTCCCAAGACCCCATGTATGGGATTAAGCTGGATTTGTTGTTATTGTTGTTATTGTTGTTGTTGTTGTTGTTGTTGTTGTTGTTGTTGTTGTTGTTGTTGTTGTTGTTATTATTAGATGCAATGATCAGTTGTTCAATTGTGCATTTATTCCTTTTGGGTCCAAGCCTATAAACTATCTTAGCTTGCAGTCCATTAGTTTTACCCGAATAAGAAACTTTAGTCAAATAATATAGTTCCAAACCATGTAATTCTTTTATAGTTACTTTCTTAGATGCAATGTCAATTTGTTTCATTTGTATATTATTCTTTTTTTGGACCAAATATGTAAATTAAAAAAATTGAAATTTTATTATTTTAACAAAATAATTTTTTTAGCCTAAACAATGAAGTTCAATTGCATATTAATTTTTGTTTCTTCTTTAGATGCAATAGACATTTGCTCAATCTTTTTAAAATTTTTCGGGCCAAATCTTGTCACGACCCAAAATCCGTCTAGTCGTGATGGCACTTAACCCAACCCACTAGGTAAGCCAATTAACCACTAACCAATTCCAATAACAATTAATAAAGAAATTTAAGTAAAGAAATATCTGAATCTGATGCATTCCCCAAGGACTGGTAGTACAAATCATGAGCTTCTAAGAATAGAGTTTACAAAGCTGGTATGAAATAAATACATCATCTGTTCGAAATATACATGAACATACTTTTATAAATCTAAGGCTACCAAGAACAAAAGGCAACTACAACCGGAACGCAGGTACGTCTTCAATTCCACCGCCCGTCAAGTACAGCAACATCAACATCCAATATCTGCACGCAAGGTGCATAAATGTAGTATGAGTACAACCAACCCCATGTACTCAATAAGTAACAAACCTAACCTTAGGTTGAAAGTAGTGATGAGCTTATACCAAGGTCGGGTCCACCACCAATAACCAACAACAGTTCATAACAACATAAAGCAAGTAATAAAGGAAGTAACTCAAAGATAAAATGCTCAGCTTAATCATGATTTCTGAAAATAGTTCTACCTTACAAGTACATTAGTAAAAGCTCAAATCGTTTACCGAATTTTCCAAAAATATGAATAAGTTTTAAAACAATAATTTTCCCAAAAATCCTTTCAATAAAAATTAAGATATTTCATTTTCTTGCTAGATAGCCAGTGTAAAACCAATGCATCACTATGCCCATATGTCAACATGTGTGAGAAGTCATGAATGACGTGATACCGTACAACATGAGAAAAATACGTCTCTCTGCCTGTATGTCATGTGTTCATGTGAATGCAATGTATCTCATAGATGAACTCATGTACTCACACTCTCTGAGTACTCAATCTCACCTTCTCACACATTCCACTCATCATGCTCAATCACTCGGTACTGTGTATGGCCAATCTGGCCCAGGGAAGATCCATCCCGGAATATACACATCAACTGATCATCAGTCACTCAGTACCGAGTAGGGCCAATCCAGCCCGTAGAGAAGATCCATCGCCAGGTATATAATGTTTCGGACAAGATCCATGTCCAGGGAAGATCCATCCCTAAATAATATCAACCACGCTCACTAGGGGTGTGTGCAGACTCCGGAGGGGCTCCTTCAGCCCAAACGCTATAATCCGCATGGACAACTCACGTGCCATAGTATCAATATCATAATCAATCAGGCCCTCGGCCTCACTCAGTCATAAATCTCTCCAGTCTCTCTCTCACGGGCTCACAATGTCATGAAACTAGCCCGAGAATGATGATATGATGTATCAATAAATAACAATAGAGATTGAGATATGAGATGCATATGAATGTGTATGACTGAGTATGTAATGCAATGAAAGCAGATAACTCAACAGCATAAATGACCTCGGTGGGTCCCAACAATAAAATCATGTAGCCTAAACATAGTTTATAGCATGAATCACAGCTCGATAACTCTAGTACGTAGAAATTTCATGATTTCAGACAAGTTCAGGTAACTACACAGTACCACAGAAATGATGGACTCACAGCTCACACGGTGCACGCCCGTCACCTAGCATGTGCATCACCTCAATACCAAACACATAACACGTATATTCAGGGTTCATACCCTCAGCTCCAAGATTAGAAGAGTTACTTACCTTAAACAAGACGAATCCAATGTCGAGCAAGCTAAATAATGCTCCAGAAATTCCATTTTACGCGTACAACTCATGAACGACTCGAATCTAGTCACAATTAATTTGATTCAGTCCACACAAATTATAGAAATTAATTCCATATCAAAATACTAATATTTTCCCACAAAATTCGAAATTACACTCCAAAAATCACTCGTAGGGCCCACATCTCGGAATCCGACGAAACTCACAAAATCCGACAACTCATACAATTACAAGTTCAACCATACTAATTTCACTCAAATCCGACTCCGAATCGATGTTCAAATCTTGGAAATTCATTTTATGAAATTGTATAAAATTCCTCCGATTTCTCTTGAAAAATTAATAATCTAACGCAGAAAACAAAGATTAATTCATGGAATATAATTACAAGGGAGTCAAGAACACTTACCCCAAGTTGTGTGGAAAAATTCCTCTCCAAAATTGACCAGACCGAGCTACAAAATGTAATGGCTAAAAATATCGAAACCCCGAATTTAAGGCTTCTGCCCAGCGACTTCCGCATCTGCGGTGGAATAGTCGCACCTGCGACATCCGCTTATGCGGATGAAGCTCGCACCTGCGAAGGTCGCTTATGCGCCCTTTGCTTCTGTGATTTCCTTGTCGCACCTGTGACCATAGTACCTGCGCAAATTCAACCGAAGGTGCTGTCACACCAGAACCAGCAGCAACCAGCAATAACAACATAAAGAAAAATGATCCGAAATCAATCCGAAATACGCCCAAGCCCCTCGAGACCCCATTCGAACATACCAACAAGTCCCATAACATAACACGGACCTACTCGAGGCCTCAAATCACACCTAACAACATCGAAACGATGAATCACACCTCAATTCAAAATCAATGAACTTCGAAACTTCAAACTTTCACAACCGATGCCGAAACCTATCAAATCACGTCCGATTGACCTCAAATTTTGCACACAAGTCACATTTCACATTACGGACATATTCCAATTTCCAAAATTGGATTCCGACCCCGATATCAAAAAGTCACCTCCCCCCCCCCGGTCAAACTTCCCATAAATTCAACTTTCGTCATTTCAAGCCAAATTCCACTACGTACCTCCAAATAATTTTCCGGACATGCTCCTAAGTCCAAAATTACCATACGGAGCTATTGGAATCATCAAAATTCAAATCTGAGGTCGTTTACATATAAGTCAACATCCGGTCGACTTTTCCAATTTAAGCTTTCCATTATGAGACTAAGTGTCTCATTTCACTCTGAAATTCTTCCGGACCCGAACCAACTAACCCGGTTATTCATAATACAGCTACAAAGCACAAATAGAGCAGTAAATGGGGGAACGAGGATGTAATACTCTAAACGACCGGCCGGGTCATTACATTCTCCCCCACTTAAACATACGTTCATCCTCGAACGTGCCAAGAGTTATTCCTAATGTTCAAATCTCTATTCCACCTTACCACACACATATACGGGGGTGATCCCATGTCACCCTATTTTATATAGGCCTGACAACACAGCACAACTGAAAATCATTAATTTAACCTTAGCCCAAAAATCTTGGAGTTCAATTCCCAACATTCTGAATTTCTTACAAGACCCGAATCTCACATTTACACACTGTATAAGTCTGAACAAGCTGCATCGAGCCATAACCATAACCACGGATACAATCACATAATATAGTACACATCCTAATTGGGCCAACCAATGGACCCCCAAATCAACTCTGGTCACCCGCAAATAGATACATAACCCTCCAAAAATCCACAACTACTGAATCATAATACATATTATCATCTGGCTAGCTTCGGCCACGATTTCATAGTCCGCAACCATGAAACAATCTGCTCCTGAAAACTCCCAGCCTCCAAATTCATAGAACACATGAATCACCGTAACTTATCCCGACTCCAGCACTCGAATGACTAACGTATCTTTCATGTACGATCATCCCACGAGGAATACTTTCATAATTCTTCCGTGCCACATAGCAACGTCTTAAAACCAACAGTCGATCAACCAGGAGAGTGCCGCAATACTTATGAAATATCCATAATTCAAACATAGTGCGCCTTCTAAAAAGTACACTCAACTCACGCAATACCAAATAGTTATACCATTCCTCTAAACATCGAAAATCGTCCATTCCCTCTAAAAATTTATGACCTCTCCTTCAAAACTAAACCGTATACTTGAACCTGCAAATCTCAGTCTCACTCCACGCACCGCCTCTATTAGGCCATTACATGAAAACACAAGAACCTTATTAACACTCTGAGTCGCCAGCAAATTACAAACCCGATCAGTTAGAATCCTTCCTCTTGCTTCCTTCCAGGAGGATATCACAATATAAAACACGTTTCTCCACACCGATAAAGAATATTCGGTTCCAACCATGGTAGAAACCATCAAGAATACTTTGAAATCTGTTTGCACATAACCAATCTATCAAGACTGAATTCCTCTCACTCGACCAAGCCATGTAGGTTACCAGACCCAAGAATATTGCCACCAAAACATCTGTAGAGTCTCACCACATCATAATTACACCAAAAGCACCGAACATACCATTACCATACTGGTCTAGCCTACTACCCAGTTGTCTTATTACCATACTGGTCTAGCATACTGAATTACCCTCAAGTTGATACTTTTCCTTGTCAGAACACTACCATTCTTACTCAAAGCTCACTACAAGACATCCTAATATAAAATCTCATCGCCTTAAGGCCCATAAGTCTCTGTATTCTTCTTAAAAACCTCCATAAATACCATAACCGTAACACTCACTCTGAAAATACCTTATGTGAATATAAAATTGTTCCTCTTTCCTTTCTTATACTGAAATGTAGAATCCATAGTCATATAAAATTACCGTAAGTCTCGACACCATCCAATGTAAATAACCAATTCTAGTGATATACGAATTCAAATTATTTTTTTCAATTTCCACTTATACATTTTTGAATCCATTAGCACCTTCTCGAGAGTCACCGAATTTACTCAAATCTAAAAATTACACCACCCAAACGGGCTGAAAGACACGTGCCCCATTAGCACAGCAACACTCGAAGAGGTAATCCTGCCTTAACACCACTAATCAAATTCATACTCCGTGCGCACTACATCATTCACAAATAACAATTCACCCATCCCATGATTTTTATATACTCATAAAGCGTAATATAACCCGTATATAGGAATTTCAGTACTTGAGTCATCCTCGATCTCAACCTCTGCAAGTCATAACTAATCCACAAGTATGCCTCAGACCAAAACTAAAATTTAACACATAACTATGAAATCAAATCGTCAATAGCAGGCTCCCTCACTTGGCTCAAAGCCATAGATTAAAACACTCGATAACTCACAATACCCATACTCTATTACTGCCATAATACCGCAGTCAGTTCAACAAAAATTATTCTCAAGATCATGCAACACCAACCATAAAATACCCCAATCATCTGCTAAACTCGCATTCATTCTCTTGACACTCAAGTCACATTTCTCAACCAGATTCAAATTCAAATCTCAACACATACGCCCCGCTGGCAGAAAAGAAACTCTCCACTCATATTATAAGGAACACACCTACGTAGATTACTCCTCAGGGGATAACCCACCTGCTTAGCCTCAAATTGGTATATTGTTATATCCTTTCGCAGTCACAATTACTATGCAATCACTTAGTCTATCTGAGTCCAAACTAATTAACCAGACATAAAAATTTAATTTGTCCCAAAATTTAACAAAGTGAAAGATCCTTCAAAATATTCATACTCGATACTGAACGCCACATCAAAATAAAAATCAAGCACCCAACGGCCCTTTCTTTACATTTCAAGGAAACACTTCTCGTCACATTCAAATCATCTTAACACATTCCGTAGTTACATCATACTCATCATAAAGCCATTACACCGCTCATCGAGCCATAAATTCCACTCGTAGGGATATTACCAGACATATGATTCCAAATGTACAAGTTACAACTGAAACTACCAAGCTTAAGTTGTAGTCTAACCATGGCCTCAAGTCCTCCAGACTGGCCCATCACCAAAACGCAGAATACACATCTAGAACCTCGTTCATAGAATCACAAGTCGGCGATGCACAACTGATACCGAGCACTCATGTGAGCATACGAATGCGTGGAAGGAATTCAAAGAGTTATGTTTCAAGCTAAATCAATTTTGCACGATAAGGAAAGAAAGATGGGAAGTATATATCCTAAATGCCTTGTAGCCTCTCGAAGATAGGTATGGACGTCATCATACCGATCTGCAAGACTCTACTAGACACTTGCTCATGACTTGTAGAACCTATGAACCTAGAGCTATGATACCACCTTGTCACGACCCAAAATCCATTTAGTCGTGATGGCACCTAACCCAACCCGCTAGGTAAGCCAAATAACCACTAACCAATTCCAATAACAATTAATAAAGCAATTTAAGTAAAGAAATATCTGAATCTGATACATTCCCCAAGGACGGGTAGTACAAATCATGAGCTTCTAAGAATAGAGTTTACAAAGCTGGTATAAAATAATACATCATTTGTTCGAAATGTACATGAACAGAATTTTATAAATCTAAGGCTACCAAGAACAAGAGACAGCTACAACCGGAACGCAGGTACATCTTCAATTCCATCTCTCATCATGTACAACAATATCAACATCCAATATCTGCACATAAAGTACAGAAGTATAGTATGAGCACAACCGACCCCATGTACTCAATAAGTAACAAACCTAACCTTAATTTGAAAGAAGTGACAAGCTTTTACCAAGGTCGGGTCCACAACTAATAACCAACAATAGTTCATAACAATATAAAGTAAGTAACAAAAGAAGTAACTCAGAGATAAAATGCTCAGCTTAATCATGATTTCTGAAAATAGTTCTGCCTTCCAAGTACATCAGCGAAAACCCAAATCGTTTACCGAAGTTGCCAAAAATATGAATAAGTTTGAAAATAATAATTTTCTCAAAAATCAATTTCAATAATAATTAAGATATTTCATTTTCTTTCCAGATAGCCAGTGTAAAACCAATGCATCACTATGCCCATATGTCAACATGTGTGAGAAGTCATGAATGACGTGACACCGTAAAGCATGAGGAAAATACATCTCTATGCATGTATGTCATGTGTGCATGTCAATGCAATGTATCTCAGAGATGAACTCATGTAATCACACTCTAAGAGTACTCAATCTCACCTTCTCACACATTTCACTCATCATGCTCAATCACTCGGTACTGTATATGGCCAATTCGGCCCAGGGAAGATCCATCCCGAAATATACACATCAACTGATCATCAGTCACTCAGTACCGAGTAGGGCCAATCCAGCACGTGGAGAAGATCCATCTCTAGGTATATAACGCTTCGGACAAGATCCGTGTCCAGGGAAGATCCATCCCTCAATAATATAAACCGCGCTCACTGGAGTGTGTGCAAACTCCGAATGGGCTCCTTCAGCCCAAACGCTATAATTCGCACGGACAACTCACATGCCATAGTATCAATATCAGAATCAATCAGGCCCTCGGCCTCACTTAGTCATCAATCTCTCTAGTCTCTCTCTCTCACGGGCTCACAATGTCATGAAACTAGCTAGAAAATGATGATATGATGTATCAATAAATAATAATAGAGATTGAGATATGAGATGCATATGAATGTGTATGACTGAGTATGTAATGCAATGAAAGCAGATAACTCAACAGCATAAATGACCTCGGTGGGTCCCAACAAGAAAAGCATGTAGCCTAAACATAATTTATAGCACGAATCACAGCTCAATAACTCTAGTACGTAGAGATTTCATGATTTCAGACAAGTTCATGTAACTACACAGTACCACAAAAATGACGGAGTCACAGCTCACATGGTGCACGCCCACACGCCCATCACCTAGCATGTGCGTCACCTCAACACCAAACACATAACACATATATTCAGGGTCCATATCCTCAGCTTCAAGATTAGAAGAGTTACTTACCTCAAACAAGACGAATCCAATGTCGAGCAAGCTAAACAATGCTCCAAAAATTCCATTTTGCGCATAACAACTGCTGAACGGCTCGAATCTAGTCATAATTAATTTGATTCAGTCCACACAAATTATAGGAATTAATTCCATATCAAAATACTAATATTTTCCCACAAAATCCGAAATTATACTCCATAACGTCTCGGAATCCGACGAAACTTACAAAATCCGACAACCCATACAATTACAAGTTCAACCATACTAATTTCACTCAAATCCGACTCCGATTCGATGTTCAAATCTTGGAAATTCTTTTTATGAAATTGTAAAAAATTCGTCTGATTTCTCTTGAAAAATTAATAATCGAACGCCGAAAGCGAAGATTAATTCATGGAATATAATCACAAGGGAGTCAAGAACACTTACCCCAAGTTGTGTAGAAAAATTCCTCTCCAAAATCTCCCAACCCGAGCTCCAAAATGTTGAAAATGGCTAAAAATATCGAAACCCCGAATTTAAGGCTTCTGCCCAGCGACTTCCGCATTTGTGGTGGAATAGTCGCACCTGCGATATCCGCTTATGCGGATGAAGCTCGCACCTGCGAAGGTCGCTTCTGCGTGCATTGGGCCGCTTCTGCGCCCTTCGCTTCTGCGACTGCCTTGTCGCACCTACGACCATCGCACATGTGCAAATTCAACCGCAGGTGCGGTCACACCAGAACTTGCAGTAACCAACAATAACAACATGAAGAAAAATGATCTAAAATCAATCTGAAACACGCCCGAGCCCCTTGGGACCTCGTCCGAACATACCAAAAAGTCCCATAATATAACACGGACCTACTCGATGCCTCAAATCACACCTAACAACATCGAAACGAAGAATCATACCTCAATTCAAAATCAATGAACTTCGAAACTTCAAACTTTCACAACCGATGCCGAAACCTATCAAATCACGTCCGATTGACCTCAAATTTTGCACACAAGTCACATTTCACATTACAAACCTATTTTAATTTCCATAATATGATTCTGACCCCAATATCAAAAAGTCAACCCCCCCCCCCGGTCAAACTTCCCAAAAATTCAACTTTCGTCATTTCAAGCTAAATTCCACTACAGGCTTCCAAATAATTTTTCGGACACGCTCCTAAGTCCAAAATCACCATACGGAGCTATTGGAATCATCAGAATTCAAATCCGAGGTTGTTTACACATAAGTCAATATCCGATCGACTTTTCCAACTTAAGCTTTCCATTATGAGACTAAGTGTCTCATTTCACTCCGAAATTCTTTCGAACCCGAACCAACTAACCCAGAAAGCACAAATAGAGCAGTAAATGGGGGAATGGGACTGTAATACTCAAAATAATCTGTCGGGTCATTACAAATCTGTAAGCGGCTTCATTAGAATTCTTTTATTTTAGCCAAATAAAGGATTTAATAAAAATACTGGAGTTCAATCTAGATTTTTTTTCTTTTCAAATCTAGCCTGAAAAGGATGATCCAAGAAAATCGAATTCTAAAAAGGTATAAAAAAAAATACCACGTGAACAAATAATTCACATAGCAACGCGTGTCTCTCACCTTCATTAGTACATCTAATGTCAAGTTCAAGGAAATAATTAAGATTAGTAATAATTTAAGGTACACGGAATAAATGAATTCAATTTCAAAGGATCCCGAGATATATTTCTGATGTTTATATACTTCATCCGTTCACTTTTACTTGTTCACTATACTAAAAATATATTTTCACTTTTACTTGTCCACCATACTAAATCAAGAGAAAGACAATTTTTTTTCTGTTTTACCCTTATCATTAACTACTTGTAAAATATATACTTCATTTATTTTTTCTTAAAATGTAATGCCCCGTAAATTTTCTCCAAGAAATTTAAGGTTTCGTGGTGCTAAGGTAGGCAAATGTATTGTATTTTCGGACTTTTTGAGTTGAACAGTGCGTTGGGGAGTTGAATCATTTCGACCTAGCGAAGCCAGGTCTGTAGCGCACTAGACCGTGCTATATCCCTCGTGAAGCCAGGTCTGTAGCGCGCTAGACCATGCTATATCCTTCGCGAAGCCAGGTCTGTAGCGCGCTAGACCGTGCTATATCCCTCGCGAAGCCTGGTATTTATCTCGCTATAGATCTCGCAAAACCTGGTATTTAGCTCGCGAAGCCTGGTATTTATCTCGCTATAGAGGAAGTGCCCTAAAGTGAGAGGAGAAATTACTAAGCTAATTGTTCATCAAAATCTTGCTCAAGCCTTGAAATTCAACAAGAAAGCTCACAAGATCTTCACCCAAGAGGTAAGGTTCTAACCCTAGTCTTCAATATCGAGTTTGGGTAGAAGATGTGTGATTGGGAGTATGATTCTTAGGTATGGGAGTATTATTTATACATGCATGTACCAATAAGGTTTGTGAGAAGATTGTTGAGCTCAAATGGGCAAAGAGTGGGTTGTGGAGTGAAGGAAATCTTATGGAAGAACCTAGTAATCAAATTTGCACACTTAGTGTTTGATGAAATGCTTAAATGAGGTGAACCCACGAATATCCTCCTAGTTATGGTTCATTTTTGTTATGTTTCTAAATAGATTGAAGTTGCTAGGATTTTCGGAACCTCGTAGTAATGTAAGGAAAGCTCAAGAAAGATTGGAGCCGCCCGGAGGTCAATTCATGTGAGAAAACTATTTTGGAATATCGGCATAACTTTAAAAGGGTAAGTATCTTGCCTAACCTTGAGTGGGAGAATTACACCTTAGGCATCGAGTCTTATGTGCCATTTGTGAAATGTGAAAAGCCGTGTACGCGAGGTGACGAGTACGTACTCGGGCTTATATGTGCAAAATTTATTGGGTTAAAGTTTTAGGCATTTTTGTGTATTAAATTGTATAATTATTGGCATTTTTAAATCCTCTATTTTCCATGCCTCAATCTTGTTTGTCAAATTTATTTTTATATGATGATTTGGTGTGATTGTCACTTGAATATTTATACGAATGTCGTGAGTTTGTTGATTTGATATTTCCTGAAAATAATTATATTATGGATTTTCCATCTACAAATAATTAATTAAATAAGTTTAAATTGAGGCGTTAATATAATTATCAAGAATTTGGATTAATGAAGGTGTTGCCCTATACTGAGTTATTTTTTCATCTCTGTTGTTGTTGTTCTTGAGGTTTTGTGTACCTTGTGCGGAGCCTTGGGCTACTTGCTGTGAATTTGTTGTATCTTCAGAATTGGTTGTGGCTTACCGGAAAATTGTGATATGAATTGATGCATTGTGTTGTCGTGATAATATTCTGAGTAAATTGTTGTGTGATTTGAGTTATTATTATGAGGACATAAGGGTGGCATTCCACTGTTGACATTACATGGGTATAAGGGTGGCATTTCACTGTGGTTATGTGTGTTGGGATATTGTCTGGGTACAAGGTGCAGTGAAAATATAAAAGTGGGTCGTGGCCCGTATTTTATGATTATGAAACGAGGTGTATCACGGACTGACTTTTATTTGAAGGAATTATATTCAAAAGATATTTATTTGAAAGAAGTATATTCGAAAGATATTTATTTGAAAGAGATTTATACTCATAAGATATTTATTTGAAAGGAGTATATTTGCAAGATTTTTATTTCAAAGAGTTTTATATTCAAAGGATATTTATTCGAAAGAAATATATTCGGAAAGTATTTGTTCGAAAGAATTATATGTGAAAGATTTATATTTGAAGGACTTGTTTAATTGGTTGTACTTGTGTTTCTTATACGTTTGAGTAATAATTATGATGCTCTTGCTTCCTTGTTGTTTACATCACTAGTTGATTGTTGGTTCTATCACTACCATTTATTTTCCATTATTTTTGTATACTATATTGCAGAGGTTATTAGACTATTGAGTGTCTTAACTGTACCTCGTCACTAATCCACCAAGGTTAGTCTTGATACTTACTGGGTACCGACTGTGGTGTACTCATACTACACTTTTGCATGTTTTTGGGCAGAGTCAGGTATTGGAGATATCAGAATCGGGCAGAGTTAGTGTGTTGATCGCAAGGATTCAAGGTAGAGCAGCTTGGTCGTCGCAGTCCCTTGGAGTCTTTCTATTTTATTGTACTATCAACTCTTATTCGAACAGTATTGTATATTCGATCCTTGAGATCATTACATGTATCCAGTTAGAGCTCGTGACTCAGTATTACTAGTCTTGGGAGGTGTTTATATTTGTTTCCTCTTTTGATTTCGACACTTGTATTAAATTATATGTTTAAAAAAAATGGCTTGAAATGAAATTGAAATCGGCTTACCTAGTCTTAGAGACTAGGTGCCATCATGACGCCTGAGGTGGGATTTTGGGTCGTGACAAGTTAGTATCATAGCTCTAGGCTCATAGGTTCTACGAGTCACGAATGAGTCTAGTAGAGTCTTGCGGATCAGTACGGAGACGTCTGTACTTATCTTCGAGAGGCTACAGACTATTAGGAAATTTTCACTTCTTTCATTCCGGTCGTGCAAAATTTGTTGAATTTGGAATTTGAGCCTTTGTATCTCTATTCTCTCATAGATGGTGAGGACATGTGCCACCGGATTAGCTGAGCAGACACCCGCGCATACTACTAGGGCCACAAGAGCCCGGGGCCGAGGTAGAGGTCGAGGAAGAGCAAGTGTCACAGCTAGAACATCTGTTAGAGGGTCAGTTAAGGAGCCGCCAATTGCTCCAGTTGGGGGACAGGCACCCGAGACACTTGTTGTTACCCCCAGACTTTAGGAGACTTTAGCACAATTCCTAAACACGTTTAGTACATTGACCCAGGCGGGATTGATCTCCGTTTCACCAAATATTTCACAGATTGAGGTAGGAGTTCAAACTACTGTCGCCCGTCCTCCGGAGCAGCAGGTTCACATTGGTCAGGTTCCGGGTATAGTATCAGTAAAACCTGTTATTCCTGATCGGCCTGAGGTCAGGCTAGAGGCATCAGAATAAGAACAAAAGAGACTTGAGAGATTTAAGAGGTATAGTCCACCTACCTTTAGTGGCACAACTACCTAGGATGCCCAGGGATTTCTAGAAAAGTGCCACCGTATTCTCCGCACCATGGGTATTGTAGAAGTGAGCGAAGTTGCCTTTACTACATTTCAGTTGTCAGGAGCAGCGTATCGATAGTGGCAAGCTTATGAAGAGGGCAGACCAGCCGATGCAACACCACCAACTTGGGCTCAATTTTCATAAATGTTTTTGAAAGAGTTTGTTCCCCAGACTCTCCGGGATGCATGGCACACAGAGTTTGAACGGTTGCGTCAGGGCACCATGATGATGTCAGAATATGCTATCAGGTTCAGTGAGTTAGCCCGACACGCACCCATCTTGGTTCCTACAGTTAGAGAGCGAGTTCGTAAATTCATTGAAAGGCTCGATTATGATTTTAAAATAAGCATGGCTCGAGAATTGCAGACTGACATTCCATTTCAGCAAGTAGTAGAGATTTTCATGATGTTAGAACGTTTTCGAAGTGAGGAAAATGAGTCTGAAGAGACCAAAAGGTTTCGGAACTCAGGAGGATTCAGTGGATTCTACTCTGTAGCTTTGACTCATCATAGCGGAGGCTCGGGTAGTCATTCAGCCCAGTCCGTAATTTAGAGTACTCGTAGTGCTCCAGTTAATACTTTTAGTGCATCACTAGTACAAGGTTCTTACAGTGGTTATTCCAGTTATCCTGCATAGACTCGGTACGAGCAGCCGCAACCTCAGAGGGGTTGTTATGAGTGTGGTGATACGAGGCACATCATGAGAGATTGTCCCAGACTTGGGAGAGGTGAATTTCATCAAAACACTCGGGCTACATACTTTATTCCAGTTAATACCCCACGTACACAAACGGTTAGGGGTGGAGGACAGGCGGGAAGAGGGCGCCCAAGAGGGGGAGGCCCGGCCTATTGATATAATTGCTATGAATTGGCCGATTCACCATATGGTGTCATTACAGGTATGAATTAATTTATTATAAAAGGAGCACTATTCTTATTTTGATTTGATTATCGAGGTGGGAACTCCTTTCATGCTCCTTATATGGTGGATTTGTGAATTTGTACTCCACTTCCGTGTTTATCCGTGTTGGGAGACTTGATGGTGTTAGCCGTGTCTATCATTTTTTATTTTGTACATTATTGTGGGATATGAGTCCCAAAAAGTGACTTCTTATTACTCACTACAATGGGTTTTGATGTAATTTCGGGATAATTGATTATAATTTTATGAATTATATGCCATACCGGTATGGGGGTTCATTATGTGTTGTGAAAACTGTTTACGGAATTTATTAAAAAGAAGAAAGAAAGGTAATGGAAAATTTCAGTTGGCACAATATGCAAAACACCTGTAATTCAGAGCTGAGGACGAGATCCTCGCATTTTTATATGGTGTGAAATATTTAAACCGGGCTACAAGCCGCGGTGGAAGTTATATAAGGACGAGGTCCTTATGGTGAAAAAAAATTATGAGTTTAAATTCTCCCTCTATGAAATTAAAATTTGTACTATATTATTAATAGAGAGTCATGCCTGTTAGGCTTATTTGATAATTTTGTATGTATTTTTAATGCATATTTAGCCATATTTGTGCTGTAAATATTAAGTTTTAGCCTATGAAATGAGTGCCCAGGTAGCATTAAATATGACTCATTAATTCGGGTAAATAATTATGAGGTCTTCATGCCTCGCGTGTTGCTATCAGTGTTGTGAAAAATTTGAAACGAGATTTTGGTTAATATAAGATTAATTGAAGATGCTGGAATTAATTAAGAATAATTATTATGACCAGAGATGTGATTATGGGCATACATATAATGTGTGTGTAGGCACGAAATTGCTACCGCCGATTGAGACTAACACAGTGTGTTAATATGGGAAATCAAGCCTTTTGAAATCTGAAGGAAATAGGCCAAACTATGAGCATGATATTTCCCCCATCATTGTCCTCCATGTACCCGGTGTTTCATGTGTCTATGTCTAAGAAGGTAGTTGGAAATCCTTTCTCTATTATTCTGGTGGAAGCTAGTGGAGGTGAAGTAAATGGATAATTGGCCTATGAGAGGTACTTAATTGTCATCCTTGTTAGATAAGTCTGGAAGTTGAGATTTGCCTCTGTCGAGTGTTATGGAGAAGTATGTGCGTCGAGGAGGGCACCACGAAGGTTGAAAGTGTTAAGGAAAGAAAATGTTCACGCTTGATTGTATAGTCAAATGATTGTGGATCGAAAGGTACTTCTATGTGTTATGATTCAAATAAGTACAGTTCATGTCCAAATGCCACTTTTGTTAATGTAATGTCAATAATGCTGAAATTTGTGTTATTGGTATGTAGTGATGCTTTATCGAGTTATGGATGTGTTGTTAGAAGTGGTTTTGGTATTTCTCTAACAGGTGGATAGGCCCAAATACAGCAGAGACTATGCCGAAATTTTTGAAACATTTAGGAGCCTGAGATGTGTGAGAGAAGAGATGTGTTATGTTAGGTGTTTAGGGCGGACTCTACTTCTCATTCGAGGACGAATGATCCTAACCGGGGGAGAATGTAATGCCCCATAAATTTTCTCCAAGAAATTTAAGATTTCGTGGTGCCAAGGTAGGCTAATGTATTGTATTTTCGGATGTTTTGGGTTGAACAGTGCGTTGGGGAGTAGATTCATTTCGACCTCGCGAAGCCAGGTCTGTAGCTCGCTAGACCGTGCTATATCCCTCGCGAGGCGAAGTCAGTAGCGCGCTAGACCGTGTTATATCCCTCGCGAAGTCAGGTGTGTAGCGTGCTAGACCGTGCTATATCCCTCGCGAAGCCTGGTATTTAATTCGCTACAGAGCTCGCAAAGCCTGGTATTTAGCTCGCTACTGAGATCGCGAAGCCTGGTCCGTAGCTCGCTACAGAGCGTGCCTAGCCTGGTCTGTAGCCCGGTCCGGAATTTGGAGGGTCCATTCTTCTATCTTTGCAACCTGACCCTATCTCGTTAAATAGACGCAAGAGACCATTTTTGAAGGGAATATCTGATATTTTTAGAGAGAGGAAGTTCCCTAAAGTGAGGAGAAATTCCTAAGCTAATTGTTCATCAAAATCTTGCCCAAGCCTTGAAATTCAACAAGAAAGCTCACAAGATCTTCACCCAAGAGGTAAGGTTCTAACCCTAGTCTTCAATTTCGAGTTTGGGTAGAAGATGGGTGATTGGGAGTATGATTCTTGGGTATGAGAGTATTATTTATACATGCATGTACCAATAAGGTTTGTAAAAAGATTGTTGAGCTCAAATAGGCAAAGAGTGGGTTGTAGAGTGAAGGAAATTTTATGGAAGAACCTTGTAATCAAATTTGCACATTTAGTGTTTGATGAAATGCTTAAATGAGGTGAACCCGCGAATATCTTCCTAATTATGGTTCACTTTTGTTATGTTTCTAAATAGATTGAAGTTGCTAGGATTTCCAGAACCTCGTAGTAATGTAAGGAAAGCTCAAGAAAGATTGGAGCCGCCCGGAGGTCAACTCACGTGAGAAAGCTATTTTGGAATATCGGCCTAACTTCAAAAAGGTAAGTATCTTGCCTAACCTTGAGTGGGGGAATTAGCCCTTAGGCATCGAGTCTTATGTGCCATTTTTGAAATGTGTAAAGCCGTGTACTCGAGGTGACGAGTACGTACTCGGGCTTATATGTGCAAAATTTATTGGGTTAAAGTTTTAGACATTTTTGTGTAGTAAATTGTATAATTATTGGCATTTATTAAATCCTCTATTTTCCATGCCTCAATCTTGTTTGTCAAATATGTTTTTATATGATAATTTGGTGTGATTGTCACTTGAATTTTTATGCGAATGTCGTGAGTTTGTTGATTTCATATTTCCTGAAAATATTTATATTATGGATTTTTCATTTGCAAATAATTAATTAAATAAGTTTAAATTGAGGCGTTAATATAATTATCAAAAATTTGGATTAATGAAGGTATTGCCCTATACTGAGTTATTTTTCCATCTCTGTTGTTGTTGTTCTTGAGGTTTTGTGTACCTTGTGTGGAGCCTTGGGCTACTTGCTGTGAATTTGTTGTATCTTTATAATTGGTTATGGCCTACGGAAAAATTATGATATGAATTGTTGTATTGTGTTGTCGTGATAATATTCCGAGTAAATTATTGTGTGATTTGAGTTATTATTATGAGGACATAAGAGTGGCATTCCACTGTTGACATTACGTGGATATAAAGGTTGTATTTCACTGTGGTTATGTGTGTTGGGATATTGTCGGGGCGGAATGATAAGGGTGAATATTAATAGGAGCGATAAGGGTGGCTATAGGAGTGATAAGGGTGGATATTGATATTGTCAGGGCGGAGGGATAAGGGCGGCTATTATTATGGAGTGATACGGGTGGCTATAGGGGAGATAAGGGTGGCTATTGTCTGGGATGATACATGATGATGTGGGATTATTTTGTTGGTAATTTTTATATGATGTTGTAATTTTTCCTGGTATTTATTTTTATCTCTTGTGCAACTTGTCTTGTTGTTGGTAACTTGATAATACTCTGATTCATGTTGAAATTGTGAGTCTGTGGCTATTGCCGGGCGGATTATGTTATTGGCACGTGAACTGTCCGTGCATATGTGATATGAAATGTGGGCACGAGGTGTCAGGGAAATATAATAATTATATTATTAGAACGTGAACTGTCCGTGCAAATGTGATATGAAATGTGGGCACGAGGTGCCAGGGAAATATAATGATTATGTTATTGGCACAATAACCGTCCGTGCATACGTGATATGAAATATGGGCACGAGGTGCCAGGGAATATAATGATTTTTATTATTGACACGTGAGTTGTTAGTGCGGTGTTGACAGAAATATGGGCACAAGGTGCAGTGAAAATATGAAAGTGGGCTGAGGCTCGTATTTTATGATTATGAAACGAGGTGTTTCATATAGTGACTTTTATTTGAAGGAATTATATTCAAAAGATATTTATTTAAAAGAAGTATATTCGAAAGATATTTATTTGAAAGAGATTTATACTCATAAGATATTTATTTGAAAGGAGTATATTTGCAAAAATTTTATTTGAAAGAGTTTTATATTCAAAGGATATTTATTCGAAAGAAATATATTCTGAAAGTATTTATACGAAAGAATTATATATAAAAGATTTATATTTTAAGGACTTGTTTAATTGGTTGTACTTGTGTTTCTTATTCGTTTGAGTAATAATTATGATGTTCTTGCTTCCTTGCTGTTTACATCACTAGTTGATTGTTGTTGCTATCACTGCCATTTATTCTCCATTATTTTTGTATACTATATTGCACAGGTTAATAGACTAGTTAGTGTCTTGACTGTACCTCGTCACTACTCCACCTAGGTTAGTCTTAATACTTACTGGGTACTGACTGTGGTGTACTCATACTACACTTCTGTACATTTTTGTGCAGAGTCAGGTATTGGAGATATCAGACTCGGGCAGAGTTAGTGTGTTGATCGCAAGGATTCAAGGTAGAACTGCTTGGTCGTCGCAGTCCCTTTGAGTCTTTCTATTTTATTATACTATCAACTCTTATTCATATAGTATTGTATATTCGATCCTTGAGATCATTACATGTATCCAGTTAGAGTCTGTGACTCAGTGCTACCAGTCTTGGGAGGTTGTTATATTTGTTTCCGCTTTTGGTTTCGATACTTGTATTAAATTATATGTTTAAAAAAATGGCTTGAAATAAAATTGAAATCGACTTACCTAGTCTTAGAGACTAGGTGCCATCACGACGCCTGAGGTAGGATTTTGGGTCATGACAAGTTGGTATCAGAGCTCTAGGTTCGTAGGTTCTACGAGTCACGAATGAGTCTAGTAGTGTCTTGCGGATCAGTATGAAGACGTCTGTACTTATCTTCGAGAGGCTACAGAACTATTAGGAAATTTTCACTTCTTTTATTCCGGTCGTGCGAAATTTGTTGAATTTGGAATTTGAGCCTTTGTGTCTCTATTCTCTCACAGATGGTGAGGACACATGCTACCGGATCAGCTGAGCAGACACCCGCGCATACTGCTAGGGCTGCACGAGCCTTGGGTCGAGGTAGAGGCCGAGGAAGGGCATATGTCACAGCTAGAACATCGGTTAGAGGGGCAGTTTAGGAGCCGCCAGTTGCGCCAGTCAGTGGATAGGCACCAGAGATACCTGTTCTTACCCCCGGACTTCAGGAGACTTTAGCACAGTTGCTAAACATGTTTGGTACATTGACTCAGGCGGGATTGATCTCCGTTTCACCAAATATTTTACAGATTGGGGGAGGAGTTCAGACTACTACCACCCATCCTCCAGAGCAGCAGGTTCACATTGGTCAGGTTCCGGGTATAGTATCGGTACAACCTGTTATTCCAATTCGGCCTGAGGTCAGGCCAGAGGCATTAGAAGAAGAACAAAAGAGACTTGAGAGATTTAAGAGGTATAGTCCACCTACCTTTAGTAGCACAACTACTGAGGATGCCCAGGGATTTCTAGAAAAGTGCAACTGTATTCTCCGTACCATGGGTATTGTAGAAGTGAGTGGAGTTACCTTTACTACATTTCAGTTGTCAGGAGCAGTTTATCGATGGTGGCAAGCTTATGAAGAGGGCAGACCAGCCGATGCAACACCACCAACTTGGGCTCAATTTTCATAAATATTTTTGAAAGAGTTTGTTCCCTAGACTCTCCGGGATGCATGGCGCACAAAGTTTGAACGGTTGCATCAGGGCACCATGACGGTGTCAGAATATGCTATCAGGTTCAGTGAGTTAGCCCGACACGCACCTATCTTGGTTCCTAGAGTTAGAGAGCGAGTTCGCAGATTCATTGAAGGGCTCGATTATGATTTTAAAATAAGCATGGATCGAGAATTGAAGATTGACATTCAATTTGAGCAAGTATTTCTAGATTGCCAGGATGTTAGAATGTTTTCGAAGTGAGGAAAATGAGTCTAAAGAGACCAAAAGGTCTCGGAACTCTAGAGGATTCAGTGGATCCTACTCTGCAGCTATGACTCATCATAGCGGAGGCTCGGGCAGTCGTTCAGCCCAGTCCGCAATTTAGAGTACTCGTAGTGCTCCAGTTAATACTTTTAGTGCACCACCAGCACGAGGTTCTTACAGTGGTTATTCCAGTTATCAGGCACAGACTCGGTACGAGCAGTCACGACCTCAGAGGGGTTGTTATGAGTGAAGTGATACCAGGCATATCATGAGAGATTGTCCCAGACTTGGGAGAGGCAAATTTCATCAAAACACTTAGGCTACATTCTTTATTCCGGTTAATACCCCACGTGCACAAACAGTTAGGGGTGGAGGACAGGCGAGTAGAGGGCGTCTAAGAGGGGGAGGCCCGACCCGTTGATATAATTGTTATGAATTGACTGAGGCCGATACACCAGATGGTGTCATTACAAGTATGAATTAATTTATAATAAAAGGAACATTATTCTTACTTTGATTCGATTATCGAGGTGCGAACTCCTTCCATGCTCTTTATTTGGTGGATTTGTGAATTTGTACTCCACTTCCGTGTTTATCCCTGTTGGGAGACTTGATGGTGTTAGCCGTGTCTATCATTTTTTGTTCTGTACATTATTGTGGGCTATGAGTCCCAAAAGGTGACTTCTTATTACTCACTACAATGGGTTTTGATGTGATTTCGGGATAATTGATTATAATTTTATGAATTATATGCCATACCGGTATGGGGGTTCATTATGCATTGTGAAAACTGTTTACGAAATTTATTAAAAAGAAGAAAGAAAGGGAATGGAAAATTTCAGTTGGCACAATGTGCAAAATACCTGTGATTCATAGTTGAGGACGAGATCCTCGCATTTTTATATGGTGTGAAATATTTAAACTGGGCTACAAGCCGCGGTGGAAGTTATATAAGGACGAGGTCCTTGTGGTGAAAAAAAAATTATGAGTTTAAATTCTCCCTCTATGAAATTAAAATTTGTACTATAGTATTAATAAGAGTCATGCCTGATAGGCTTATTTGATAATTTTGTATGTATTATCTATGCATATTTAGCCATATTCGTGCTATAAATATTGAGTTAAGCCTATGAGATGGATGCCCAGGTGGCTTTAAATCTGACTCGTCAATTCGGGTAAATAATTATGAGGTCTTCATGCCTCGCGTGTTGCTGTCAGTATTGTGAAAATTTTGAAACGAGATTTTGGTTAATATAAGATTAATTGAAGATGCTGGAATTAATTAAGAACAATTATTATGACCAGAGATGTGATTATGGGCATACATATAATGTGTGTGTAGGCACGAAATTGCTACCGCGGTTGAGACTAACACAGTGTGTTAATATGGGAAATCAAGCCTTTTGAAATCTGAAGGAAATAGGCCAAACTATGAGCATGATATTTCCCCCATCATTGTCCTCCATGTACCTGGTGTTTCATGTGTCTATGTCTAAGAAGGTAGTTGGAAATCCTTTCTCTATTATTCCGGTGGAAGCTAGTGGAGGTGAAGTAAATGGATAATTGGCCTATGAGAGGTACTTAATTGTCATCCTTGTTAGATAAGTCTAAAAGTTGAGATTTGCCTCTGTCGAGTGTTATGGAGAAGTATGTGAGTCGAGGAGGCCACCTCGAAGGCCGAAAGTGTTAAGGAAAGAAAATGTTCACGCTTGATTGTATAGTCAAATGATTGTGGATCGAAAAGTACTTTTATGTGTTATGATTCAAATAAGTACAGTTCATGTCCAGATACCACTTTTGTTAATGTAATGTCGATAATGTTGAAATTTGTGTTATTGGTATGTTGTGATGCTTTATCGAGTTGTGGATGTATTATTAGAAGTGGTTTTGGTATTTCTATGGCAGGTGGATAGGCCCAAATATAGAGGAGACTCTGCCGAAATTTCTGAAAAATTTGGGAGTTAGTCAAATTTGGGAGCCTGAGATGTGTGAGAGAAGAGATGTGTTATGTTAGGTGTTTGGGGCGGACTCTACTTCTCATTCGAGGACGAATGATCCTAACCGGGGGAGAATGTAATGCCCCGTAAAGTTTTGCAAAGGAATTTTAGGTTTCGTGGTGCCAAGGTAGGCTAATGTATTGTACTTTCGGACTTTTTGGGTTGAGCAGTGCGTTGGGGAGTTGAATCATTTCGACCTCGCGAAGCCAGGTCTGTAGCGCGCTAGACCGTCCTATATCCCTCGCGAAGCCAGGTCTGTAGCGCGCTAGACCGTGTTATATGCCTCGTGAAGCCAGGTCTATAGCGCACTAGACCGTGCTATATCCCTCGCGAAGCCTGGTATTTATTTCGCTATAGAGCTCGCGAAGCCTGGTATTTATTTCGCTATAGAGCTCGCGAAGCCTGGTCTGTAGCCCATTCCAGAATTTGGAGGGTCCATTCTTCTATCTTTGTAACCCGGCCCTATCTCGTTAAATAGACGCAAGAGACCATTTTTGAAGGGAATATCTGATATTTTTAGAGAGAGGAAGTGCCCTAAAGTGAGAGGAGAAATTCCTAAGCTAATTGTTCATCAAAATCTTGCTCAAGCCTTGAAATTCAACAAGAAAGCTCACAAGATCTTCACTCAAGAGGTAAGGTTCTAACCCTAGTCTTCAATTTCGAGTTTGGGTAGAAGATGGGTGATTGGGAGTATGATTCTTGGGTATGAGAGTATTATTTATACATGCATGTACCAATAAGGTTTGTGAAAAGATTGTTGAGCTCAAATGGGCAAAGAGTGGGTTGTGGGGTGAAGGAAATTTTATGGAAGAACCTTGTAATCAAATTTGCACACTTAGTGTTTGATGAAATGCTTAAATGAGGTGAACCCACGAATATCTTCCTAATTATTGTTCACTTTTGTTATGTTTCTAAATAGATTGAAGTTGCTAGGATTTCTGGAACCTCGTAATAATGTAAGGAAAGCTCAAGAAAGATTGGAGCCGCCCGGAGGTCAATTCATGTGAGAAAGCTATTTTGGAATATCGGCCTAACTTCAAAAAGGTAATTATCTTGCCTAACCTTGAGTGGGTAAATTACCCCTTAGGCATCTAGTCTTATGTGCCATTTGTGAAATATGAAATGTGAAAAACCGTGTACGTGAGGTGACGAGTACGTACTCGGGCTTATATGTGCAAAATTTATTGGGCTAAAGTCTTAGGCATTTTTGTGTAGTAAATTGGATAATTGTTGGCATTTATTAAATCCTCTATTTGCCATGCCTCAATCTTGTTTGTCGAATTTATTTTATATGATAATTTGGTGTGATTGTCACTTGAATTTTTATGTGAATGCCGTGAGTTTGTTGATTTGATATTTCCTGGAAATAATTATATTATGGATTTTCCATCTGCAAATAATTAATTAAATAAGTTTAAATTGAGGCGTTAATATAATTATCAAAAATTTGGATTAATGAAGGTGTTTCCCTATACTGAGTTATTTTTCCATCTCTGTTGTTGTTGTTCTTGAGGTTTTGTGTACCTTGTGTGGAGCTTTGGGCTACTTGCTGTGAATTTGTTGTATCTTTAGAATTGGTTGTGGCCTACGGAAAAATTGTGATATGAAGTGATGTATTATGTTGTCATCATAATATTCTGAGTAAATTATTGTGTGATTTGAGTTATTATTATGAGGACATAAGGGTGGCATTCCACCGTTGACATTACGTGGGTATAAGGGTGGCATTTCACTGTGGTTATGTGTGTTGGGATATTGTCTGGGCGGAGTGATAAGGGTGGTTATAGGAGTGATAAGGGTGACTATTGATATTGTCAGAGCGGAGGGATAAGGGTTGCTATTACTATGGAGTGATACAAGTGGCTATAGGAGAGATAAGGGTAGCTATTGTTGGGGATGATACATGATGATGTGGGATTATTTTGTTGGTTATTTTTATATGATGTTGTGAATTTTTCTGGTGTTTATTTTTATCTCTTGTGCAACTTGTCTTGTTGTTGGTAACTTGATAATAGTCTGATTCATGTTGAAATTGTGAGCCTGTGGCTATTGCCGGGCGGATTATGTTATTGGCACGTGAACTGTCCGTGCAGATATGATATGAAATGTGTGCACGAGGTGCCAGGGAAATATAATGATTATGTTATTGGCACGTGAACTGTCCATGCAAATGTGATATAATAATTTTGTTATTGGCACGGACGGTTCGCGTGCCAATAACATAATCATTATATTTCCTTCGCACCTCGTGCCCACATTTGTGATATGAAATGTGGGCACGAGGTGCCGGGAAAATATAATATTTTTTTACTATTGACAGTGAGTTGTTAGTGCAGTGTTGACAGAAATACGGGCACAAGGTGCAGTGAAAATATGAAAGTGGACTGACGCCCATATTTTATAATTATGAAACGAGGTGTGTCACAGAGTGACTTTTATTTGAAAAAATTATATTCAAAAGATATTTATTTGAAAGAAGTATATTCGAAAGATATTTATTTGAAAGAGATTTATACTCAAAAGATATTTATTTGAAAGTAGTATATTTGCAAGATTTGTATTTGAAAGAGTTTTATATTCAAAGGATATTTATTCGAAAGAAATATATCCGGAAAGTATTTATTCGAAAGAATTATATGTGAAAGATTTATATTTGAAGGACTTGTTTAATTGGTTGTACTTGTGTTTCTTATTCGTTTGAGTAATAATTATGATGTTCTTGCTTCCTTGATGTTTACATCACTAGTTGATTGTTGTTGCTATCGCTGCCATTTATTCTCTATTTTTTTTGTATACTATATTGCACAGGTTAATAGACTAGTGAGTGTCTTGACTGTACCTCGTCACTACTCCAACGAGGTTAGTCTTGATACTTACTGGGTACCGACTGTCGTGTACTCATAGTATGGCTGTCCAACGGGATGGGATGGACGAGACGGGACAGAATTAACGGGACGGGACGGGATGGGGCGACGAAACGGGACGACATTTAGCCGGGACAGTGGCGGGACGGGGCGAAACGAGATGGGACAAACGGGACGAAACAGTAGGCTCATCCCGTCCCGCTAACAAACAGGACGAGACGGGACGGGACGGGTTCGCGGGCCTTAAGTGCCGTTTTAAAAAAATAATTATTTAAGCATTGAGTTTGGAAACCGCTATTCCTTTGACAATGACTAAGCTTTAAAGTTTGCAACAACTAGTTTTTTGAGTTATTTAATAAACTTAAAAATTAAACGGAAATTAGGAAACTAAGTAAAGAATTATAAAATATTAAAACAAAAGACTTGTAATGAAATATTCTAGTAATTATAAATTTATAATAGAGTTATAATTTATTTAATATAATGTCAAGCCATTAAGTAATTAAGTAAGAGTGTAAGACAATTCATAAAAATAATTCAACGCTTAAAGCCTTTTATTTTATTAATAGAACTTTCAAATCTCACATACAAATATAATTCTTTTGAAGAGCACCTAATCTACGCAGCCACCTTCTAGGAAAGGTTCTGTTTAAACTAGGCCTCTTAGTAGCCAATTACAAATTATCATACTAATATTTGTAAGCTCCTATATAACTTCGTTGTAACTTATCTATAATTTCTCTCGGACATTGTTTTGGAATTGGCAATGTTGATTGATGTTCCATGAGTTCCATGCCGTCATAGTTCCCGGTGCTTAGTATCTCATTGTATTCTTCTTCTTCCCTAGTTTCACCACTTGTTGTTTTCATAGATTTATATTTATCAAATATTAATCTAACATAAGAATATATGTTTGCTTGGCAGTCTTCGAGAGATGGTTGTTCATTTTTTTGAATTGCTAAATTCTCATAAATTTTACGAACAAGTCCATTTGCACCTCTTAATTTTAAAGATGGGTTAAGTATAGTAGAAATTAAATAAACTTGGGGAATAGGGAAAAAATACTTTTTAAATTTTACAATTATTTCATTAATGGCCGGTGCATAAGTTGGATTAATTTTGTAATCATTTCATTAAGCTAGTTGCTGCAGTTGTGTTAGCACTTAGCAGAAACATTATCTAAGGTGATAGTTAAAATTTTATCAATGAGTCCATAAAAATCAATAATTTGTAGAACAATAGTTGCAATATATGCTCCACTGTGTTTTGAATCAACAAATTTATAACCAATAATACGTTTTTGCATGTTCCAGTGATGATCAACCCAATGACATGTAACAGTTAAATAATCACAACCATTAGGACTACGACATATATCAGATGTGATAAACACTTTACAATCTAAGTGAAACAATACACAACGAATATACTGAAAATATTCGGTTTGAAATTTAAAAACATCATTTCTAACCGTGGTCTTAGGAAAACCTTGAAAAGCAGGATTACAAGTTTCTTGCATATAATGCACACAAAAAAATAGGATGCGGGACAGGCGGGATGGGACGGGACGGGACAGGACGGGACGGGACAGGCGGGACTGGACGGGACGGGACGGGACGAAACAGGACGGGACAAACGGGACGAAATGGCCATCCCGTCCCATCCCGTGTCCCGTTTAACATGGGCCCATCCCGTTTAGAATTAAGTGGGACAGGACAGGATGCGGGACGGGACCGGGACGGGACGGGACGGCCCGTCCCGTTGGACAGCCATAACTCATACTATACTTCTATACATTTTTGTGCAGAGTCAGGTATTGGAGATATTAGACTCGGACAAAGTAAGTGTGTTGATCGCAAGGATTCAAGGTAGAACTGCTTGGTCGTCGCAGTCCCTTGGAGTCTTTCTATTTTATTGTACTGGCAACTCTTATTCGAACAGTATCGTATATTCGATCCTTGAGATCATTACATGTATCCGGTTAGAGTTCGTGACTCAGTATTACAAGTCTTGGGAGGTTGTTATATTTGTTTCCGCTTTTGGTGACACTTGTATTAAATTATATGTTTAAAAAATGGCTTGAAATGAAATTAAAATTGGCTTACCTAGTCTTAGAGACTAAGTGCCATCACAACGCCTGAGGTAAGATTTTGGGTCGTGACAAGGAGTACAAAATCAAAAGTGCATAATTAAAAATGAACGGAGTGAGTACTTATCATGCATTCCAAAAACTTTCGTGAAAAATGTTGCAGCCAAACGCACACACAAGTATACGCGGTCGTCAAGTAATAAAGTGTCGAACCCACGAGGACTTATGATTAACTATTAACTAAATTAGACTATCCTAATTATCTAAACAAGAATTAAACCTAAAAATATTTGATTCTAAACTAATTAAATAAAAAAATATAAATAATGTACTTTGAACAGAGAAAGAGCAGATTTTTATGATATCAATGTAATGAAAACGATCTAGGGTTATGGGCTATCTAGCAATCCTATTGTATTCTTAAATTGAATTGACCGACTAATTTATCTAGCTTATTGGTTGACAGGGTTAATATTGCTCATAAAAATCTGTCGAGTTCTTACTCGCCTATTCAAGCTAACCTAACGCCTATATGTCTATGGAGTTAGAATCAACAAGAACGCATTTATAATTCCTGTAAATCAACCAAGCAAGGCAATTAGGTATATGTCTATCCTAACCACGAATCTGTTCCCAGATGCCCGAGTTCAAGAACTTGCCCTACTCAATCCTGTATGCAATATAGAATTCCCACTTTCGAGTTCAATTCTAGATTTGTAGATAATATTCAATTGGTGATCAAGCAATTAAATAATTAAGCGCAAGATTGAATAAATAAACTAATATGATAAATCAAGAAGTCAAAATCAATATCCGAATAACAATAGTCATGAAAGAACCACAACCCTAGAACGTGAAGTTTATCTCCATATAGACATGGTAGCCAAACAATAAATCATACAAAGAAACATAAAGATTACTAAGTTTGGTGGGAGAAAGATGGAACTTGATGAATTCCGGCCTCCACAGCTTTTTCGTGGCTTTTTCCCCCTTCCCAATATGTTAGATGCCCTAAAAGAGGCATTTTTGGCTTATATATTGCGTACAAAAGTCGTGGGCCAAAGTTCTCCTATTCCTAATCCGAATTGGCTACAGGGATTGATGCTGGGGTGGATGCGTCGCATCCACCTCGTCCTCCACTTCTCAGCTTCGCATGCTAGGGTGGATGCGTCGCATCCACCCTTTGTTCCTCCTTCTCAGCTTTGTCCAGGTGCGGATGGTATGGCAGATGCTATGGGCCGACTTCACTGCTAAGGGTGCACAAAATCCAACCCCTCTTTCTCTACCTAGAGCACCTTTTCTTCATATTTTTGTACTCCAAACACCCTAATTCATCACACACAACTCAATTAGTCATAAAACTAATAATTAAACCATGTTGGGCATTTTAAAGATCAAATAGCATAAAAAAACAGTTAAAACATGGGTAAAGTAACATCAACACATATCGAAATATGCCCAACATCACCACCCCACACTTAAACCTTTGTTCGTCCTCGAACAAACCATCACTATAGTAGACGAAACAAAATTAAGCTCTTATTATTCAAAGCATACTACACCTATGACCATGGTCATTTGCCACAATTAGGCTCTAGAATATGCATCATATGCACTTACCTTTACTTGTGTCATTCTTTTAAAAATATTCAAACAAAGACAATATGCTCACAACAATCCTAACCTCAAAAATCAACTCAACGTCACAATGCACTCATGGCTTGAACACCCAACATCATAGAGAAGTCTAATAACGTTACCTATCTCTCGTGAAACCATGTGCCCTCACAACAAGAACAAGAGATCGAGTTCAATCCACACATTCGAATCACATGATCAAATATATTTTAATGACTCACATATATCAAAGAAAATCGCTCACTCTCACAGAGAAGTCACATGCATGCAATTGGTACCATAGGCTTGCCCTTAATGTAAATCTCTACTAATGTAAGCTCGCTCGATCTAAAATCAATTAGGAATTTTTCATGGTTGTAATGTGGGCTAAGGGAAGGGTAGGATATATTTTAGGAATAGTGACTCAACCTCCTAAGCACTTTAACACATCATCAAATAACTTAAGCTCAAATTCTTCAACACCACTTCAATTTCACAAATAATATCACCCCCAATAATATTTCCTCTTTCTTTAAGAACTACTTTAATTCATACCCACTAGCAAGAACAAGACAACAATTTATTCATCTATATTTTTCTTTCTTTTTTTTCCAGATTTTTCTCTTCTTTTTTTTTTTCAATTTCCGCTAGTGGTGTATTATTTTACAAAATAAGTGCACCCTTCTTTCTTTCATTGGCTCCACTCAAAAGTCACCCCACACTTAGTCCCTTCTTACTTCTTTTAGCGCTCATCTAACAATTAAAGTGCTTTAAGAGGTAAAAGGATCAAAATAATGTCAATTAAGAATAAAAAGGGTATAGGCTTGTAATGTGGGTACCAAATAACAGGTCTACATGCTCAAAAGGGTTAACTAGGGATAGTTTTTATTTGTGATAAGCAATAAGCTCAAAAAGATCAAAGAAAGCCTAAAATCATTTTTCAAACCGAGCATCACCTAAAATTTCGCTTCAACTCACATACCGGGCAAGTTCTAGACACAAGTACAATACATGAACAATACAAAAACCTCACCACACATGGCACATGACTCACTAAGGAAGGTCCCATTCCGACTCTCAAATAATGCAAGTATTCACGGAGCCACGAGATATTAAGCATTAAGCGCAAAGTGAACACAAGTCAAGAAAACGAGAAATAGTCGTCACAAAACATGCTATGATACAAAGGCATCAATATTAATATCAAAATATAGGGGAGATACTACACATGCCAAAGCATAAATATGCTACTATGAAACAAGTCAAGGGCGCTTAGGTTCATCATTCTTCCTCCTTTTATTTCCTAAATTCCTAATCTACTCGGGAAAAAAAAAAACTACCCGGTTCAAACTACATCCCATGGAAAAGAACCGAGGCACAAAGAAAAACCACAGGGGATTATTACTACCTAAAAAAAGCTAAAAGACATATTTTTGGATTTTTGTTTAGACTTTAATCCCTCAAGATAACTGTCTAGAAGATCAATCGTCGGGAAAAGTCCAATTTTTCTACTTTTTTCGTTTTTTTCCCCACAAAAGCTACTACACTTAAGAATGAGTACTACAACTAAGCTAAAATAGCACAGAAACTCATCCAAACGATCTCCTCACCCCACACTTAAAATTTTGCAATGTCCTCAATGCACACTATAAATAATAAGAGGGTAAACGAGACTCCCTGGTAGGCCAAAGGCCGAAGCAATAGCGGCTCACGAGGTACTCAGACTTCCCCAGGCATCGTCCTTTGTGTGGGCACCCCACACTTAGTCCTCACCATCTAGCTCGCTTTTGCACTCTTCTAATGGCTTTGCTTCCTATGCTCATAATCCTACAAAACAAAAATAAATACTACAAAAAAATAAAAATAAAATAAAATAAAAAGTAAATAAAAATAAAAGAAAGCAGTAAAGCTGGGTTGCCTCCCAACAAGCGCCTGATTTAACGTAGCGGCACGACGTGAATCACTTTTTGCCTCCACCTCGAACTTATGAATTGAGCCCCTAACATGGCATCCAGTTTGCGGCTATGCTCCAGTGGTGGGGCTACAAAGATAACCAGGCCAAGTAATATATTTTTGACTCTATACTTCTTCGCCTTTATATGAGGAATGTAATTTTTTCTCTTTGGCACGACAAATTCAAGAATATAGAAATTCTCATCCTCACCCTTTGACTCCCCGATAGGCTCAGATGGCTCGATTACTATCTTACTATTTAAACACAATGTGAAAAAATGATTGGTATTAGGTCTAATGCGCCCTGACTCATGAATTGTACTACTATTTACATCCCCATATATAGATACACTCACATCTCCCAAAGTAATGTTATCTACTCCCTCGCATGTCTCTATATCACTCTTCTCAACATTGGCATCCTCAAAAATAATATGGTCTAATGATTGGTATTCTCATTTTAGCTCCTCAATTTGGTCTAGAAGATTTTTTTCAGCTTCACACAACTCATCATTAAATTGTTGGGCGTTACACGCATCAACCTTTGCACTCAAATATGCATCCAACTTATGCACAACTAAGCCAAAATTGTCAATTTTATGTGCAAGCTCATCTCTCTTCTTAGACCAGTTACTCACCAACGTTGTTAGAAGACAACGTGGGTCCGCATATTCCCTTAATCGAGAATATCCGTCCCAATACCAACCCTTACTCCCATATTCAAATTCAGACCTCCCAGAGTTCAAGTCATGACAATCCCAAAAAGACGGGCCATAAAAGTCTTCCGTCAACCAAGCGTCTTCATCAATAACCTTACCTCCGGATATTTCATCCCCAGATGTCATGTTGAAAGAACTAGAAACACACTAAGAGAAAGATCAAATTGTTATAAAATTAAAAATATTTACAAAAAAAAAAAAATATATAAAGTTAAAAGTAAAAGTCTAATCTAGAAAGATAGCTAATTTTAAGTCCCCGGCAACGCCGCCAAAAACTTGTTGCAGCCAAACGCACACGCAAGTATACGCGGTCGTCAAGTAATAAAGTGACTAAAAGTCGGATGTCGAACCCACGAGGACTTGTGATTAACTAAATTAGACTATCCTAATTATCTAAACAAGAATTAAACCTAAAAATATTTGATTCTAAACTAATTAAATAAAAAAAATATAAATAATGTACTTTGAACAGAGAAAGAGCAGATTTTTATGATATCAATGTAATAAAAACGATCTAAGGTTATGGGCTATCTAACAATCCTATTGTATTCTTAAATTGAATTGACCGACTAATTTATCTAGCTTATTGGTTGACAGGGTTAATATTGCTCATAAAAATCTGTCGAGTTCTTACTTGCCTATTCAAGCTAACCTAACGCCTATATGTCTATGGAGTTAGAATCAACAAGAACGCATTTATAATTCCTGTAAATCAACCAAGCAAGGCAATTAGGTATATGTCTATCCTAACCACGAATCCGTTCCCTGATGCCCGAGTTCAAGAACTTGCCCTACTCAATCCTGTATGCAATATAGAATTTCCACTTTCAAGTTCAATTCTAGATTTGTAGATAATATTCAATTGGTGATCAAGCAATTAAATAATTAAGCGCAAGATTGAATAAATAAACTAATATGATAAATCAAGAAGTCAAAATCAATATCCGAATAACAATAGTCATGAAAGAACCACAACCCTAGAACGTGAAGTTTATCTCCATATAGACATGGTAGCCAAACAACAAATCATACAAAGAAACATAAAGATTACTAAGTTTGGTGGGAGAAAGATGGAACTTGATGAATTCTGGCCTCCACAGCTTTTTTGTGGCTTTTCCCCCCTTCCCAATATGTTAGATGCCCTAAAAGAGGCGTTTTTGTCTTATATATTGCGTACAAAAGTCGTGGGCCAAAGTTCTCATATTCCTAATCCGAATTGGCTACAGGGATTGATGCTGGGGTGGATGCGTCGCATCCACCTCGTCCTCCACTTCTCAGCTTCGCATGCTAGGGTTGATGTGTCGCATCCACCCTTTGTTCCTCCTTCTCAGCTTTGTCCAGGTGGGGATGCTATGGCGGATGCTATGGGCCGACTTCACTGCTAAGGGTGCACGAAATCCAACCCCTCTTCCTCTACCTAGAGCACTTTTTCTTCATATTTTTGTACTCCAAACACCTTAATTCATCACACACAACTCAATTAGTCATAAAACCAATAATTAAACCATGTTGGGCATTTTAAAGATCAAATAGCATCAAAAAGCGGTTAAAACATGGATAAAGTAACATCAACACATATCGAAATATGCCCAACATCAAAAAACATAAAGTAAAAGGTGAAAAGAAAAGAGTCAAATACGTGCATTATTCGTAAATTTTATTAGAAAGAAAATAAACAAAAGGCACGCAATGTCTGGTTTCATAATTGTTTTCATTATATTCATAAAGGATAAGAGAAAAAAGGTGAAAAGAAAAGAGTCAAATAGGTGCGTCATTTGGATTCTCTCCATTTCTTAGAAAACTTATTTTTTCCTATTATTTTGGGGGTTAATTTTACGAATGGTTCCTTCACTTATTGTTTATTACACTAAAGTTAAAAATTAATAACAGAAAATAACACAATAATAATTATATATCACATAAAATAAAAAACGTCAAATGCTAAATCAAGTCTTGAAAGCACAAGTAATCTGTCATTTAAGCAACTCATTTTATATAATATCCACATGACATCAGTTAAAAAAATTTATTTTCTAAATCACTCAAAAAATAAAATTCAAAAAACACATGTTATATCATACTATTATATAAGATTATTAAGTTGGTAAAAAAATAAAATCTTTGTTATTTTCAAGTGATACTACGTGAATATGAAGTAGCTTAATCTCTGTTGCAATCTAAATAAACAATATTTTGGCAACAAATCAGAAAAAAGAAAAAGAAAAAAGCGCGGGAAAGAAAACCACTGACGATGAAGAGTAGTATACATAAACCCCAAAACCCTTTTAAAAATGGAGAATAGGAAACGTCGCACTTCACCTTCCTGTAGAAAACAACTGATTCACGCTCCGCTCTGCTCTGCATCTTTGCGCAAAGTTTCTCAATACCAAATATGGCATTTTGGGGTTTGATTCTGAACCCATTTTCCCCTTTTATTTTTCCCATTTTGTGCTTTGTCTATTTTCCTCCCATTTGTTTGATCAAAGAGAACTATATGGAAAATTTCTTTTTATGTAAATGCATTCAGTTCATAATGGTAATGTTTGACCATGTGTTGTCAAATTATGTGATTTGTTCTTTTATTTTTGTATTTGGCACATAATTATGTGAAAAAATGATTGGCTCAAACTTAATTTCTCTGTATGTAGCACTAGCAGAAAGGTCCAATTTTTATGATCAATTTGATTCCAAGAGTTTGTGTCTTCTCCTTCCTCAGGGGCTTTTATAGAACCAGGGAAACCTTACACACTACAGTTGCATAATAATAAAAGGCGTGTTCGGATTTCACAGGTTTATTTAATTTATCAAATGAGTTATCTCCTTTACTGGGTAAATGTTAAATTTAAAAAAAGGTAATGGAATGAATTTAGATGGTGATTGCAGGCAACACTGGGGGAGCGTAGTGGATTGTGGAAATCAAGATCTATAGTTCGATGTGCCATTGGCAGTCAACCTCCAATTTCGATCTGCTCATTGTGCAAGGAATTTCATTGCTGTCAGTTGGATCTTGAGTTCGAGGAGTTTGATGATGTTGTTTTCTCAGTTGTCGGTCCACGTGGCATCCACCTTGCCGGTTATTACCTCCCTTCCAACGGAACCAGCAGTAAAAGTACTGGAACTGATGAACTTGGAGTGTATCCTTCATTCTTGAGTGTAGTTTTCGGTTGTATACTTTGGCAGCATTAGCATAGCATAAGAAAATTCACTACTCTTTTTACTTCTCTAAGATGAACTAAACCTGTACCAGCACTAAAACAGTATACATACTATTGGATTAGGAGATACAACTGGTCGATTTGAAAAAAAACTCCCCTCTCTCTCTCTCCCTCTTTGTGTCGAACTTGCAGAAATTCACAACACTATCTGAAGAGAAAATTCAGAATTTATTTTGCTTTTACTTTTGTTAAAGTTTATTTTGATACTTAATCATATTCTGTCACTTTTCCTTTACTATTTCATTTTGGTCAAGTGACTTGTATGGAGAAGATATCAGCAATGCAGTATGTGAGAAAAATACAGAGTTGACAGCTAGCAAACCAGCGTTGCTGGAAATCCAAACCGTTGCTGATGATAATAGGCGCCAATGGATCAACAGCTTCGATGATGATGCAGGTGCGTGACATGCTGTCATATCATATCTGCTGTCTGTTTTATAAGTTATGCTGCAGCATGCATGACCTGTTTGTTCTGGAATTACTAGTTGGCCTTTATTGGAAATTAATAGTTGTGTAAATTTGTAAATCTTACAAGTTGGCTGGGAAGGCTAAAAATGATGTTGTAGTCTTTAGATGGCAGAAAATGGATATAGTCTTTACAAGACATATGTCTTTGTAGTCTCTATGTGAAAGAGCTGATCACATATCTACTATAGGAACCTGTAGTAGAGTGAGCTGATCCAGTATATTATTTTAATAATAGTAGTCTCATCACATATTTACTATAGGAACCTTATAGGGAAGGCTGATCCAATATAGCTAATATGATGAACTCATCTTTCCTCAGTATAATATGTGTGCGGATTATATTCGATGAACAAATCAACTAGTCTTCTGGCTTAAATAATTGTACAAGAACTATGCATCAATCCCAAGCTAGTAAACTTGACCTTATAAAAGAAAAGCCCAAACTAGTTATCTATGAAAATTCTTATGAACAAGGTTACATAATTTATACCTCCAGAACCCAGGGGCGGAGCTACTGGGTGCGGGTTCGGGCGAACCCAGTGACTTTTTTCGGAATCCTGTATTTGTATTGAAATATTTACTAAATCTATGTAAGTATACACTGCCGAACCCAGTAACAAAAGAGGTCTTGGATCAACGGTAAGGGCTGTGGGTTCGCCGGGAAAGATGGGAGTTCGATTTTCGCTGAAGGCAGTATTTTATTTTAAAATTTAGAACCGACACACTTCAAATCCTAGCTCCGCCTCTGTCCAGAACAGTATACTACTTAAGATATAAATGCTATTTTATTTACACAGTGAGAGACGAAGTAATGCTCTGAAGTTTGAAAGGTTAATATTACATCATATCCTCAGCAAACTGGGTATGTTGTTGTTGTATCCTCAGCAAACTCACTTTAAGTTTCATCTATTTGGGGTTTGATGCATAAGTATAAAATTTCAGATCTAAAATTCATGAAGCCTGACATATCGTTTTTCAATTTCCTCTGCTTCGATCATATAGGTCTAGCTTCATAAGTCAGTCCTAAATTTTCAAAAGATGATTTTTTCTTAGGCAAAATAGGGCTTTTGCTTCCGGTTGAGGGGAGAGGTACAAGCTTTAATGGTTGACATGGTTGCTATAAGCTTTATTGGTGTCTGTTGTAGAGTTGGACTAAACAAATAAATAAACGAGTTCTATCTTTAGATTAGATGGTTTACTCAATTTATTTTTGTTTTCAGTCTCATAACTACTTGTTAGTAAAATATCTTGTATGCATCAATAAAATAAAATACTTTGTGTATCTGGTGCTGAGAAAAGAATTACGCCTATGTGTGAAGCAACAAACTGCAGACCTAAAATACATAAGTGAATATGTTTCATTTTTCATAGTTGAAAATTTAAATTAGGCTATAAATATTTGAAAAATATTTTGAGTATTTAAGTTTATTGTACGATTGTACTTTTGTTGTTAAAAGACTCTTCTGAGGCATGCTTAAGGTCTGACTTGCACTTTGAATATGCAGAGCTCCAAACAAAAGTCCCGAACCAGTAACTGAAATGTGCCATTCTCAGGATAGAACGAAAGAAAAGAAAAGGAAGATTGAAAACCAAGAAAATCGTTGTGACTCAAATATATCATCATCTCAATTGGAGATGGAAAATCAAAGCTCACTTGCAACTCCTAAGGAGATCACTGAGAATGCCACATCACCACATGTACTTACATTATCAGATGGAGTGACTTTTGAGGTGCTGATGAAGGGAAAACAAGATGGAAAAGCAGCTTCCATAGGAAAGCAGGTGACTGACTCTATTGATAATTTAGATAGAGGTGGTGCAAACACAATAATAACTACTGAGTTATCCTTTCTTTTGTCCAGGTCAAAATTTATTTCACTGCCAAATTAAGAGGTACAGGATGTGTCGTTGGCTCTAACATTGGTGAAGCTCCCCATAAATTCCGTTTAGGTCTCTCTCTCTGTCTCTTGCTCTCCCTCTCTCTCTCTCTCTCACACACACACACACACACTGATCTTTTAGTTGGTTGGACAAACGGATGAGGAGTATATATAGTTTAGGTGGAACTTTTCAGTTCTTCCTGTGATTTTCAAGAGAGTTCTCTTCACTTCATATTTATTTGCTGTCTTTGATCAGGTGACAAGAACATGGTAAAGGGATTGAACATTGGCATTGAAGGTAATCATTTTTATGGACTGAAACTGTATCCTTTATATCTTAAGCGTTCTATTATACTGTCTCTTATGCGTGCCTAAGGCCTAAGCTTAAGCTGTACAGGTATGCATGCTGGTGAAAAGAGAAGATTCATTGTTCCACCATCTTTGGGGTATATACAAATTATTGCATCTTTTAAACTTGTTCGTTGTGATAAAAAGTTTCTACGTTCATGCCTTTTGTTGATGCAGCTTTGGGAAAAACGGTAGGCCTCCAGTACCGCCAAACTCATGGATCCAGTATGAAATTGAATTGGTTGATATATGTGAATAAAAGAGATAATATACAGTTACTCCATTCAGAATCATTCAACAAAAGCAATGTTGCCAACCCTCTTGCTGAAGTAGTTATGTGAAGAGTTGTCTTACTATGTTTTTCCTCCCTGAAAACTGCATTTTAGACTGTAAGCAAAACAGTTCTCATCTCATGTGATGATATTAGCTGAAGGTTTTGTTTTTTGCTTCCGGGAAATGTTTACACCTGATTGCTAAGTTTGCATAGTGGCCTGGATGAACTTTGCCGCGACATCAATCCTGATGTATCAGTTTTCTTTGTTTAATTTTATTTAACATGTCGTGTGAAACAACTTTTGTTTTGGACAGTCATAGGATATTTACTGTGTGCACATATCACCAACTAATGCAAATTAACAATTAAAAAAAGCATAATATATCGGACCCCTAACGTATATACCTAAACTAGTTATGGTCTTAATTACCCCCTTTAACTTACTGCCACATGGATACTTTTTGTCCACATGGCATGTTTGATAATAAAAAAATATATTATTATCTTTCTAAATTCATTAATCTTTTAAAAAAAATCTTTTCTAGCCAAATTTGTCAAAAAACAAACATGTTTAGAACTTCATTATATATTAGGCCTTTTTTGTTGGTAAACATAATGGAGCTTCACTTAAGTTTTTTCCAACTTTAGAGATATTAGTTTCATTTAATGATTGTATAAGTCGCATTCACTGCTTGTGATTTCTAAGTCGATTAACTAAATGCGATTTATAAGTCGCATTCAACGCTTGCGATTTATAAGTTGTGTTTGCCGATTGCAACTCACTCGCACATGCAGATTGCAATTTATGTCGCTTAAGTCGCATACGCGGATTGCGATTTACAAGTCACATATGCGGATTGCGATTGCATCCGTGGAATTTTATAAGTGACGACATACCTAATAATAGTCAGGTGATATACTACTCAGTAGAATCTTTCTTGAGTAAAACCAAAATTCCTCCTCTTTTAACCTTCTTCAGTAGAGTTATTCAGAATCCCGGAAACAAAATCAAGAAGAAATGCAAAACTTGACACCAAATTAAGAGCACAGAAAATACCAAAAGAAATTAGAAAAAAATAGACTTCATCGTTTTTAACAAAGGAAAATACAAATCTATCACCCGAAGAAAAAAATTCAACAAAAATCCCACGTTAATATTTTTTCCAACTTTAGAGATATAAGTTTATAAGTCTCAATTAATGATTGTAATTTATAAGTCACATTCGCTGCTTGCGATTTATAAGTCGCCATTCACTAAATGCTATTTATAAGTCGCATTCAATGATTGCGATTATAAGTTGTGTTTGCTGATTGTGACTCACTCGCACATGCAAATTGCAATTTATGTCGCATATACGGGGTGCATTTTAAGTCGCATATGCGGTTGCGGATTGCGATTGCATCCGTGGAATTTTATAAGTGTCGACATACCTAATAATAGTCAGATAATGTATTACTCTGTCACTTGAGTAAAACTAAAATTCCTCCTCTTTTAACATTCTTGAGTAGGGGTGTACAAATAAAATCTATAAACCGCACCAAACCGATAATTCAAGTTAAATCGAAAAAAAAATTCGATTGTGGGTTGGTTTGATTTGGTTTGGTGTTGGCAAAAAAAAACCTGACCATAATTGGTTTGGTTTAGTTTTAACTAAAAAAAGTCAAACCGAAATCAAACCAACCCGACATTACATTTGTACAATTTTTAAAAATATTTTATACATATAAATATTTATTGTAATATAATTTATAAATATTTCTTAAACTTGTTCACAATTTTATCTTTAAATGTATTATTTAAAGTTTAGACTTAACATTCTTGAATGGTCCAATAAATTTTACCCATAAAAGTAGTAAGTCAAATAAAGTTCAAATCAATACTAATCCTAATAAAGGAAATTCAATTCAACACTAAGAATGACAATAGTGTTGGATATCCATTTTTTAGTTTTCCATTAGTTTATAATGAAAAGTGCATAACCTAACTTTTTTTTTTTTTTAGTGCTTAGTTGTGTAATTAATTAGTACTTATTAGATGTACTTATTTTAACATTACCTATATAGTATTTTTAGATTATTTTAATTTTTATTATGGCATATTAATTAGTAATATTTTATTAATGCGATTTTATTATCTGTGTTATTGAATATTATTTAGTACAATGCTATGACTAATCTCATATTATTGTGTTATTTTCTTGAAGAATACACTACATAGTTGTATTCTACTAGGACTAAAAAAATAATTGGAGCACAAGTTACATATTTTGCGCTATGAAGAGTTTATCGGGGAAAAAAACCCGAAAACCGAAAAAACCGAAAAAATTCGAGATTGAAAAACCCGACTTTATTGGTTTGGTATGGTTTATAGATTTAAAAACCCGACACTATTGGTTTGGTTATTGAAAAATTCAAACCAACCCGACATATGTACACCTCTATTCTTGACTAGAGTTATTCAGAATCCCAAAAATAAAATCAAGAAGAAATGCCAAACCTGACACCAATTTAAGAGCACAGAAAATATCAGGAAAAAAAAATCATCGTTTTTAACCAAGGATAAATACAAATCTCTCGCCCGAAGGAAACAAATTCCACAAAATTCCGACAGTTAATTTTTTTTTTTTCCAACTTTGGAGATATAAGTTTATAAGTCTCATTTATGATTGTGATTTAGAAGTCGTATTATCATCATTCACTGAGTTCGCAATCACCGATTGCGACTTTCAGCTACAAGTTATAAATCATATTGCTCACCATTTTTTGTTAGCCTACAAAGTAAAAAAGAATGATGCATCAGGGAAATTCGGATTTTGTGAAGGGTGGACGTTGCCCTCTCTGTTATGCTCGTGGTTTCTCCTTTGATTAAAATAAATAAATAAAAGAATGCTGTGAATGGGCTGTGAAGATTGCTTTCCTCTTTGGGCTATGTTAAATCATTGCATTGAGAAAATATCCGACTCCTATCTTGGAGGATGAGCCGGTATGGCTTTGTACAACAAACTGATGTATGGAGCCATCCACGAAGTACGCAGAAATTTTTATAGTAATGATTTTCATGGAGTCTTAAGAATTAAATTGATTAACAACCCTACAGTTAACACGGATTTCACCGGTTGTTCCAGTTGGTGGTGCCAAGCTTCCCATTTTGAGCATGGAGTTTTTAAAATCCTCAAAAAAAGCAGATGGATCATCCACATAAGTTTGCACTATTTCTCTAGTATTGTCATCCCCAGTTGCTAAGACCTGGTCTGAAACAAGCAACCCTTTTCCCGATAGAAGGTTAACGTAGTACTGATTGTCGAACGTTGATGGTGTCATGTCATCAAGATTTGCTAGTGTTGTGTTTGTATCAGAAACTGAGCACAGTTGTTGCAGTGACTGCAAGAAATCCAAGTTCATGTCTGAATTGCTACCCCCATTTAGCCTGGAACTAAATGTTGAACATCTAGCCCTTCCAATTGTATGTGCACCTTCAGTATAATAAACATTAATTAGTCTTATATATGTTAAATCAATATAATATCATCTAGCCCTTCAAATTAAGTTTACCAGAGAGAGTGACCATATCTTGAAGAGAAAAACCAAGGTTTTGAAAGTTGGAAACAAGGGTGGCAACATTAGAGTTTGGTCCAGGAATGTTGTTATTTGCTGCTTTTCTGCTAGCTGTTAAGCTATCCTTTCTTCCCATTTGCACTTCCCATCCCCAACCTCCTGACTGCAATAATTATATTGGAGTTGCATGCATTAATTATTGAAAAAGTTCTGAATTACTTATTTGTTAGTAGTATAAGGAATAATATAATACCAGAACAACAGAATCTCTAGCAGCAATAGCCAGAATATCAGCACAAGATACAGTCTGGGGACAAGCCAGTTCTAAATCAGCTTTGATGGAATCAATCACTTCAAAACCCCTCAATGAGTTCAAGTTTGGGGCAACTGTTTTCTCTCCAGTAAAATTAGGGGTATCGTCCAGCAATACTGATGCATCACATCCCTGAAATGCTTTTACATATGGAGTATTATTTAACATAAAATATACTACTGTATTCAAATAAAAAGGAAAAAGAAAAATTGGACTTGCATTAACGAAGCAGTCGTGGAAATGAAGACGAAGCAAAGAAGCAGCCATTCTGGAGTCTTGAGACACTGTTCTTTCCACCCATGAATATATGATAGGTTCAGCTTCTGGGCAGCTTTTTTGGTACAAACCAAAACTTAACACGATGGTTGCATCATTAATGCATGTTTCCTTGGACTTGTTGGGAACACTATTTCCACTAGCAAATGTTACTGAAAAACTCAGTACCATTATGCAGAAAGAAGCTAAGTAGAAGGAAGCCATTTTATTCCTAAAATTTTTATGGCAAGTTATATATGGTTGTTAAGTTAATAAGGTGATAGTGAAAATTGAGGCCTTAAATAGAGAAATTGCTCACTGCTAGTCAGAGGGAAAAAGAGAGAGCAGTTGAGAAGAAGACATAGTCTTAAGTGTAATGAGTCAAAAAGAAAAATGAACATTACATGAGAGGTCCCATGGTTTATAACAACCCACCTAATACCAACCGATTTACGTGAGGTATGCAAAATCCTTGTTTGGTCTAGTCTATCTTTTGCAGATCCAATTTTGCAGTCTGAAAATTTGCAGAATCGAAGGTTTTATCACAAAAGAACAGCAAAAGATAGACTCATAGGGCCCTAATGCATAGGGAAATTAATATCCACCCTTAAAACTAACACAGTCGATTTCCTTGACGCAATATTGGTCCCTTTGCTCCAGAGCAAATCTCCGTACAAGTTTGAAGACATTGAACATTTGACGACTAGAGAAAATAATTTATTGTGACATAAGCTTATCATTTGGTGATGCATTTAGCTAAAATTGTTTTACATATTTAGTTGGAAATTTCTTTTAATTTGTTAATTAATCTTTTGCAACAATCATGTGCAATTTTATATGATTTAATTAGTTTGAAGGTTCTTTAATCTTTTTGTAACAATCTATACTATGTTAATATTAGAGTGTACGTATAAGAATGACTTACTCGTATTATGTTATTAATATTTTAAACATATTGAATTGATATTTTATTAGTTAACTTTCCCCAAATGTGGTCCCAATATATACGCAAAAGTAAAGTTAATACATATGTCGTAATTGATCCAAATCACTGTCAACAGTATGAATTTTAAACCATTCAAAGTAAAACCCAAATCTTGACATTATTGTTTTCCTACTTAGCTACAATTTTTGCAAAATATTTCTGCAGTTTAATCGATAAAAAATTCTCTAGCTCCCTGAATTCATGAAAAGCTTTATTATCACCAATTCATAGGTGAAGGATTTTGACAAGATGGATATCCATACAGTTAGACCGAGTAGCACCAAAATTAGTCAACATCTTTAAAATATTTCTTGTCCAAATTTAAGATAAGAAGTATGCCTATTTATCAAAATGACTCTAAAACAAAATATATATATATAAGACAACAATTGCATCAAAATTCTTTTATTAATTGAAATGCCAGGTTTGAGAAAACAAAGAAACGAAAAGACAAAATATGAAAACTGTGAAAATATGAAAAAAAAAAATTAACCATGTGATAATTAAATGTACGTAAGGAAACTCTCATGCTGTGCCGATTGCACAATCAAATAGAAAATTACTCAAGGAAAAAGAAATTGGAAAAAATGTGTCAAAGAAAAACGATCATGTTAGAAAGAAAGTAATGTCGCCCATCTCATTTGTATCGGCGCAACTCCAAACAGATTTCTATCCAATTATCTATTAAAGCATCACGTCAATTCTTTTTTCCTGAAAAAAAAAACATCTTATAACATGTTGAAACAAAATTACAGCTCTTTACTTTCATATAAGGGATCAAACTCGTAAACATCCATTAAACAATATAATTTATATGATAAGTAAGAAGCAAGAAGCTAATTGACAACCAAAAAAAAAAAAAGGAACATCCACGAAGAAATACCTCATCTGTGCTCTCTAAACCAAATTCAAATAGATAGTAAAAGAGGAGATGTATATGTAAGGAGTCGACAAAACATGGAGCAATGGGGAGTGCAAGAGACAACAGTTTCTTCATAAGATGATTAATAAATTCATAGTTGTCTTCTCATTTGCTTTCAGATTTTGATTGATTGAAATTGTAAAAATCCACTATACATAAAACAGTCAATAACCATACTATATATATATATATATATATATATATATATATATATATATATATACACAAAAATGTTACATGTATATTAATTGCTTGAAGGGTAAAAAGATAGAAATCATTTAAGGGAAGGTATTTTTTTTTTTTAAGGACAAAATGGTCACTCAAAATTTAAAAGACATTTTTGTAAATCAACTTTGAAGGTAGTATCTTTCTACTTTTAGTATAATACGATATGATTTTTTTTTAAAAGTGGTTACTGGCTTGAAGAGCTCGACAATGAGTCTTACTTGTCCAACGGACTCAGGATTACAGTTGTTTAGGAATTTTCTATTTTCTCGCACTACAACATTTTAGACCTTTAACCACCCTTGAAAAGTGTGGCCTAAACTATCAAAAAGTGTACCATTTAATCAAAGGCCACACTTTTCAACTTTAGGCAACGTTTTTCAAGGGTGGCCTAAACGAGCGTAATATTTTTTCTAAGGCCACGCTTTACGAGTATTGCTTTAGAAGCTACGCTTCAAAAGTGTAGCCTATACGGTACATAAGCCACGCCTGTACATACCCTTATAGCAACGCTTTTTTAACTCCTACAAAAATACTTCCAAAGTGTGACCTTTGGTACCTTATAGGCCACACTTTTCATGCGTGGCTTTTGCAAAAACCCTTGTAAAGTGCTATCTTTCTTATAAAAATAATTTTTATAATATATTCGATAATCATATTTATTACCAAACATATATAATATTATCATATATTTTGTGATCATTTTTAAAGTATAAAGATCTCAAACACCGCATCAAATAACAAATAACCAAAAAATATTCATGCGTACACTTGCTATGAACTTCCAATATATATATATATATATATATATATATATATATATATATATATATATATGTGTGTGTGTGTGTGTGTGTGTGTGTGTGTGTGTGTCGTGTACCATATTTCTAACCAAACTCATACGCCCACCACCACTGATAAGCCGCTCCCCTGAGCTGGAAAGTAGTAAAAGCAACCCGGCTCGTCTCCACCATACCCATAGTACGGAGAATGCGGTGACACTCCTCCAGAAAACTCTGGCCATCATCTGTCGCCAATCCACTGAAGGTAGGAGGGTGGTACTTCTTGTACCTCTCAAGTCTAAGCTGTTCTTCCTCAGATGTTGCTGCCCTAACCACGGGCTGAACTAGGACCACAGACTATGTCGCCATGACACCTGGAACCTGAACAATATGAACTCGCTGCTCTGGAGTGTGGGCGGCGGGAGTCTGAGCTCCTCCCCCGATCTGTGAAATAGCTGGTACAACCGGAATCAACGCCGTCTGAGCCAATGTACCACCAAACATGCTCAGGAATTGTGCTAAGGTCTCCTGAAGTCCGAGGGTAACAGCAGGCGCCTCCGGTACCTGCCCGCCAACTGGAACTACTGGCAGCTCATCAACTGCTGCTCTGGTAGGTGCCCTAGCTGCGGTACGTGCTCCTCGTCGGCCTTTGCCTCTGCCCCTAGCGACATCTACTCCGGGGGTAACGCCATCAGCAACTGCAGCTCGTGTCCTCACCATTTGTGAGAGAATGGAATGATAAAAGTTCAAACTTGGAGACCAATGAACTCGCACGACAGGAATAAAGGAAGTGAAAGTGTCCTAGTAGTTTCGTAGCCTCTCCAAGATAAGTACAGACGTCTCCGTACCAATCCGCAAGCCTCTACTAAACTCGCGTATGACTCGTAGCACCTATGAACCTAGAGCTCTGATACCAACTTGTCACGACCTAATTTTTCCTTTGTTGAGTATCGTAATGGCACCTAGTCTTAGGGACTAGGTAAGCCTAACATTTACTGAATAACAATAATAATTAAATAACATCTAACAATTTTTAAAAATGTAAATCTCTATAAAATTTATAATTCCCGAAACCGATAGTACAAGTCATAAGCTCTACAGAGTTTGCTACAAATTTCTAAATATAACTGTTTGGAAATAGGTAAAACAGTGTGAATACAAAATAGGAAGGTGACTCCGAAGTGTGCAAAAGCAACATCAGGTTTACCTTACGTCTCCACAGCAACAAGTCCGCACAACTAGCTAATGATCAACTGACTTCGAAATACCTGGATCAGCAAAAAAATTGTGCAAAAGTGTAGTATGAGTATACCACGGCGGTACCTAACAAGTATCAAGACTAATTTCAGTGGAGTAGTGATGAGGAACAGTCAAGACACCTACTGAACTAAATGACTTGAACAAGTATAAGTATAGAAACAACAGAGTATGATATCTATATAAAGACTACGCGAAGTGGCAATTAATACGGTAATTGCAATAAGGAAGGAAAATAACAACTATCAGTGGAACACCATAATAATGACATAGAAGAAAGAACAGAAACATAGCCTAACTCCGATAATCACAGATAAAGAAAGGACAAGTAACAACTCAACAATACGACAACTTTCACACCGAGTTTTAGTCAATAAATTCCACGAGGTATCGAACCTCGGACAAATCATAACTCACGGGTCTCAATACCTGAACCCTAACACTTGGCATCATGTGCCCTCTTTATACCTCATAACCGTACTGACGACTCGTGTGCAAAATAGAGTCATTCTCACATAGAAGGCAAGTAAGCAAGGGTGTGCATTTATACTCAATAATATCAAGAAAACCTCTTATCTGATAAGAATGCTTAACTACGTGTATACTTTTGCAAGTGTTCTAACATAGTTCATACCAGCTAGTGAGCTTAAGGAAAAGAACAGACGGCACATAGAATGTTTTCTCACAACTTTCACAAGATAAAGCTCACACGGGTAAGTGTACCACTACACAAATATCAACAACAAGAATGCCCCCAGGCCATCACAAATCAATCCCTTACATAGCCCACCTTGTCTCGCCACGTGTGTAATAGTAAAGTAAATGCCCGCCTTGTCTCGCCACACATGCATAATAATGTTCCCACCTTATCTCGCCATATGCGCAACCACATATATATATCCCGCCTTGTCACGCCGCATGTGAATATATCAATAGTAACAATAGCACGGCAGAAACCTCGTGCAACCCCATAACAAAGAGATGTCAACAAAGGGCACTCCCGAGATACTGTCTCGTAGTCCCAAAAGTAAATGCTCAACAGGGGATCTTCTGAGGTATCGCCTCGTAGTCCCAAAAGTAAATATACAAGACAGGGGAATCTCCCGAGGTACCGCCTCGTAGTCCCAAAATAAATACGCAAGAACAACAAGTACAACAACAACAATAATACTAATACAAGGGTACGACAAATAAATCAACTCAGAAATTCCACAACTCAAAGGAACGGAAGAATTAATTCACGAGGAGTGGCCACAATAGAGAATGCTAGTCATAATAAGAACAACTCAACAAGAAAGGAAATATTATGAACAACGGTCCACAATGTACAGTTCGACAACGAGGGAGCTAACACAAGGCGAATAATTTCAAATAAGGACAGGTCAACTAAAATGTAGGATATCTAACTTCTTTTAAAGTTGGCAATTAAGAAATGGATACAACAAATTCAATTAGGGATAAGCAGCAGAAAGATAATCACAGTCTCAATTAAGGATGAACAATTACAAAAGAGTTAATTATAACTTCAAATAAAGATAAGCAGTTAGGGGAAAGATAACATGGCAATAGAAGAGATAACAATTTTAGTTAAGGCACGGATGACTCAAATAAGCATCAAGGGCGGATACAACAACAACAACAACCCAGTATAATCCCACTAGTGGAGTCTGGGAAGGGTAGTGTGTACGCAGACCTTACCCCTACCCTGGGATAGAGAGGCTGTTTCCAAATGACCTTCGGTATCCTTCCCTCCAAGAACTCCCCACCTTGCTTTTGGGGTGACTCGAACTCACAACCTCTTGGTTGGAAGTGGAGGGTGCTCACCATCAGAGCAACCCACCTTGTCAAGGGCGGATAATGAAGAAAATAATTCTAATTAAAGCAGGTAGAGGTGAAACTAGTAATTAAGAGACGTATTCATAACAGAACAGCTGCATAATCAGTGAATACAAGGATCTAAGAACCCTAAAATGCCAACTTTCCACAAATAAGTCTGAGCACGTACTCGTCACCTCGCGTACACGGACTACAATTAGCATAGAAGACTCAAATCCTAAGGGGTAGTTCCCTCACACAAAGTTAGGCAAGATACTTACCACAAAGAAGACAGACCGATACTCTAAAATGAACTTCTCGGGTGAAATGACCTTCGAGCGGCTCAAATCTAACCAAAATAACTTCAAAGCACAAATAAAACTCATGAGAAACTATCCCGGATCATAAAGTTTCAATGTTTATCAAAATCTAAAAATCGACCCAAAAGTCTACTCCCGGGCCCGCACCTCGGAACCCGACAAATTTTATAAAATCCGAACACCCATTCCGATACGAGTTCAACCATACTAAATTTATCAAATTCCGATACCATTTCGTCCCTCAAATCATGATTTTTCATTTTGAAAGTTTTCTTCAAAAATTCCCATTTTTCTCAACTCAAAACACAAATTAAATGATAAAAATAAAGATAAAATTATGGAATATAATAAATTCTAGGTGAAGAACACTTACCCAATCGATTTTCTTGAAAAACCCACAAAGAATCGCTCAAAACTGAGCTCTAGAACTCCAAAAAATGGTGAAAATGGCAAACCCTCGGAATAGAGTACTATTTATTCTGCCCAGGTCTTAAAGCATCGCGAACGCGAAAGGGTGATCGCATTCGCGAAGAAGAAAAGTGAAGGCTGCCAGAAGACCCTTCGCGAACGCGAGAAAAGGGACGTGAATGCGAAGCACAAGGGACAGGAACCTACGCGAACACGAAGAGGACACGCGAACGCGAAGGGTAAATGATCACCAGCGCTCAGCGCCTGGTTTCTACTACGCAAATGTGAAAGGAAGGATGCAAACGCGAAGAAGGAAAAAGGCAGACCTTCGCGAACACGAGAGATTGAATGCGAATGCGAAGAGGAAATATTTCATCCTCCAAAATAAAACTACGCGAATGCGAGAACACGAACGCGAACGCGATGAAGGAAACAAGATGACAGAAAACAGCAGTTCAAAATAGGAGGAAATGACCTGTGGCCCATCCGAAACACACCCGAGGCCCCCAGGACCCTATCTAAACATACCAACAAGTTCCATAACTTAACGCGGACTCGTTCGGGGTCTTAAATCACGTCAAACAACGTCGAAACTATGAATCACACCAAGAATAGAACTTATGAACTTTCAATTCTTCCAACTTCTAAAACTCGTGCGAAACCAATCAAATCAACCCGGAATGACGTTAAATTTTGCAGACAAGTCCCAAATAACATAATAGAGTTGTTTCAACTCTAGGAATCACATTTTGACCCCGATATCAAAAAGTCCACTTCCGGTCAAAATCTCCGAAAATTCGACTTTCGCCATTTGAAGTCTAAATGAGCTACAGACCTCCAAAACACAATCTGGACATGCCCCTAAGTCCAAAATCACCCAATGGAGCTAACAAAACCGACGAAACTCTATTCCGGAGTCATCTTCACATAGTTCCGACTACGGTCAAAATCCTAAAGCTTAAGCTTTCGTTTTAGGGACTAAGTGTCTCAAATCACTCTGAATCATCTGGTAATTGAATTCAACCACGCACGCAAGTCAATACGCATAATACGAAGCTGCTCGGGGCATTATACCATTGAACAAGACTGAAATTCTCGAAACGATCGGCCGGGTCATTACAGATTCTAACTAGTATCCAATAATATTTCCTTGAAATCCATTTCCATGTTAATCCATTAGTGGGCTGGACGAGAACCAATATTTAGTCAAAAAAATTTATCTAGTAGAATATAATGGTGATTGAGGTTTTAGGCTTCAAATGTTTGGAAAGTTAATTGAATTTAACCACGCACGCAAGTCAATACACATAATACGAAGCTGCTCGGGGCCTTATACCGCCGAACGAGACTTAAATTCTCAAAACGATCGGCCGGATCGTTACAGATTCTAACTAGTATCCAATAATATTTCCTTGAAATCCATTTCCATGTTAATCCATTAGTGGGCTGGACGAGAACCAATATTTAGTCAAAAAAATTTATCTAGTAGAATATAATGGCGATTGAGGTTTTAGACTTCAAATGTTTGGAAAGTTCAGAGAACACAAAGAGAGTTCACATTATGCTTTAATTTTCAATACATTCTTTTATCATTTGGAGAATTATTTAATTTATACGCTACTTTGGGGATCATAAAGTTATATTTTAAAATTGTATCAAATGAAAATATTGTTTAGGTCAATAATTAATTTTAGTGTAGTTTAATTAGTAAAATTAAGAGTTGAAGTACTTTTATTAAAGATGAATATAGGAATACAATAATTTTTCTCATTTCATTATTTTTTTTCATTTTAGTTAAATTCTTCATATATATATATATATATATATATATTTGTATTATTTCATCGGATCAACAACGTATGTGTGGTAAAATTTCTTTATAGTTTAGTTCAAAACTTTCTGCATGTAGCTTACTTAGTAGGATAATTTCATTAGTTTATATTTCTTAGTTTTCTTTTTATTCTCGGTCATATTCACATATTAAGAGTTTAGATTATAATCTAGTGTTTAGTGTCATTTTATTTAATATTTATCATGTGTTTAATAGTTAAATTTTATATTTGTTGGCGTTAAGTTGTTTGCTTGTATCAATATTTTCATACTGTCGAAGAACGGCGCAAGAAAATTTTAAATAATTAGACTACATAATAATTGGCCTGTAATAGTTTTTTCATTTGACTTCGCCTAATAGGATAAAGCTTGGGCCAATAGAAGAGTTTAGGCCTATCGTTAAAGAAAAAGTATTTATAAGACAGCGAGATGAGTCACGAACTAATATAAGACTCGTTACAATAAGTAATAATAATAAAATTATACAAATAAATATCTCGAATATGAAAGAGACAAAAATAAATGAAATACTCTAAATATACTAGAAAGTTTTAGACGCACTTTAAATATTAGCTCATGTGTTCATACCCAAACCTTGTATTGATATGCCTGAATAATAAAAGAATTATGTGCGCTTTCCCGCGTCTCGATGCCTTTAAATTTAAAATAATTATGTTTTGACCATGTGTACATTCCGTACCTTGGTTTAACATTCAATTTCAGATAAATACCTTGTGTACATACCACATCTAGGTCAAAACAACTAATAAAATACAATAATCAATTAAGTGATAATAGGCAAATCATAATCAAATACAAGAATAGTCAAGAATTAATTTAAGCCGGACATTACTCAATAGAAAGTGACCGTGTCAAAATCATGGGACTCGAGGGGTGCCTTACACCTTCCCCTCGGTCAACAGAATTCCTTACCCAATCTTTTATTTTCGTAGACCATAAATTAGGAGTCAAACCTTCCATTTGATAAGGGATTCAAATAAAAGGTGACTTGAAATACCAAAACTTAATTCCAAGTGGTGACTCTAAATAATAAACAATCCATTTTCAAAACGTCACTTCAATTGCAAAAACTCTTCTAACTTAACCTCGTAATAGGGTTGCGTGGGAAAAAAGAGGTGTGACTCTATATTTTATAGGACTAAAATGAATTCTAGCTTCTTTTATTTATAGGGAAAACATGATTATATTTTTTTGACTAAAATGTCAAATAAAATATTTGGAGGGAAACAAAGGGACTCTTAAAAATACGATTGGAGGGATATTAAAAGTTTTTGACTCTTTATATATATCTCCTAAACATAAGCTAACCTACATTTCCTACTCTACAAACAAAATACATACTCTAAACATGAATGCTAATGGATGGATTGAAGATGATTTCTACCCATGGTTTAGGATGAACGTGCCTAGATCGTACATTAAGCACGATGATCTGGTAAATTCACTTTTTTTGTTTTTTTAGTTTACATGATATGACTTTTTACCCTATCTTTCCATTATGGTTGTGCAGTTCCTTTCAAAGAGTATCTATGACTATCTTCCTCCTAATTCGGTTAAAACAATACTTAGATGTAATGGAAAGGAGTGTACTTAGATGTAATGGAAAGGAGTGGACTGTGACTCTAACATGTGTTGTTCGAAGAAGACTCGTTAAGGGGTGAAAGCAATTTATTGTCGACAACAATCTGAAGAAAGGGAATGTTCTTCTTTTTGAACTTGTTGAGACTACATCAAGGGTTGTGATATTCACTGTTGAAGTGCTAGGAACATCTAATGCTTAGCTTTTTCGATTTTTTCATTAATTAAGGTCATGTAGTGACTGTGTTTTACCCTTGTCATTAAAATATTTATGGATTAATATGATTTTCTTATAATATTGTCTGTGATTTTTCCTTGTTATACTTTTTCCATGTTTATGGAAATTATTTTATACATTTACTATAAGGAAAAAAACGACTAAAACCTAAACTACTGGGAATAAGACTGAAAATTACAAGTCCCCCTCTTCTTTTGGATATAATAGAACCCAGAACAAGACTGGGAAGCTTTAAAAAAAACTCTTGAAATTCGAAATTAATTTGGTCATAGAGAATTGCAAAAGTCATCACGAATAGCGAAAAATTATATTAATTAGGGATTCAAAATTTTGGAGACCGAAATATTAAATACAATTCAACCACCTAGACTCAAGGGAAAGAACAATTTCGGAAAAAAAAATGTTGCAGCCAGGTTTCGAACCTTGATAGCATATGTAAGGGAAAGAACTTAAAGAGTTGATTAACCAGAGGGTCTGTAAAGCCCCGTGAATTTTTATATTTAAGTCGAGTTAGTTTTGAGCTTAACAATATAAATTCATTAAACCCAAGCCACATGTGATTACTTAGGTGGTACAAAATTATTAAAATGCTCGAGGAAAATTACTTTATCAAATAAATTGAGTATGAGTTCACCGGAAATTTAATAAGAAACAAAAAGGGAATGGAAATAATGGACTTTCGTTGACTAAACCATGTTATCAAGCACACTTGAAAAATATCATACTACACTACAAAGAATGGATGCTTGGAACTTTATGGAATAAGTGGATAATCATTTTTTTAAATGATAAGTTGGTGGAACTTGTTGGAATTAAGTCAAAATATTATTCAATTGGATCTGATTATTTAGTTGAAAAATGGAAAGTAAGCCCAATGCATTGAATTGACATAGAAAGAAAGGAACAAAAGATACGTACCAGTGATTGTCGCCTCCTTTAGTGCGTCGAATGCACATGGCGTCCAAAGGATTTGAAGTCCAGCATGCTAGGCAGTGAAGTGCAGCTGAAGCGTACAAGTTGGCATCCGAAAATGTAAGCCAATAGCTGGAGCCTTTTAAAGACAATTACGAGTTGGGATTGGTCTTTTATTTTAGGCATTATCTTTGAAGACTAAGAGAGGGAAAGGAGCTCCATATCATTAATGCATGTTTAAGGTAAGAATTAAATGTATTTTTGATAGATTTGGTTCATTTATTTGATCTCTTAACCCTCCAACATCATGAAATTTATAGATTTTTGAAGAAAATCTCAAGAGCACTTCAAGAACTCAAGTCTTAAAAATTTTAGGGTTTGACAAAGAGGTAATCTCTTCACTCCAAGCTCATATACTACACTCCATGAATGTAGTAGAGTATATTTATAAAAATAGATTTATATTTAAAATATCTATTCATGAAACCCTAGAAACTAGTCTTGAAATTGAAGAGTTGGTTGGTAGGGATGATGAATAGTGTTGGATCTTACCTGAACAGTATCGTTTTGAGATTCTAATGGAACAATTAGATACCATGATATGTTTAATGAATGATTTGGAGTTAAAATTCAAGGGTTGACCTTCAAATGATGAAATTTTTGCTAAACTTATGAAATTGGACTTAAGTGTTAGACACTTAGTTGGCTTAGTTGGTATTGTTGTGATGCGTTATTGAATTATGTGAGTTCGTATATGTAGATCGTGACTCGGTGGAATTATTGGATCATTTGGGGTAAAGGTTGGAAGCAATTTGAGGTGTGTTGAAACTTAGTACCCTCGAAACTTTTCTCCAAAATCATATCGAAACGCGATTAAATAGAAATTTTAAATGTGAGCCCTAGCTTGTGGGGACAAGCGAGTTGGGATTGTACTACTTCATGCATCATAAGAGGATTTAAGTGCTACGAATATTATTTTCTTGAAAAATTTATTTAATTTTAAAACTAAATGAAGGAGGAATAGCACTCGTAGTATTTTTGAAATGAAAATACATAAGTTGTGAAATATCTTGGATTTAACTATTCTCATAGTTGATTTGGATTTGTTAATAAATGTAAAGATTTTGGGAGTTACTTAAGTTCACCGAGATTGACCTTGGATATTTTTCCTCATTAGGTCATGAAACTACATGTGCCGGTGTAGGCGTAGAACCCACCTTACTGTTGGGAACTACGACAGAGTACTACCCATGAGGGGGTATTATTGTGCTACATTATTAGCATGGCTGAGTCGATTCGTGTGGCACAACGACGAGACGACCTAAGCAAGTAGAGTATATGATACTTGCCGCTAGGTATATAATCTAGTTGACTTTCTTCCGTGTCGGTGATGGTATAGTGCTCCTGCTAAATGAAAAATCTAACATGATTTTGCAAAGACTAATGCTAAAGGAAGATTTTGAAATATGTTTCACCATATTATTTTATTTTATTTTCTAAATTGTTAATTGATATGAAGGCTTCTTTCTTATATAAATTATTATTGTATATCTTATATCTTCTTAAGTCTTGTCCTATTTTCTTTTGGGGAACGGTTCATGATTCGTACTAGGCATGTGGAGCTTAGGCCTTTAGGCTACATTTTCATATATGTTTTTAGGGACTGGACCTGAGCAGCTTGGGCCGCGTGAATAGGGCAGCTCTACATTCTCTGTTGACGTTTTTGGTGAGACTCGACACTTGTACTCGTGGAGGACTTTATTATATTATTATTCTTTTGAGCCATCGGGTTATGCCTTGGTTGACTATTTTATTTCCGTATCATAAAGATTCCATAGAAAATAGTAGTATTCATTTTGGGTTGTAATCCTATGGTTACTCATATGGCATGCATGAATGAAATTTTCTTTTATCTTTATGAAGTTTTTCTTTCAAAGGAAAATATTTACTTAAATACATTATTCATGTTTTGTTTTATATCTTAAAATGATTGTATTTGAAGAGGCTCTCGCATCCTCCTATTAGGCATATAGATGAGTATTAATCTATGGGATGGTTTACTCGGGTCGGGTATAGTACCAAGTGTCGGTCATGTAGTTTTAGAGCGTGACAGGGTCTATCGACATTTCTGGTTGGAATCAATATTACAAATACTTTAATACCTTTATTAGTGAGTTGATAAAAAAACAGAATGTCGCTACTTGTTTCGAACCCAGGCAGCAAAGGTGTCACGCTCCGACCTCGGAAAGCACGACCGACGCTCAACCGAGATACCCTGGTCAAAAAAGCCTTTATAATACCTTCTACCCAACTCACCCATGAATAAAGAGAAGGATACACTTCATTAAATAGACAATAAGAGGTCATGTGAAAACACTTGTTTATTTTCATTAGTTATGAGATTAATAAGTCTCCAAAATAGTACATTGTACAATCATATTTAAAGTGGAACAGATGATACCATTACAACATTTTTAGTTTCACCTTTCCAAAAACAGATACAACCCACACTATGTCTACGGAGCTTCTAACAGGAACAAAAGAGTGCTATGACAGTGCCGGCAATAAGACCCCAGTTATACCTCAAAACGCTATGTACAAAGGATAAAAGATACATGACCCCGAAATGAAATGGGGCTCACCAAATCAGCTGAGGAGAGGGTGTGCTGCTATCACTGATCAATACCACCTGCTATGGAACCACTTGCATCCATTATAGATGCAGCGCCCCCGGCAAAAGGGACTTTAGTACATATGGAATAGTACTAGTATGTAAAACTAAACACCCTCTCAATAGAACGAGCAACAGTAAACGGAGAATAAATAATGAAATCAATAAGAGACTCAAACAATATCAAGGTGTCGAGTTAGGGGAAAGGTAAACTTCAATTAGGTTTCAGTAATTTAAGTTGGGAGATCTTTAGCACCGATACACCACCGTATTTTAGCACGGAGTCCGATCTCAGCCCGACCGGCTAAGCCGTCTAACCCCGATACATACACTCATAATACCACCATGTGCGCGGTATGGCGTCTGATCTCAGTCTGATCGGCTAAGCCGTCTCACCACAATGTCATGTGGGTCGACATCACATCACATCACATCTCACTAGCAATAATCTCATCCCATTTAAGGAGAAACATCTCAACACACCAATCTCATCCCATATAAGGGGAAACAGTCTCATCATATTAACACCGGAATTTACCCCTCAATCACTCCTAAACCGGCACGTGTAGTTTTTAGGTTAGGTTGTTTCGACCTACCCTTTCTCGGTGTCTAAATGATACTCCCAAGTAATTTATTATTAAAAGTATTTACCACTCAATTCATATTTTTTTACATGTCATTCATTTTATTGGCATCATTAGCCATAACGCAATATCATTCTTGGTACATTGGCCATACTTCAAAACTCATGCTCACTATTTCACTTTCAAACATTATCGTGGATAATTTATCTGAAGCCTTCGGCTTCAGAGAAGGACTGGAAAAAGATTCAGGCACTCTCGGGAGAGTGTTTGTTGAACAATGCCATGCACAATGTCGCAGCGGTACGTTCTTTTCTTCCTTCGCAATTTCTTCTACTTTAGTATGAATGTATTCTAAGTTCTACTTCTTCTTGTTTTGTAGGCCAACTTTCTTGCTTCTGAGGACCTTCAAAGGTTGATTCATGAGAAGGAAGAACTTACTTCTGAACAGGACCAGCTTTTGGTGGAACAGGACCAGACTGTTCTCCGCCTCTCAGAATTGGAAAACAGAGCTGTTAAGGCCGTTGTTTTGGAGGCTCGTTTGCAGCAAAGCAAGAAAGAAGTGGTAACCCTTAGCCAAGAAATTGGGCCGCTGAGGGCTAGATTTGATGAGGCCAAGGCCAAATGGGCAGAAGTCCAGAACGTTGTTCTTGCTGCAATAGACCGCGAGGCTCCCTCCGCTGAAAGAGTGATTAATTTGGAAGCAGCTTTGAACTCCCAAGTGAAGAGCTTGCTTCCGTGGAGGCGAAACATGCCCAGCTAGAAGAGAAGTACAAGAAAACTATCGAGCATAACAGGCTCTTTAGTTCAACTGTTCGCGAACTTGACGTCAACCTCCAATCTGCTATATCCGCCTGGGAAAACCTTTTTGCCGAGGTTACCCAACTCAAAAGAGAACTCAAGCACCGTGCGGCTTCCCTCATTGTTTAAAAAACTTATTCCATGTATAGCATGAGGAGAAAAACCTTGGAAGAGGCCAAAGCTGGTATCATTGACGTTGATGCCGAAATTGCTAAGGCCGAGAGCTTGAGTTGGCTGCAAAAAATGGACTCCCGGCGTAGTCTGATGCTCCAGGTTCTTCTGATTCTAGTTTCGAGTTTTCAGAAACTAAAAAAGGATCGGAAGGCGATGGGGCCGAAGACCAAACTGGGGAAAGCGCTGAGCCATCGGTGGAACCACCTACTCTTCCCGGCAATGCGGATACTTCTCTTCCTCCTGGTTCCAGAGGCGCTGCAGTTTAGCTTTTTCTTTATTTTCCCATTCTGTACTTGTAACGTTTTGGCCCGTTCTTGTAAATAAAGACATATTTTTTTGTTCAAGTGTCGTTTGGGTCTTACTTTAATTTGAATATCCATGCAAGCCTTTAACTTTTGCACTTGCTCAAGCATTATGCGCATGATGTTCAATTCGCGCTTTACTATGTGTATCTCGGATGCCTTTTCTTCAAAGCATTTTGGTTCCGAGTATTATCCCTTTTATGTGAGGGTTTTTATGAATATTTGAGTAAGTTTCCCTTTAACGTGACAGTTTCTATGAATATTTGCGCAAGTTTCCCTTTTACATGAGAGTTTTTATGAATATTTGCGCAAGTTTGCTTTTTGCGTCCTTTTCGTATGCGGCTTCGGGTGTATTTTTCCCCAATGGAATTTTGGATTCCAAGCATCGATTCTTCCTGAACCAACCCTTTAAAGTGGGGTTTTTTTTATAAGAGAGGGTCCTTTTATGTTTACGGTGCTCTTGAAGAGGATGTCTCATGTTCATTACGGCACTAATATTCAAAGTACTTGTTTAACTTTCAAATGATAAAGTTAGCTCATCGTTCAGACAAAAAATAAGATAAAAGCAAAAGGACTTCATTTTATTCCTTGTATTTTCAGAAATTACATAAGCATTTTGCTATGCAGAAAAGAAATTTCCATTACTTGTGGCTATCTGGTACAACTTGTTTCTACGGGGATAGCTACGTAGTCCCCAGTCCCGATGATACATTTTGTTTCCGGATTTTCATTCCCGGTTGATGTGGCAGTCATTGTTGTCGTATCCTCATATCATCCCCCCCCCCTAGTGTTTGAATGCGAAGAATGCGAATTGGAACACTGGAAGTCTTGAATCTTTGAAGGTCCCACCAATGAATTACTAGGTAATCCTTCACTTGGTAACATATCTTGTTTCCCCTTAGGAATCCATGTTATCGAGCAAAAGAATACCTAACAGCCCTCTGGCGGTTTGTGCCCGTGAATGGTCCGGTAACCTCTGTTCGGTAGCAAACTTAACTTCCCGGTGGGAATTTGCTATCGAACCAAAGATTACCTAATCGTCCCCGAGTGGAAACCTGTTCATTTTCCTTGCTATCAAAGGTCTTGTTGTTGTTGTCTTCGTAGTATGCTTTCCGTCCCTGCCTCGTTAAAAACCTTGCCTGAAAAATCCAATTGGGACAAAAACTGAACGAAGGGAAAAAGAGTGCAGCACATACTTTCTGTTTGAGTGATGTTCATCAGCAATAATATCTTTTGAGGTGTGCCACGTTCCAGTTGCTGAGCAACTTGTCCCTATTCTGGTTCTCCAACTTGTATGAACCTTTGCCAATGACAGCTGAAATCCGGTAAGGGCCTTCCCACGTTGGACCTAACTTTCCCGTGTTAAGCTCCCAAGTATTTTGTGTTACTTTTCTTAGAACCAAGTTTCCTACTTTGAAAAAATGAAAGTTGCCTCTCCGATTGTAATATCGCTTCATCCTTTGCTTTTGAGCTGCCATTCTTACATGCGCCAAGTCCATGCGTCCCTCGAGCAGTTCCAAGTTGATTAGCATTGCTTCATCGTTTGGTTCTTCGTTTGTCTGAGAATATCTCAAAGTGGGTTCGCCCACTTCAACCGGGATTAGGGCTTAAGCACCGTACACGAGGGGAAAAGGAGTTTCTCCGATACTTGATTTGGTCATTGTTCGGTAGGCCTATAGAACTCCGGGCAACTCTTTGGGTCATTTGCCTTTTGATGCTTCCAACCTTTTCTTGAGGTTTTCAATGATCACTTTGTTTGTTGACTCCGCTTGACCTTTTGGACTCGGATGATAAGGTGGGGATGTGATTCTCTTTATTTTCAGGTCTTCGAAGAACTTTGTAACTTTTTTACCGATAAAATGTGGCCCATTGTCACATGCTATCTCTTTTGGTATTCCGAACCTGCAAATTATATTTTCCCACAAGTAATTGACCACTTCGCGTTCTCCAATTTTCTGATAAGAACTTGCTTCCACCCATTTAGAAAAATAATCAGTTAAAATTAAAAGAAACCTTACCTTTTTGGGAGCCGGTGGCAGCGGTCCGACGATGTCCATCCCTCATTTCATGAATGGCCATGGGGACAGAACCGAATGTAATGGTTCTGCCGGTTGATGTACTAGTGATGCGTAGCGTTGGCACTTATCACATTTTCATACGAAATCTTTGGCGTCTTGTTCCATGCAAGGCCAGTAATATCCTGCTCGTACCAATTTCAGCACCAACGACTCTGTGCCTGAGTGATTGCTGCATATCCCTTTGTGGATTTCTCTCATGTCATAGTCAGCTTCTGATTCTCCTAAACACCGGGCCAGCAGGCCTTGGAAAGATTTTGAAGCTATAATGTGTAGCTTTGGTGCGTAACGCCCGTGATGTTTTGGGATCGTCGGGCAACTTTTCGTGCTCGAGGTAGTTGATTATTTTGTTCCTCCAGTCCCAGACCAGACTAGCCAAATTCACCTCGTAGTAACCATCTGTATCAAGGACTGAGTTCATCAGTTGTACCACCATACCAGACTCTGATCCCTTTATTTCCGTCAACGAACCTAAGTTTGCTAATGAATCTGCTTCTGCATTATCTTCTCTCGGGATATGAGTTATTGACCACTCACGGAATCATGCCAAGAGAGCCTGGACCTTTACCACGTATTGTTGCATACGTTCTTCTTTGGTATCAAAGATCCCATAAACCTGATTTACCACCAACCGTGAGTCGTATTTGATTTCGATAATCTTGGAATCGAGTCCCCAGGCCAATTCGAGCCCTGCAATCAAAGCTTTATACTCTGCTTCATTATTAGTTAAAGGGATCGTGTTGATGGCTTGCCTTAAGGTTTCCCCTGAAGGTGTGATTAAAACTATTTTGAGCCCGGACCCTTTTACGTTCGAGGCTCCGTCCGTAAATAAGGTCCAAACCCCTGATGTCGATTCCGACACCATTACTCCTTCTTTGGTTTCCATAGGCAGCAGTCCCGACTAAAATCGGCCATGAAGTCAGTCAAGACTTGTGACTTAATTATTGTCCTCGATTTATATTCTATGTCGAATTCACTCATTTCGACGACCCATTTGGCCAATCTACCCGAGAGCTCGGGTTTATGAAGGATGTTCCGCAAAGGAAAAGTAGTCACCACATCTGTTAGGTGGCATTGAAAATAGGGCCTCAGCTTTCGAGCGGCGACTATGAGAGATAAGGCTAGTTTTTCCAAATGTGGGTAGCGAGTTTCTCCTCCCGTTAAAATTTTGCTAACATAATAAATAGGAAACTGCATACCTTCGTCCTCTAGGACTAAAACCGCACTTACCGCAACTTTTGAAACTGTGAGGTAGACTAGCAATGTTTCGCCATCTTTTGGTTTCGAGAGCTGTGGAGGGCTTGATAAATACTTCTTCAGGCCCCCTCAAAGCCTGATGGCACTCCAGCGTCCATTCAAAATTGTTCTTATTTTTGAGCAATGCAAAGAAGCGATGACACTTTTCCAACGACCGGGAAATGAACCTGCTCAAAGTTGTTATCCTTCCTGTGAGTCTTTGTACTTCCTTCACGTTTGATAATTGATCCGGGATATCGTCTATGGCCTTGATTTTGTCGGAGTTTACTTCAATTCCCCTTTGTGAGACCAGAAACCCCAGGAACTTACCGGAGCTAACCCCGAACGTGCACTTCTCGGGGTTAAGTTTCATGTTATGCTTCCTCCGTATATCGAATGTTTCTTGCAAATGCTTAAGGTGGTCACCTACATTCAAAGACTTAACGATCACATCGTCTATATAAATTTCCATGGCTTTTCCTATTTGCTTTTCAAACATCTTATTTACGAGTCGTTGATAAGTGGCTCCAGTGTTTTTCTCAACTCGAAAGGCATTACATTGTAACAATATGTACCGAAATTTGTTATAAATGAAGTCTTTTCCTAATCTTCCAGGTTCATCTTAATTTGGTTGTACCCGGAATAAGCATCAACAAAACTTATCAGTTCGTGCCTGGTCGTGGCATCAATCATTTGATCGATATTTGGCAGTGGAAACGAATCTTTCGGGCACGCCTTATTAAGATCTTTATAGTCTACACACATACAAAATTTATTTTTCTTCTTAGAACTACTACTACATTGGCTAGTCAGTCTAGATATCTTACCTCTCTGACCGAACCAATTTTAAGTAAGCGGGTTACCTCTTCTTTGACGAATTTATTCCTGGCCTCGGCAATAGGGTGTTTCTTTTTCCGTACCGGTGGTACGTTGGGATCCAAACTCAGCTTGTACACGGCTATTTCCGTCGGGATACCTGTCATTTCCTCGTGTGACCATGCAAAGCAATCAACATTAATTTTAAGGAATTCAATAAAACCAGACTGAGCTCGGGATGCAGTCATGTCCCCAAGTGAAATTTTCTTTCTAAGAATTCTTCAAACAATGCCACTTGCTCTAGTTGCTCTACCGTGGACTTTGTTGCATCCGTCTCTTCTAGAACTTGGAAATATCTCGGCACCCGATACTGTTCTGACGACTCTGCCCCTCGAATAACCTCTTCTAACTAGGGAGTAGGCACCGGTTTCTGTAATTGCTATGTCGTGTGCTCCTTCCCTTTGTTACTGGAAACTGAGATTGCATTCATCTCCCTCGCTGCCGGTTGGTCATCTCTTATATTCTTGATTCTTTCGGGCATTGGAAACTTCAGCATTTGGTGATATGTCGAAGGTACAACTTTCATCTCGTGTAATCATAGCCTTTCTAAGATGATGTTGTATCCCATATCACCATCCACTACTTTGAAGAGAGTTGTTTTCATTACTCCTTCAGTATTCGTGAGCAGCAAGATTTCTCCCCGGGTCATCACGCTCACAAGGTTGAATCCAGCGAGGAGTTTTGTCGCCAGAATAATGCTTCCGGTGAGTTTAGATTGTTTCAATACTCTCAATTGTATGATATTAGTCGAACTTCCTGGATCCACTAGAACACGCTTAATTTTAAAATCTAACACATTTAAAGATTTTACCAATACGTCGTTGTGTGGTAACATCAATCCGTCCGCCTGCGTCTTTCTCCGTGAAAGTGATATCGTCCTCCCGGAGTCTTTTGCTGTGAGTTATCGATACTTTAGTCTTCTTTGCCGCCAAAAAGGTGACCCCGTTAATCTCGTTCCCTCCCTCCCCCCCCCCCAAAGATCATGTTGATTGTTTAGCATGGAGTTTCTTCTCGTGCTTTCGAGGATTTTGCGTTGTCTCTGTTGCGACCGTAATTGTTCTTAGCTCGACCACTCAAGAATTCTCAGAGATGACCATTCTTCAATAGCGTTTCCACCTCCTCCCGAAGATGTTGCCATTCCTCTGTCCGGTGACCATTCGTCCCGTGGTATTCGCACCATAAATTGGGATCCCTTTGGCTAGAATCGGACCTCATAGGTCTCAGGAATCGTACTTCTTTAATGTTCCTCATGGCTGACACAATCCACTACACTAACATTGAAGTTATATTCTGATAACCTGGGGTAAAAATGATCTCGATAACCCGACGTTTGTTTATCTTGAAGTGATCTATTGTTTCAACCACAATCAGTCCCTCTGTCAACAGTGAACTTGTTTGCTGCTCGAAAATTTCTGCCACGGCCTTCGGTACGCTCGTAGGGCAAAAACTGACACCTCGTATTTAAGTCGCAAAGCTCTTCAAATACGAGCAAAAACTTAAGTCAAAAGCTCTTCAAAGTCGAGCAAGGACTTCAAATTGTAAAGTTCTTCAAATTCGAGCCAAACCTCAACACGTAAAGCTCTTCAAATTCGACAAAGTCTTCAAGTTGTAAAGCTCTTCAAATTCAAGAAAAGTGTTCAAGTTGCAAAGCTCCTCAAAACATGAGCTTAAATTACAAGTCACTACGCTCCTTGACGCATGAGCCTAAACTGCATGTTCCTACACTCCTGGCCCGCATGAGTCTAAACCGTGTACGGCCCACAAAAAAAAGAAAAAAATTCCGCTAAGTTAAAAACCTTCAAAAGAGGCGGCCTAGGCAAAAGTTAAGACAAAAAAAAGAAGAGAAAAATCACCCATTCTGAACTATGGTATGACTTGATCCTCTTCACCGAGGTACGTAGGCAGCTTAGAGTTTTATATTAAGTTCAGTCGCATACGTTCAAAAGATACATATTGCCTTAATCGTTATCCAAATGAAGTATGATGGAAGTAATTCATTCAACCAGCACTTGAAAGTCGGGCTTAAATATCATTTTTCTATTGAATTTTGGATCTCATATTACTTAGAGGGGCAAGCCTCTATAGTAAACCAGTGTCTTCAATGGGACGATTATAGTCTTTTCGGATGCTACTAAGTATTTGCGGTGAAGTCTAGGGGTTCACTATGTCTTCATGTTCGCCAAATCTTTAAGTCTGCTGGTCTTCAAGTTCTTCGGTCTTTAAGTCGAAATATTTAAGCCTCCAAGTCTTCAAGTTGAAATCTTCAAGTCAGTCAGGTTGAGGTCCTCAAACTCGCTGGTCTTCAAGTTGAAGTCTGTAAAGTCCGCCAAGTGTTCAAGTTGATGTCATCAAGTCCACCAAGTCTTCGAGTTGAAGCTTTCTAATTTTCCAATCTAAAGGTGGACATGTTAGTCCCTTTGCACCTTAAGTTGGCTTCTTCACGGGTTTATCCTTAAAAGGAACTATAATTTTTCAATCTTAAGGTAGACATGTCAGTCCCTTTGCACCTTAAGTTGGCCTCTTCGCGGGTTTGTCCTTAAAAGGAACTATAACTTTTCAATCTTAAGGTGAACATTTAAGTCTCTTTGCACCTTAAGTTGGTCTCTTTATGGATTTACCTTTCTATATACTGCCATGGATTTGTCCTCCATATGATGTTGGGGATTTCTCCATCTATTTGTTGCCATGGACTTGTAATTCGATATGTCGTATGAGCCTTTGCGTCCTGAAATGGCCTCCGATTTTTGGGCGGAGATGAGTATCCATCCCTTCACACCCCGAGAGTAATCTCTCCGATATTCGGGTCATCTTGAGAGTAATCTCTCCGATAGACGGGCCACCTTGAGAGTAATCTCTCCGATATTCGGTCCACCTTGAGAGTAATATCTCCAATAGTCGGGCCACCTTGAGAGTAATCTCTCCGATAGTCGGGTCACCTTGAGAGTAATCTCTCCGATAGTCGGGCCACCTTGAGAGTAATCTCCCCGATAGTCGGGTCACCTTGAGAGTAATCTCTCTGATATCAGGGCCACCTTGAGAGTAATCTCTCCGATATTCGGGCCGTAATGAGAGTAATCTCTCCGATGTTCAGGTCATCTTGAGAGTAATCTCTCCGATATTCAGGCGGAGATAAATACTCATCCCTTCACAACCTCAGATCACCTTCTTCATGCTTGGATCATCTCATTAAACAGGAACATATTTTTCTCGTTTGACCTACAAAATAAATCAACAAAGGAAGAAAAGTAAAAGAAAAGAAGAAAAAATTATCATTCGCGTTAATGCTTCCAAGTCGTCTAAAGTAAACACAAAGTGGCTCGCAAACGCTCAAATTGGCGTTAATTGAATAACGAGCATATGGTATTTATAGCTGTCAGAATACGCTATTAATAAGTAAGTACCGATGTGGGATTGCTGTTCTAATTAGACTTCTGGAGGGATTCAAATTGAGATTGGACCTACGCATAGTATTCAATAGCGTTGCCTTCTGTTAAAGATTGCCAAATCCATATGTCTTGTACTGATGGTCCACAAAATTGAGAAAAATGGCATCTACATTATAATAATAATGATAATAATTATTATTATCATCTCTCTTGGTAATTACAATGATTGAAGTCACTTTAATGTTTAAGTGTGGACCAAACTACCAACAGGCTATCAACTGACACGTAACCAATTATACATTGATCCATTACCTGTTTTGGCAAATAGGATTTACATACTATTATCAAGTTAATACTGCGTAGTCTTCAAAATTTAAAGACATTGTGACAAGTATTGAAGTAGGGGTATTTGTAGACATATAAATTTTATTGGAATTAAATTCATAAAATTATTTGGACTATATTTTAAATTCAAGATATATTAGTTCAAATAAATTTATTGGGCTAATATAATTGGATTAATTATATAAGTCAAATATATATAGATTAAATAAATAAGTCTGAATCAATTGGGCTACAGAACTCACTTTATTAGGCTCAAGATGTCATCTTCCTAGAGGCCTAGTTTAGTGCCACACGTGAAATAACGTGGCACACCAAGTCAAACGGAAGAGCCAATAGGATCATGTCATGTATCAAAATGACAAGGCATGCCAAGCCACATTAAAAGGCTAATGAAATCGCGCCATGTGTGCAAGTGACATATTCTGGCCAATCAAATGCGGTCTTGTCACACTTCGATTTAATTGGTCGGAAAGAGTTTGTTCTTATCATAACTCTCCCCTCCCACAACTATAAATAGAGGTCTCCATAACCTAGAAAATGGACCAGAAGTTATAACAAGAAGCAAGAGAGAGCTCGTGGATCAAACGCCGCAAATTTCTCTACAAGTTTCAAGCTTCAAGCAATCAAGTTCAAGTTCAAGAAATCAATTTCACACTCAAGAACGAAGAACAAATCAAGATTCAAGGAGTACGAGTTCAAATCAAAGTCCGTGCTAGTTGAATCCAAGATCATCGTTCATGGCAACAAATATAGATTCAAGATCAAGCTCAAGCTCAAGGGCCCTTGAATTTATTTACTATTGGAAAGAAGAATCAGACGATTCATAGAGATTGTACACTCATATTATTTGAAATCAAATATTATAATTGTTGCAATATTTTTTAGTCTTGATTATTTTCTCGACGCAAATTTATTGTCTACAATACCAAAAGGTTTGAACTGCAAAAAGCAGATAAATGAACCATCATAATTGTAAAATTCGAGAATATTTTAATACACGTTAAAGGATAAATTCAAGACAAGCATATTGCCAAGGGTGAAGCTGAAAAGAGGAAAACTGAGAAGTAAAACTCACATGTAGAGAACCGCTCATCGAACAAATCAACACTCAAGAAATTGAATCCAATGATCTGTCATTTAAGAGTTCTCTGAGATTCGTGTTGGCCATTTGCAGCTATGATGTTGTTACCTTGTCTTTGCCCCATTAGTTATGTTGCGCAGACTCCGCAAATATGTTGCGTCATTCGTGTTGGGATTTGACAGCATTTTTGAAGTGTCCGAACATGTTACATAGCCCATTAGAAACATTCAAGGCTGTCCTTCCTTCCCTAACAGCCCCGGAATCGGATCCTGGACCTTTTGTTGACAAAGAACCCCATTGCTTTTTCCACTGGTATATATGGACTGTGGGGATTTCTTCCAAATAAAAACGGCACTAGTTTTTATAAATTAAATAATATGAACTATCTGGATCTTTGGCTGCGGAATATCCATGTTTTACCAGCTTACCCACCCTAACAACATTGAAAGTCAATAGTCATTATGTGATGATGAAAATACTCTAATGATTATGTAATTCTTTTAGCATGTTCTGTAACATTCACCTCCTCAGTTGTCATTTAAGATTATTACGTGGAAACATATATGTCCTGTTATTTTTCCAGTCTACCAAATTTGCTATTCCTATAGATAAATTGTCATCCTTTTCCTCTGTGTTGGTTAGTAAGTAAATACCATACCTCTGCTCCTGCGTGGTTGCGAGTCAAAGCAGAATATGAAGAGCAATAAATTGGGAAATAATAAATGGAAAATTGTTGCTGAACATAAAATTATTTCCCTTGAATGTTGAAATTTGCTTTCTAATAAGTCTGGACTTGGAAATACAAAAGGCTTTATTGCCAACACATCTTTCGTTCTAACATTAAGAAATTTGTGGATTATATATCGACAATATCAGCTATAGTTTGTTTCTCTTTACTAAAAAATAGGTCTTGAAGAGTGTAAGGTCCAACAGAGGAGGATGGTCCATCCCAGAGAGCTTTTGCAAATTGTTCATGTATGCCTTCTGTCGGGTGAAATGAATCAAACCATATGTAGTCTTTGGCATTATCGCAAATCTCATATTCAGTAACCTTTTTTTCCCCACCACATGTATTTTTACCTCCGTAAGGCCCTGTTCCACAGCAAGCCTTCACTCCTTCCTTGAAACCTAATAACGCAACAATAATGGAGATATTAAAAAAAAAAAAAAAAAAACACTAAGCTCCCGCTATGTGCGGGGCAGGACCACAAGGGTCTATTGTACACAACCTTAACATGCAAGAGGTTGTTTTCACAGTTCGAACCCGTGGCCTTCTGCTCACATGACAACAACTTTACCAGTTAAGCCAAGACTCCCCTTCAAAAGTTAATTAATAGAATGACAACAAGAAGCTAGCTAGTAGGGGAGATGGTATAAAGAGGTACATACCATACTTTGAGGGATTGTTAACTCTATCGAGAAGCCAATCGTAGAAGTTGGAGTTGCAATACTTAAAGCCTTGCAATATATGTTGAAGGCTTTCGAGGACAATTCTGAGAGCATTGTTATGAGCCAATGCAAGATCAGAAGCAGCTTCAAAACAACCTCCTCCTGCTTCTTCGTTATTGCTATTAGCTCTTGGATTTAGTGCTCTGAGAGCTGGTAAACATCCCAATGGCGACAAGCTTAGGAAACCAAATTTTCGGGCGCCTTTCTCATACAATTCCTTGTCATTGAAATATTGTATATAAGTACAATTTTAACCAACAACATAGAGAAGGAAAAGGATAATTGCTTGTAGTTTACTTGAATTGCCTGAGTCAAGTTGCCGATGACCATCCCTAAATATTCTTCAGGACCGTGGAGTTGCTGCATCGTTTCATTACCAAAGTAACCCCCCATGTAATCGTTACTTCCGATACTGATGAAGTAAACTGCTTCCGATATGACTTCCTCTGCTTTGGCTGCTCCCAACTTTTCTATTAGTGATTTCCGCACTTGTTCAAAGTACTTTAATTGTCTCTCCAGATCAATAACCTGATATTTTATCACGTATAATTAACAGTGTAGATCTACACTTATATATAACATATATAGAAAAGGATTTGAGATAATATATATGTATGCATATCTTTAGTAAGGAGATGAAAATGCTGACGCCCATACCAAACCAGAATGAGCGGTAGAAAGAACTCCAGCTCCTCCAGAAGCAAAGTTAACTCCATTGCTGAAATCAGCAATATGTGGTTGCAGGTAAGGAGGAATTAGTGGCAACTTTGCATATTCAGCTGCATCACCATCATTCATTTTTCACAAATTATATATAGATCACATAATTGATTAATGACCTCCTTTAGATCAGTCAAAACAAATCTCAAATCCAAACATGATTGAATCACAGGTGGACCCAGGATTTGAAGGTGATTGGGTACATGACTGTTTTGATGTTAAGAGTTCCAAGTAAAATATATGATCATTTTTAACACACACACACACACATATATATATATATATATATATATATATATATATATATATATATATATATATATATATATATATTAAAATTTTGCCAAAGTTAACGACCCCTGTTCTTAAAGCATAGGTCCGCCTCTAGATGTCATGCCATCGCAAATTAAACAAGTCATGGAGAAGAATAATAGTGGATCACCTCACCTATGAAATCAACGATGATACGACCATCTGAGAAGCGACCAGTGGGTTCCTGGAAAAAACCATTCTGGGCATATGGTTCATAATTGGCTCTGTTCTCAGGGATGGTCTCAATATAGTTGTTGTTTCCTGCATCCACTGTGGAGTCTCCAAAGATGAACAAGCCACTTGCTGCTGCTGCTGCCTTTGTGGAAACAAATAGAGGCAGAAGAAGAAGAAGAGTCGTCACAAAGAAATATGAACCACTAAAGTCAGTTTTCCTCATTGTCATTGCAAAACTAAGGATAATCGATCTTTGTTTGTAAGTAGTATTTATAGTAGACTCATTATCAACAGTGTTTCTTGCACTTTGAGATTATCAATAATTGAGAGTGCAGACAAATTAACTAGTGACAGAGAAAGGTACCATTATTATAAGTAACAATAACAATGCACTGATGGTGTATTTGTCATAGAATATTGCCGTTTTCTTTTTCCACTAAAAATGCCTCTAACTAAATAAAAGTTGGAGACTTGTAGGTAACTTGCTAAATAGTTGACCCACCTTCCATGCAGCCGTACAATTCTCATTTTCAAGGAGAATGATTTTTCTTTAGGCACTGACCGCTAACCGGTATATTAGGGGGACATAATACCTGACCTTGTAGAAAACTAATTAAGTTAGAATTGTACATACACAATTCAAAGAGATGGTGCAAAGATCTGAAGTGTGGATATACAATTGTATGTATAATTAGTCTAATTACATCTTTCTGAATTATTTTACTTAAACTTTAGAAATTTTCTAACTTCCTACACCATTGTGATGTACATACAATTCATGGTATACAACAAAAACTACTTTTGATTTGCCTAATCCGAAAACCAACGCATTTGTCTTGCTATTAAGATCATTTGTGCCTGCCTTTGTTTTGCTAGGAAGCTGCTCAAATTCATCATACCAAATCTGTCCTGCAAACTTCAATCCTTCATTACTCAGTGTGAAATTAGCTTCTCTGAAGCAATGTTGAAGCTGCACATATTCCAAAACCTTCAGCTTACCTTAATGCTTTCAATTACTGAGATAAGATTCCAAATGGCGGGTCTGATTTAGCATTGATCCAATTAGTTTTAGATTCAGCACTATTGGTAGTTCCTTTACTGAAAGCTGATGCAAAAGCTGCTATCAATTCCAGTGTATGATCTAATAACACCACCTCCTCCACGTAGTCCCAGTTTCCTGTTTGAGCTCCCATTTGTGTTGATCTTGAATAGAGTCTTAGGAGGACGCGTCCAATGTACTTTAGGCACCATCAGTTTGCATTTTGCTTTCTCAACAAACAGGATCGCACAAATTGTTCCAAGACATGAATGGATCAACCAGCTGAAACTTCTAGTGCAACACTTGAATACTTTCATGGAAAATCTGGTGCACCATTCTAAAGTAGATGGCATCTCCCGACTGAATCTGCTATTGCATCTAGCTTTCCTTATGCCAACGCATCATGCCACATTAGATAACAGTCCACTGAGGAGTACTAACAAAGTATGTAACTAAAAGAACAGTGCTGTTACGATTCACTTACCGAGGAGTACTAACAAAGAGATTAGCTTAGACTGAGGATAATACAGCAAATTCTCCACCGAGCTTGGTGAACTATTCCTCATCCTCAAAATTCGATCAGTTACGGCTGTTGCTCTGGCAGTAGAAGAATACAGAAGTATCAGGCATGCAAATAAGAGGCAACACCCATAAAAACTTCCCATAGGAGGCAACACCCTTAAAAACTTCCCATCCTATGCAGCCTCATTTTTGTTATAGAGTAAGACCGGTTGTTGTACATGGCGTCGAAATAAGACCAGAGAACCTGTCGAAAGATTTTTTTTAAAATAAATACAAGCACAAAAATAGGATAAGCGCAGACTAAAGGGTGAGGTTATAAAGGCATAATCTCAAAGGTCATTTGAAATAACTAATCTAGTACTTGACATTTATGAGTGATTATTTCTTATCATATGGAATACATTTTCTATAAGCTTATTTCTTATTATATAATGTTGTGTTAAAACACATTATTTAATATTTGACTGAAAAATACCTAAATAAAGCAGAGTGGATACCAATCCCAACAAATTTGGGATTCAGGCTACACAACATTGGTTGATGCGAGAGAGAAGATTCTCAATCAGGCTATACCGGTATACCAAGCCAAGATACAGGTCAGGAAGTTTCCAATCTCATTGATTAGCACAGAAAAGAAAGAACTAGAAGTATCATCAGAGCTGATACTTCTAAGGAAACAAATATTTTTTAAAACATCCCCCCAGTTCCCCAATAGCTCCTACGGAAGAATCTTAAAGCCAAGGCAACAAAGACCAAGAACCTAGAAGATATGAACAAGGGAGCAATAGATATATGGACATGGACATAAACAAATTTATAGACAGAACCTCCCCCCCCCCCCCCCCCCCCACAAAAAAAAAAAAAAAAAAACCAAGAAGATGATTTTGTTTCCTTATTTTTCTCTTTTAAGGCTGATGTTTTTTAGAACATGGAGAATCATTAGTAATGCACAGCAAGGAAACCACCTCCGGTACAAGTCCCCTTCTGTCTGTTAGCTCATTCTCTCCTTTTTTGGGCTATTCTTACAGACCTTCAGTCAACAACGGCCTGCCATTACAAGACTCGAGCAAGATTTTTTGAGGCAATTAATCATTTAAATTTCAAAAAATTGATAATATTGTCTAAGACAAACTAGCATACTGTCATAACTTCCAGCTATTATCATATGGGAAGCAATTAGGAACTTGTATTAGCTTGTACAATCACAGAGAAATGAGGAGTTCGCTGCCAAGAATTTAAGGCAAAAAGTTGGAGTACATTTGTTTGGTTCTCATACAGGGAAAAATATACCCTTTAGCAAATTTTCATTTATGAGGAAATAAATGTGAACATGATAGCTGGTATTAATTTAAAAAAAGAAAGAAATCATGGGCTCACCAGAGGAGGGCAACCACCCTTGCCAAAATCCCACATTTCACTCTGATGCCTCATTCTTGAGCTGATACTGACCAATAAAACGGCATACATAACCAGTTAAATGCATTATAACTTGTAATCAAAAGGGCAACAACAACAACACCCCAGTACAATCCCACTAGTGGGGTCTGGGGAGGGTAGTGTGTACGCAGACCTTACCCCTACCCTGGGGTAGAGAGGCTGTTTCCGATAGACACCCTCGGCTCCCTCCCTCCAAGAACTCCCCACCTTGCTCTTGGGGTGACTCGAACTCATAACCTCTTAGTTGGAAGTGGAGGGTGCTCACCACTAGAGCAACCCACTCTTGTCTTTGTAATCAAAAGGGCATGGGTTTGATATCTCCCACATCGAATCTTGGAAAAGATACATTATCTTTAGCAACTTGAGGCTCAGATGTGTTGAGGCAAAAGTGAAGCCAACCCAGTGTTTAGAAAAGCGATCGCTTCGTCGCTTTAAGCGCGAAGCGAAGCGACGCGACTCAGTGTCGCTTCTAGCTGCCTGAGGCGACTCGACCGAGGGAAGCGCACGCTTCAACGGAGGAAGCGCACGCTTCAACGGAGGAAGCGACGAAGCGAGCAAAGCGACGAAGCGATCGCTTCTGTTAAAAAAGCGACACTGAGTCTGTTTTTTTAAAAAGATGGCCCTTTTTTAAAAAGAGGGCCCTTTTTTAAAAAGAGGGCCCTTTTTTAAAAGAAAAAAACTTTGGGTCTGTTTTTTTAATACAAAACAGACCCTAAATTGAAAAATTGGTCATTTCTTCTTCTCTCTTCTACGATCAAGGTCGACCAAAGCCTAGGGTTCTTCATCAACATTTCTGACCAGTCCAGGTAATTTTCTTCTTCTCCTTTCTTCTTCTCTTTTTTTTCTTTCTTCTTTCTTTCTTCTTCTTGGTCCCGTCAGAATCTGTTTTTTTTCTTTCTTTTTCCTTCTTTCTTCCTTCTTCTTTTTCGTTTATCTCTGAGACTCTGACAGTCCAGTAGTCCAGTTTGCACTGTTCAGACTTCAGCGACTTCTTCTTCCCTTTATCTCTAACCCATTTTGTTTTTCCCCCCTTTTATTCTTCTTATTTATTACTTTTAATATGTATTTTAGTATATGTTATATTTTTCAGTTTATTTGATTTTTTTAATGTATATTTCAGCATATAAAATTAATTATTATTTATATATGTTATATTTTTCAGTTTATTTGATTAATTTTATATGTATTTCATTTTAGAAAATTAATTATTATATATATGTTATATTTTAGTTTATTTGATTTTTTAATGTATATTTCAGTATATAAAGTTAATTATTATTTATATATGTTATATTTTTCAGTTTATTTGATTAATTTTATATGTATTTCACTTTAGAAAATAAATTATTATATATATATATATGTTATATTTTAGTTTATTTGATTTTTTTAATGTATATTTCAGTATATAAAATTAATTATTATTTATATATGTTATATTTTTCAGTTTATTTGATTTTCTTAATGTATTTTTCAGTATATAAAATTAATTATTATATATATGTTATGTTTTCAGTTTATTTGATTAATTTTATATGTATTTCATTTTAGAAAATTATGTATGTTATATTTTAGTTTATTTGATTTTTTTAATGTGTATTTCGGTTTATAAAATTAATTATTATATATATTATACGTATTTTCAGTTTATTTGATTATGTATTTTCTTATATCTTAATAGGGATTTCAAAATGTCTCAAAGATCGAAAGATAAAGACCCGGCTTGGCGATATGGCGATAGAGTTAATGAGAAGAATACAAATATTGTATGCAAGTTTTGTAACAAGATTACAACGGGTGGAATTTATCGCTTTAAATTCCATCTTATTGGTGGCGATAGAAACGTCACAAGTTGTCCGAAATGTCCACCGGAGGTGAGGGATGAAATAAAGAATTTTGTTGAGAAGAAGAAGGAGCAAAAAAATCAAATGAGTCATCAACCATTGGTGACCAATCTTGATGATGATGGTGATGATGATATTGAAGAATTGTCACTTCCAACAAAACGGGGAAGAGATGCAATCTCTTCAAGCCATGGATCGACGGGTACGAGTAGGACTAAAGGTCCTATAGATTGCTATTTCCCAAAGAAGCCGGAAGGAAAGAGCGGTAGAAAAGATGTACAAAAAATTGCTAAGGACATTTTGAGGGATCGTGCAGTTAGAGCTTTTGCACGATGGGTCTATGATGCTGGGCTCCCCTTCAATTGTGTCAACTATACTGACACTTTTGGAGACTTTATTGAGGCCGTTGGTCAATACGGACCTGGAATGAAGCCTCCCACTTATCATGAAATCAGAGGTCCTTATCTAAATAAGGAAGTGGAGGAGACTAATAAAATTGTGGAGGAACATAAAGTTGCGTGGAACAAGTATGGCTGCTCCATTATGATGGATAAGTGGACGGCAAGAACTGGGAAAATGATTATTAACGTGTTGGTGAATTCTCCCAAGGGAAGTTTGTTTCTTGAGTCCATTGATGCTAGCGACTCATCCACTGACCACATCAAAATGTTCACCTTGTTTCAGAACACCATTGAAAAGATTGGCCCAAGCAAAGTTGTTCAAGTGGTCACTGATAATGCGAGTGAAAATGTGAAAGCGGGTGGCATGGTGGAAGGAGCGTACAAGAATGTCTATTGGACTCCATGTGCGGCTCATTGTATCAACTTAATCTTCGGGGACATTTTCAAGGAAAAACCCTTCTCTACAGTTTTTGGCCAGGGCGTTAGGGTACATTCTTATATTTCTCAGCGGCCCTTGTTATTGAATATGATGAGAAGATTCACCGGACAAAAAAATTTGGTGAAACCGGGCAAGACAAGGTTCGCCACTGCTTTCTTGACTTTACATAGTATCCACTTGCAAAAATCCAATTTGAGAAAGTTGTTCACTTCAGAGGAATGGAGCAAGAGTAAATTTGCAAAGGAAAGTGCAGGGAAAGATGTTGCACGCATTATTCTTTCTTATTCTTTTTGGAATAATGTCCTTCATGCTCTTAAAATTGGTGGCCCTTTGGTTAAAGTACTCCGTTTGGTGGATGGGGAGCAAAAACCACCAATGGGCTACCTCTATGAAGCTATGGATAGGGCCAAGGAGGCTATTCAAGCATCATTCACTGATGAGCAGAAATATGCAAAGGTCTTTCAGATCATTGATGCAAGATGGAGTGAGCAACTTCATAGACCTTTGCATGCAGCTGGACTTATTCTGAACCCGTCACTCTTTTATGATCAGCATGAGAATAATTCATTGGCTAGAGAAGTGTGGACAGGATTCCATGAGGTTGTTATCAAGTTGACCCCAGATGAAGACATGCAAGAAAAGATAGTAGATCAGCTTGCTATTTACAAGGCAGCTGAGGGACTTTTTAAGCTCCGACTTGCTATTAAACAAAGAAAGACGAAATCGCCAGGTGACCAAGTGCTTCTATATTTTATAGCTCTAACTTTAATGTATTTTTTATACTTATTAACTCTTGAATTTTTTTTTTCACTTCTATAGTTGAGTGGTGGGACCAATATGGTGTAGAGACTCCGAATTTACAGACTTTCGCCATCAGAGTTCTAAGTTTAACTTGTAGCTCATCCGGATGTGAAAGGAACTGGAGCGTTTTTGAACACGTGAGAAATAAAAAGAATTATTTCGTGTTTTGAGATAAAGTAAATTATATCTCAATTGTCCCAACTCCTACTAATTAGTTGACACATCTTGTTTGCAGATTCATACAAAGAAGAGGAATCGACTAACCTTGAAGCGCCTCCATAATCTAGTGTTCATAAAATACAATAGAGCATTGAGGCGTCGCTACAACCACCGCAATCTAATTGATCCAATTCTTTTGGACAATATTGATGAGGCTAATGAGTGGCTAACCGGAGTCCCCGAAAATTGTGAAGATGAAGAAGTATTTGAAGGCGATTCTAATTTCACTTGGGGTGATGTTGCGGTTGCTAGTGGAGTTGGGGAGAATCCTTATGGTTTAAGGGGGAATACTTCAAGTTCAAGCTCGATTAGGAAGGGAAAAAGTGTGGCTACCACAAGTCGATCCCTATCCCTAATTGATGAAGATGAAAGTGATCATGAAGAGGAAGAGGAGGGGGAGGAGGAAGATGACGAGCAATATGAAGATAATAGAGGAATTCAAGATTTTGACAATCTTGAAGAAGAACAAGAAGAGTAGAAGAATAAGAGGTTGATTCTAGTAATTTAGTAGCTTTGATTTTGACAATTTGAACTTTTTGATTATTTATAATTTTATATTGTGTCTTTGCAAGGTTTACATTATGTTTTTAAGAATTGCGCTTCACTTTAATAAAGCGTGCGCTTCGCTTTGCGCTTCGCTTTGCGCTTCGCTTTTGAAGCGAGGCGAGCCCTTATCGCTTTTTTGCGCTTCTCGCTCTTAAAAACACTGAGCCAACCACACCATGGCTGCAAAACACCAGTTGCACGTGAGAGAAGGGTCTCAATCACAGACCATACCAGGTCGCCACACCAAGATTCAGGTCGGGTAATCTCCATGGCTGAATTGGTTAACTCAGAAACAAGAAAATAATTGTCATTTGCCTCTTGCATTGTTTCAAAGCCATGAGGAGATAGACTGAAGATCTGACGGTCACATATTTGTTGTAATAGTAGCGTGCTCAGGTTTTGAGTATATATTAGGGGTGCAAACAAATGCAACAAAAAAAAAACAGAAACTGACGCGCACTTTGTCTTTCTCTCTCTTTTTTTTAAGGATTGTTGGTTTGTTAAAAAATGGAGAATCATAGGCAAAGCAGAGAGGGGCGACCACCCTTGAAACAAATCCCATACTCTCTGTGTTGCCTCATTCTCGCCATAATTTCTGGCCGGTAATTACTTATAAACTGAGGCTCAGATTTGTGCTAAAATCAGGGGAAGGAGACAAGGACACCGCCATGGCTGCAGGCCTCGGTTACAACCACAGAGATGCCTTCCGAGTCGCCCCGCCAAGATACAGGCTGCTTCAATGCCCAACCAACTCTAGACACCTTTCATCATCACAGCCTCATCCATCACATTAACAATAATAAAAGCTAGCCATGATGAAGAGGAAGAGGTGAACAAGAAGATGAAGCTAAAGCAGAGCATGGATTCAAATATTAAACCTTAAAGGAATATTTCGTGCAAGTTCAGGAGAAAACTATATATTGAACCATTTCAACAATGGTGGTTTATTTTATTTTTTTCTTTGTGAAAATAGAAAAGGAAATCATAGGCAAAAAGAACAGAGAGGTGGCAGCCACCATTACAGACTCCCCACTGCCTCTCTGCTGCTTATTTTATAAAATCCTATTATCTCCTTCCTTTACTTTTACCTCGTATTAGCAAATAATACGAGACTGAATGAAGACATGATATTAGTGCAATTTAGTCATTCAACACTCCATCTAATTTTGTTTAAATTTATTTTTCATCTCTTCTGCTTCTTAATTTGTGATTTTTTCTAGGCTAATTTTTTGTGTTGTCAACCGTCCAAACTTCAAGGAAAATTTTCGTAACAAACATCGCTCTTACGATTGTGATTTTAAAAGGGAAAGGATTATGACCAAGAAAGCAGAGGCAGAAAATACAATAATACAGCGGATTGTCAATAACCATGATAACATCAACAGAGCACTAAAGAAGGGCTCTTTCTTTGACAGTAGCAGACACTGAGAAATCATAGGCATGCAGATGGGAGGCAACCATAGTTAGAAACTGCCCATTGCTATGCTGCCTCATTCATAATCTTGAGTGTTTTACTTATTCTTGGTTGAGCACATAAGAAGTAGGGTCAGATCTGTCACAAAATCGGGTAAGGGAAGGGACACCGCCATGGCTGCAAACCAGAATAGCATACAACAACAACAACAACCACAACCCCAATCACACTCTAGTTGGGTGAGCTAAATGGATCCCAATCAACTCCATTTGGACCTATTTCATTCCAATACTCATTACTCTGGTTACAAGATATCTTGGTTTGCCCTGCCAAGATACGGGCCCAGTTTCCCAAAATCCGATCAACTCAATAAGCTATATCATCACAGCCTACAGATAAGCATCATCAATGATGCTCAGAATGATTCTGATTATGAAAAGGAAAAAGTTAATGACCAAGAAACCAGAAGTAAAGAGGACACAGCATACTGTGAATCGCCATAGCAGTATCAACATGACATGCAGTAGAATAAGATTAAAGCACCTGTAAGTAACCAAAAGAAAACAACAGAAAACTATAAGAGGACAAGAGCAAGATGAAAGGGTGAGGGTTTAAAAAGTGTGGCAACAAATTTAATATTCCAGTACTTGTATAAAATTGATCATATCTCAATATGTTCATAACCAAAAGAAAAAAGAATACCACAGATTCTAGAAACATTTTATGAACATCATATTTTCTTTTTAACAACATTAGTAAGTCAACGAAAATATCCCCTGGTTCTTCTATTTCTAGTTTCCAGTTTCCTCCCATAACCTAAAATGTCAAATGCCCCATAATTCACTGTTTCAGTCCAATAATTCAATGGGAATTTTAACTTAATAAAAAACTTCCTTCATGCAAATACCTTTATTTAAAAACATAAAATCGTTTATTATGTAATCATCAAAGTGACTGAAAAAAGAAAGGTATTGTATATTTGAAACTATAATGACTCCATCTGAACAGAAATCTCTAAACAGAGGAATTCTGAAAACTAAAGCGAAACAAAATGTAACGTCATTAAAGGAATTTTGAAGTTATTGAACATAAGTTGTATTTTTTATTTTTAGAAAAATTTGAAAAACCCTTTTTACTGGAGTTTCCTCTTTACCTTTTCTTTTGAGGCTCAGATCTGTGGCATGATCAGGGCAAAGGAGACAAAGCAACCGCCATGGCTGCAAACCTCGGTTGCACTATAAAACAGGCCTTCCGGGTCGGGTCGCCCCGCCAAGATACGGGCCGCTCCATTGCCCCGACAGAACTCTAGACAACCTCAATCATCACAGCCTCTCATCTGTTGAGAAGAATGGGTTAGATCTTAAACCCTAAACCCTTCTTCCTATATATAAAATTGCACCATTTTCTGGTTATAGAATAGTATCCCTGCCACGGTACAGACCTCAAGGTGCTTGCTGCAAGGCTGGAGGCGGGCATGCATTGGGGGAAGTCAGCATGCTGCGTGGGCACTTGGTATGTAAATGTATGTATTTGCGTGTATGCATAGATCAGAGATTAACCAAACAGTTCCTTAAGATGAATGGTGGTTTAGTTTTACTTTTTTGTGAAAATGGAAAAGGAAATCACAGGAAGAGAGAGGGGGCAACCACCATTAGAGACTCCCAACTGCCTCTCCGCTGCCTCATTCTTTCCGTCTAGAGTTCACAATAATCTCTTTAGTCACATAGAGGTGGATACCCTATTGTGTCCTCTTTTTACTTTTACGTCCTTGCATTTTACCCCTATTTCCAAAAGACCGAAATACATATGTTTACCATCAAAATCGAATAACAATTAAATTTGTAAATGATTTTAAGGATACGCATATTTATTTGACATAAAACAGTAAATAAAGACAAATTAAATAAGTAAGGATGAAATAAGATCAAACCACACGAGATAGACAATTTAAGTCTTAATGATGTATTTGCCCTCGATCTGGGTTCATAACAACAAGCACTGACGAATTAAAATAAAAGAACTAATAACAAAAAAAACAATGGTATATTACCTTGGAATGTGTGTTACCACCTACTTTATGGATTATCAAACTCTCTTTATATAGCAGAGGAGTCCTACTTTAGGTACAATTCTATAAAAGGTAAAAAATCTTTTGACTCACTAACTGCCGGTTCTTTATCGGTACGTGTCGAGATTTCCTCTGTAATATCCGGTCGGTCACGGATATTTCAGTCTTTTGTTGGCTATGCTGACAATGTTTCTTCAAAATCGTTTGGGGCTAGGACCGATTCCGGGATCATGGCCTCGATATTCTCGAAGGTAAGCGTCATGTCTCCAGGTTCTAGCCCGGTAGGACTTGGGGTCGATCTTCAGTCATTTATTGCCATGTCTCGAGCCTGGCTTACCATGTAGGAGGCTAGGATGCACCATGAGCTCGATTTCGACCGTATACAGATAGTCCCCTCATTTTTCGGAGAGCATACGACGAGAAATGACATGAGCTTCCGATTATTACTTCGATACATCGTGACAGAAACGATAAAACAACCGAAACGTCTCATCAGTCAAGTCATGATGGCATTAAATGCATGTCAGTCATCGGTCGGCCATTCCTGGATGCGAATCGTCGCTGAAATACTATAAATACCTCCTCCTTTCTTCATTTTAACTTTACATCCAAAACTTCGACCCTCGTATCCTTAAGATTTCAAAATTTTCTAGCGCTTTCACTCCGATTATCTGAGATCCTTTATAAGAACTCTTGTTTATCTTTATCTCAAGCTAACAGGTACAATCCTTCAACTTCATTTCTTCCTCCATTTTAAAAAAATGGCAAAGACTTCCAAAACCGTTCTCCAGAAAGAAACCCCTTCTACTTCGCGGTCGACTACTGAGGTCGAGGAGACTATTTCGCGTATTACCGTCGATGAACCAGTACCGGAACCCCCTTTGAAAATGTTCATCCCCGGAGGATGCTCGGTCAACGCCGATTTCAAGGTTGAAAAACCTTCCTCCATACAAGGCCAGTGTAAGGAGGTCTCGAGATATATCTGCTCGGTCACTGAAGAAGTCCTCCCTACGGTCCGAAAAGACTGCAACTGGGCTGATATTGGCATAGTGATCCCTGACCCCAATGAAGCCATTACTACCCATGTCGAGGGATACCAAAGTATTTACACTTATCCCTTTACATTGGGCCCGATGGTCCCGGTCATTATAGATTTCTGTAAGAGGTACGAGGTATGCCTCGGTCAGATTCATTATTCTCTCTAGAGGATCGTGATCCTCCTCCGGTTCTTCGTGAGCAGAATCGATGGGTGATCGTTCACCGTCGACCATCTTCTATGCTTGTAAAGTCCCTGAATCTTTCGGGGGGACTGATAAAGCTCGTGCGCCGGGCCAACAAAGCCCCGTTCTTGAGTATTGATGAAGATCGAGATTGGGGCTGGCAAGGCCGTTTTGTCCGAGTGAGGACTTCGGACCTGATCCCAGCTAAGCGCATGCCATTCCCTGAGAAGTGGAATACATCACGTAAGTACAATTTTATTTTCGAAAGTCAATTTCATACTTATTCCCTTCTTTCTTATCGGTGTTTTGTGGTGGTGTAGCCATCGCTCGAGTCCCGAATGTTGTCCCTCGACTCAAGGAGTAGGTTAAGGGTATCGTATCACAGATGCCCTACTCCGAGAGCTCATGGCGCAAGCTCTCGAAGGGTCATTGGGATGCCCGTTCCTATGGTGAGACTCTTTTCCTAAGTAGGTAATATTTGGATTCCTCTTTTATCATTGAGTCCCCACTCCCTTTACTTACTTTTGCAGGTTTATTCAAGGATATCAAACTGAGGCCTCCAGTCGGTAGTGAGGACTTACCTACCGAGTCCCCTGCTCCGAGACAGGCCGAAGGGAAGAAAAGAAAAAGGGCTCCGAGTTCCCCGAGCTCGGAGAAAAAGGAAACAAGAAGAAGATCGGTGTGCAAGCCAAAGGACAGCACCAGTGCCCGAGTACCACCTTCGGATTCGCTCTACTGGTTTAGAGACGAGTCCGAAGAAGAAGTTTTTGTCCTGATGGCCTACGTGTCATCGCAGCTCGAAGGACAAGGGGCCTTCGAACTAGAGAATCTCGAGACCAACCTGCCTCAAGCTAAGGAGGTCGATGATGAGGCTGGGGCCGAGGCTTCCCGGGATGCGGGCAGTACCCCGAAGGAAGCACTCGGTGTGATAGACATCATCGAATCACCTTTTTTTACTGAGTACATGTATAACGAGGCCTAAACGGTGAAAGAACGTCCCAACGAGGGGGCTTGTGGAGCGGACGACCCCTTCCGCGACTTTTTTGATGGCGTGGACTCCACCGCCACGGAGGACGTCACCGGATTGGGTGACTTAGAGGTACCAAAGAAGAGTCCATCTTCGGGAGCAAGCGGGTCTTCCTCTAGCCCGAAATTGATCAACTGGTTCCCAGCTTCGAGTGTGGATCCTGACCGGAAGCGATCAATCATCATCTCTGCTCCGGAGGATGCCAGGTCCTCTCCGCCCCCGTAGGGGTGGCCAGCTACCTTCGATTTATGGTGACCGAGGAAGACCAAGCCAAGATGAACGAGGTAGACGCACCCTGCCTGTTCAACGAAGCACAACAGGCGCTGAACCGGGTAACTTCAGATATCTCTCGATGAGTTCAATTTCTCTTTTTGTACTCAGACTAATCCATAGATAATCCTAACATTTTTCTTTATATTTGTAGGTCTCGGTGCTTCATCATGAAACTTTCCTTCGGTATCGGGACGAACTGAACCAGCTAGAAGCCGAAGTCTGAGGCTCACTAAGAAGAGAGACACCTACAAACTCCTCAGCGAGCAACGTGAAGGAGAGGCTAAGAGCCTTCAAGCTGAGTTGGAGGTGGCTTAGAAGGAACACGCCGACCTAGTTAAACAAGTAAAAATATTTAAAGTTAGTGACGATGAGCTAGACACAGTGACTAACGATCGGAACCCGCAAGTCCAACAGAAGATTGATCGGATCGACCAACTCCGAGACAAGATGGATGCAGTCAAGGTCGAGGTCGAAGAATTGAGAGGCAGGATGGACCGCCTGGCCTCGGAAAAGGAGACTACCCAAGCGCAGTTGACCTTAGTATAGGTCCAGCTTCGGGCGACAAAGGAAAAGGCCGAGGTGCAGGCCCAAAAAATTGAGGAGCTCTAGTCTCAGCTAATCTCGGCCATCTCCGATCGAGAAACCTTTGCCAAGGAGCTCAAAACGACCAAGTCGGTGGTTGAAGTGACCAAAACTGATGCTGATGAGATGGTGGCCCAGTATAAGGCCGACGTTGATCCAGTAGTAGCCGGCTCTAATTATTTTTTGAACCAGTTATTCGGCGCCTGAATGATTTTCGCAGGTGCCTTCGTGAATTTCCCTCAGAACTTACTCCATCTCCCGATCCTAGATATATCGCGAGCTGGCCATCGAATATTCTTCTGAATAAGGTTCCGTCTTTTGACAGACTAAACCAGGCTGCCTTCGCACGTAGGGCCCTCGATTCCTTTGGATCCGAGGGCAGTTTTCCGGTCTTCAGATATTCTATATATTTGTTTGTCCAGTCCCAAGTTAGGCTTGTCGAGTTTATCTTGGCGTGGACTTCTTCCACCACCGATCTCATGAGTTGTATGACTGCCCCCGGGTTGAACTTATCGTCTTCGACTAACGACCCCAAGTTAGCAAGGGCATCGGCCTCACTGTTTTGATCCCGAGGTACGAGTTGTAGAGTCCACTCCTTGAACCGGCGTAATGTTACCTGCAACTTATCCAGGTACCTTTGCATTCGTTCCTATCTGACCTCAAACGTCCCATTAACTTGGTTTACCACAAGGAGGGAGTTGCACTTAGCTTCGATCACCTCCGCCCCCAAGCTTATGGCTAGTTCGAGACCTGCAATCATGGCCTCATATTCGGCCTCGTTGTTAGTCAATTTTACAGTCCTAATAGATTGTCTAACTACATTGCCTATTGGTGGCTTCAATACTATGCCAAGTCCGGACACTTTTACGTTCGAGGCGCCGTCCGTAAAGAGGGTCCAGATCCTAGAAGAAGTTCCCGAGTTCAACAATAACTCTCTTTCAACCTCAGGTATTAGGGTTGGCGTAAAGTCAGCCACAAAGTTTGCCAAAATTTGAGATTTAATGGCGGTCCGGGGCCGATATTCAATATAGTACCCGCTGATCTCCACAGCCCACTTGGCCAACCGTCCCGAGAGCTCGAGTTTATGCATTACATTCCTCAATGGGTAAGTAGTCACAACACATATGGGGTGGCATTGAAAATGCTGTTTCAGCTTCCTAGAGGTGCTTAGCAAAGCAAGCGCCAATTTTTGTAGGTGAGGGTATCTAGTTTCGGCCTTGCCTAAAGTCCTACTAACATAGTACATTGGAAATTGTGTACCTTTCTCTTCCCGGACTAGGACTCCACTTACCGCTATCTCTGATACTACCAGGTATAGGTATAGCTGCTCGTCTGTCTTCGGCGTGTGGAGTAGTGGTGGGCTCGATAAATATCGCCTGAGCTCCTCCAAGGTCTGTTGGCACTCCGGGGTCCACGAGAAGTTATTCTTCTTTTTCAATAGTGAGAAGAATCGGTGACTCTTGTCGGAAGACCTCAAGATGAATCGCCCCAGGGCGGCTATGCGTCCGGTTAATCTTTGTACGACCTTCACGTTGTCCACAATAGTGATATCCTTGATGGCTTTGATCTTATCGGGGTTGATCTCGATTCCCCGGTTAGATACCATGAATCCGAGGAATTTACCAGATCCGACTCCAAATGCACACTTCTCCGGATTCAGCTTCATATTGTATTCTTCAATATGCTGAAGGTTTCCTGCAAATGTTTCAAATGGTCCTCTGCCTGCAAGGACTTAACCAACATATTATCAATGTAAACCTCCATTGATTTTCCTATTTGTTCCTCGAACATCCGATTTACTAGGCATTGGTAAGTGGCACCGATATTTTTTAGTCCGAATGGCATCACGTTATAGCAGTAGGTGCCGTACTTAGTGATGAATGAGGTTTTTTCCTGATCGCCTGGGTTCATCCGTATTTGGTTGTACCCGGAATAGGCGTCGAGAAAACTGAGGATCTCGTGGCCGGCCGTTGCATCGATCATGCGATCAATGTTGGGCAGAGGGAATGAGTCCTTGGGACATGCCTTATTCGAGTCTTTATAGTCTACACACATTCTTAATTTATTCCCTTTTTTAGGGACTACCACTACGTTTGCTAACCAATCCAGGTATTTAACCTCCCGAATGGACCCTATTTTAAGGAGTTTAGATACCTCATCCTTGATGAAAGCATTTTTGACTTCGGATTGGGGTCTCCTCTTCTGCTTGACTGGGTGGAACTTCGGGTCCAGGCTTAGCTTGTGAGTGGTTATTTCCGGCTGGATCCCTGTCATATCAAGGAGGGACCAAGCGAAACAATCTTTGTTAGCTATAAGAAATTGAATGAGTTTTTTCCTGAGCTTGGGGCTTAACCCCGTGCCCAGGTATACCTTTCGATCGGGAAAGTGTTCGATTAGTACGACTTGATCCAGTTCCTTGATTGTTGATTTGATAGCGTCGGAATCGTCGGGGGCTATGAAGGATCTGGGAACTCCGTAGTCGTCGTCCTCCTCTACCCCTTATTTCTCTAGTTCTGTCGAGGCTAGTACCGATAATTGCTATTTGGCCTCGTCTTTGGCCATCGAATTCAGACCCTTCGATGTCTAGAGTGTGGATGCCGGGATCACCTCATGGACCGCTAATATTTCCTTGGTGGCCGGTTTTTCCCCGTAAACTGTTTTGATTCCTCCAGGTGTCGGGGATTTCAACACTTGGTGCAGTGTTGAGGGTATTGCTCTCATGTTGTTAATCCATGGCCTCCCGAATAAATCGTTGTATCTCATATCTCCTTCGATTACATAAAACTTGGCTTCTTGAATGGTTCTGGCGATGTTCACGGTAGTGTTATCTCCCCTTTAGTGGTCTCACGTGCCATGTTTAACCCGTTCAGGACTCGGACCGCAGGTACGATCTGATCTTGTAGGCCGAGTTGTTCCACGACCCTCGATCTGATGATGTTGGCTGGGCTACCTGGATCAATTAACACACGCTTAACTCAAGATTTATTTATGAGTACCGATATTACCAGTGCATCATTGTGGGGCTGCACGATCCCCTCAGCATCTTCGTCATTGAAAGATAAGTTTCCTTCCGGTACGTAATCCCGAGTCCGTTTTCCCCTTATGATGGATACTTTGGTGCGCTTCAGCATCGGCCTCTGGGGAATGTCGACCCCACTGATGATCATGTTAATGACATGCTAAGGTTCCTCCTGCTCGATCTGTTTATTAGAATCCTTGTTCCTGAAGTGGTTCTTGGCCCGATTACTCAGGAACTCTCGGAGATGTCCGTCGTTGAACAACCGGGCCACCTCATCTTTTAATTGTCGGTAGTCTTCTATTCTGTGGATATGAGTGTCGTGATATTTGCACATTAGGTTCGGACTGTAGAGGTCGAGGCCATCTAGTATCTTTGATGCATCCGATGGCAGATACGATAGTGGCGGCATCGACGTTGAAGTTGTACTCTGCTAATCTTGGTGCTTCTTTAGGCCCGATGGGCCTGTCGAAGTTGTTTTTGCTCATGAGTCCCCGGTTTTTTTGACCTCGGTCATTTCTCATAGAGTTCCGCCCAGACCCACTACTTCTTCGGTCTCCATTGTACGGCTAATACCGATCCATGTTTGATCTCGGTTCATGATTGATGTCTCTCTTGACTCTGTTGATGGTTCTGACGAGATACACGGACCCGGAAGGGGCCCCAAGCCGATCATCTTCGACCCAGATTTTCGATTGATATCGGTTATAGACATCGGCCCAAGTGACGGCCGGATATTCTACAAAGTTTTGTTTCGACTGCTGTGAAGCCAACGAGCTTCGAATATTGAGTCCTTGGGAGAAAGCCTGAACGTCCCATTCATCAGCGATCGGAGGCAGGTCCATCCGCTCCATTTGAAATCGGGACACGAACTCTCTGAGCATCTCATTATCCTTCTACTTTACTTTGAAAATGTCTGACTTCCTGGTCTCAACCTTGATCGTCACGGTGTGTGCTTTTACGAAGGAGTCTGCAATCATAGCGAACGAGTCAATGAAATTAGAAGGTAAGTTGTGATACCATATCATAGCTCCTTTTTACAGGGTCTCCCTGAACCTTTTCAACAAGGCAAACTCGATCTCATTATCCTCCAAGTCATTCCCTTTGATGACAAATGTATAGGAGGTCACATGCTTATTTAGGTCAGTCGTTTCGTTGTACTTAAGAATCTCGGGCATACGGAACTTCTTAGGGATCGGCTTCGAAGCCACGCTCGAAAGAAAAGGTTTTTGAACGAACTTCTTGGAATTCAGACCTTTTAATATCGGCGGTGCTCCTGGGATTTGGTCAACCCTGGAATTGTAGGTTTCCACCTTTTTGTCATTAGCTTCGATTTTCTTTTCTCCTGATTCTATCCGTTTTCTCAGTTCATCGAGCATCTTTACGATATCGGGGTTGGTCCCCGATTCATTTTCAGTTGGCCTTTCTGCGACCGGTTTGTTTCTGCGGGTGATTTCTCGGGATGGATTGGGTTCAATTCTGCTCGGCGTGCGACTTTGGTTCTGTAACTGTCCTATTGCCTCTTGTTGAGCCTGCAACATTTCGAAGATCACCCGCAAATTGATCTCGTCCCCTCCAATGTCTTGTGTATTTTGGGCTGTTGATCGGGCTTCACCACGGATGCTATTTTCAGGGTTAGTAGGCAGATTTATGTCGATGGCCACATGCGAGTTGGCGTCCATCGGGTCAGCGACCATAATTCCGATGGGATCAACAGATGGTACCTCGCCACCGGGCACTATGTTATTATTTTCACTATGATGACCGGACTCATCGCCAACTTGTAGAGGTGCTGACTGGGAGTTTGACATTTTGAGCTTTAACCTGAAATTAGAGACACTCCAAAGAACAAGCGTAAAGTAGTCTGTGTTATAGAAATTTGTATCAAATAGCCACTATTATCCTTATCCCCACGGTGGGAGCCAAACTGTTTACCCTCAAAATCATATAACAATTAAATTTATAAATAGTTTTAAGGATACGCAGATTTATTTGACATAAAATAGTAAATAAATACAAATTAAATAAGTAAGGATGAAATAAGATCAAACCATACGAGGAAGACAATTTAAGCCTTAATGAGGTATTTGCCCTCGATCTGGGCTCGTAACAACAAACACTGATGAACGAAAGCAGAAGAACTAATAACAAAAATAATAATGGTATATTACCTTGGAATGCGTGTTATCACCTACTTTATGGATTATCAGACCCTCTTTATATAGTAGAGGAGTTCTACTTTAGGTACAATTTTATAAAAGGTAAAAAAAAAATTGATTCACTGACTGCTAGTTCTTTATTGGTACGTGCCGAGATTTTCGCCGTAATATCTGGCCGGTCACAAATATTTCGGTCTTCTGTTGGCTATGCTGACAATGTTTCTTCAAAATCGTTTGGGGCTAGGACCGCTTCCGGGATCATGGCCTCGATATTCTCAAAGGTAGGCATCCTGTCTCCGGGTTCTAGCCCGGTAAGACTTGGGGTGGATATTCAGTCCTTTATTGTCATGTTTCGAGCATGGCTTACCATGTCGGAGGCTAGGATGCATCATGATCTCGATTTCGACCATATACAACATTTATCTTCCCTTAAACTTGACTTTATTTTTCACTTAGACAGCTCAACTAAGACCAATATCTATTCAACACTTCAATTTCAATAAGGTGTACCTATTGAACACCTCAAGCTGAGGTGGCACAATGTGTGATATTCTCTCTGATTTGAGCGCGTCCGTAAGTGAAATGTAATCTTATTTTGGTTCCTTTTTTTTTTCCTTCTAGGCTTTTGGTTCTTTTACTTCTATCTTCTTTGTGTCTAATTCAACTTCTATCAATGACTATTTTTTTTGTTCTTTGCCAAATTAAATTAATAGAGCTCATCTCCTTTCTAATTTTTCATCGACATAACCACTCAAAATACAGCCTATGCACACTATTTAGAGGCAGACATTGTTAATCATTCACCATCATATACATACACAATATAACTCCATCCCATTTTCACTTACTTTGCAGCTAAATCTATTCAGCATTATCACATCCCTTCTTCCCTAACTAAGAACTAACAAGCCCCGTCAATTTATAGCCACTTTCGTTTGGGCTACTGTGAACTCTTTCACCGGCATAGAATGCACCATCACATTTGCCCAAGTTTAAAGTTATATTGATAATTCTAGTTCTGATTTATCTAATGAAAAAATTGGTTTTAAATCAACTGAATAATCTATTTTCTTCGAATGGGTTGATTTTATTATTGGAACGAGAAAGGGGTCAGTGATTTGGCTACCATGGATGATGAATTCTTCAAGTTTTTCAACTTTTGTAGAAAAATATCGTGCTTGGACAAATTTGGAGGTCCATTTTATTTAATTCTTCAAGCTTATGGTTTTAATTTTTCAAGCTTTTATGGTTCAACGAGGAAAATTTAGTGAAGCAAAAAATTGAAAATTAGGTTTAGGGTTGGGGGAAGGGAAAATCGATGAAGAAGACTATCGGGCGAGAGGGAGATAAGAGGAATATGGGAGAGAAGAAAAGGAAAAAGAAAAGTAAAAAGGGATGAATAAGCACGTGTCAATTTCTAAATTGGAGTTTTGCCACGTTAGCATGCGTAAATATCACGCGTTTAAATTTTTATTGTGGATAATTTTGATGTATTCAATAGGTATGCTTTTGTTGGATTTGGAGTGTTCACATAGATTGTATTTTTGCAAGAGTGGTTCTTAACTCTATGCATTCAAGCCTCTAGTTCAAGTTTAAATGTTCAAAATGCTCCAGAGGGTCTATGCCAACCATACCCACAAGTCATAAATCTCCAAATGAATCTAAAGGAAGCCTCAAATAAAGGAACAAGATGCTAGAACTTAAAATGACCTATGTGATCGTTATAAGCATTGTATTTTTTGTACGTGGACTAACTTGAGCTTGAATCTTGAAGGAGAATTCATTGAAGCTCATTTTGAAGCTTGGTTGGAAAATTAAATATTGTATTTTATTTTTGAATTGAGTGTTGTTATAATATATTGGGTCAATCCTTCGGAGTTTATACTTTAAATTTTGGGGTAGTTTGATGAAGATTAAGGTGATTTTAGGTGAAATTTCAAATTTAAGTTTAGATTGTGATGAACGCAAAATCAGTGTATAAAATTGAAGAGCGCTAGTCAAAAAGTCAATGCTCTTCATATCTTACTGTGATGACCCTATAGGTTGTTTTGAGTAATAGCTCTCCATTTTATGCTTCGAGACCTTCCATAGCTCTATTTTATGATTTATGACTTGTGTGCGTGGTCTGTGTCGATTTTTGAAAAGTTAAAATGTGAATTTTTAAAGAAAATATATCTTTTGACTTCGAAAGTAGCTAGAGTTGACCACGATCAATATTTTTAGCAAACGACATCGGATAGGTATTTTGACGATCTCGATAGGTTTATATAATGATTTTGGACTTGTACACATGTTTGGTTGGGGTCCTAGATGACCCAAGGTCGTTTCGGCACTTTATTTGGAAAGTTAAAAATTTGAGTTTGAACTTTAAAAATCTTGCGTTTTGGTGAGCAATTCTTGAATTTTGATGTTATTGTGATGATTTGAGTTACAAGCGAGTTTGTTTAGCGTTAATATACTTGTGTGAATATTCAGATTGGAGCCCGATGGGCTCAGATGAGTTTAGGATAAGTTGCAGACTATTTTTGCATAGTTGAAGGTTGCTGGTGTTGCTGGGCTGCAGAACTCGCATTTGCGAGTTTCTGTTTTCAAATGCAAGTCCCGCATTTGCGAGAACTAGATCGCATTTGTGATACTGTAAAGGGGGATGACAGCTTCGCTTTTGCGAGGCTTAGTTTGCATCTACGAGGGGTGGAGCCTTCGCATTTGCGAAGGTCTAGTCGCAACTGCGACACTAGATGAGTAAGGGACAGCTTCACATGTGTTCACATTTGCGGATACCCATGGTTCGCATTTGCGGGCACCCCTTACAATCAATGTATCACATTTGCAATATTTAAAGCTCAGGGGCTGGTTCGTAATTGCGAACAATTGTTCGCATTAGCGGACATCGCAATTGCGAACTAATTGCTGATGCTAATGGATGTTAATGATATAAATTAGCGAGAAAAAATGGATAAAGGTTGGGTGAGTCGATATTCGAACGATATTCAAATTGCATTGTCATGGGTAGGTGATGTTCGGCCAAAATGCTATATTTTTAGTATATTACTTGCCCTATATTTTATTGGTTTAGTGATTAATTGTGTGACATTTGAGCTAAATTATATTATTTTATGTGTAGGAACATCGGAAGAAATAGTCAAATGAAAGTTGCACAAAAAGAGGACAAAAATACAAGAAAACAGTGCAAAAGCATCAAGTACCCAAACCTTGCTACAGACCAAGTAAAGCCAGCTCTACCGTGCTACATACCAAGTAAAGCGAGGTCTATAGCCAGCTTGACCGCGCTACAGACCAGGCTTCGCGAGGTCTATAGCCAGCTTGACCATGCTACAAACTAAGCTTCGCGAGGTCTATAGCCATCTTGACTGCGCTACACACCAGGCTTTGTAAGGTCTATAGCCAGCTTGACCGCGCTACAGACCAAGTTTCGCGAGGTCTATAGCCAGGTAATTAAAAGTCGCGAGTTAAAAGACTCCGACCCGGATTTGGATTCAAGGACTTCAACCCTAGCCTATAAATACTTCCTAAACATATTTGAATGAGGATGGCCATTTTTAGCGCAGATTCAACCAAAGGGGACGTTTTTGGAGATGAGATTTTGACCTAAGGAGGCAAGAACACACCAGGAGCAAGGCAAAGAATTCTTCTATGAGTTTTTCACTTCCTTCTTCCTATTTTCATTATTGGTTATGATTTCTAGTATTGTAGTTTTGCATACTATTATGAATAACTAATTTGTTATCTAGAGTTTTGATAGAACCTTTTGTAGGACAAATTCTTGTTATGTTTTTATATAATTGAGCCATTGGATTTCTCTACTTATTCAACTACGTGTTTATTGTTGTTGATTGAATGGCCATCAATTAACTGTGCCTATTTAGTGTGTATTGTTTGGAAAATGGTACATGTTTAGGTAGGTATTGAACAAAATCACTCCTAACATATGTGAGGAATCAATACGGAGGGTTTAAAGGTGGGATTAGGAATAACAAAACCTTGGTGCGAGCCTAGTGAGCGGTGAATTAGAGTCAGCTAGCGTAGTTCGGAAGAATACGTCTAGTAAATTATGGTAGTTACTCGGAAGAGAATTACGACATCCAAAGTACCCACGCTCAGTAGAGAATACTTAGGCGAAATTATAGAAGACGTAGCGGGAAGGATTCCGACAATTGGGAAAATCATAACTCTAGACCTCCTTAGTCTTGTCTCAAATTTCATCCTTGTTAGTTGATAATTTTATTGCTTTATAATAGTTATTGGTTAATTAATTAGAAATAAACATTATAATCTTTATAATTAGGAAATTATTTGGACTTGTGTTTCTTAGCAATATTGAACAACTGTAGCTAAGCCTTAGTTCTCTATGGGATTCGATTTCGGACTTGTAAAGCGGATTATATTTGCAACGACCGCTTAGTGCTTTTTATAAGGCATAGTTTGGCGTGATCAAATTTTGGCTCTGTTGCCGGGAAACTAACGATGTTATTAATTACAGTTAGAAAGATTGCTAGGATTCTTAGTTTGGTCCAAACTTGTAAATATTTGTGTAATTATTTTCTTATCTTTGTTTATCTTCTTAATTGTTTTCTTCTTTATTTTCTTAGTTTTAAAAAATGGCATCGCATAATGAAAATTGATCGGATGATAGTTGTTTATAGTTTGATGACCCTTGTCCTTATTGCGGAGGACCACACTCGTGGAACAATTATTTGCATTCTCCCGGGGACGGATTGTGCACACAATCTCAAACCCATGTGTGGAGTATATGTGATAAGTGTGGTGGTCAAAATGGTCATTGGACTAATTGTGCTTATATGTCCTTCCCTTCCCCGAACCCCCGCTATGATGATTCTACTTTTTGTGATGATAATTATAGGGATATGGAAGTAGAAGAAATTGAGAATGGTCAAAATAGAGAGTTCAAACTCATGATGGAATGCCTACTTGAAGGAGGAAACAAAGAGCAAAAGTCCTTGGAGGAGCTTTGGAAAATAGTCTCCAAAATGATTTGGCGCTTGAAAGGTTGAACTTACAAATGGGAGAAATGCTTGAAGTGTTAAAGGTCCAAAACGCCTCGGAAGTGGATGATAGCCAAGAACCTTCCTTAGAGGTTGAAGTCGAAAATCCTTCTCTGGCACTTGATCAAAACCAAGAAGAACTCTCAAATTCTCAAAATGAGAGGATGATGCTCATGTTGGAGGCCATTCTAGAAAATAAGGAGAAGAACAACTTGACACTCGAGGACTTAAAACAAGTACTAACTCAAAATGATGAGAATATCCGCACCTTGGAAGATCAAATAAAAATAATGGTTGAGGCTCATTATGCTCACCAACTTGAGAGTGTGGAAAGAGTTCAAGAAAAGTCCAACACAAGGAAGAAAGTGAGCTTTATTTTGAGGAATCAAGAATTGAACATCGGCCAACTGACTCCATGATTGTTGGTGATGCCAAGAAAAAATTAGAATTAGAGTCAACCGGTTTAGTTGAAAAGATGGTTGAAAATGACTCTAATTCGGGGGAGAAAAAAAAGGATGTCAAAATCCGAAAAAAGTTGCAAGTGGGGAGGCAATTATCTCATTCCAAGCACTTTTCAACTTTGAACTTGTATGGTGATATGGGAATCGAACCATGTGAATCCATGTGGGAGTGCAAAGAAGAAAGACAAGAGCCATACATCTTGCAATTTGAAAATTCAAGAACGCACAATGACATGCCTCAAAAGAAAGCCAAGAAATGCAAAACGAGGAAATTAAAAATTGGCTTGATCATCTACTTACCACCCCTACCGCTCGTAGTCACAAGCTTGATTCCAAGTTAGGTGCCCAATTCATATCTTTCAAGTGGAGAGAAAAGTGGTAAAGTTGATTCACATCGTGCCGCGACGTTATATCAAGCGCTTGTTGGGAGACAACCCAACTTTACTGCTTTCTTTTCTTTTTATTTTTATTTTTATTTTTAAATTATATTATTTTTGTAGTGTCGATTTTTGATTTTCTAGGAGCATGGAAAGCAAAGCTATTGGAAGGATGCAACAACAAACCAGATGGTTGGAACTAAGTATGAGGTAACCGCACGAAGGACCGGGCCTGGGAGAAGTCTGAGTACCCCATGAGCTGCTAGCGCTTCGTCCTTCGGCCTACCAGGGAGTTTCTTTTACCTTCTTTATTAGTTATGATGTGCATTAGAGACAATGCACAATTTTTGTGGGGTGAGGAGATTGTCTGGGTGACTTTCTATGTTATTTTAGTTGTGTTAGTTTAATTGAATAATGCTTTTTTTTAGAAAAATGAAAAAAGATTGGACTTTTTCCGACGATGTATATCTTAAACAATTTTCTTGAGGGTTTAAAGTCCGTCCAAAAACACACATAAAAAAAATAGAAAAATAGAAAATAAAATATGTTTTTTAGGTAGTAATAATCCCCGTGGTTTTTCTTTGTACCTTGGTTCTTTTCCATGGGATGTAGTTTGAACCGGGTCATAGTTTTTTTTATTTTTAGAGTAGAATAGGATTTAGGGAATAAAAGAAGGAAGATGAAATATCTAGGCGCCCTTTTGACTTGTTTGATAGTAGCATATTTAGGCTCTAGCATGTGTATTACCTTTCCTATAGTTTGAAATGCTTATGATGCCTTGTTGAGTTAGATAGCATGTCTATTGACGCCTATGTCTCGTTTTCTTGGCTTGTGTTACTTTGTGCTTAATGCTTAATATTTTATGGCTCCGTGAATACTTGTAATTATTTGAGAATTAGAATAGAACCGTCCTTAGTGAGTCATATGCCATGTGTGGTGAGAAATTGTATAGTCCGTGTCATTGCATTAGAGTCTAGAACTTACCCGACATGTGAGCTGAAGCAAAATTTTAGGTTTTGCTCGGTTTGAAAAATAATTTTAGGCCTTCTTTGATTTGTTTGAGCTTAATGCTTACCACAATAAAAATTATCCCTAGTCAACCCTTTTGAGCCTATAAATATTTATTTGGCAACCACATTACAAGCCTATGCCTCTTTGTTCTTAATTATCATTGTTTTTGATCCTTTTACCTCTTAAAACACTTTAATTGTAAAATAAGCACTAAAAGAAGTAATGATGGAACTTGGGTGGCTTTTGAGTGGAACCAATGAAAGAAAGAAAGGTGCACTTGTATTGTAAGGAATACATCACTACGAGGAAGGGTAGAAGAGAAAAAAAAAGAGTATTGTTGAAAAGAAAAAAAATTATGTAGCAAAGGAAAATAAACATATCTTGTCCTTGCTAGTGTGTATGAATTAATATAGTGCTTAAAGAAAGAGAAAATATTTTTGGGGGTGATAATGTTTGTGAAATTGAAGTGGATTGAAAAATTTGCGCTTGAAGCTTATTATGTGATGTGTTAAAATACTTGGGAGGATAAACCACTAATCCAAAATATATCTTACCCTTCCCTTAGCCCACGTTACAACCATGAAAAAGTCCTAACTGATTTTAGATTGAGCAAGCCTACATCAGTGGAGGTTTACATAATGGACAAGCCTATGATACTTTGTGCATGCATGTGACTTCTTTGTGAGAGTGAGGAATTTATTTGATTTATCTGAGTCCTTAAAATATATTTAAGCATTTGATTCGAATGTGTGGATTCAACTTACTCATTTGTTCTTGTTATGATGTCACATGATTTCGCGAGGGATAGGTGTCACGACCCAAAATTCCCTTTGTTAGGTATCGTGATGGCACCTAGTCTTAGGGACTAGGTAAGCCTAACATTTTCTGAATACCAACCATAATAAATAACATCTAACAACTTTGAAATGGAATTCTTTATAAAAATTTATAATTTTCAAAATCGGTAGTACAAGTCATAAGCTCTACAGAGTTTGTTATAATTTTCTAAATACAACTGTTTGAAATAAAGTAAACAGTGTGAATACAAATCAGAAGGTGACTCCGAAGCGTGCGAACACAGCAGTAGGTTTACCTTGAGTCTCCACATCAACAGTTCACAGAGCTAGCTAATGATCAACTGACTTCGAAATACCTAGATGTGCACAAAAATGTGCAGAAGTGTAGTATGAGTACACCACATCGGTACCCAGCAAGTATTAAGACTAACCTTAATGGAGTAGTGATGAGGAACAGTCAAGACACCTATTGGACTAAATAACCAGAACACGTATAAGTATAGAACCAACAAAGTATGATATCTACATAAGGACTACGCGAAATGACAAATAATACGATAATTTCAGTAAGAAAGAAAAAACAACTACCAGCGGAATACCATAGTAATGATATAGAAGAACGAACGGAAACACAGCCTAAATCCGATGAACACAATTAAAAGAAGGGCAGGTAGCAACTAGATGAAAACAACCACTTTCACACCAGGTTTTAGTCAATAAACTCCACGAGGTACCGAACCTCATACTATTCACAACTCACGGGTTTCCAATACCTGAACCCTAACACTTGGCACCCTGTGCCCTCATTACACTTCATAACCGCATTGACGACTCACGTGCCAAATAGAGTCATTCTCACATAGAAGGCAAGCAAACAAGGGTATTCATCTATACTCAATAATATCAAGAAAACTTCTTAACTGATAAGAGTGCTCATCTACGTGTATGCTTGTACAAGTGTCCTAACATAGTGCATACCAGCTAGTAAGTACAGGAAAAGAAATGGACAGCACGTAGAATGTTTTTACACAACTTTCCACAAGATAAGTCTCACACATGTAAGTGTACCACTACACAAGTATCAACCACAAGAATGCCCCCAGGCCATCATAAGTCATCACAAATCAATCCCTGACACAACCCACCTTGTCTCGCCACGTGTGCAATAGTAAAATAAATGCCCGCCTTGTCTCGCCACACGTGCATAATCATGTTCCCACCTTGTCTCGCCATATGTGCAACCCACATATATATGTCACGCCGCATGTGCAAATATCAATAGTAACAATAGCACGGCAGAAACCTCGTGCAACCTCATAACAACAACCGCATGGCAGAAACCTCGTGCATCACAATAACAACAACCGCACGACAGAAACCTCGTGCATTACAATAACAACAACCGCACGGCAGAAACCTCGTGCATCACCACAACAAGTACAACAACAACAATGACAATAATACAAGGGTACGACAAATAAGTCAACTCAGAAATTCCAGAACTCAAAGAAACGGAGGAACTAATTCACAAGGAGTAGCCACAATAGAGAATGCTAGTCATAATAAGAACGACTTAACAAGAAAGGAAATACTATGTAACAACGGTCCACAATATATAGTTCGACAACGAGGGAGCTAACACAAGTTGAATAATTTCAAATAAGGACAAGTCAACTAAATTATAGGATATCAAACTTCTTTTAAGGTTGGGCAATTAGGAAAGAGATACAACAAATTCAATAAGGATAAGCAACAGAAAGATAACCATAGCCTCAATTAAGGGCGAACAATTACAAAAGAGATAATTTTAACTTCAAATAAAGATAAGCAGTTAGGAAAGGATAACATGGCAATAGAAGAGATAACAATTTCAGTTAAGGCACGGATGAATCAAATAAGCAACAAGAGTGAATTATGAAATAAATAATTCTAATTAAGCAGGTAGAGGTGAAACTAGTAATTGAAGAAGCACAATCATAATAAGAACAACTGCATATTCAGTGAATACAAGGGCCTAAGAACCCTAAAAGGCCAATTTTACACAAATAAGTCCGAGCACTTACTCGTCACCTCGCGTACATGGACTACAATTAGCATAGAAGACTCAAATCCTAAGGGGTAGTTCCCCTACACAAAGTTAGGCAAGATACTTTCCTCAAAGAAGATAGACCGATACTCAAAAATGAACTTCTCGGTAAAATGGCCTCTGGACGGCTCAAATCTAATCAAAATAACTTCAAAGCACAAATAAAACTCATAAGAAACTATTCCGGATCATAAAGCTTCAATGTTTATCAAAATCTAAAAATCGACCCAAAAGTCGACCCCCGGGCCCGCACCTCGGAACCCGACAAATTTCATAAAAACCCGAACACCCATTCCAATACGAGTTCAACCATACTAAAATTATCAAATTCCGATACCAATTCGTCCTTCAAATCATGATTTTTCATTTTGAAAATTTTCTTCAAAAATCCTCATTTTTCTCAACTCAAAACACAAATTAAATGATAAAAATAAAGATAAAATCATGGAATATAATAAATTCTAGGTGAAGAACACTTACCCAATCGATTTGCTTGAAATATCCACAAAGAATCGCTCAAAAACCGAGCTCTAGAACTCAAAAAATATTAAAAATAGCTAATCATCGGAATAAAGAACTTTATATTCTGCCCAGGTATTTGTACATCGTCATCGCAGAACAAATAGTGCGATCGCGAAGAAGAAAAATAGCAACTGCCGAAATGAATTACACGATCGCGTAAGGAACAATGCAATCGCGAAGAGGGAAAACCGTTGGGGCCAGGTACTGCACTATGCGACCGCGTGAGTGCGCATGCGATCGCGAAAGGGGAAGGGAGAAAATCACCAACTGTTACAGCTGAGCTATGCGAACGCGGGCAATGAAGTGCGAACGCGGAGAAGGCAGAAGCACACGTACGCGATCACGAACGGGACTACGCGAACGCAAAGAAGGAATGGTCAGCCCACCAAACAAGCCTTCGCGATCGCATAGAAGGGGACACCAGATATCAGCACAGCTATACCAAACAATAAGAAAATGGCCCGTAGCCCTTCCGAAACACACCAGAGGCCCCCGAGATCCCGTCTAAACATACCAAAAGGTTTCATAACCTAACACGAACTCGCTCGAGGTCTCAAATCACATCAAATAACGTCAAAACTACGAATCGCACCAAGAATCGAACTTATGAACTTTCAAATATTCCAACTTCTAAAACTCGTACCAAAACCTATCAAATCAACCCGGAATGACGTCAAATTTTGCAAAAAAGTCCTAAATAATATAATGGAGTTGTTCCAACTCCCAGAATCGCATTTCGACCCCGATATCAAAAAGTCCACTTCCGGTGAAAATTTCCGAAAATTTGACTTTCGCCATTTCAAGCCTAAATCAGCTACAAACCTCAAATTCACCGTCCGGACATATTCTTAAGTCCAAAATCACCCAACAGAGCTAACAGAACTGATGAAACTCCATTCCGGAGTTGTCTTCACATAATTTCGACTACGATCAAAATCCTAAGGCTTAAGCTTTCGTCTTAGGGACTAAGTGTCCCAAATCACTCTAAATCATTCGGTAATTGAATTCAACCACGCATGCAAGTCAATACACATAATACGAAGCTGCTCAAGGCCTTATGCCGCCAAACGAGACTTAAATTCTCAAAATGACCGGCTGGATTGTTATAATAGCGACGTTATTAGACTTCTCTCAATGATGTTGGGTGTTCAAGCCATGAGTGTATTGTGACTTTTGAGTCAGTTTTTGAGGCTAGGATTGTTATGAGCATGTTGTCTTTGTTGTGAATATTTGTGAAGTATGGCATAAGAAAAGGGAAGTGTATGTGATTGCATATGCTAAAGTTGAATTGTTGCAATTAACCATGGTCATTGGTGTAGTGTGCCTCAATTGTGTAAAAACAAAGTGCTCAAGGATAGTGTGAATTGTTAGTTAACTCGAGGATGAGAAACGCTTAAGTGTGGGGTAGTGATGTTTGGCTATAATTGTATAATTTTAGTTCATTACTTATCTTACATTTAGGTGCTTTAATGCTAACTATACTATATTTGCGCTTAATTGAGTCTATTCTATGTGTAGGTACATTGGAGATGAAATTGGAGCAAAGTGAATATTTAAAGTATAAATCATTCTCGAAAGCAACAGGAAAGAAGAAAGAAAGAATTGAGCAGAATGAAAATGAAGCAGCACGCGTAGCAAGCCAAATGGCTCGTGTTAGAGCAGGCGAGGCGAGTTGTTTTGCGCGCATTGAAGCGCGCGATGCAAGGGCTTAGGCGAGGTCAAGCTTGCGGCAGACCTGGCGACGCAAGGGCTGAGGCGAGGTGGAGCATGCGGCAGAGCTCGCGACACGTGGTCTGTCGCGAGGGTGTTCCGGGTTTCAGGCCTATTTTGTTTCCTATTTGGTTTTGGACTTGGTTATTTCGTTTAGGTTTTTTCCTACACATATAAATTATCATTAAACACCATTTTGATTGGGGATTTTGACCTAAGGAGGCAAGAACACATTAGGAGCAAGGCGAGGAATTCTTCTACGAGTTTTTCACTTCCTTTTTCCTATTTTCATTATTGGTTATGAATTCTAGTATTGTAATTTTGTATACTATTATGAATAGCTAATTTGTTATCTAGAGTTTTGATAGAACCTTTTATAGGATAAATTCTTGTTATGTTTTTATATAATTGATCCGTTGGATTTCTCTACTTGTTTAACTACGTGTTTATTGTTGTTGATTGAATGACTATCAATTAACTGTGCCTATTTAGTATGTATATTGCTCGAGAGAGAGTACACATTTAGGTAGTTGTTGAACAACATCACTCCTAACGTATGTGAGAGATTAATACGGAGGGTTTAAAGGTGAGATTAGAGATAATGAAACCTTGGTGCGATCGTAGTGAGCGATGAATTAGTACCAGCTAGCGTAGTTCGAGAGAATACGTCTAGTTTATTGTGGTAGTTGCTCGAGAGAGAGCTACGACATCCAAAGTACTCACGATCGGTAAAAAATACTTAGGCGGAATTATAGAAGGCATAGCAGGAAGGATTCAGACAATTGGAGAAATCATAACTCTAGACCTCCTTAGTCTTGTCTCAAATTTCATCCTTATTAGTTGATAATTTTACTGCTTTATAATAGTTGTTAGTTAATTAGTTAGAAATAAATATTATAATCTCTATAATTAGAAAATTATTTGGACTTGTGTTTCTTAGCAATATTGAACAGCTGTAGCTAAGCCTTAGTTCTCTGTGGGATTAGACTCCGGACTTGTAAACCAGATTATATTTGCATCGACCGCTTAGTCCTTTTTATAAGGCATAGTTGGGCGTGATCAAATTTTAGTGCCGTTGCCGGGGATCTAACGGTATAGTTGTAGGTGTATATATTGCTAGGTTGAAATCTTGAACTTTTATTTTTGTTTTCTTGTATTTGATTTTTTATATTTTTATTTTATTTGTTGATTTTAGAAACATGGCATCTTGGAATTATGAGAGTTTTGATGTTGGTAATTCTACTTTTGATCATTCTTATGCATATTGTGGAGAAAACCATGGCAAAATTATCAAAATATTCCCGAGAGCGAGTTATGTGTACCAACTCAATCTTATGTGTGGGATGTGTGTGATATGTGTGGTGGTCTAGATGGTCACTTTCATGGTTGTGCTTATATTTCTTATCCTCCCCCAACCCCTTACTATGATGGTTTTACTTTTTTGGTGAAGTTAATATGAACAAAGAACCTAGGGAAGCTGACCTAAATGAGATCAAAGATATGTTAAAGTGTTTCAAGGAACAAAGTAATGAGAAACAACTGCAAATACAAAGGCTATGTGATACTATCCAAGACAAGAGGCAACTATTCATAACCTGAAGGCACAAGTGAGTCAATTAGTTGAAGCATTTAATGCTCAACAAGCTGATATTGTGGATGGTAGCCAAAAGTAGCATGCATTAGATACAGAAATTGAGGTACCAATAGAGGGGTCCATAGTAGAACACCAACAATCAATCAAACTAGAATTTGAGGATGCCGATGTTGTAAAAGAGATACTAGAGTCAACCAAAGACATTGATGATACATATTTAGTTGACTCTAGTGTCATTGGTGTTGAGGATGTAAACAGTCCCGATGTTCATGTAGTTGAGCTCATTGGTCCACACTCCAAGTATTTTTCCACATTGTGTTTGGATGATGATATAGAAATAGAGTCATCCGAGCCACCTGTGGAGTCAAGGAATGAGGAATAAGGCGCCTACATTCTGGAATTCTTCTTGCCAGAAAGTCAGAATTACACACCTCATCTAAAGGCCAAGAAGTGAAGAATACTACATTATTTCCTTGGGCTAGTTAGATTCGTTCCACCACCCCAGGAGCATAATCATAAGCTTGAATCAAAACTTGGGGTTCAATTCATAAGCTCGAGGTAGAAGCAAAACAAGCGGTTCATGTCGTGCCGCGACGTTAAATCAAGCGCTTGTTGGGAGGCAGTCCAGCTTTATTTTTGTTTATTTTTATTTTTTTTTATTATTTTATATTTTTATTATTGTATTATTCTTGTAGTGACATTTTTGATTTTCTAGGAGCATGGAAAGCAAATTTATTGGAAGGATGCAACAACAAACCAGATGGTTAGAACTAAGTGTGGGGTATCCGCACGAAGGACCAAGCTTGGGAGAAGTTTGAGTACCCCATGAGCTGCTAGTGCTTCGGTCTTTGGCCTACCAGGGAGTTTCTGTTAACCTCTTGTATTTATGGGTGTGCATTGGGGATAATGTACAATTTTAAGTTTGGGATGAGGAGATTGTCTGGGTGACTTTCTATGCTATTTTAGTTGTGTTAGTTTAATTCATTAATTTTATTTTTTTTTCTTTTCGAAAAAATAGAAAAGATTGGACTTTTCCCGACGATGGATCTCCTAGATAACATTCTTGAGGGATTTAAGTCTAAAGAAAAAAAAATTCATTGTAAGTAGTGTAATAATCCCCCGTGGTTTTTCTTTGTGCCTCAGTTCTTTTCCATGGGATGTAGTTTGAATCGGGTCATAGTTTTTTTATTTTTAGAGTAGAATAAGATTTAGGGAACAAAATAAGGAAGATGAAATTCCTAGGCGCTTTTTGACTTATTTGATAGTAGCATATTTAGGCTCTAGCATGTGTATTACCTTCCCTAGAGTTTGAAATTGCTTATGATGCCTTATTGAGTCAGATAGCAGGTCTATTGATGCCTATGTCTCATTTTCTTGGCTCGTGTTCACTTTGTGCTTAATGCTTAATATTTTGTGGCTCCGTAAATACTTATAATTATTTGAGAATCAGAATGGAACCATCCTTAGTAAGTCATGTGCCATGTATGGTGAGAAATTGTATAATCCGTGTCATTGCATTAGAGTCTAGAACTTGCCCGACATGTGAGTTGAAGCAAAATTTTAGGTTTTGCTCGATTTGAAAAATGATTTTAGGCTTTATTTGATTCTTTTGAACTTAATGCTTACGACGAATAAAAATTATCCCTAGTCAACCCTTTTGAGCCTATAGACTTTTATTTGACAACCACATTACAATCATATACCCATTTGTTCTAAATTTTTATTATTTTAATCATTTTACCTCTTAAAGCACTTTAATTGTAAAATGAGTGCTAGAAGAAGTAATGACTAAGTGTGCGGTAGCTTTCGAGTGGAACCAATGAAAGAAAGAAGGGTGCAGTTATTTTTTAAAGTAATACACCACTAGCGAAAATTAAAAAGGGAAAAATAAGAGTAGAAAAAAAAAGAGAAGAAAAGAAGGAAAAATATAGATGAATAAATTATTGTCTTGTTCTTGCTAGTGGGATATAAAGTAAAGTAGTGCTTAAAGAAAGAGGGAATATTTTTGGGGTGTGATCTTGTTTGTGAAACTGAAGTGGATTGAGGAATTTGCGCTTAAAATTATTATGTGATGTGTTAAAGTGCTTGGGAGGATGAACCACTGATACAAAATATATCTTAACATTCCCTTAGCCCACGTTACAACCATGAAAAAGTCCTAACTGATTTTAGATTGAGCAAGCCTACATTAGTGGAGGTTTACATAATGGGCAAGCCTATGGTACTTTGTGCATGTGACTTCTTTGTGAGAGTGAGAAATTTATTTGATTTATCTGAGTCCTTAGAATATATTTGAGCATTTGATTCGAATGTGTGGATTCAACTTACTCATTTTTTCTTGTTTTAAGGGCACATGATTTCGCGAGGGATAGGTGACGTTATTAGACTTCTCTCAATGATGTTGGGTGTTCAAGCCATGAGTGCATTGTGACTTTTGAGTCGGTTTTTTAGGCTAGAATTGTTATGAGCATGTTGTCTTTGTTGTGAATATTTGTGAAGTATGGCATAAGAAAAGGTAAGTGTATGTGATTGCATATGCTAAAGTTGAATTGTTGCAATTAACCATGGTCATTGGTGTAGTGTGCCTCAATTGTGTAAAAACAAAGTGCTCAAGGATAGTGTGAATTATTAGTTGACTCGAGGACGAGCAATATTTAAGTGTGGGATAGTGATGTTTGGCTATAATTATATAATTTTAGTGCATTACTTATCTTACATTTAGGTGCTTTAATGCTAAACTATACTATATTTACGCTTAATTGAGTCTATTCTATGTGTAGGTACATTGGAGATGAAATTGGAGCAAAGTGAATATTTAAAGTATAAATCATGCTCGAAAGCAACAGGAAAGAGGAAAGAAAGAATTGAGCAGAATGAAAATGAAGCAGCAGGCGTAGCAAGCCAAATGGCTCGTGTTAGAGCAAGCGAGGCGAGCTGTTTTGCGTGCGTTGAAGCGCGCAACGCAAGGGCTTAGGCGAGGTCAAGCTTGCGGCAGAGCTGGCGATGCAAGTGCTGAGGCGAGGTAGAGCATGCGGCAGAGCTCACAACGCGCGGTCTGTCGCGAGGGTGTTCCGGGTTTCGGGCCTATTTTGTCTCTTATTTGGTTTTGGACTTGGTTATTTCGTTTAGGTTTTTCCCCACACATATAAATAGTCATTAAACACCATTTTGATTGAGAATTTTGACCTAAGGAGGCAAGAACACACTAGGAGCAAGGCGGAGAATTCTTCTACGAGATTTTAATTATTGGTTATTAATTCTAGTATTGTAATTTTGCATACTATTATGAATAGCTAATTTGTTATCTAGAGTTTTGATAGAACCTTTTGTAGGATAAATTCTTGTTATGTTTTTATATAATTAAGCCGTTGAATTTCTCTACTTGTTCAACTACGTGTTTATTGTTGTTGATTTAATGACCATCAATTAACTGTGCCTATTTAGTGTCTATATTGCTCGAGAGAGAGTACACATTTAGGTAGTTGTTGAACAACATCACTCCTAACGTATGTGAGAGATCAATACTGAGGGTTTAAAGGTGGGATTAGAGATAATTAAACCTTGGTGCGATCGTAGTGAGCGGTAAATTAGTGCCAACTAGCGTAGTTCGAGAGAATACGTCTAGTATATTGTGGTAGTTACTCAAGAGAGAGCTACGACATCCAAAGTACTCACCATCGGTAGAAAATACTTAGGCAAAATTATAGAAGGCATAGCGGAAAGGATTCCGACAATTGGGAAAATCATAACTCTAGACCTCCTTAGTCTTGTCTCAAATTTCATCCTTGTTAGTTGATAATTTTACTGCTTTATAATAGTTGTTAGTTAATTAGTTAGAAATAAATATTATAATCTCTATAATTAGAAAATTGTTTGAACTTGTGTTTCTTAGCAATATTGAACAGTTGTAGCTAAGCCTTAGTTCTCTGTGGGATTCGACTCCGAACTTGTAAACCGGATTATATTTGCAATGACCGCTTAGTCCTTTTTATAAGGCATAGTTGGGCGTGATCAGTTACCTATTTAACTTTTGTGATAATTGTTTTAAAATGTCAGCACTTGTGCAACTAAAAATGGGCATAAAGTTAAGGCTATGGTGGTGAAGAGAGTTTATCGTCGCCACTAAAAGTTTGCATTTTAGGTCTCCACTAGAAACAACAACCTACCATCGACCGTTAGTGGCGACTCATTCGGCATTCAGTGGCGACTTTGGTCGCCCAAAGATAATTTATCCTTTCAAAAGCTTCTCTCTTCGCCACAATATAGCCGTAACTTTATGACGACTTTATTTGCCACAAATACTATTATTTTTTAGACAAATTTCCTTATCATATTTATGTTCAAGTCATTTCTGATTTAATTTAGACTTCCATTATATCAAAAATCTTTCCGAGAGTCTTTCGAAAACAGTTTCTCTATCTCTTCGGGGTAGGGGTAAGGTCTGCGTACACACTACCCTTCCCAGACCCCACTAGTAAAATTTTACTGAATTGTTATTGTTTCATTATATCAAAAATCAAATTCAATGAATGTTTGTTTTTGAGTTCCTTGAAAAGATTATTCCAACATATCTATTTAATAAGATATTCGTTTAATATTTCATTGCTCCTAGAAGTATAGAGTATATTATCTTTTTGAATCTGGTAATGAATCATTGATGTGAGAACTAAACTAGCTTAGGCTTTTGTTTGGTGAGCATGCATGCCATTTGTGGGGAACTTTAGTGCATTGTAGTTGATTTGAAGTATTGGGCGTGATTCATAAAATTGAAGAACTTATTAGACGTTATCTTCCTAGTGAGTGTTAGCTTTATCTTCAAAATAAACTATTGAGCTATTACCGGTGATGCTAAAAATAAGGTTCAATTGCTAATGCTAAAAGTAATTTTTCTTATTAATTTGTTTTAAAAAGAATGATACAATTATATATTTGGATATAATTTAAATTTTTTATTTTTTTATTTTACCTTTAATGAAAAGATTTTATAGTCAAACAAATATTATAATCACACAAAGTTTTTACCTTAAGCTTTTCCGACTCCAAAGTCATTCCTTTTTTTTTTTTTTTTAATATTAAACTCTTATTTGCGCCAAGTGAAATTACTTCATATAAATTGAAAAATAAGGAATACTAATTTATGCTAACCTTTAATTTGTAATCTAATACCACAAAGAATCATTATGAAACTCCAATATGTTACACACTTTTACCAATTGTTGAAGCAGCAACTGAAACAACAAAAGACGTTTCGTGCAAGTCAAGGGACATGTGTTATGCAAATATTTTTGCATGCCAAGCTTATTTAATTTCTTAATGATATCCTGGTTGAATCCTTTTGGAATAGCTATATTTATAAAGGCTCTTTGTGATCTACAATATAAAAAGTTCAAGTCCAAAAGAAAGAGAGCATATATTTCAGCTTATGGAGACTTTCCGAATGCAGAAGAATTAGCAAGTTTTAGTGAGAAAGAGCTAAAAGGTATAGGCAACTTTGGATATAGAGCAAGGGACTTGGTTATGTTGGCAAAACAAGTTGTTGATGGGGAAATTAAGCTCAGTAAGTTTGAAAAAGACCACATTGGTACCGAACCAAGTTGGTCTAAGCTGAAAATAAATGGTGTTGGTCCATTTACCATCAACACTATCATGATGTGTACCGGACACTATAATTATATTCCAGTTGACAGTGAAACGATGCGTCATATGGCTGAGGTAAATGAAATTTATAACTGGATCTGCTTGTTTCAATTTACTTGTCTCTTTTGATTTGTTAACTTATTGCATATTCTACTTTCAATCTAAATGAGCTTTAAATGGTTTGTCAATAAAAATTAATTGGGCCAAAGGAATTTATTTAGTTTCATCTTATTAATTAGCCCATATTTTTATTTTGTTAGTCATTATTTTCCGAGTCTGATGCATGAGCTTCATTTCAGTTTCATGGACTTAAAGTGCACAAGAGAAAAAGAGGATTCATCAATCTCCAGGTAAGGGACAAAATACAACAAATCTACAAACGTTATGATCCGTTTCAGTCTTTTTACTGGTATGTTATGAATACTGCTCTCCCATTTTTTATAATAGGGCAAATCAAAGATATTCTAATATACTTGTTTTATTCTATTTATCTTGACTATGTATCTAGGTTTCAACTTGTCAACTGTTATGAAAGAGAACTTGGGAAGGTATTAAGCGAGTTATTACCATTAGAATATCATCGTGTCACTAGCAACTATGAAAAGGAGAAGAAGAAATTTTGAGGTAACATTGTGAAGTTAACATATGTATTTCTCTATATCTAATTATTTATCTTTATTTTATTTTTATCTCTAGCACTGATTGTTTTTTGTTGGTGTTCTTTTCTAGCTAGGATGGAGGGTGCATTAAACTATGAAAAGAAGGGGAAGAAGAAGATATCGAACAGTCATGAGGAAAAAGGGGAGGAAGAATCAGAGAAGGATAAAAAGGGTTGAGAGAAGAAAATATTTACATATGTTCATTCATGTTTCTCTCTGTATTTCTAGGCTGTGTTTTTGTTGTAGCAGATACATTGTTAAAGGCAGAATAGGCTAGTGGATTTTTGTATTTGTTTCAGTTTGTTATCCCCATCGGTGTTCTGTAAAGTTTTATCTATACGCTTATAGTTGTTAAAATACATTGTTTTAAACACTTCTAATGGTTGATCTAGCTTATGTGGCATAGATAAGGTTGAGGTGAATAAAGTGTTTGGTACAGACGTGCAAAAAAAAGCGTGAATACAAGGATTAAACAGAAAATGACTAAAATAAGAGAAAAAATATTTAAAAAAAGAAAAGAAAAACACAAAAACAAAAGACCAGCAAAGAACCCAGTTCTTTGTTGCAAAATCATAATTAAAGATAGAAAATCATCAGAATTTCATTCTGCAAAATCGTTAGGATAGGAACTTCGTCCAAACAATCATCGAGAAGGATAGAAATTTCATCGGAACCTGTCGAAAACTCATCGTTAAAACCTTCGAACCATCAATTGCAATAAACACTATGGAAAAGTTTGAACCATTACCGACGATGGAGACCACCGATGACCACCACAATATTTTCTTCCGCATCACCTTGCTGTAATAAAAAAATTTAAAAAAAAATCCTAGCAGTTCAAGTCAAATTGGGCAAGAACACCAAAAGGAGTGCTGATATGAAGAGCACAAACGACGAAAAAATTCACGGGGTGCCTGAACCTGAATAGCGTGTAGGGTGCACAAATCAATTTTGGTTTGTGAAATTATTGGGTTTTGAAATGACTGTAACTTCAATTATTTTCTCTTCCACTTTCGGTCCCTCCGAAAATTGTGGTGGATATTCACAAATCTGCCAGTATCTCTTTTGTGGTTGTTCGGTAGTCAAGTTTTAATGGGAAGGTGACCCAACTTATTATAGTGCTATTGGAGAGTGAAGAAGGTGAAAATGGTGCCTTCTTATTAATTAAAAAATAGAAAATGATGTGGCATATTCTATATGATGCGGATATTAATATTAGCGTGATTGAGTAACACGAGGGGCAAAGGGGTTTAGAATAGTGTGTTTTAACGAGGGTAAACGTCTAGATGAAATTTTACGATGTATATGGACTGAGATGACAAACCGCTACAAATATAAGGGTTTGCTAGGCTATTCTGCCCATTGTTAAAAGATAAATTGTATTCTCAAATATATTCTGCTACATACACCCTACCATTATATATATATATATATATATATATATATATATATATATATAAAAACAAAAATTGCCTTGGCAAAATAGAGCCAGTAATTACATCAAGTATAACCCGGGTTTAATTCGTCGTCATGCAAAGTGTCTATTCTAAAGAATTCCAGGAGAATCAAAACCTTCTAATCAACAAAAACAGCAATACGCAACAACACGCATAGATTGCACCATATCAGAAGTGACGAAATTTGAAGAAAACACCGTTCCAATGGAGCTGGCACATTTAATCACAGAGCAAGTAAAGTCAACCAAACTATTACCGGAGAAAGCAAGTAGCAGCAATTTAGAATACAAATTTAGACCTTTCTCAATAAAATAAAATCAAATAAAACAAACAGAAAGGCCGCAGTGCAAACTGGATGAGTTTTATATAAGAGAATTTATAACCGTAGTATCCAGATTAAACTGTAGTATTCTGATTAGTTTAATTTTATGGTACCTACTGCCTTTTCTTACAAGCACAAATATCATATACCTGTATGTCAAAGAGCGGTGGAATATCTTAATTTTATTTTCTTGTACTAAAATTGGGATTGGGAATTTTTGCTGTGTCATTTTTACTTTTTCTTTTTGTGCTAGTATTATCTAGTTGTCAAGTTTGGATTTTTGAAGTTGGCAAAAGATATTAACAAATTATATTTTTTATTTCTTTCTTTTAATAATATTTTTTTGTCACCTTGATTCTGAATATCTGTACTCAAAAATATTTCCAAGGAATATCTATTGCATAAATAGCAATTGGCAAATGAGACTACAAATCCCAATTGGCCAATGCTAAGTACATATCGCATTTACAACTTATAATGACGAATGCGACTATAAATCGCAATTAACAAATGCAACTTATAAAGCGCAACTGATAAATTTTACTTATAAATCGCAATTGAAAAATGTCACTTATAGTGATATCCGTATAAGCTATACAACTATAGCCTATATTATAAGTAGTGTAAATCGCAACTGATAAATTCGACTTATAAATCGCAATTGGAAAATGCCACTTATAGTGGTATCCGTATAAGCTATACATCTATAGCCTATAGTAGTGTAAATCGTAATTGACAAATGCGACTTATAAATCGCAATTGATAAATTTAACTTATAAATCGCAATTGAAAAATGCCTATCCGTATAAGCTATAGGCTATATTATAAGTAGTGTAATATCTCTGAGTATATGGAATTATTAGCAATGGCTACAGTTACTTGTTTAAATTGGTAATTTTTTTTATTTGAGCCGGTGTTTCTTGACAGAAATATGTAGATGATTCTTTTTCTTTTACACATTGCACACATTATTACTAGTTTAGTTGCACAATTGACATTAATTATATGCAATCCTGAAAATGAACAACTTTGCCCTTACAAATCAAAGTTGGTGGTATCAACTATTGTCTAGTCGATTTTCTTCTTTTAGTTCAAGAATGGCTTGTTCATACCACTATAATTACTTATTGCTGCCCATAAGAATCTCTTATATTAATTTTGTAAAGAATAACAGAAGAAAAATATAATTTGGAGATCTTCTGCTAGCCCAAGATCGTTAACTCAGATTGAACGATTCAATTAAAGAAGAGAAAGCTTTGAAAAAGAAGGAACGTTTTGGAAAAGATAACTTTGTTATTAAAAGAAGGCTTTCTTGATTTTGGCTTCATTACAAATGCCTAAGACAACTCCTATTTATACTTGTCTAGGGATGATTCTAGATACAAAAATAATCTAGACAATTCTATCATCTTCTACTAATATCTGCCTTAAATATTCAAAACTCTAGAATATCTAGATATTTCTTAGGTACAACAAATATCAAAGATAGTACTTTATAACTTTCTAGAAACTTCTTCTAACTATATATAATTTTTACTCTTCCAAAAAATTAACTTTATTTTTTCACACTCCCCCTTAAAGTAATTTTTTGGAAGCTATCCCAAGCTTGTCGCGGAAGAACTCAACCGATGCTTTAAGACGTGTCTTGGTGACGATCTCAGCACTATTTTTCTGGCTCTTCTTGCTTCCCCAATCCCAATGACTGAAGGTTTTGGTCCTGCAAAGAAACATGAGTATGTGTTGACGAAATTTTCATCTCTTAAATGATCTGTCTTGACAATAGTTCTTTTTGGCCTTCCTGAAACACTTGAATCATCTCCTTATTGAGTTTCATGTCATTTAGTTGTTGGGATCCCCCTTTCTCTTAGCTCCTCGACAACTATATTATCTAAAGAAGTACTTGTGATGGGCAGATTTGATGCTTCAAGGTTCAATGGTTTAGAATCCGCCCGTTCTTTCGCAACTCCAAAATACAAAGAGACTTCATCGAATATGACATCCCTTGAGACAACGAATAGATGAGTTTTAGGATCCATACACTTTCAGCCCTTTCTCCTTTCATTATATCCGACAAAGATGCATTTCCTTTTCTTGGCATCCAACTTTCTCCGTTGAGAATCCGAAATGTGAACATAACAAATAGAGCCAAAACCTCTGAGGTATTTAACGCTAGGCTTTTCTACAAACATTAATTCATAAGGAGACTTCATATTATTTGGAGAAAGCGGCATCCTGTTTATCACATATGTTGCACATTTAATACTTTCAGCCCATAAGGCTCTAGGTAAATTCTTGGCATGAAACCAACTCTTGCATGTCTCAGTTAAGTGTCAGATTTTCCTTTCAACCACTCCATTTTGTTGTGGTGTATCAGCGCATGTGAGTTCTCTTTTAATGCCATGCTGACGACAAAAGGAAAGAAATTCATCTGAAGTGAACTCACCACCATTATCAGTCCGTAGCTGCCTTATTCTTGAATCGAGTTCGCCTTCAACTGTTTCTTTGAACTCCACAAACTTATTGAAAACTTCTGACTTGTGCTTCACAAAATAAATCCAAGTGAATCTAGTAAAATCATCAATAAAAATTAGCATATAAGAATAGCCTGAGAATGAAGAAGTTCTTGTTAGCCCCATCAAGTCACTGTGAACCAATTCTAGTGGAGCATTGCACCTTGACAAGGATCTATCAAATGGAAGACGATGTGCCTTTCCATATTGACATCCTTCACAAACCTCTCTTCCACCAAAATTTCTTAAGTTAGGCAATCCTTTTACTAGATTCAATTTTACCATGGCTTCTAATTTATCCATGCTAAGATGTCCAAGTCTAGCATGCCAAATATGTGTGTTATCATTGCTACTTATCTTCTCAATATATGAATTAGAGGCATATAAGACATATAAATCATTAACTCTCTTACCCGAGTGAATGATATCTGCCTTGAGAACTTTAATATTTCGGAGGAACTTCACATCACATGGGCTAAATAGCAAATAGTTTCCAGCATCTACAACATTTGCAATTAAAAATAGATTTTTCTTCATACCTGAAACATGAAAGACACTGTTGAGGGTGATAGTGTCTTTTTGCTTCTCGTTGATCACAACAGTGCCTTCCTTCTCCACATTATGGATTGTATTATCTGCTGTAACAATGACATCATGTCCGTTGTATTCGTGTCACGACCCAAAATCCTAACCTGTCATGATGGCGCCTATCGATGGTACTACGCAAGCCGATTCTCAAAAATACTTACAAGGTTTCACAAAAGATAAGTCAAAAGCTTTTACATGACATAGTTTTCGTAAAAATAGGAGTTAAACTCAAAATACAGTGCAGACAAATAGCCTCAATCATCAGGTGTCACCAAGTCATGAGCAACTAAACAACCAGTCTAAGAAACAGTGTCTACAAGAGTCTGTGTCAAAATACCAATACAGAAAAGAAAAGATAACAAGGAAGGAGAGACATGGACTGCGAACGCCGGCAGCTACCTCGTGAATCTCTGATACTCAACCACACACGAGATCAACGTCCTCCATGACCGAAAACACCTGGAACTGCACACGAAGTGCAGGGTGTAGCATGCGTACAACCAACTCAGTAAGTAACAATAATAATTAAGGAACTGAAAGGTAGTGACGAGCTATACAAATACAATTCATTTCAGTAATTTCAGCAATGAAAGTAGACATGTTTCAATTCCGGCAATTTAAGTCAAATCAGTTACACATTACCAAGTTCAGGTAAAATCAGATACAATATTTTCCAGAAGTTTCAGAACAATGACATAAATCATCTAAGTGCAGCAACAAATGAAACAAGTGCAACCCCTCAGGGTAACAGTCCCTCAAGCTCTCTCAATAACTCAACACTCGACTCTCAACCCTCAATACTCACACTCAATAGGTACATGCACTCACTAGGGGGTACACACTCCGGAGGGGCTCCTATAGCCCAAGCACTATAATCCGCACGGACAACTCACGTGCTGCACGTACAACTCACGTGCTACAGTATCATATCAAGATCCATACGGACAACTCACGTGCTACATTATCATATGAGAATCCGCACGGACAACTCACGTGCTATAGTATAAATATCATGATCCGCACGGAGAACTCACGTGCTATGGTATCAATACCTCACAAACAGGCCCTCGGCCTCACTCAGTCATCAACCTCTTTAGTCTCACGGCCCTCAGTAATAAAGGGGAATCAACCCAAAATAGAATGATATAATGTATCAACGGGGAATAACAGAGACTGAGGTATAATATGCAAGTAATACTACGACTGAGTACAAGTAACAATAAGCAGGAAGGTTCAACAGGTATCACGACCATTGGGGTCTTTACAGCACCAACACATAGCCTAAGCATGATTTCTAGCATGATTCACTGTCAAATATCTATAGTACAGAAATGGCACATAGCTAACAACAAGCTTATTCAACTTTCCAGTTTCACGGAATGGACCAAGTCCCAATTCCCACGGTGCACGCCTACACGCCCGTAACCTAGCATGTGCGTCACCTCCAAAATACTCACATAATACAATAATCTGGGGTTTCATACCCTCAGGACCAGATTTAAAACTGTTACTTACCTCAAACCGCGCAAAACTCTACTCCAAAGTGCCTTTGCCTCGCGAATCGGCCTCCAAACGTCTTGAATCTAGCCACAAGCAGTATCATACAATCAATATGGAATAAAAGAATCAATTCCACAAGAAAAATACGAAATTATAAGTCAAAATCTGAAATTGGTCAAAAGCCGGCCCTGGGCCTACGTCTCAAAATCCCACAAAAGTCACAAAACCCGAAAGCCCATTCACTCACGAGTCTAACCATACCAAATTTATCAAAATCCGACATCAAATGGCCATTCAATTCCCCAAAATTAACTCTCTAAATCCCTAGCCTCAAACCCCCAAATTTCACCTTAAAACCATACAATCTAGGTGGAAAAAACAATGAGGAAACAAGATTATTGATCAAAACGAGTACACGAAGCTTACCTCAATAATCCCCTCGAAAATCCTCTCCAAAATCGCCTAAGTCTGAGTTTAAAATGTTGAAATGAAGCCAAAATCGCGAACCATTGTTTTTAAACATTCTGCCCAGGCCTTTCACACCTGCAACCATATTTTTGCATCCGCGGTCCCGCTTCTGTCGTGAAGACTCCACATCTGCGGAAGTTACTTAGCCTAGCTGCCACCGCTTCTGCGAGCCTTGAACCGCATCTGCGCAATCGCAGGTGCGGAAAATTCCATCGCACCTGCGCGCCTGCCCGCACCTGCGCCCAAAAGTCCGCATCTGCGTCCCTTGCCCAAAGCCTTCTTGGCCGTTTCTGAGGTCCCTTTCTCGCATCTGCAAGCTCACATTTGCGGTTCCCAATCCACAGATGCGATTACATCAGCAGTTGCAATTCTTCAACTTCGAACCTTGATCCGTTAACCTCTCGAAGTCAACCCGAGGCCCCCAGGACTTCAACCAAACATACCAACAAGTCTTATAACATCATACGAACTTAGTCGAATCCTCAAACCACCTCAAACAACATCAAAAACACGAATTACACACAGATTCAAGCCTAAGGAACTTCAAAATTTCCAAATTCTACAAACGACACCGAAACCTATCAAATCATGTCCGATTGGCTTCAAATTTTGCACACAAGTCAGAATTCGACCCCGATATCAAAAAGTCCACTACCGGTCAAACTTTCCAAAATTCCAACTTTCGCCATTCCAAGCCTAATTCTACTCCCGACCTCCAAATCACAATCCGGACACGCTCATAAGTCCAGAATCACCCAACAAAGCTAACAGAACTATCACAATTCAAATCCGAGGTCGTTTACACATAAGTCGATATCCGGTCGACTTTTCCAACTTAAGCTTTCAATTATGAGACTAAGTGTCTCAATTCACTCTAAAATTTCTCCGGGCCCGAACCAACCAACCCGATAAGTCATAAAATAACAGTGAAGCACAAAAATGAGCAGAAAAGGGGGAACGAGGCTACAACTCTCGAAATGACCGGTCGGGTCGTTACATCCTCCCCCCTCTTAAACAAACGTTCGTCCTCGAATGAGTATAGAGACATACCTGAAGTGGTGAAAAGATGAGTATAACTGCTACGCATATCTTGCTCGGTCTCCGAAGTCGCCTCCTCGACCGACTGACCCCTCCACTGAACCTTCACAGAAGAAATATTCTTCGACCTCAACTTTCGAACCTGCTTATCCAAGATCATCGCCGGCTCCTCAACATAAGATAAATCCTTGCCCAACTGGACTGAGCTGAAATCCAACACATGAGATGGATCACCGCGATACTTTCGGAGCATAGAAGCATAGAATACTGGATGAACTCCTGCTAGACTGGGAGACAAGGCAAGCTCATAAGCAACCTCCCCAATACGTCGCAACACCTCAAATGGGCCGATAAACCTCGGGCTCAGCTTGCCCTTCTTTCCGAACCTTATAAGACCCTTCATCGGTGACACTCGGAGTAGGACCCGCTCTCCAATCATGAATGCAACATCGCGAACCTTCTGATCCGCATAACTCTTTTGTCTGGAGTGGGCTGTGCGCAGTCTATCGTGAATCACCTTAACCTTCTCCAGAGCATCCTGAACCAAGTTTGTACCCAATAGTCTAGCCTCTCCCGGCTCGAACCAACCTACTGGAGACCTACACCGTCTACCATACAGAGCCTCATACGGTGACATTTGGATGCTCGACTGATAACTGTTATTGTAGGCAAACTCCGCTAGTGGCAAGAACTGATCCCACACTCCATCACACATGCACGGAGCATATCCTCTAATATCTAAATAGTGCGCTTGGACTGTCCATCCGTCTGAGGGTGAAATATCGTGCTCAACTCCACTCGAGTACCCATCTCATGTTGTACGACCCTCCAGAACCGTGATGTAAACTACGTACCCCGATCAGAGATGATAGATACCGGTACGCCATGAAGCCTGACAATCTCGCGAATATACACTCGAGCCAACTGCTCGGAAGAATAGGTAGTCATCACAGGAATGAAATGAGCTGACTTGGTCAGTATGTCCACAATCACCCAAACTGCATCAAACTTCCGCTGAGTCTGTGGAAGCCCAACAACAAAATCTATAGTGATCCCCTCCCATTCCCACTCTGGAATATCTAATTTCTGGAGCAACCTACCTGGCCGCTGATGCTCATACTTCACCTGCTGGCAATTTAGACACCAAGCTACATACTCTGCTATGTCCTTCTTCATTCTCCTCCACCAGTAATGCTGTCTCAAGTCCTGATACATCTTCGCGGCACCCGGATGAATGGAATACCATGAGTTATGAGCCTCCTGAAGAATCAACTCTCGCAAACCATCTACATTGGGTACATACAGCCTGCCAGGCATCCTCAATGCACCACCATCCCCAATAGTGACCTCCTCAGCATCACCGTGCTGGACCGTGTCATTAAGGACAAGTAGGTGGGGGTCATCATACTGACTCTCCCTGATACGATCATAAAGAGAAGACTAGAAGACCACACAAGCCAATACTTGACTCGGCTCAGAAACATCCAATCTAACAAACTGGCTGGCTAAGGCCTGATCATCCAATGCCAATGGCCTCTCTGCTGCTGGAAGATATGCTAAGCTCCCCAAACTCTCCGCCCGGCGACTCAAGGCATCGGCCACCACATTAGCCTTCTCGGGATGGTACAAAATAGTGATATCATAGTCCTTAAGAAGCTCCAACCACCTCCGCTGACTCAAGTTAAGATCCTTCTGTTTGAACAGATGCTGCAAACTCCGATGATTAGTGTAAATCTCACAATGGACACTGTACAAATAGTGCCGCTAGATCTTCAAGACATAAACAATAACTGCGAACTCAAGGTCGTAGACAGGATAGTTCTTTTAATGGGGATTCAACTGGCGCGAAGCATAAGCAATCACTCTGCCCTCCTGCATCAGAACACACCTAATATCGATTCGAGAAGCATCACAATACACTGTGTAAGAACCAGAAGATGATGGTAGAACTAGAACTGGAGCCGTGGTCAAAGCAGTATTGAGCTTTTGAAAGCTCTCCTCGCACTCATCCGATCACCTGAAAGGAGCACCCTTTTGGGTTAATTTGGTCAAGGGCGATGCGATAGATTAGAAACCCTCTACAAAACGACGGTAATAGCCAGCAAAACCAAGAAAACTCCGAATCTTCATGGTTGAGGATGGTCTGGGCCAACTCCGAACCGCCTCTATCTTCTTTGGATCCACCTATATACCCTCGCTGGACACCACGTACCCCAAAAATGCCACTGAACTGAGCCAAAACTCACACTTGGAGAACTTTGCATAAAGCTTCTCCTCCCTCAACCACTGCAACACGATCCTCAAATGTTGGGCATGCTCCTCCTGGCTACGAGAGTACACCAGGATATCATCAATGAATACAATAACGAACGAGTCAAAATAAGGCTGAAACACATTGTTTATCAGATGCATGAACGTTGCTGGGGTATTGGTCAGCTCAAAAGATATCACAAGGAACTCATAATGACCATAACGGGTCCTGAAAGTTGTCTTAAGAATATCCGAGTCCCGAATCTTCAACTGGTGATACCCTGACCTCAAATCAATCTTGGAGAAAACCCTTGCTCCCTGAAGCTTGTCAAATAGATCATTAATATGTGGCAAAGTATACTTGTTCTTGATTGTGACCTTTTTCAACTGTCTGTAATCAATGTACATTCTCATAGTACCATCCTTCTTCTTCACAAATAAAATTGGTGCACCCCAAGGTGACACGCTAGGCCGAATAAATCCCTTATCAAGGAGTTCCTGAAGTTGCTCCTTCAATTCCTTCAATTCCGCCGGTGCCATACGATACGGTGGAATAGAAATAGGCTAAGTGCCCGGCATAAAATCAATACCGAAGTCAACATCCCTGTCAGGCGGCATCCGCGATAGGTCTGCAAGAAACACATCCGGAAAATCTCACACCACCAGAACAGAATCAATAGCAGGGGTCTGTGCACTAACATCCCTCACAAAGGTCAGATAAGATAAACAACCCTTCTCAACCATCCGATGAGGCTTCAAGTATGAAATCACTCTACTGGGAACATAGTCTATAGAGCCGCTCCACTCAACCCTCGGCAACCCCGACATCTCCAATGTCACGGTCTTCGCATGACAATCTAGAAATGCATGACATGGAGACAACCAATTCATACCCAAAATCATGTCAAAGTCGACCATACTAAGCAACAAGAGATCAACTCTAGTCTCCAGACTCCCAATAGTCACCACACATGACCGATATACACGGTCCATAATAACAGTATCGCCCATAGGCATAGACACATGAACAAGTGAAACTAGAGACTCACAGGGCATATCCAGATAATGAGCAAAATATGAGGACACATATGAATAAGTGGAACCAGGGTCAAATAATACAGAGGCATCTCTGTGGAAAACTAAGATAATACCTGTGATCACAACATCCAAAGCAATGGCATCTGGTCTGGCAGGGAGAGCATAGAAACGGTCTTGGCCACCCTTGATCAGCCTCTCCCTATACGGCGACCCCTAGCTGACTGAGCCCCACCCCGAGCTGGCTGGGCGGGTGGTGAAGCTGCTGGTGCTGGTGCCATCGGCCGAGAACTCTGTTGTGGAGTCCCACTCAACAACCTAGGGCAATCTCTCTTAATATGACCAAAATCTCCACACTCAAAACAACCCCTCCTCTGACAGAACTGCTGCTCCTGATACCCTGAGGAACTACCTGTAGACACCTAAGCTTAAAGGACGACCCCTACCATGGTGGAACTGACCCCCAGAAGGAACACCGCTGAATCCACCTTGTCCATGATGCCTCTTGGCCTCCCTATTGACCCGCTCCTGGCTGCGACCCATCTCAATCTGACGAGAAATGTCGACAACCTTATCAAAAGTAGCACCAAACACTCTCTCTCTAGTCATAAGCAATCGCAGCTAAAAAGTGAGGCCATCTATGAACCTCCTGCTCCTTTCTCTGTTTGTAGGAATCAACCAGATAGCATGACGAGCCAATTCTGAAAATCTCATCTCATACTGCATCACAGATATATCACCATGACGAAGCTGCTCGAACTGCCTGTGCATCTCCTCTCTGCGGGACTGAGGCATGAACTTCTCTAGGAAAAGAATGGAGAACTGCTTCCATGTAAGGGGTGCTGCTCCGACCGCCTCTCATAAGCCTCCCACCAACTGAAGGCAGCCCTAAAGAACTGAAAAGTAGTGAACGAGATCCCACTGGTCTCTAGAATACCTGTTGTACGGAGTATCCTCTGGAACTTATCCAATAAGCCCTGTACATCCTCTCGCTCTGTAGCACTAAAAGATGGAGGTTGGAGTCTCCCAAACCTTTCCAATCTACGTTGCTCATCATCAGGCATGACAGGAACCACATAGTCCTGAGCGGCTGCAACATGATGGGTTGGTGGTACCCCCGGTGTCTGGATTCTCTGTACCACCTGCTCTGGTGTGCGGGCGGCAGAAGTCTGAGCACCTACCCTAGCTTGAGAAGTGGCTGCTACGGCCGGAACAGAGACATCCTGAGCAAGACTGGTACACGTGGTTAGAATCTGAGCTAAGGCCTCCTGAAGGCCTGAAATCACAATAGGTATGGGTGGTGCCTGGGCTGGTCCCACAGGCTCATCCACAACTGGAGCCTGCTCCTGAACCGGGGCAACTGGTGGATCTGCAGGTGCTACCCTAGCTACTGTGCGAGCTGCACCTCTGCCCCTACCGCGACCTCGGCCTCTCGTGGCCCTGACTGGTGGCTGTCCATCCTGCCCCGTAGCACGTGTTCTCACCATTTGTGAGAGAATAGACAATAGAAGTTTAGTTACCAGAGTCAAAAGATTCGCACGACAAGAATTCAAGAATGTGGAATTTCCTAAGGGTTCGGCAGCCTCTCGAAGATAAGTACAAACGTCTCTGTACCGATCCGCAAGACTCTACTTAACCTGCTCATGACTCGTGAGACCTATGTAAACTAGGCTCTGATACCAACTTGTCACGACCCAAAATCCTAACATGTCGTGATGGCACCTATCGATGGTACTAGGCAAGCCGATTCTCAAAAATACTTCCAATATTTCATAAAAGATAAGTCAAAAGCTTTTACATGACATAGTTTTCATAAAACCAGGAGTTAAACTCAAAATACAGTGCGAAAAAATAGCCCCAAACATCGGGTGTCACCAAGTCATGAGCATCTAAACAACCAGTCTAAGAAACAGTGTCTACAAGAGTCTGTGTCAAAATACCAATACAGAAAAGAAAAGATAACAAGGAAGGAGAGACAAGGACTGCGAACGACGACAACTACCTCGTGAATCTCCGATACTCAACCACGCATGAGATCAATGTCCTCCGTGACCAGAAACACCTGGATCTGCACATGAAGTACAGGGTGTAGCGTGAGTACAACCAACTCAATAAGTAACAATAATAATTAAGGAACTGAAAGGTAGGGACGAGCTATACAAATACAATTCAATTCAGTAATTTCACCAATGAAAGTAGACATGTTTCAATTCCAGCAATTTAAGTCAAGTCAGTTACACATTACCAAGTTCAGGTAAAACCGGATACAATATTTTCCAGAAGTTTCAGAACAATGATATAAATCATCTAAGTGCAGCAACAAATGAAACAAGTGCAACTACTCAGGGTAACATTCCCTCAAGCTCTCTCAGTAGCTGAACACTCGGCTCTCAGCCCTTAATACTCACACTCAATAGGTACCTGCACTCACTGGGAGGTACAGACTCCGGAGGGGTTCCTACAGCCCAAGCGCTATAATCCGTACGGACAACTCACGTGCTACAGTATCATATCAGAATCTGCACGGACAACTCATGTTCTATAGTATAAATATTATGATCCACACGGACAACGCAAGTGCTATAGTATAAATACATCACAAACAGGCCCTCAGCCTCACTCAGTCATCAACCTCTTTAGTCTCACGACCCTCAGTAATAAAGGGGAATCTGCCCAAAACAGAATGATATAATGTATCAACAGGGAATAACAGAGACTGAGGTATAATATGCAAGTAATACTATGACTGATTACAAGTAAAAATAAGCAAGAAGGTTCAACAGATATCACGACCATTGGGGTCTTTACAGCACCAACACATAGCCTAAGCATGATTTCTAGCATGATTCACTGTCAAATTTCTATAACATAGAAAGGGAACATAGCTAACAACAAGCTTATTCAACTTCCCAGTTTCACGGAATGGACCAAGTCCCAATTCCCACGGTGTACGCCCACACGCCCGTCACCTAGCATGTGCGTCACCTCCAAAATACTCACATAATACAATAATTTGGGGTTTCATTCCCTCAATACCAGATTTAAAACTGTTACTTACCTCAAACCGCGCAAAACTCTACTCCAAAGTGCCTTTGCCTCGCGAATTGGACTCCAGACGTCTCGAATCTAGCCACAAGCAGTATCATACAATCAATATGGAATAAAAGAATCAATTCCACAAGAAAAATACGAAATTATAAGTCAAAATCCGAAATTGGTCAAAAGCCGCCCTGGGCCTACGTCTCAAAATCCCACAAAAGTCATAAAACCCGAAAACCCATTCACTCACGAGTCTAACCATACCAGATTTATCAAAATCTGACATCGAATGGCCACTTAATTCCCCAAAATTAACTCTCCAAATCCCTAGCCTCAAACCCCCAAATTGCACCTTAAAACCACACAATCTAGGTGGGAAAAACAATGAGGGAACAAGATTATTGATCAAAACGAGTACAAGAATCTTACCTCAATAATCCCCTCAAAAATCCTCTCCAAAATCGCCTAAGTCCGAGTTCAAAATGTTGAAATGAAGCCAAAATCGCGAACCATTATTTTTAAACATTTTGCCCAGGCCTTTCGCACATGCGGCCATATTTTTGCATCCGCGGTCCCGCTTCTGTGGTGAAGACTCCGCATCTGCAGAAGTCACTTAGCCCAACTGCCACCGCTTCTGCGAGCCTTGGACTGCATCTGCACAGTCGCTGGTACAGAAAATTCCATCGCGCCTTCCCGTAATGCGCCTTTCCGCCCGCTTCTGCGCCCAAAAGTCCGCATCTGCGGCCCCTTTCGAAAGCCTTCCTGGCTGCTTCTGCGGTCCCTTTCTCGCATCTGCGAGCTCTCATCTGCATTTTCCAATCCGCAGATGCGATTACACTAGCAGTTGTAGTTCTTCAACTTCGAACCTTGATCCGTTAACCTCCCAAAGTCAACCCGAGGCCCCCGGGACCTCAACCAAATATACCAACAAGTCTTATAACATCATACGAACTTAGTCTAATCCTCAAACCACCTCAAACAACATTAAAAATATGAATTACACAGAGATTCAAGCCTAAGGAACTTCGAAATTTCCAAATTCTACAAACGACGCCGAAATCTATCAAATCACGTCTGATTGGCCTCAAAATTTGCACACAAGTCAAAAATGACCTCACGAACCTATTGCAACTTCCGAAATCAGAATTCGACCCCGATATCAAAAAGTGCACTACTGGTCAAACTTTTCAAAATTCCAACTTTCGCCATTTCAAGCCTAATTCTACTCCCGACCTCCAAATCACAATCCGGACACGCTCATAAGTCCAGAATCACCCAACGAAGCTAACGAAACTATCAAAATTCAAATCCAAGGTCATTTACACATAAGTTGATGTCCGATCGACTTTTCCAACTTAAGTTTTCAATTATGAGACTATGTGTCTCAATTCACTCTGAAATCTCTCCGAGCCCAAACCAACCAACCCGATAAGTCATAAAATAATAGGGAATCACAAAATGAATAGAAAATGGTGAACGAGGCTACAACTCTCGAAACGACCGGCCGGATCGTTACTATTTGCGAAAGGTGGGGAATTTGGATTGATCTCCAGTGAGATGGTGCCTACATCCTGAATCCACGATCCAGTCTCTTTAAAAATTTATAGAAGCTATGGCATTTATAGCTCGAGTCTCCGCAGCGAAGCACTTTCCCCAGTCTTTTTCTTTTTTCTTCTTCTTCTTCTTCTTCAGCAGCTTTCTTGGTTTGAGCCATATTGCTCTCTTTGGCTCGATAATATCTTTTTATGTATCCGACTTTACCACAACGGTAACATTTTAAAGGCTTTTTACCGTTGATGGAAGACTCCCCCTTCTTTTCTGGCGAGCTTGAACCACTTGAGGATCGAAAGTGCATGCTATATCTTGATTTTCCTTTAAAGTTCCTCTTGTCGGCGACAAGAGCATTTCTTTCCCCTTCTTTGATAGATACACCAACCATCTGTTTGGCTAGTAGCTCCTGTGATGACAACAAATTCTCAAATTCTTCCGAAGATGGTTGTTGAACCCATCCTTGAATCGAAGTAACAAAGGGAATATAATCTGGCTTTAACCACGGATAATAATTCTTCTTATTCGTGCTTCAAAAATAGCCTCGTCCGGATTCAATTGAGAAATTTCGGAACACAGATGTTTAACCTTCAAAACATACTCGGTGATAGAGAGATTACCTTGAGTGGTGTTAGCTAACTCATTCTCCAAAATCTGTAGCCGAGCTTCATCCTTCTTGTTGAACAGCCGATCGAAGGTCCTCCATATTTCATGAGTTGATTTACACCTTATAATATGATCAAACAAATTAGGAGAGATAGACCTCTTTAGGATAAACTCTGCCGTAGCATTAATCTGCTTCAACTTCTTACGCGCATTGCTATTTTTCGGTGCGTCAGTAGAAGGACTTGTGTTACTCCCATTGACAACTTCTCACAAATCCTCACCAACAAGGTATGACTCCATACAAGTCTTCCATACCTTGTAGTTGGACTAGTTCAATAACTCCATCCCTAGTCCATTAGCACGACCACCCAAAATTATTTAGAGAAACCAGTTGAATCAACTACTAACTCGAGCTTGCAAATATATCTAGAAGCCAACTATGGCTCTAATACCATGTAAAAAATAGCAGAAGAAAAATATAATTTGGAGACCTTCTGCTAGCCTAAGATCGTTAACTCAGATTGTAACTAAAGAAGAGGAAGCTTTGAAAAAGAAGGAAAGTTTTGGAGAAGATAACTTTGTTATTGAAAGAAGGCTTTCTTGATTTTGGCTTCATTACAAATGCCTAAGACTACTCCTATCTATACTTGTCTAGGGATGATTCTAGATACAAAAATAATCTAGACAATTCTATCATCTTCTACTAAGATCTTCCTTAAATATTCAAGACTCTAGAATATCTAGATATTTCTTAAGTGCAACAAATATCAAAGATATTACTTCATAACTTTCTAGAAACTTCTTCTTACTATATATAATTTTTACTCTTCTAAAAAATCAACTTTATTTTTTCACACTCACCCTTAAAGTGATTTTTTGGAAGCTATCCCAAGCTTGTCGCGGAAGAACTCAACCAATGCTTTGAGACGTGTCTTGGTGACGATCTCAACACTATTTTTCTGGCTTCTCTTGCTTCCCCAATCCCAATGACTGAAGGTTCTTCAATTGGTCCTGCAAAGAAACATGAGTATATGTTGACGAAATCTTCATCTCTGAAATGACCTAGCTTGACAATAGTTCTTTGGCCTTCCTCAAACACTTGAATCATCTCCTTATTGAGTTTCATGTCGTTGAGTTCTCGGGCTCCCCCTTTTTCTTAGCTCCTCGACAACTATATTATCTAAAGAAGTACCTGTGATGGGCAGATTTGATGCTTCAAGGTTTAAGGATTTAGAATCTGCCCCTTCTTCCGCAACTCCATAATACAAAGAGACTTCATCCAATGTGACATCCCTTGAAATAATGAAGATATGAGTTTTAGGATCCATACACTTACTGCCCTTTTTCCTTTCATCATATTCGACAAAGATGCATTTTCTTGTCTTGGCATCCAACTTGCTCCATTGAGAATCTGAAATGTGAACACAACAAATAGAGCCAAAAACTCTGAGGTGTTTAACTCTAGTTTTTTCTCCAAATATTAATTCATAAGGAGATTTTATATTATTTGGAGAAAGCGGCATCTTGTTAATCACATACGCTGCACATTTCATACCTTCAACCCATAAGTCTCTAGGTAAATTCTTGGCATGAAGCCAACTTTTACATGTCTCAATTAAGTATCGGATCTTCCTTTCAGCCACTCCATTTTGTTGTGGTGTATCATCGCATGTGAGTTCTCTTTTAATGCCATGCTGACGACAAAAGGAAAGAATTTCATCTGAAGTGAACTCACCACCATTATCAGTCCTTAGCCGCCTTATTCTGGAATCGAGTTCTCCTTCAAATATTTCTTTGAACTCCACAAACTTATTGAAAACTCTTGACTTGTGCTTCACAAAATAAACCCAAGTGAATCTAGTAAAATCATCAATGAAAATTAGCATATAAGAGTAGCTTGAGAATGAAGGAGTTCTCGTTGGCCTCAAGTCACTGTGAACCAATTCTAGTGGAGCATTGCACCTTGACAAGGATCTATCAAATTGAAGACGACGTGCCTTTCCATATTGCCATCCTTCACAAACCTCTCCTCCACCAAAATTTCTTAAGTTAGGCAATCCTTTTACTAGATTCAATTTTACCATGGCTTCTAAGTTATCCATGCTAAGATGTCCAAGTTTAGCATGCCAAATATGTGTGTGTTATCATTGCTACTTATCTTCTCAATATATGAATTAGAGGTAGATAAGACATATAAATCATTAACTCTCTTACCTGAGTGAATGATATCTGCCTTGAGCACCTTAATATTTCGGAGGAACTTCACATCACATGGGCCAAATAGAAAATAGTTTCCGGCGTCTACAACATTTGCAACTGAAAATGGATTTTTCTTCATAGCTAGAACATGAAATACACTATTGAGGGTGATAGTGTCTTTTTTCTTCTCGTTGATCACAACATTATCTTCCTTCTCCACATTATGGGTTGTATTATCTGTTGTAACAATGACATCATGTCCGTTGCATTCACGAAAAGTGGAGAATTTAGATTGATCTCCAGTGAGATGGTGCCTACATCTTGAATCCACGATCCAGACTCTTTCAAAATTTATGGAAGCCATGGCATTTATAGCTCGAGTGTCCGCTGCGAAGCACTTTCCCCAGTCTTCTTCTTTTTCTTCTTTTTCTTCGACAGCTTTCTTGGTTTGAGCCATATTGCTCTCTTTGGCTCGACAATATCTTTTTATGTGTCCGAATTTACCATAACGGCAACATTTTATAGGCTTTTTACTATTGCTGGAAGATCCCCACCCCCCTTCTTTTCTGGCGAGCTTGAACCACTTGAGGATCGAAAGTGCATGTTATCTCTTGATTTCTCTTTAAAGTTCCTCTTATCGGCGACAAAACCATTTCCTTCCCCTTCTTTGATAGATAAACCAACCATCTGCTTGGCTAGTAGCTCCCGTGACAACAACAAATTCTCAAATTCATCCAAAGATGGTTGTTAAACCCATCCTTGAATTGATGTAACAAAAGGAATATATTCTGGCTTTAAACCACGCATAATAATTCTTCTTATTCGTGCTTCAGAGATAGCCTCGTACGGATTCAATAGAGAAATTTCGAAACACAGATTTTTAACCTTCAAAAAATACTCGGCGACAGAGAGATTATCTTGAGTGGTGTTAGCTAACTCATTCTCCAAAATCTGTAACCGAGTGTAACGACCCGACAGGTCATTTTGAGTCTTTGCACTTCACTTGATGGTTTGAGGGTATGAGTAGATTTGTACGGTGTAGTATAGCTTGTGTGTATAATTGGGTTCGCTTTTCGGTGATTCAAAATTAGTTTGGAAAAATGATTCTCAACTAGGAAACTTTAAGTTGAAAGAGTTGACCAAGTTTGACTTTTGAGTATTTGATCTCGGATCGGAGTTTTGATGGTTCCGTTTGGTCCGTATGATAATTTTGGACTTGGGCGTATGCCCGGATTTGTATTTGGATATTTGTAGAAGGTTTTAGCACTCATTGGCGAAAGTTGGAAATTTGAAATTTTGGAATGTTCATAAGTTTGACCGATAGTTGACTTCAATGTTATCGGGTCTGGATTGTTGTTCCGGAAGTTGAAATAGGTTTGATATGTCATTTGAAACTTTTATGCAAATTTTGGGTTAATTCCGAATTGGTTACGCTTGAATCGGACGCTTGGTTCGAAGTTTGAAGTTTATGAACTTAAGAGATTGATCTTGATCGGCGATTCGTGGTTTGGATGTTGTTATGTGTGATTTGAGGCCTCGAATATGTTCGTTTTATGTTTTGGGACTTGATGGTTTGTTTGAACGGGGTTCCGACGGGCTTGGGTGAGTTTGGGAGTGATTTCAGACCATTTCTAGGGCATTGCTGCTAGTTTTTTTGGCTACAGGGGTCTACATTGCGATTGCATAGATTTTATTACGATCGCGAAGAGTAAATTAGGAAAAATGGATATGTGAATCGCGATTGCGGAAGCCCTTTCGCTATCGCATAGAAGAAATATATGTTGTCACTGACCAGACTTTGGAAGTTTATATCTTACAATCTATGATTTGGATATGATCTAAAAATGAAAGTTGTAGCCCTTTGTGTCTAGTTTTCAGAAAATCAAACCGTTTGTCATTTGGAGTTTTGTACAAAAAGTTATGGCTGATGCACTAGAAGCTGTCTAAGAAGAGTTTAGGAAGGGTTATGGAAGTTTGTTCTTCACGATCGCGAGGAAATGGTCGTGATCGCGTAGGGTAAAATATTGTCCTGTAATTGCGATCGTGAGATTTGTGACTGCGATCGCGAAGGGTACCCCTGGAACAGTGTATAAAGTACTCTATTTCGAAGGTTTCAGACATTTTTGCATATTTGGAGCTATGGAGCTCGGATTGAGACGATATTTGAAGCGATTTTCACCATATGGATTGGGGTAAGTGTTCTCTATTTAGTTTTATTTATATTTCATGAATCTATCTTCATTTTTGGCAATTGGATGATGATTTCAAAAGAGAAATTGGGGGTTTTGTCTAAAGTTTAATAGAGTGAATTTTTGAGTTTTGAACATCGATTCAGAGTCGGATATGAGTGAAACTAATATGGTTGGACTCGTACTTGAATGGATTGTCGGATTTTGTGAGTTTTATAGGGTTCCGATGTGCGGAACCGAGATTTGACTTTTTGGTTGACTTTGGGGCTTTTGATTAAAGATTCGACATTTACCGATTGGATTTATTTTTTTGGCATTGTTTGATGTTCTTGGGTTGCTTTTGGCTAGTTGCGAGCCGTTTAGAGGTTGGTACGCGTGGGATGGCATTTTTGGAGCATCATTTGGCTTGCTTGGTATTGAATTTGGCTTGTTCGAGGTAAGTAACACTTCTAAACTTGATTTTGAGGGTATGAACCCCTGAATATACGTGTTATGTTTTTGGTCTTGAGGTGACGCACATGCTAGGTGATGGGCGTATAGGCGTGCACTGTGTGAATTATGACTCGATTGATTCTGTGGTACTGTGTAGTGACCTAATCTTATTTCTTTCCTTGAAATTTCTACGCGCTAGAGTAATTGAGCTGTGATCCATGTTAGAAACCATGTTTAGGCTATATGCTCATTCAGTTGGGACCCACTGAGGTCATATCTTCTGTAAAGTTATTTGCTTAAATTACAGTTACATACTCAGTCATACTCATTCATTTGCATATCGTATCTTAGTCTCTGTTGCTATTTATTGATACATCATATCATCATTTTGGGCTGATCTTCATAACATTGTGAGCCTGAAAGACTGAAGAGATTGATGACTGAGTGAGGCCGAGGGATTATGTCACGACCCAACTAGAGGGTCATGACTAGCACCCTGGCCATACTTGCCGAGCACCAACGTACATTTTATCTAACCTTCCTTATTATCTTTAAGGGCCGACAAGATCAATATAAATGGTAGACATGGATCATGAACATCCAACAATGAAAGATAATGTCATGAACATACATAACATGGGACGACAAGACTGTCAAGAAACTATATATAAGGTACGAGCTACCATGAGTCGACACCTGTCTATGAGCCTCTAAAGGAACATAAGTTCTACAACATTGCCGGAACAGGGCCCCGACATACCCATAATGTCTATAACAAAAATGCATACCAAGACCACGGCAAGTCCGGAGAAGGGATCTCGCCAATAACCGCTGAACTGGACAGCCTACTGTGGTGGGGGAGCTGTGTCTACCTGTCTATCAGGACCTGCAGCACGACATGCAGCGTCCACAAATAAAAGGGACGTCAGTACGAATAAAGTACTGAGTATGTAAGGCAGGAAAGCATAAGTAAGAACAGTAATGTAAACAGGGATAGGGAATATATAACCTGTGACATCTGGGTACCTCTGAGGGCTACTGACATGAAATACATGATACATACATATATATACATAAACTTTTAAAACATACGCCTTTGTGGGCATCACCATCATCATATCGTACCCGGCCATAATAGGCTCGGTAAAACGTACCCGGCCATCATAGGGCTCGGTAGAATCGTACCCGGCCACGTGGAGCTCGGTAAAACCCAACTGATCAGTGGTTGCACAATAGGTGCCATACCCGGCCAACTATAGCGCGGCTCGGTAGAGTAAAATAGATACATATATATGATGCATGCTGGACTCATTGGAATCACATTTTGAACCTTTCGGAGTGACGTAAGGTCGGTATCCTTCGTACACGTTATTAGGATTAACTCTTCATCAAGAATCTTATAAGAATCAGGAACTACCAACAACATTGATAATATAAGAATAAGAGAAGTAACATCAATATCAATCGTTTCATAAGAAGGGCAGCAATGTAAGTACTGCTAGCTTCTAAGAGTAGAGTATCTTTGGGAGCTCGTTCATTACATTATGTACAATCGGAGTCGTGCAAAAGAATGAAGGGGATAGCCTCACATACCTTGTATATACTGCCCAACCTCAAGCTATGCAAATGTCACGACTCCTTAGTCTACAATAAGAGAAATGACACTATCATTATCGTTTAAGCGTCGTAACTATTATGTATCGACCGCAACCTATTTTACGATGAAACGGACAGCACCTCCCCTATTTATATGACTTCACACAAGTCAATACAATCACCAAACAGCCCAAACAACATCATTAATAATCATATTGAGCCTCCCAAAACAGTCCACCAACCAACAACATTACTACCAAGCCTTTCGATATATATTTCACAAGTTCTAGCTTCAACGACTTAGCCGCAACTTGGATAATCTTAAATATATATAGAGTAAGAGGTTACTTACCTTTAAACAGAAAGAACAACTCCAATTTGACCTTAATTTTCCACGAAATATCCCTTCAATTCTGCCACGAGAACAAGAAAGCGAAACTAGCAATTAATTCGGGTTTTTCGGCACTAGAATTACTTTAGAAGACTTGAAATCACCTAGGGTTGATATTAAAAACTTGAAGGAGTATTTACAGAACATAAAACACTTAAAACAACCTCCCACACGAGCTGGAACAACACAAAAATCAGCAACAACAAGAAGAACAAGAAACTTACTAGCGCCACGGGATTCCCGATACTTGATTTGTGTTGTTTGCCCTTTGTTTGGGTCTTGGATCATGAGAGAACCTTGAGAGACTGTTTTTAGGGTTATAAGGTCTGAATATACTGAAAAATAATGACTTAAAACGGGGTTGAGGTATCTTATATATATCCATATGTCTTAAACCGCCTATGTGGGCCCCATAGAGAGATGCTTGGTGCACTTTCACGAAAACGCGAATATCTCTCTATTCCGAGATCGTATCGACGAACGGTTTAATGCGTTGGAAACTAGACTCATAGATCTTCAATTTGATAGGTAGATCACCTCATAATTCCAAGCACATTGGGATAAAAATGCAGTAACATTTGACCTAAAGTTTAAGTAAAATTATAAACCTAAGTTGTGACAAATTTTATCGACTTTTGTTTCATAACTCGCTTGACTTCAAGACTTATGATACAGATATTATATGATTCAAATACATTAAAACAAGACCTCTTAGGACAGTTAATCACCTCTAGTGTTACCCAAAAATACGGGTTACGACATCCTTGATTCGTTTAACTTCAAATACTTGTTAACCACTCTTATACACCCTTGTATCGTTTAAGACCAATAGGATTAACTTCTTATCATCTCAAAGATAATCTCTTCTTGGATTTACGTCGACTAACTTACGATGTGATCTAAGCTACGCGAATTTGGGTTGTAACACCCTCTCCCCCTTAGGAACATTCGTCCTCGAATGTAAGGGTTTATGGGGTGTCTAACTCATTGTGGATTCCGACGGAGATTTCCGGCTGAGTTTCCCCTATAAAATGGACACTAGCCAAACTTGCAAGCAGTTAAACCTAACCTATGGCCTTACAAGACTATACAAAGCATTATGGATTTGTACATTATCTGCATATTACCATTTTGTATTAAAAAAGAGTATTCACAAGCTATTGCTTACCTCATAGAGCCGTTTCACCTTATAATGCATCCTTCTTTCCCCCGGCATCCTCGTTATCTTCACTCTGGAATAGGTAAGGGTATTTAGACTTCATCTCCTCTTCTGCTTCCCATGTCATTTCTTCTATATTCTTGTTCCTCCATAATACTTTCACGGAAGCTACATCCTTTGTTCTCAGCTTGCGGACTTGTCGATCTAATATAGCCACTGGCACTTCATCATATGATAGATCCTTTGTAACTTGTACATCTTTGATAGGGACGACCCGAGAAGGGTCTCCAATACATTTCCTCAACATAGATACATGGAATACCGGGTGGACAAATTCCAATTCAGATGGCAATTCTAACTCGTAAGCAACCTGTCCAATTCGTCGAAGAATTTTGTACGGCCCAATATACCGCGGACTCAACTTACCCTTCTTCCCAAAACGCATAACACCCTTCATCGGCGAGATCTTCAGGAAAACCCAATCACCAACCTCAAATTCCAGATCACGACGTCGGACGTCGGAATAAGACTTTTGCCTGCTTTGTGCCGTCCTCAGTCGCTCTTGTATCACTTTCACCTTCTCAATGGCTTGGTGAATCAAATCTGGCCCATATAATTCTGTCTCACCGACTTCGAACCATCCAACTGGTGATCTACATCTCCTCCCGTACAGTGCCTCATACGGGGCCATTTTAATACTGGAATGGTAGCTATTATTGTAGGAAAATTCTATAAGTGCCAGATGCTCATCCCAATTCCCCTTGAAATCTAGAAGACATGCTCGTAGCATATCTTCAAGCATCTGGATGGTACGTTCGGCCTGTCCGTCAGTCTGCGGATGGAATGCAGTGCTGAGATTTACTTGTGTGCCTAAACCCTTCTGAAAAGACCTCCAAAAGTTAGCCGTAAATTGAGTTCCTCGGTCTGATATAATAGATACCGGCACACCATGAAGCCTAACAATCTCCTTGATATACAACTTCGCATAATCTTCAGCCGTGTAAGTTGTCTTAACTGGCAGAAAATGGGCAGATTTTGTAAGTCGATGAACTATCACCCAGATGGAGTCAAACTTATGATAAGAGCGAGGTAATCCAATAATGAAGTCCATATTAATCACCTCCCATTTCCAGGTCGGAATCTCTATATTCTGAATCAATCCACTGGGTTTCTGATGCTCGATCTTTACTTGTTGACAATTAGGACACTGAGCTACAAATTCTGCAATAGACTCTTTCATGTTATCCCACAAATACTGCTCCTTAACGTCATGATACATCTTTGTCGAGCCGGGATGGATAGAATATCGGGACTGATGAATCTCAATCATAATCTTCTCTCGCAACCCTGCCACACTAGGCACACATAATCGGCCCTGGTATCTCAGTGTCCCATCTCCTCCGATCTTGAAAGCTGTAATCTTACACTGCTGAATTCCCTCTCTCAATCTTACTAAGGTAGGATCTTCATATTGCCGTGCTTTTACCTCGGCTACCAAAGATGATTCTGCTGTATTCTGTACAGTAACACCTCCGTCATCAGAGTCCAACAATCTGATTCTCATATTGGCCAGCTGGTGAAGCTCTTTGGTCAACCCTTGTCTACCTGCCTCAATATGTATTAAGCTTCCCATTGACTTACGGCTGAGAGCGTCTGCCACAACATTGGCTTTACCGGGATGGTACAATATCTCGACGTCGTAGTTTTTCAGTAATTCAAGCCACCTACGCTGCCTCAAATTCAACTCCTTCTGCTTGAAGATGTATTGTAAACTCTTGTGATCTGTGTAGATGTCAACATGGACGCCGTATAAGTAGTGTCGCCATATCTTCAAAGCATATATTACTGCAGCCAATTCCAAATCATGAGTCGGGTAATTCTTTTCATGCTTCTTTAATAGTCTTGATGCATAAGCAATCACCTTCCCACGTTGCATCAATACGCACCCCAAACCTATACCTGAGGTATCACAATATACCACATAACCTTCTGTTCCTTCTGGGAGAGTGAGCACTGGCGCGGATGTCAATCGATTGTTTAGCTCCTGAAAACTATGTTCACAAGCATCAGACCACTGGAACTTGGTAGTTTTCTGTGTTAACTTAGTCAATGGTGCTGATATAGAGGAAAACCCTTCTACAAACCGCCTATAATATCCTGCTAGCCCCAGGAAGCTGCGGACTTCTGACGGTGTTGTAGGTCTCGGCCAATTCTTTACTGCATCGATCTTCTGAGTGTCGACACTAATAACCTCATCAGATATCACATGGCCAAGGAATGCTACTGAGTTCAGCAAGAATTCATATTTAGAGAGCTTAGCATATAACTTATGATCCTGAAGGGTCTGTGCATAAGCCTGAATACGGGAAATATCCATGCCCTCTACCAAGGAGGCTGTTGTGCACTCATTTATCAGATGTGGTCCCAACCCGTTCACGAACAGGTGCAACCTATCACTCATCTCGGCCACCATATGGGGAGTATACCTTGCTAAAGAATCAAACTGTATACTATACTCTCGTACACTCATATTACCCTGTCGAAGGTTCAAGAACTTATCAGCTCTAGCTCGTCGTATCTCAGCTGGCAAGTAGTGACGAAGAAAGGCCTCAGAAAATTCCTTCCACACGGCTGGAGGAGCGTTCGGACCCCTAGATCTCTCCCAACTATCATACCATAAAATCGCTAAATCCCGTAACCGATAAGAAGCCAACTCTACTGCCTCTGTATCACTAGCATGCATAACCCGCAATGTACAATGAACCTGATCAATAAATGTTTGCGGGTCCTCCTTGGGGTCTGATCCGGTAAACACTAGAGGGTCTAGATTAATAAAATCATGAACTCTCGCACTAACCGGTTTATCAGCAGCACCGGTATTTTGCCTCTGAGCCTGAGCAGCTACCAAGCTAGTCAACAACTGCACCGCACTGCGCATATCGTGGTTTGTAGTGCCAGACGGAGGAACTGGATGTACTGGGTGCCTCCTAATATCCTCTGGAGGAGACAGAGAGGTATGAGACGGCATCTCACTCTGAGGCTCACTTTGGCCTGCTATGGCTGGAGGCACCTGAATGTTACCCTCTCCCACAGCTGTATCAAGCCGTTTACTAATCGCTTGCTTCCTAGTCGAAGGCATCGCTAAAAGAAAACAAGGTGAATATTAGATATGAACACTTACGACTCAACTCTACGCACGATCTAGATTCAGGAAGAAGGTAACAACCCTAGATGTCACGTAGCCTCCTGATTATAAATGTGGCGCGCTACACATCCATAATCAAAACTCTACTAGACACGGCTCATAGACAACCCCTAGGACAGACTTGCTCTGATACCAAGTTTGTCACGACCCAACTGGAGGGTCATGACTAGCACCCGGGCCATACTTGCCGAGCACCAACGTACATTTTATCTAACCTTCCTTATTATCTTTAAGGGCCGACAAGATCAATATAAATGGTAGACATGGATCATGAACATCCAACAATGAAAGATAATGTCATGAACATACATAACATGGGACGACAAGACTGTCAAGAAACTATATATAAGGTACGAGCTACCATGAGTCGACACCTGTCTATGAGCCTCTAAAGGAACATAAGTTCTACAACATTGCCGGAACAGGGCCCCGACATACCCATAATGTCTATAACAAAAATGCATACCAAGACCACGGCAAGTCCGGAGAAGGGATCTCGCCAATAACCGCTGAACTGGACAGCCTACTGTGGTGGGGGAGCTATTTCTACCTGTCTATCAGGACCTGCAGCACGACATGCAGCATCCACAAATAAAAGGGACGTCAGTACGAATAAAGTACTGAGTATGTAAGGCAGGAAAGCATAAGTAAGAACAGTAATGTAAACAGGGATAGGGAATATACAACCTGTGACATCTGGGTACCTCTGAGGGCTACTGACATGAAACACATGATACATACATATATATACATAAACTTTTAAAACATATGCCTTTGTGGGCATCACCATCATCATATCGTACCCGGCCATAATAGGCTCGGTAAAACGTACCCGGCCATCATAGGGCTCGGTAGAATCGTACCCGGCCACGTGGAGCTCGGTAAAACCCAACTGATCAGTGGTTGCACAATAGGTGCCATACCCGGCCAACTATAGCGCGGCTCGGTAGAGTAAAATAGATACATATATATGATGCATGCTGGACTCATTGGAATCACATTTTGAACCTTTCGGAGTGACATAAGGATGGTATCCTTCGTACACGTTATTAGAATTAACTCTTCATCAAGAATCTTATAAGAATCGGGAAATACCAACAACATTGATAATATAAGAATAAGAGAAGTAACATCAATATCAATCGTTTCATAAGAAGGGCAGCAATGTAAGTACTGCTAGCTTCTAAGAGTAGAGTATCTTTGGGAGCTCGTTCATTACATTATGTACAATCGGAGTCGTGCAAAAGAATGAAGGGGATAGCCTCACATACCTTGTATATACTGCCCAACCTCAAGCTATGCAAATGTCACGACTCCTTAGTCTACAATAAGAGAAATGACACTATCATTATCGTTTAAGCGTCGTAACTATTATGTATCGACCGCAACCTATTTTACGATGAAACGGACAGCACCTCCCCTATTTATATGACTTCACACAAGTCAATACAATCACCAAACAGCCCAAACAACATCATTAATAATCATATTGAGCCTCCCAAAACAGTCCACCAACCAACAACATTACTACCAAGCCTTTCGATATATATTTCACAAGTTCTAGCTTCAACGACTTAGCCGCAACTTGGATAATCTTAAATATATATAGAGTAAGAGGTTACTTACCTTTAAACAGAAAGAACAACTCCAATTTGACCTTAATTTTCCACGAAATATCCCTTCAATTCTGCCACGAGAACAAGAAAGCGAAACTAGCAATTAATTCGGGTTTTTCGGCACTAGAATTACTTTAGAAGACTTGAAATCACCTAGGGTTGATATTAAAAACTTGAAGGAGTATTTACAGAACATAAAACACTTAAAACAACCTCCCACACGAGCTGGAACAACACAAAAATCAGCAACAACAAGAAGAACAAGAAACTTACTAGCGCCACGGGATTCCCGACACTTGATTTGTGTTGTTTGCCCTTTGTTTGGGTCTTGGATCATGAGAGAACCTTGAGAGACTGTTTTTAGGGTTATAAGGTCTGAATATACTGAAAAATAATGACTTAAAACGGGGTTGAGGTATCTTATATATATCCATATGTCTTAAACCGCCTATGTGGGCCCCATAGAGAGATGCTTGGCGCACTCTCACGAAAACGCGAATATCTCTCTATTCCGAGATCGTATCGATGAACGGTTTAATGCGTTGGAAACTAGACTCATAGATATTCAATTTGATAGGTAGATCACCTTATAATTCCAAGCATATTGGGATAAAAATGCAGTAACATTTGACCTAAAGTTTAAGTAAAATTATAAACCTAAGTTGCGACAACTTTTATCGACTTTTGTTTCATAACTCGCTTGACTTCAAGACTTATGATGCGGATATTATATGATTCAAATACATTAAAACAAGACCTCTTGGGACAATTAATCACCTCTAGTGTTACCCGAAAATACGGGTTACAACATCCTTGATTCGTTTAACTTCAAATACTTGTTAACCACTCTTATACACCCTTGTATCGTTTAAGACCAATAGGATTAACTTCTTATCATCTCAAAGATAATCTCTTCTTGGATTTACGTCGACTAACTTATGATGTTATCTAAGCTACGCGAATTTGGGTTGTAACAGATTATTTGTGAGTGATATTTATGGGATTGGGATGCACGTCGCAGTAGGATTTATTAATTCATGCCATGATTGGCTTATTATAGCTCTTGGGGTGGATCTGCCCCTCCGGAGTTTGCACACCCATAATGAGTGCGGTTGCTATTGATTCAAGATGGGATTGGGCTGCGTGCCGCATCACGATTATTAGCGTTTGGACTAGATCTGCCATGTACAGTGCTGAGTGACTGAGTGCGTTGAGTAATTGAGCGTGATGAGTGAAAAGTATGAGACAGTGAGATTGAGTACTCTGAGAGTGTGAGTACATGAGTTCATCACTGTGATGCATTGAATTTGACATGCACACTTGACATACATACATAGAGATGCATTTTCTCATGCTACCCGGTTTTGGTGACATTCATGATTTCACGTGCACACTTATATGTAGGCATAGAGAAGTACTTTTCTCATTCTATCTAATAATGAAATATCTTATTTATTGTTGAAAGGTTTTGGAAAAAATCACAGCTTTTCTGACTTACTCATACGTTGGTGTTTTCGGTGAAAGATTTGGGTTTTACTGTTATACCTGAGAAACATGACTATTTTTCCGTAACTGAGAACGAGCTGAGCAACATATTTTTGAGTCATTTCTTGTATAGTTTTTCTTATATTGTTAAGAACTGTTCCTGGCTATTAGTTTTGGGCTCTGACCTTTGTCCAAGCTCATCACTGCTTTTAACCTAAGGTTAGGTTTGTTACTTATTGAGTTCATGGCGTCGGTTGTACTCATACTACACTTCTACACCTTGCGTGCAGATGTTGGATGTTGATATTACTATGTATGACGGGAGTTGGATTTGAAGATGTACATGCGTTCCTGTCATAGCTACCTCTTGTTCTTGGTAGCTTTAGAATTTTTAATCTCTTCATGTATATTTCAAACATATGATGTATTTATTTCATACCAGCTTTGTAAACTCTAAATCTTAGAAACTCGTAATTTATACTACCAGTCATTGAGATGTTTGGTATAAAAGTTCAGTTATTTTCATCATGTATTTTCTCACTTAAATCTCTTTTGAATCGGATTGTTGCTATTTGTCTTACCTAGCGGGTTGGGTTAGGTGCCATCACAACTAGTTAGATTTTGGGTCGTGACACCGAGCTTCATCCTTCTTGTTGAACAGCCAATCGAAGGTCCTCCATATTTCATGAGCTGATTTATACCTTATAATATGATCAAATAAATTAGGAGAGAGAGACCTATTCAGGATAAATTTTGCCTTAACATTAATCTGCTTCCACTTCTTACGCGCATTGTTATTTTTCGGTGCGGCAGCAGGAGGACTTGTGTTACTTCCATTGACAACTTTCCACAAATCCTCACCAACAAGGTATGACTCCATACAAGTCTTCCATACCTTGTAGTTGGACTGGTTCAATAACTCCATCCCTAGTCCATTAGCACGACCACCCAAAATCATTTAGAGAAACCAGTTGAATCAACCACTAACTCGAGCTTGCAAATATATTTAGAAGCCAACTATGGCTCTAATAACATGTAAAGAATAGCAGAAGAAAAATATAATTTGGAGACCTTCTGCTAGCTCAAGATCGTTAACTCAGATTGGAGAGGAAGCTTTGAAAAAGAAGGAAAGTTTTGGAGAAGATAACTTTGTTATTGAAAGAAGGTTTTCTTGATTTTGGCTTCATTACAAATGCCTAAGACTACTCCTATTTATACTTGTCTAGGGATGATTCTAGATACAAAAATAATCTAGACAATTCTATCATCTTCTACTAAGACTTCCTTAAATATTCAAGACTGTAGAATATCTAGGATATTTCTTAAGTGCAACAAATATCAAAGATATTACTTCATAACTTTCTAAAAACTTCTTCTAACTATATATAATTTTTACTATTCCAAAAAATCAACTTTATTTTTTCACAAATTCAAGGTTTTATATTCAGCAATCCTGATTAGGTATTGAAAATTCAAGTATTTATATTACTGTTAGGTTCTCTTCATATACATATGAAAAGTAAACTAGCCGAATTAGCTCATCAACTCGCCTCAATACTTGAGATTTCTCGCAGTATGAATATTATAAAATACTGCGCAGCCCCATGATCGCGATAATGGGAATTGAACCAAAACGTAATGCAATAAACAGTGTCAGATTCGAACATGCAAAATTGTAGATGAAAATAATATCCAACTGCTTATAGATAGTCTCATCAGAATACTAATCTCTGAAAATAACTCTAAAGACACTAAATTCTAGTATTGTAAAATGATTTCTTTTCCCCACTAGCAGAACCAGATGGAATCATCTTCAACATATCGAACTTCAGAGTTTTTTCCACAAAACTAGGATTAGGAATTTTTCAGTGTCTTTTTTTATTTTTTTTCTTTATGCTATAGTATTATCTAGTTGTTAGGTTTGGGTTTTTATCACTTTTGTCCAATAATATTAAATACTCATCGATTTCTACACCTAGATTATGAGTTTTTAAGGTGAAATTTGGGAGATTTTGGACTAGAGATTGGAGAGTAAGATTTGAGGTTTGAGGGTCGATTTGTTGTCGGAATTGGATGATTTTGGTATGGTTGGACACTCGTTATTGAATGAGTGTTCAGATTTTATGAATTTTTTCAGGTTCCAAGGCATGGGCCCGGGGTTGACATTTTTGAATTTGGTTAAAGAACTTAGCTTTATTGTATAGAATCAATTCCTATAGCTTGTATTGGTTATATTAAGTTGTTTGTGACTAGATTTGAGTCATTTGGCGGCCGATTCGCGAGGCAAGGGTCTGTTGGAGCATTGAATTGCACACTTTGAGCTAAGTAACACTTCTAAACTTGGTACTGAGGGTATGAATCCCTGAAATACGCGTTATATAGTTGGTGTTGAGGTGACGGGTGTGTGGGCATGCACCGTGGTAATTATGACTCGGTTGATTCTGTGGTATTGTGTAGTTATCTAGTCTTGTTTATATCTGTGTAATTTCTACGTGCTAGAGTAATTGAGTTGTGATCCATGTTAGAAATCATGTTTAGGCTATGTGCTTATTCTGTTGGGACTCGCTGAGGTCATTTCTGTTGTTGAGTCATTTGCTTAAACTACAATTGAATACTCAGTCATGATTATTCATTTGCATATCATATCTCCGTCTCTGTTGTCATTACTGTTACATCATGTTATCATTATTTTGGCTGAGTGGTATGAGATTTGTGAGTCCGTGAGATTGGAGAGATTAATGACCGTGTTGGGGTCTGAGAGCCTTGTTGTGAGTGATATTTTGGATCGGGTTGCACGCCGCATCAAGCCCTACTGACTTTATATCTATTATTATTATGGATCATCATGCACGCCGCAACATGCCTTATTGGCTTATTTATTATTATGGGATCGGGTTGCACGCCGCAGCAGGCCTTATAAGCTTTATATTAGCGCTTGAACATGATTCGCCCCTCCGAAGTCTGACATACCAGCAGTAAATGCAGGTACCATACAATGCTGAGTGATTGTGTGTGATGAGTAAGAGTTTGAGACATGCGGATTGAGTACTCTGAGAGTGTGAGTGCCTGGGAATATCACTGTTAACATGCATATTTGACTTGTAGGCATAGATATGTAACATTCCTCCTGTTAGTTGTACTTAGCATATTTTATCAGTGTTGGGCTTAAATTGTTGAACTTGAAAGCATCCCTAAATTTATGTACTGTGTACGAGCTGAATATGGAAGTTCTCCGAGTTATTACTGTCATTATCTTGTTATATCCTTGTTGTCAATATTTGATTCGGACTGTATCTTTCTGAGCTCGTCACTACTTCCAACCCAAGGTTAGTCCTGTTACTTATTGAGTATACTGGGTCGGTTGTACTCATACTACACTTTGCATTTCGTGTGTAGATTCAGGTACATCTGGATGGGGTGGTTGCTAGAGTGGTGATAGTACTTGTTCGGAGACCTCGAGGCGGCTGCTATGACGCCCGCAAACCTTGACTCTCCTTCCTTTCATTATATTTTTGTACTGTTCTATTTTCTCAAACAGTTGTACTAGAGTTTTAGACTATGTTGAAATTAGTAGCTCATGTACTCGGTGACACCAGGATGTTGGGATTTGTTGTAGTTGAGTTGCAGTTGTTTTTAACAGTTATTTATGAGACTTTCCACTTTTACACTTATTAAATCATGTTTTAACTCAATGCGTAGTTGTTATGTGATTATGGGCTTGCCTAGTAATGTGTTAGGCGCCATCACGACAGGTTGAGATTTTATGTCATAACAATGAACAAGCATAAAGGAATTGTTAATAAAATCTATCAAAGACCATTCGCACTAGGTTTAAGCTGCATTAAGATGTGTTGCATTAGTGTCAACTGTACACTTAACCATATAAGCATCTGAACCACAAAACAGGAACATAGATAAAAAATGACAGACAAAGCTTGGCAGGGTACACATGTAAAAGTCAGCAAAAAATTGAAAGAAAGACAGAAAAAGCACTTCTCTTTTCCCAAAAAGAGTTGATTATAATTATGTAGATACAAGCGAAGACCAACTTTCTCTTTGAGTTTGAGGAGGCGATCTTGATTTTCTGTCCTAATTAGTAGGTTTACCAGCTCCAGCAATCAAGTGAAAGAACAGAATATTTGAGTCCATAACAGCTCAACCACTTCTCTGAATTTCCAAGAAAGAAAGGAAAAATGATATAAGCAGAAAAGTTAGATTGATCAAGGCATTGCTTGACCCTGACACAATAGCCTTAACTTTATGACACTTTAGTAGCCACAAATACTATAATTTTTTAGACAACTTGCCTTATGTTGTTTAAGTTCTAGTCATATCTTATTTACTTTAGACTTCCATTATATATAAAAAAAATAAAAAATGAAGGTTTGTTTTTGAGTTCCTTGAAAGGATTATTCATTTGCATCTATTTAATATAAGATATTTGTTTAATATTTCTTTGCTCTTTGAAGTGTAGAACATATTATCTATTTGAATTTGGTAATGATTCATTAATTTGATAAAGAAACTAACTCAGCCTTTCATTTTGTGAGCAAGCACGCCATTTTCTAAGGAAATTTGGTGCATTGTTAGTTGATTTGAAGTATTGGGTGTGATTCATAAAATTGAAGAACTTGTTAGACGTTAGCTTTCAAGTGAGTGTTAACTTTCTCTTCAAAATAAACTATTGACCTAATACAGGTGATGCTAAAAATAAATTTCAGTTGTTATTGTTAACGTATGCAGATGATATGAATGAGCGAGAACTAATGGGTAAAAGTTGGGTGAGGTCGAAATTCCAATTGCATCATTATGGGTAGGCCTAAGGCTCAAGCCAAACTATATTCATCGAATTGATCAAGTTAAGAGGTTAGGGACATATTTAGGCTATCTATAAGAGGTTTGTGCCATAGTTAGGCTATCTATTGTGTATATTAAGTATAATTGTAACGTCATCGGACACGTGCCTACAACCACATATTTTGAATATTTTCATGTGCATAAATGACTAATGATGTTTTGTGTACTTAAGCACGTAGGAAATAGCTCGGGTAAGAGTGTCAGTACATAGTGATAATCTACATGGATATTGATGGGCTCAAATGATATTTATGATGAAAATATATTTTTTGTAGATCGCCAAATGAATAATGACTTTACTGACGACCCATTGGTGACATAGTCAACATTAAATGGCGATTAAAGTTGCTACTTAACGTTAAAAAAATTACGCAACGAAAAAGAAATTCAAAATAATAGATTTTAGGTAGTTCGCCAATGAATAATTATTTTAATGGTGCTAAAAAATGTCAACACTTATGGACTAGAATCAGCATAAAGTTAAGGCTATTGTGGCTAAGAGAGTTGCTTTTGAAAGGATAAATTACTTTTGTGCAACTACGGTCGCGCCACTAAAGGTAGAAAATGTCGCCCTAAAAGTCGGCATTGTAGGCCGCCACTAGCAATGCCGACGTTTAGTTGCGACTCATTTGACATTTAGTGGCGACTTTTGTTGCCACATAAATTAATTTGTCCTTGCAAAAGCAACTCTATTGGCCACAATAACCTTAACTTTATGACGACTTTAGTTTTCACAAATACTATTATTTTTTAGACAAATTGTCTTATCTTGTATAAGTTCAAGTCATATAATATTTAGTTTAGACTTCCTTTATATCAAATTCAATGAATATTTGTTATTGAGTTCCTTGAAAATATTATTTTTGAACATCTATTTAATATAAAATATTTTGTTTAATATTTTTTTGCTCCTAGAAGTGTAGAGTGTATTACCTTTTTGAATCTGGTAAAGAATCATTGATTTGAGAATTAAACTAACTTAGTTTTCATTCTGTGAGCATACATGACATTTTGTGAAGAAATTGCTAGTTGATTTGGAGTATTGGGTGTGGTTCATAAAATTGAAGAATTTGTGAGACGTTTTCTTCCAAGGGAGTTTTGACATTCTCATCAAAATAAACTATTGATCTAATATCGGTCATGCTAAAAATAAGGTTCAATTGCTGATGTTAATGGATGTAGATGATAGAAATGAGCGAGAAATAATGGGTAAAGGCTGATTGAGTTATTCGGTCGAAATTCCAATTGCATCATTATGGGTAGGCCTAAGTTGATATTCGGTCGAAATTCTAATAGTCGTTGAATTGAATGTGACATAGTTAGGCTATCTATTATGTAGATTATGTATAATAGGAATGCCATTGGACCCATGCCTACAACCATATGTTTTGAATCAAGTGCATAAATGACTAAATGATGTTTTGTGTACTTTAGAACGTGAGAATGAGCTTGTGTAAGAGTATTAGAGCATAGTGATGAACTACATGAACATTGATTGGCTCAATTGATATTTATGATGTTTCTATGTATCATGACCATCAGGTGAGAATATATCTTATGTAAGTGCCAAATGAATAATGACTTTACACGGTCTATTTGACTTTTATTAGTGATATAGTCAACATTGAGTGGCAACTAAAGTTGCTACTAAATATAGAAAATTACGCGACAAAAAAGAAATTAAAACAATAGATTTTAGGTAGTTTGCCACCGAATAATTACTTTAATGGCGACCTATTCGACTTTTGTAGTGACTACAGTTGCTAAAAAATATCAGTACTTATGCGACTAAAATCAGCAAAAAGTTAAGGCTATTGTGGCGAATAGAGTTACTTTTTGAAAGGATAAATTCTTTTTGTAGCGAGAAAAGCCGCCACTTAAAGTTGAAAACATCGCCACAAAAGGTCAGTAACGACTCGGCCATTCGTTTTGAGTATTACAACTATATTTCCATATTTACTGCTCAATTTATGCTTTACAATTATTATGTGACTCGCCGGGATGATTCGTTCGGGTCCGGTGAAGTTTTGAAATGAATTGGAACACTTAGTTTCAAAGTTTAAAGTTTAAGTTAAACTAATGACCGGATATCGACTTATGTGTAAACGGTCCCGGAATGGAGTTTTGATGATTTCAATAGCTCCGTATGGTAATTTTGGACTTAGTAGCGTGTCCGAAAAATTATTTAAAAGTCCGTAGTGGAATTTGGCTTGAAATGGCGGAAGTTGAATTTTTGGAAAGTTTGACTAGAGAATTGACTTTTTGATATCGGGGTCGGAATCCAGTTCTGAAAATTTTCATATCTCCGTTATGTCATCGAATATAGAAGTTGGAAATCCTTAAGTTCCTTAAGCTTGAATTGGGGTATGATTCGTGGTTTTAGCGTTGTTTTATGTGATTTGAGGTTTCAACTAAGTTCGTATGATATTTTATGACTTGTTGGTGTATTTGGTTGAGGTCCCGAGGGCCTCGGGTGAGTTTCGGATGGTTAACTCATCAAAATTTGGACTTAAACAGCTGCTGGAAATCGAGGCTGGAAATTGAGGCTCGAAATCGAGGGCAGCGCTTGGACAGAAACATTAAGTTATAAAACGGGGGATTCATCCCATTTTCCATTTTCGACAAATTGGAGCTTAGGGAGGCGAGTTTTGGAGAGATTTTTAAGGAAAAACATCGGGGTAAGTGATTCTAACTCGGATTTGGTCAATATACACGAATATATCATTGTTTTCATCATTTAATTAGTGTTTTGTTATAGAAATTGGAAAAAATGAGGAAGAGTTCTTGGGCTAGAATTTTGAGGTTTTGAATGGGATTTTGTTATCGGATTTGAGTAAATTTGGTATGGTTAGACTCGTGAGTGAATGGGCTTTCGGGTTTTATGACTTTTGTCAAATTTCGGGGGCCGGGTTTGAGCCGATTTCGGATTTTTGGCTATAATTTCGTATTTTCTTGTGCAATTGATTCCTTTAGCCTATATTGATTATACTGTACTGCTTGTGGCTAGATTCGGGACGTTTGGAGACCAATTCACGAGGCAAGGGCATAGCTAAGTAAGAAATTACGCGGTTTTGAGGTAAGTAACACTTCTAAACTTAGTTCTGAGGGTATGAATCCCCGAATTGGTGTTATATAAATTGTTTGGAGGTGACGCACACGATAGTTTACAAGCGTGTGAACGTGCACCATTAAAATTATAACTTGAATAAATTCTGTGAAATTGTAAAAATTAAAGAATCATGTTATTATCTGAACATTTCCCACATGTTAGAGAAATTGAGCTGAGACTCTTATTAAAGATCATGTTTAGGCTACGTGCCGATATTTTGGGACCCATGGGGTCAGTTGCTATTAAATTAATTATTTTAAAAATGTACATTTCACACTCAGTCATATTCATCCATTGTGAGGATATTTATGGGATCGAGTTGTGCGCCGCAGCAGGCCATATTGGCTATATATTATTATTATATAGATCGGGACAGCCCGCTGCAGCAGGCCTTATAGGCTTTACTATTATATGGATCGGGGATGCCCGCTTGCAGCAGGCCTTATAGGCTTTATTATTATTATGGGATCGGACTGCACGCCGCAGTAGGCCATATCGACTTTATATAGCGTTTGGGCTGAAAGGGCATCTCCGGAGTCTGTACACACCCCCAGTGAGCGTAGTTGATATACATATATCTGGGATGGATCTTCCCTGGGCATGGATATTACCATATATATATATTGAGGAATGGATCTTGCCCGAAGTATTTATATTGGAGGATAGATCTTGCCCGAAGCATTTATATTGAGGGATGAATCTTCTCTGGATATGGATCTTGCCCGAAGTATTTATATTGAGGGATGAATTTTTCCTGGACATGGATCTTTTCCGTATCATTTATATTTGGGGAATAAATTACCACATGGGTGGATTGGCCTTATACGGTACTGAGTGATTGACTGTCAGTCGATGTGTATATATATACGGGATGGAATATCCCTGAGTTGGATTGGCCATAAACAGTACCGAGTGACCGAATGATTTGTGACTAGTATTACATGAGGTCTTTCCACTGAGATGACATATTCCTCATATCATGCAGTATTGATCTATTTCACTTGTATTGAGTTAAAATGTTGAACTTGAAAGCATGCCTACATTTCTGTACCATTATTTATACTGGACTGTACCTACGGAGCTCGTCACTACTTTCAGCCCAGAGGTTAGTCTTGTTACTTATTGAGTTGGTTGTACTCATACTACACTCTTCACCTCGTGTGCAGATCCAGGTGCTTACGGATATGACGACTGTTAGATATCAGAGTGCTATCAGTTGGAGACTATCAAGGTAGCTGCCTGGAGTCTGCTGACCTTGACTATCAAGGTAGCTTCCTGGAGTCAGACTGTGTATTCATATTAGATACTCGAGGACGACGGATGCGGAGCGTGGTGGTTTGTTATGGTCCATTGCAAGGTATGGGACTTGAGTCCCACATCGGTATTGCAATGTGCTGATGTGGGGTTTATATAGCCTTGGGCCCTCTCACTTTAATAGCTAGCTTTTGGGGTGTAGTTCTCCCTAGGTTGTATCAATGATATCAGAGCCACCCACCGCCTTCCGCGCCCACTGTTCATGGATAGTGACGCCGGTATTGCAGTGTTCACCCGGAGCTAGAAAATCTAGCGCACAGCCGTCGGGGACGACGGATGCGGAGCGTGGTGGTTTGTTATGGTCCATTGCAAGGTATGTGACTTGAGTCCCACATCGATATTGCAATGTGTTGATATGGGGTTTATATAGCCTTGAACCCTCCCACCTTAATAGCTAGCTTTTTGGGAGTGTTTATATCTGTATTTGTGAGTGATTTTTCGTTGAATTTAAATATTATGTTTTTCAAACTTTAAAGATATGGTGATTTATTGAGATTGTCGGCTTGCCTAGTATTGAGATATGCATCATCTCGATAGGTGAGATTTTGGATGGTGACAAGTTCTGCATTGTAAGCCGCCATTAGAAACGGGTGTCCTATGCCTTGTTCAGATCTTTGTAATCTACACACATTCTTAGCTAATTTCCTTTTTTAGACACTACCACTACATTAGCTAACCAGTCCAGGTATTTAACTTCCCGAATGGACCCTATTTTAAGGAGATTAGATACCTCATCCTTGATGAATGCATGCTTGACCTCGGACTTTGGTCTCCTCTTCTATTTAACCAGGTGGAACTTCGGGTCTAAACTCAGCTTATGAGTGGTCACTTTCGGGGGGATCCCTATTATGTCAAGGTGGGACCAAGCGAAACAGTCTATGTAAGCTTTAAGAAATTCAATGAGTTTTTTTTGAGCTCGGGAGTTAACCCCGTGCCCAGGTATACCTTTCGATATGGTAGGTGTTCGATCAATATGACTTGCTCCAACTCCTCAACCGTCGATTTGGTTGCGTCGGTATCATCAGGAGCTATGAACGACCTTGGAAGTTTGTAATCATTGTCCTCGTCTACACCTCCCTCCTCCGGTTCGGTCAGGGCTGGCATATGTGATTTTTATTTAATTTCTTCCTTTCTGGTCGGCTCCGGGTTCCTTGATGTCGAAACTGCGGGCACCAGGACTACCTTATCGACTGCGAACATTTCCTTTACGGTCGACTGCTTTTTGTAGACCATCTTGATTCCTCCCGGGGTAGGGAACTTCAATGCCTAGTGTAAGGTTGAGGGTACCGCCCTCATGTTATGAACTCATGGCCTTTCGAATAGGGCGTTGTACCTCATGTCCCCTTCGATCACGTAGAATTTTGTCTCTTGGATCGTCCCGGCGGTGTTCACTGGCAGGGTTATCTCCCCTTTAGTGGTTTCGCATGCCATGTTAAATCCGTTCAATACCAGGACCGCCAGCACTATTTGGTCTTATAGCTCCAACTGCTCTATGACCCTCGATCTGATGATGTTGGCCGAGCTACATGGATCAATAAATACACGTTTAACTCGAGATTTATTGATAAGTACAAATATTACCAACGCATAATTGTATGGTTGTACGATGCCCTCGGCATCCTTGTCGCTGGACGAAATGGTTCCCTATGGGACATAATCTCGGGTGCGTTTTCCCTTGTGATAGATACTTTAGCGCGCTTTATCATTGGTCCTTGAGGGATAACGACCCCTCCAATGATCATGTTGATGAAGTGTTGAGGCTCCTCTTGCTTGGCTTGTTTGTTGGCGTCTTTGTTCCTGAAGCGATTTTTGGCTCAATCGCTTAGAAATTCTCGGAGGTGCCCGTTATTGAACAACCGAGAAACTTCTTCTCTCAATTGTCATCAATTCTCGGTCATGTGGCCTTGAGTGCTATGATTCTTACACATCAAATTAGGATTTATTTGGGTCGGGTCGGATTGCAATGGTCGGGGCCACTCGATTTCCTTGATGTGACCGATGGCTGATACGATGCTGGCCGCATCGACGTTGAAGTTGTATTCTGACAATATTGGTGCTTCTCTACCCTCGAGCGGCCTGTCTAAACCATTTTTTCTCATCAGACCTCGGCTACTAGACCTTCGATCGCCTTTTTTTCGTTCCTTGTGGGCTGACGCCCGGAACTATTTCCCTTTCGGTCCGCGCTGTATAGTTGGTAACGATCTTGGACCGGTCTTGGCTCATGATCGACGACCCTCTTAGACTTATCGTCGGCCCTGATGGGGTAAACAGATCCAGAAGGAGCTCTTAGTTGATCGTCCTCAACCCTAATCTTTGATTGGTACCTATTGTGGATGTCGGCCCAAGTTACTGTCGGATACTCTACAAAGTTTTGTTTTAGCTTCTGTGAAGCCAAGGAGTTTCGGGGGTTAAGTCCTTGGGTAAACGCCTGGACGGCCCAATCATCCGCGACCGGAGGTAGGTCCATTTGTTCCATCTCGAACCTCGATATGAATTCCCTAAGCATCTCGTTGTCTCTTTGTTTAACCTTGAAGAAGTCCGATTTTCTGGTCTCGACCTTGATGGCCCCGGCATGGGCCTTCATGAAAGCATCTGCAAGCATAGTAAACGAGTCAATGAAATTTGGGGGCAAGTTATGATACCATATCGTTTCTCCTTTGGACAAAGTTTCCCCGAACCTCTTTAGTAACACCGACTGGATTTCATCATCTTCCAAGTCATTTCCTTTGATTGCACATGTATATGAGGTCACATGCTCATTCGGGTCTGTGATTTCGTTATATTTTGGAATGTCGGGCATACGAAACCTCTTAGGGATTGGTTTTGGTGCCGCTCTTGAAGGAAAAGGCTTCTGGATAAACTTCTTGGAATATGGCCTCTTCAATATCGGGGGTGCTCCCGGAATTTGATCTACCCTGGAATTGTATGTTTTCACCTTCTTGTCGTTGGCCTCAATTTTCTTTTCACCTAATTCTTCCCGCTTCGTTAATGCTTCAAGCATTCTCATTACTTCGGGACTGACCCCGGACCCAGCTTCACCCTGTCTTTCGGTGAGCTGCTCATTTCTTCGGATGTTCTCCCGGGACGGTTCAGGCTCAACTCTGGTGGGGGCGTGGCTTTGATTTTGCAATTGTGTTATCGCTGCTTGTTGAGCCTGCAATATTTTGAAGATTAACCGCATGCTAACCCCATCACCTTCGCCTTCGGGCACTTCTCGAGCCATTGGTCGGGGTCCTCCGCGGATGCTATTTTTGGGATCAGTTCGCAGGTTGACGTCGATGGCCACCTATGAGTTAGCATCAACTAGGTCAGCAACTGGGACTTCGTTGGGGTCAGCAGGAGGCACCTAGTTGCTTGGCATTAGATCGTTGTTTTCGCCATGATGGCCAGACTCGGCGTCGACGTTCAAGTGGGCAGACTGAGAATTTGACATTTTCTAAACTGACCTAAAATTAAAACTTTAAAGAACAAGTGTAAAATAAGGTGTGTTACGGAGATTTGTATCAAAACACCACTATTATCCTTAGCCCCACGGTGGGCGCCAAATTGTTTACCTTTAAAACGGATAACAATTGAATTTGTACGTGATTTTAAGGATATATGGATTGATTCAACACAAATAGTCAAGAATGTTAGATTAACGAGTGAATAACCGAACCAATCGTGATGTTACGGCCGGACTCGAATTTAAGCTGAACAGTAGCTATGTCCTCGATCGAACCCTTAACTCAAAGCCAATTGCGTATGAAGAACAAATGCTGACTTGGCGACGCTTTTAGTTTTTAGTGGTGACCATAGAACAATTTATCCTTTCAGCTTCCCAGATGAATTTTCTGATATCATTTGGACATTCGAGAAAATGAAAAATTCCTAAACAGATGTAATCCTGAGTCCATTGGACAAGTAAGGCTCATTGTCGTGCTCTTCATGTGAGTAAACCACTTTTAAAAAAAGCATCAGATCATATCATATCACATTTATCTATTTATATTTATATCTATATCTATATTATTATAAAAGCACAAATATTTTATACTAAATGTTAAACGACTAAAATATCCCCGAAACATTGATCGAATTTTATGCCCTTAAGTATTTGTATAATTTAAGGATGTAATTGTAAATTATCCAAGACTGAAATTCTTTTCCGATTAGGACTAAAACATCCCTGAAATGTTGATCGACTTTTATGCCCTTAAGTATTTGTATAATTTAAGGATGTAATCGTTAATTATCCAAGACTGAAATTCTTTTCCGATTAGGATAAAGTAATCCTATTGCTCTTGGGACATCTTATTCGACCATATGCAAACATACATCTTTTCGGATCATATGCACTCAAACTAATTTGAACAACTTGATCTGCTTTTCTTTTTTGATTTGAACTCTATCTCCAACTTAGTTTGAGAACTTATTGATGAAATTCTTTTTCGATTAGGATAAAGTAATCCTATTGCTCTTGGGACATCTTATTCGACCATATGCAAACATACATCTTTTCGGATCATATGTACTCATACTAATTTGAACAACTTGATCTGCTTTTCCTTTTCGATTTGAACTCTATCCCAAACTTACTTTGAGAACTTATTGAGGAGTCAAACACTTCCATAAAATAAACCAACATATTAGGATAAACAGTTGTAATAGGGTTTAATTAACCGGGGGAAAATAAGAGTAGATAGTTGGCTGGACAATTCTCAAATTTAATAGGAAAGCAACAAGTTCTCAATTTTTATAATGCAAATAGTAGTTAAGAATTTTAGCAAAATAATAAATATTTAGTGCACTGAATTTTATTTTCAATTTTGATTATCCTTTTCGTTGCAAATTAAATCCCCCCCCCCCTTTAACATAAAATTATTTTTTCAATTGGATATACTATAATATTCAGAACTTTACCTAATATAAAAAAAATGTAAAGTTACTTCTCGGATATTTCTTAAGTAATTATTTTTAATAAATTTGAAGAGTCCAATATTAAGGGTTTAAAATAAATATTAAAGATACCTAAATTATATATAGCTCCTTAAATTTGATTTTATTGATAGTGAATGTTGAGAATAATAGAATGAGAGAAAGGATTTTGTTGTTTGGCAGTGGTGTTGGTGCTCCATCGTTACACAACAGAATTTATTTGGAGAAAATATTTAACGTTAAGGTATGATCATAGTATAATATGACGATAGGCTTAAGGGGGGGAAAATGGTGTTTGTGATTTTGTGATTTATAATATTTGTGGTGTGTGAAATTGGGGTGATGAGAGTGGCGTAGGGTCAGGCAAAATGTGAGGAAGGTGGGGAAAATAAGAAATTGGTAAGGAAGAAAAAATGATTAAAAATTATTCTAATGTAGAATCATCAATAGTTCTGGTCTGGATTTCTCTACAAGTTGATCGCTAAAGAAAAATATCTAGATTTTTTCTTTTAATTAAGTAAATTTACTGTATTAGATAATAAAAAAATAATTTTATACTTGGAATAGATGTTGTTTGTGTTGAACATATAACATATTTGTTCATTGGTTATCAAGCCCAATGATAATATTAGTGGTGACCGGTGAAGATACTTTCTATCATTAATACATTGTGAAGTTCACTTTTTGCTTATGTATATTAGTGTCATGCATGTATATACTACGCAAAGTTAAAAATATGTCCATCGTGCTATTGAAAAATTTAGATCCATCAAATGGATTATGTAATGGTAGAAGGATGGTATGCAGATATTTTGACAATAACATCATACATGCAGAGGATTCCTTATAAGTTAATGTGCCTCCAAATATGTGTTTATCCCCAAATTTAACTTTCGTAATAAAAAAATGAAGGATATCCTTTTAAATTTGTCCGAAAATAATTTTTAGTACACTTATATTTTGTAATGACAATAAATAAAATACAAGGACAAACAATATAATCTCAAACGTTGGACTGTATTTAATTACCGCAATATATTTTTTCGCAAGAGGGCTATATGTTGCACTTTCAAGAGAGATATCAATGTCGACAAGAAAAGTTCTGGTTATCATGACAGAGCAACCAAAGCATCCGAAGGGGTCATACAAAAAAATAATAATTAAAAAAAAATTGTGTACAAACAAGTCTTAGGTAAGATATCACCATATTGCACATTTCTAAACAATAACTACATAGTAATGTTATCTAACTAAACTGATTAATTTGTATGTTCATGCGATGTCCAATCATTTTGAGTTCATGCACTATGATATAATGGCATTTATCGGCATTTAAATGATTGTTGTTGCTGTTGCTGTTGTTGTTGTCTCTCTCTATATATATATATATATATATATATATATATATATATATATATATATATATATATATATATATATATATATATATATATATATATATATATATATAATCTTAATTAAATTTATTGTTCTTTCATATAAATAATTTACTAAATTATTATGTGCCATTATTAACGTGCAACGCACATTGATAGAAATTAGTATAATATATTAAAAATATGACCCCAAAAGTTAAAAGTTAAATTACCTAAATACCCTTCTAAATAATCTAAATATCCTACTTATCCTAATAAGAATTATTCAATAATAAAATATATTAGAATTAATATTTTTTTTTAAAAGAGAAAAAACTGATATAATTGAAAGTGTCTCTTCTTGAAGAGTTGTGTTGCTTCAAATTACTTTGCAATAGTTATGTTTAAATAGAAGGCATATTCTAACAGTTGGCTTAACTATAAAAAAAAGCCTTATCTGATCTCTTCTAAGGATTTAATACATAATGAATACGTTCTTTCTTTAATTGACAAGAAACGTCTGATGCAACTTTTATTTATGTAAATTCAATTTGCCGAGATGAATGATAGCATAGCCCTTCTCAATGTTTACTCTTTTTGCGTGTTACTTCTAAACAACTTTTTGTTGAATAGAAATTAATGAGAAAATAAAAGGACGTGAATGGAAGATAAATTGGAACTTGTAGAAGCTCCTAGAGCATGGATATGTATAACTCATTGGATCGTATAACAAATGCCCATAGTTGAAAATTATCAAATAAAAGACTGATGAAACTATAGAAGCACCTGTTTGGAATGGTTGGAGTAGATGTATCTAATGTACAGAAAAAGATGGATTCATATCAGAGAAACTCAAGTGTTTGTATAGTTCAATTTTTGATATGAATGAACCAAAACCATTTAAACCAATTTGAAAATGTTTAAGAAGACACAGTTCATGATTCCTTATGAGTTATGAGCATGCAAGACAAACACAACTTCTTCTTTTTTCCATATAAGTTTTGAGACACCTGTTGAATTAAATATTTTTGGACATTTTCACTTTCCTTATTGTTTTCTTCTTTTTGCGAAATGGTTTTAACTCCTTTTTTCGATATTTTTACCCTCTTTATTTCTATTGGATTACAATCATAGTCCTTTCTGCTTATGTGTGTAATCAGACACCGTTATGTGTGGAAGGTTGGGATAAATACGTGTTGTATGTTTAAGAAAAACGGGAATTCAATCTTTGGATCCAAAATACGAATAGAGTAAATTGAAGTGAGAAAAGAGCAAACCTTGGGAAGACAATTATGCCAAGCCAATTCATATTAGTATGAATAAAGAACACGAAAATATCACAAATGGATAGAAGAACAGAAATAGAGTTGGCAGGTGAGTATGTTTTTTTTTTTTTTTACTTTATTCATAAAAGATCTTAAAGTTACACGAGAATACCAGCTTTTGGTAAATTTCAATTTATAATTTGTTATTAAATTAAATTAAATATTTTCAAATATATATGCATTAACTAATTTTTAGTATATAAACAGCAACCCAGTATAATCCCACTAGTGGGGTCTGGGGAGGTAGTGTGAACGCAGACCTTACCCCTACCCTGGGGTAGAGGACTGTTTGCGATAGACCCTCGGCTCCATCCTTCTAAGAACTCTTCACCTTGCTCTTGGGATGACTCGAACTCACAACCTCTTGGTTGGAAGTGGAGGGTGCTCGCCACTAGAGCAACCCACTCTTGTCCAATTTTTAGTATATAAAATGATATGAAAATCACGTGCGCACATGTAAAGAGACTAGTCATATTAAAAGTAGAAAGATCCTACCTTCAAAGTTGATTTACAGAAATGTCCTTTAAATTTTGAGTGACCATTTTGTTCTTAAAAAAATACCTTCCATTAAATGATTTTTATCTTTTTACCCTTCAAGCAATTAATATACATGTAACATTTTTGTACAAAAAATATAATATATAGGGGTATCAAGAAAAAGAAAAACCTAACTATAAATTTGGGAACCCTAATTAGTTCCCTCATTTTTCTCTTCTCTCAAGTGAGAGATGGCAGCCGCCACCCCCTCAAACTCGCCTCTCTCTCTCTCTCATTTCTGCACCATCCCCTCGCCGGCGAAACCAGCCCGAAAACAGGCAACTACGGCCACTCCAATGGCCACCGCTGCGGCCATCTCCCTTCTCCCCTATTGTGTGTTGCCGCCACTGGATTTTACCACCAATTTGGCCGGCGACTTTGATGGTAGGCGCCGCTGCTGCTCCTCCTCCTCCTTCCCTTCACTTCCCCTTCTCTACTTGTTCTAATGGTTTGTTGATTTTCAGGTTTGAAACTAGCTGGACGAATCAGATCTGACCCTTTTTTAGTTTTCCGAAGTCCCGCAAACTTGATTCACAAATTACTTCATTCGCAATGGAAGTATTAGGAGAGGCTTGGGGCGGCGGCGAGAGGCAATGGCCAGTTGTTAAACCTGACACTAGGCAGCTTGCGTGGATGTTGGGTCGATGCTGACAAAGGTAGCAAAGGGCGATATTCTCCAAGGTAAAGGTCTGAAACGGTGGCGAATAAAAATGAGGAAGCAGCAGGTCATGTCCAGGGTCAAAATTTCTACTGTTTTGATACTCGTGGAGGATACACCATTATTGGTGAAGACATCTATTGGTATGGTGCTTTCTTTTCTTCTGGTCACCAAAACACTATGAGATTGCTTAAACATAACACCGAATTAGTTGAAGCTAATCGTTCCGTCTGGGAAGAGTTATCTCGCTCCACTGATTTTACCCATTCCAGAGTATTGGTCCTTTCCGCTGGTAGAAAGATTTGTGTTTTCTTCGTCCTAGAGGTTAAAAACAAAATTTTAACCCTCCGTGGTAAGACTTACGACCTTTACGACCATACTTGGGATAACCTGGAATGCCATACTACCTTTGATTATGTTAGCTACCGTCGTCGAAAATGAAAATGGTAGTGAGCCAAATCAAATTCTGTTTTATGACTTGTTTAAGGGTTTTGTTATGTTTCTGGACTTGACTAGTCGCGAAGTCGCGAATTGCGCTATGATGCAGACCATCGCTCCCTTGGTTTGTGCGCACTTGATACTAACTTCACATCTCTAGGTCTGGAAAAGTATAGTAACATTGATAATCTAGTGTATGCTTCCTCCAGGGTACCGGCAATGTTAAGTGACAATACGTTGTATTGGTTCGCTCACGATCTCCACTTGTATGGATATGATATTAATCTTCGAAGATGGTTCCAATCGCCAAGTCTTGCGACTAAATTACCAACACTTGAACCCTTGGATCTCTCGTATACCCATGTTAGTTTTTCACCTGTTTTGGCTGACTTGGGTAATAAGAATTTTTTTGGTGATGGTTCCTGAAGGTGTTAAGGGAGAGTTTACAGTGGCTGTCCTCTTGGTTTCCAAAGGGGTTGACACTTTAACTTTAACCGTGTCCGTGAAGGGATTTCAATCTACTTTAACCGTGTCCGTGAAGGGATTTCAATCTTTTCTTGCCGATGATGGTTATTTCTCACCCAAAAGTGTGATGATGGCAAATTGATGTTGCATTTTGGGAATTGACCAAAAGGGGAAAAGGTGTATTATGATTTGATTGGAAATACACTTATTTTCTGTTATAATATACGCTGGACCATTTCTGGATGCCTTTTATCCTTACTATGATATGTTGGGGAAGTCCCAAGACTATAATCTAATCAGTGTAGTAGTTTTTATGATTACGTAGAAACAAGAAAACGACAAACAGTTAACCATCCATGCACCTGTTAGTTTGCTTTGAATTATGCTAATAGTTTCTTGGCACGAGTGTTAAAGGTTGAAGAATACGCGGTCAGGCACCACGCATGAACCAGTCTGATATGCAAGGGAGACCTAACGGTGAGGAGTTGTTCAATTTTTTATTTTTTGCTTATTTCTATTTGAAATATTATTGTTCCACCTCTTTCATGAGGTTATATGTGGACGAAGTAAGAAATTTTTAAGTGCATCCATTTAAAAAAAAAAAAAATCTTTGTCTACCCTTAAAAATGTAGTAATTTTTCATTACCCTACCATTTTCGTTTATAAACCAGCACTAGAAATGGTGTCCTTGAAAGATTGTATATAGATGTTCATAACACACAGCGGAAGACAATAATAATCTAAGCAGATCTTTTCGTGTTTAAAATTTATTTACATGTCAAAGATCAGATCTAAGACATATATGGTGAAAAGAGTCTCGTTTCAAAATTTCTTCGATGGTGCGAAGACTGTATGCATATCCACAGCGAGACCGACTCTTGTTATCAACTCTTTGATCAATGAAACCCGTGAACAAATTGAATAAAATATTGTACTGAAATTTTTCTCAAAAACTTTCAGCCAAGAAGAACAAATTAAGAAAACACTTGTCAAGAACGTATTTTTCTTAGAATTTCGTGCGGCGCATACACCTTGTGATTTTTCACAATGACCACCTCTTCATGTTCACAAATATGTGTACTTATACATGAAGTGAAAATACTTTTCCAATAGGCAACGAAAAGATGGCGGGTTCCTTTTTTTCCTTTCAAAGTCCATTACAAACTGGACTTCACATAATCTTCCTTTTTTGGAAAAATTCAATCCCATATTAAATGGGTTTGTGTTGCCGCACGTTAGTTAGTCCGATTGGACTTTCACGTCCCTTGATCCAATTCAAATTGGATTATAAGAATAAATTAATATTATATATAACTTTTATATAGATCAATATAAATTTACATTATATATATCACGTATATATTTTAACTATGAGATATAATTTTAATTTTCTATTCCAAATAGAAAATTTTAATTTATTCGCAATATTAATTATATCCTCTATGCTAGCAAATAATATAATAATATTTCATTTAGACTAATAATTAAATTTATTTGACTAATTAAATTCTTTAATTTAATTATCAAATAATAAAGTAATTAATCCTTTAGCAAAGATCAGAACACTCGTTAGTGTGCGACCCCATAGGTTCAATACTAAACCGATAGTAAATTTATCACATCAATATACTAATCAAGGGTGGCGTCTAGCAACACTCCTTAACGACCGGATAGAATGAAGTATACAACTTACTCTTAAGAACCAGTAGAAGCATAATGTAGTAATTCCTTCTGTCCTTATAACTCTGGATCGCCCTAAGATATGGTTTAGCTGTCAAATCCTAATAGGCGAACAACTGTGTTATCTCAAATATAATCGACCATTGAATGACTTAGGAAACTCTTTTCTTTTATCATTGAATTGCCCTGGCCAAGGTCTTAGTTTGGTCATTTATAATTCACGACAACATGGAGCTTAAACTCATTACCAAGAGTCGACAGATTTTATCTTGATCAATCATTAATTCTACAAGTATTTAATCGTACATAATATTCTTTCAACTATCATCCTAGGGCCATAGGTGTCTAGTATCAAAGCACAATAAATAACTTGTCAATTACTATGACGATCTATGATGACCCAATATATCATCTTTAATTTTAAATATTCTTTTCTATATTTTGAGACCTCAAAAAGTACTATTTAGCATTTTTTGACTTGCGTGCGTAGTCCGTAAATTTTTTCGAAAAGTTTTTATATAAAAGATTGATTAAAATGTGAAATAGAGCTTTAAAACTCAACTAAGTTGACTTCGGTCAACGTTTTGAGCCAACGGATCCGGATCAGTATTTTGACAGTTCCGGTAGGTCCGTATCGTGATTTGGGACTTGGGTGTATACCCGGAATAGAATTCGAAGGTCCCTAGCTCAAATTATCGGTATTTAACGGAAACTAAAAATTTAAAGGTTTAAGAATTCCTAAATTTGGTAATAATTGGGTTTTTGTTGATACCGAGTCCCGATTTAGATTCCGAGAGTTCGATCAGCTTCGTAACAATATTTATGACTTATGTACAAAATTTGAAGATATTCTAAGGTACGTAGGCACATTTTCCGTTAGTTTTTGAAAAAAATAAAAGGTTTGATTTTATAAAGTGACGAGTCTCTTGTGTATGTATAAGTTTTGCTCGTACTCTATCAAATAATAGTATAGAAAGATGTCGAACCCCAGAGATTGGTTTATCTATTCTGCAGACGTTTTTTATTTTAATTACTATTTGAGAAAATCAGAAAGAGTTGATTTGTGAATTAACTAACTAAAAATGCATGAATAGAGCAATAGAAAATATTTTATTTTTCACAAATATAATAAAAGGTATTGGGATCCTGACTTCACTTAATATTTTAATTATATAATAGATATACCTATTCTTCAATTTCTATTTCTCACAAATGTATAAATGCCTCTCTCGATTACATTTATGTATTATTACTTATGTTGAACAATTAATTGTACTCCTCTCGGTTATATAAAGTAATTGACAAAATAGTAATATTACAGAGCCAGGAATATATACTTGAACTAAAGCATACTCTTTTTTTGTAAGTTCCTTTTGGTTTTCCTACTTGTTATAACTGATTACTACAATATTTGCCTCTTTCGATTACAAATAAGTGTAAAATCAATTTTAACATATAAGAGTTAGATATCTTTAAATAGAAATTAACATCTATCAATACCAAAATTTACTATATTACTTCTTCCGCCTCCTTCGATTACAGAATTAGTAAGAAGTTAATATGTAGTACGAAATAGATAGATGTTACAAATTAAATGACACCTAACTATAAAGCAGATAAGATTTAAATAAAAAGCTTCAACTCATGCAAGTGAAATTGAGGAATAATTTACTATTATATAAAAATATTAAGATCCGTCATTCTCCCAACACATGATAGGCTACTCCATACTGGAGCTAGTATTGCTAATGAAAATATTCTTGTCCATTAGATAAGAAAATAGAAAGAAATATTCAGAAAGAATAATTTCCCCTATTTAATTAAAAGCAGGATATAGAGTGATTTTCAAAGCTAAAATTTATTAGAAACTAGAAACAAAAACCAATGTAATGACTGGACAGAAATTCAAAGTACTGAACAACTAACTGAAATGAAAAGGAAAAACTCTGAAATGGATTCAGTTGTCTACTCAGCTCTCATTCTCTCGACGCCCCTTCCGAATTTCTGAGACGTCCATTTTATAACCACTCCATAATTAGTTATGCTTTCGTTATGAGTTTCGTTATGGGTTGATTATGGATCTTGGTTATAGATCAGTTATGGGTCTGTTATGAAAGTCTTGATTCGTACATTGTCTTCTTGGTGCCTTGTTTATTTACTCTATCACAGCTTACTTTTCTCCTTTGGTGCGCTATTTCTTAAAATCTTCCTTGATTCTGCATCACTTGTTTTGCAGTCTTTCCTACATAATTGCATGATAAGGTGACAACCAATCCATACCCAGTATGATGTCAAAATCTACCATGTCGAGAAGTAGAAGATCTACACTAGTCTCAAGACTCCCAATAGTAACCACGCATGAACGATAGACATGATCTACCACAACAGAATCTCCCACCGACGTGGACACATATACAGACGCACTTAGAGAATCACGAGGCACAACCATATATGAAGCAAAGTAGGAGGACACATAGGAGTAAGTAGATCCTGGATCAAATAAAACTGAGGCATCTCTATGGCAAACTGGAACAATACGTGTGATCACGACGTCGGATGACTTGGCCTAAGGCCTTGCTGGGAAAGCATAGAATCGGGGTTGGGCCCCACCAGTCTGAACTACATCTCTGGGACAGGCCATAGCTCACTGGCCTCCACCTCTAGCAGTCTGACCTCCACCTCTAGCAGTCTGACCCCTGCCCCGAGCTGGTCGGGTGGGCGGTAGAGCAACCAGTGCCCGTATGATAGCACAAGAATTCTGCTGAGATCTGTTCCTCAACAGCCTAGGGCAATGCCTCCTGATGTGATCAATGTTCCCACACTCATAACACACATCCTGTTGTCGTGGCTGCTGAAGCTGAAGCTGACCCGAACGGGTCGGATAGCTGCCATAGTGACTCTGGAGTGGTGGTACACTAATAAGAGTTGAATGTGCACTGAATGCTGGCTGTACAGGGTAAGGAATATAAGGACCTTGACTCCCTTAAGCACCGTGAGAAGTCTGAAGTGCTAAATAAAATGGCATGGGAGGATGACCCATACCATAAGTACTCTTGCCTCCACATGAGGCGCCTCTGAATTTATCGGAATGACGGGGCCTCTTATCTAACACTGGCCCTCTCTTCTGTGAAAGAATCATTTCGATCCGTATGGCGACATTAGTAGCCGTCTGAAAAGAAATCTCACTCCCGTTCTCCTTGGCCATCTGTAGCTTGATAGGTTGAACGAGTCCATCAATGAACCTCCTCACCCTCTCTCTCTCTCTCTCTCTCTCTCTCTCTCTCTCTCTCTCTCTCTCTCTCTCTCTCTCTCTCTCTATCTATCTATGTATCTCTCGGTAGGAAACAGAAAAAGAGCATGACGGGCTAGATCCACAAAACGGATCTCATACTGAGTGACTGATATACTGCCATACTGGAGATGCTCAAACTGCTTGCGGTAATTCTCCCTCAGTGTGATATGAAGGAACGTTTCCAGAAATAGCTACGAGAACTGCTCCCAGGTAAGTGCAGGCGAACCAATTGATCTAGTAAATACATAATCTTTCCACCACCTCTTGGCAGAACAAGTCATCTGAAACACAGCAAAATCAACCCCATTGCTTTCGACTATCCCCATGTTCTGCAATACTTCATAGCAGCGGTCAAGAAAATCTTGTGGGTCCTCAAAAGGTGTACCACTGAAATGGATTGGAAATAGCTTGGTAAACTTGTCCAACCTCAACAAAGCCTCAGAAGACAAAGCAGGCCTATCACCGGCCTGTGCTGCAATAACTGGTTGAATTAGCCCAACTGGATGGGCTACTGGAGCCTGATACTGGGGAGTTGTCTACCCTGGAGCAGGAGTAGTGGGAGTTTGTGCTCCTTCCCCAGCTTGTGATACGGCTGGTGCCACTGGAAATGTACCATTTTGGGCCACACCCTCCATAAGACTCACTAAACGTACTAGAGCATCCTGAAGTACTGAAGTAGCTATGAATCCTTCCAGAACCTGAACTGGTCCAACAGGTACCATCTGATCTAGAACCTTCACTTCTAAATCCACTTGAGGTTCTACAACATGTGATGCTTCTCGAGCTCTAGATTGAGCTCTGCCTCTGCCTCTACCTCGGCCCCTGGCGCAACCCCAGCCTCGGCCTCTGCCCCTAGTCGTAGCTGCCACTGGGGGCTCTAGCTCATGTACGGCTGTGGACGCAATGCGTGTTCTCGCCATCTGCAAGAGGATAAGAATAGAAGAGTTCAATCGTCAATGATAGAATAAAATCACACGACATAGTAGAATAGAAATGAAATTGTTCTTAAACTCCATAGCCTCTGGAAGATAAGTACAGACGTCTCTGTACCGATCCTTCAGACTCTACTAAGCTAGCTCGTGACTCGTGAGACCTATGTAACCTAGTGCTCTGATACCAACTTATCACGACCCGAAATTCTCACCTTCGGGACCGTGATGGCACCTAACATTTCACTTGCTAGGCAAGCCAACGTTAGAATAATTTTAACTATTTTTTTAACAATTTAATTTAGTTAATAATAAAGAAACTAATAACTGGAATAAAATCTGAAATAAAGTGAGTAAACCATAATAATAACGATGTCTAAATACCATCCCAGAACTGGTGTCACAAGTGCACGAGCTACTAGAATAATACAAATAAGGGTCTGAATGAAAATAAAGTTGTCTGACAAAAATACACAGCTAAAATAAAGTAGATGGGGACTTCAGAGCTACGAACGCCATGCAACTATACCTTAAGTTTCTTGTGGATAGCTGAATTTGAGCAAATCTATTGTACGCCGCTGGGACCAACTCTGGTATCTGCACAAGAAGTGCAGAGTGTAGTATGAGTACAACCGACCCCATGTACACAGTAAGTGTCGAGCCTAACCTCAATGAAGTAGTGACGAGGCTATGGCAGGTCACTTACATTAACCTGTACGCAATAATAACAACAACAACAATATAGGAGAACATGAATAGAAATTAAACCGGTAAATCATATAAACAATCAAGCCAACTTGGCAGTCATAACCAATTATTACTTAAATCACTTGCCGTTGCGGTGTGCCTGATCCTATAATATATTCATATTCAATTCTGTTGCTGCGTGCAACCCGATCCTAAAATATATTCATTTTCATTTAATTTTATTGCGGCGTGCAACCCGATCCTCAATATATCTTTTCAATCAATTTTGTTGCGGCGTGAAACTCGCTCCTCCAATATATTCACTTTCAATCAATTCTATTGCGGCGTGCAACCCGCTCTTCCAATATATTCACTTTTATTTCGGTTGCGGTGTACAACCCGCTCCTCAATAATATAATTTACCAATTCTTATACAAGAAATTATTCCAATAAATGCAACAATTAATATGAAATTGTAAGACAACAAACATATAATAATTATGATTTATTTAGAAACAAGTGATGACAAGTAGCAATTAATTATGGAAATTAAGGAGGAAATAAGCAATTTAATATTTAGTATGCTAAATGTCAAGTAACAATTAAGTCACATAAATCAAATAAGCATGTAGCAAATATAACATGGATTCAAGGCATAATATTGAGCAAGAAATATGAGAGAAATAATTAATATAATAATTATGTAATGACCCAACCGGTCGTTTTGAGCTCTAGCGCGTCGTTCGGCGGTTTGAGGCCTTGAGTAGTTTCACTTCAGGTACTATGACTTGTAAGTGTGGTCGGAATTGAAATCCGGGAAGTTCGGAGTTGATTTGAGAGAAAAGTCTAATTCTAGAAGCTTGAAGTTGGAAGAGTTGGCTAAGGTTTGATTTTAAGTAAACGACCTCGGAATCGGGATTGGAAGGTTCCAACAGGTTCGTATGATAATTTTGGACTAAGGCGTATGTCCGGATCGGGTTTTGGATGACCCAGGAGCGATTCGGCGCCTATTGTGGGAAAATGGCATTTTGGAAGAATTTCATAAATTTGGGTTGAAGTGCATTTCAATGTTATTGATGTCCCTTTGGGATTTTGAGTCTGGGCATAGCTCCGTATTGTGATTCTGTTATTGGGAGTGCGTACATATGTGGATTTGGAGGTCCGTAGGTCATTTCGGGGTCATTTGGCGAAAGTTAAAAATTTGAAGCGTTTTTTAAAAGCTTGACCAGGAGTGAACTTTTTTATATAGGGGTCGGATTCCGATTCTGGAGATTAGAGTATGTCCGTAATGTTAATTATGAGTTGTGTGCAAAATCTGAGGTCAATCGGACGTGATTTGATAGGTTTTAGCGTCGAATGGAGAAGTTTGAAGTTCTAAAGTTCATTAAGCTTGAATTGGGAGGCGATTCATGGTTTTGGCGTTGTTTGATGTGATTTGAGGCCTCGAGCAAGTTCGTGTCATGTTTTGGAACGTGTTGGTGTATTTGGTTGAGGTCCCGAGGGCCTCGGGTGAATTCCAAATGGTTAACAGATCAACTTTTGGACTAAAGGAATGATGAGGCAACTAGTATCTGGTGTAACCGCACCTGCGAGGTTTTGGCCGCAAATGCGGAGCTGCAAAAGCGGCCAAGAGGGTCGCAGAAGCGGTTCTGGCTGGGGAAGGTGGGACCACCGATGCGGTCGAGTTCCGCATAAGAGCGACCGCACCTGCGCACGTGGAGCCGCATAAGCGAAGGCGCAGAAGCGCATATGGGACCGCAAATGAGGAGTTGAGGGGCCTGAAGGAAGACAGCAAAAGCGGTATTTCGGCCGCACCAGCGGGACCGTAGAAGCGGTCAAGTGACCGCTGGTGCAAGAGGTCGCTGGGCAGTGTGCTCTTTTAAGAACAGGATTTGGTCCATTTTCTTTCATTCTCTCTTGGTTTAGGCAATTCTTGGAGAGGTTCAAGTGGAGGTTTTTATCATCAATGGGAAGGTAAGTTATCCCCACCTAATTTGAGCTAAATATATGGTTTTTATATAGATTAAAGCATGGAAATTGATAGACATTGTGGGATTTTTGGTTGAAAACCTAGAATTGGTATTTTTGAATTTTGACCACGAATTTGGGCGTGGAATTGGAAATAAATTATATATTTGAGTTCGTGAGGTTATGGGTAATGGTCATCTTCAAAAATTTTCGGAATCCGGGCACGTGGCCCCGAGGGTGATTTTTATCGACTTTTCGAGCAGAGTTGGGAATTTGTCTAAATTAATTTGTTATGAGTATTAGAGTATATTCTTATTCGTTTGCACATTGTTTGACTAGTTTTGGAGCAATGGGAACCGGTTTGAGGTGTTAGAGCGGTGTTGGAGCCGGTTACGAAACTTCGGAGCGAGGTAAGTCTCCTGTCTAACTCTGTGAGAGGGAAACTACCCCTAAGTGATATATTTAATATGTGTAACTTGATGCGGGGGATACGTACGTAGGAGGTGCCGAGAGTCGGTACGTAGCTAGATTCATGTTATTGTCCGGGTAGACTTAGGGTCACACCATGCTATACTTGCACTATAGGGATTATCTTTGCTCGTTTAATTCTTTTATTTCGCATTATGACTTGAGACTAGATATGCGTAGAGTGATAGACTCGTTATTGTAGAGACTTCACGAGTTTCACGATTAGTCACGAAAGAATTGTACTCCTCTTATGAAATTGTGTCGGTGATATATATATATATATATATATATATATTGATGTTTCATTGAAAGGTTTTTCGTTAAAGAAATTATAACTCACACGTTTATTTGTGAGTGGTGTCAAGGACCCGTTAAAGCTTCTTACTCTAATGGGATCGAGTCGTTCGCCTCGGCAATATTTATGTACCACACTCTAATGGGATCGGGGCGTTTGCCTCGGCAGGCTTTATGTACCATACTCTCATGGGAGAGGGCCGTACGCCTCGGCATTTCTTTAATATATCCTCATGAAATCGTGCGTAACATTTGGCAAGAAGCCAGTGTATCTATGAGTTCTTCCTGATTTGAAGTATAACGACCCATTTTGGTGAGGTCCACTATATATTTATATATATATACTCCGGTTGAGGAGGAAATTTGCTAATTGAGAGCTTGAGCCTATTGTAAAGAGGAGAATTGTACCACGTATTTATACTTGTATATTTTATTTATTTACTCTGACTCATATTTGTTCACCTCTTTACTGTACCTGATATTATTGAACCACTAGTGAGTGTCTATGTCGACCCCTCGTCACTACTCCTCCGGGGTTAGGCTAGATACTTACTAGGTACACGTTGATTTACGTACTCATACTACATTTGCTGCATATTTTTGTGCAGGTACTTTTATGTCTGGTGGTCCTTTAGGCGCGAAGGCGCGGATGATGCGGGGACTTACCGTGAACTGCATTTCATGTTACGATCCGCAGCCAGCAGAGTTTCTTTCAGAGTTATTTATATTCTCCTGTCCAATTTGTATTCCGGACAAATGTTGTATTTTATTTTACTTCCTAGTAAATGCTCATGCACTTGTGACACCAGATTTTGGGGATGATTATGGGTTGTTCCGTATTGTTGTTGTGAAGATATTATCATTTACTCTATAAAATTTTATCTCTTACTATTTAATTGAAGGAAATTTACGATTTTAAAAATATTAAAATGAGTAATTAAGTTAAACTTTTATTGTTGTCTTGCCTGACAGTGGTGTTAGGCGCCATCACGGCCTTTAATGGATTATGGGTCGTGACAACATGGTATCAGAGCATTAGGTTCACATAGGTCTCACGAGTCATGAGCAAGTCTAGTAGAGTCTTGCGGATTGGTATAGAGACGTCTGTACTTATCTTCGAGAGGCTGCAGGTATGTTAGGAGCACTTCCCTTTTTGATTCCTCATCATGCGATTTGATTCCTTTGAGGCTTATGCCTTCATTTCTTTCCTATTAAATCTTATGCGACGTGAAGCGCTTGTTATCAATTGGGAATCGAAGAATTTTACTGGTACTGCAGAGGTGGTGCAGGATGTTTCTCCCTGCATATTCGATTGGGTTAATGTCGTCGCCTTGCGGAAGAATGTTCTGTCATTTCAGCTCAGTAGTTGTATTTCTGGTGGTTTTGGTTCTATGCACCAATTGCTATGATGTTCATGAGTGGTTATCGCACAGTATTAAAATAATGGTAGGATAATTGTCTATGTGTAGGGGCATTGAATGATTTGAAAGGAGTTTTTTCTCAATGCATGATTCAGAGATTCAGTGTTTTATTTCCAGCGGAGGAAAAGCAATCGAACTAAGAATGATCAGGTTTGGGTTGATAGAGTAACGAGACTTGGTATTTTTTAGCGTGGTGGAATCTTCATCCGTGATGTGGTGTCGTCATCCTTGATGAATGTGTTAAGTTTGCCTGTGTTATGGTTTTCTTCAATTCGCCTTCGGGGCAGGGTATTGTGAAATGGTATCGGGGAAGCGGCTGTCAGAGATAGCGATGTGCAGTGGTTCAGAATCGAATCGTGGTTCCTAGTGCTGATGGCTCGAGGAAAATGATCTTCAGGGAGGTTTAAAGTTGGTAGCGATCTAGCAATCCAAGCGCTACAGAGATGGACTCTAATTTAAAGGCAATAATTGGGCAGCGAAGGATGAAGGAAGGACATGGCGGAAGAGAGTCTCGCGGTTCACGGTTGTTGAATTACTAGTAGGTTAGGTATGAAAAGCAGAAGTCGGGAAGTTGCCTAAAGGAGAGGGTTTAACCAAAGTGGGAGAGTGGCAAAGTATCATATGGGTTCTGTGGTAGGATAGCTACACGCCTTGGGGAAAGTTTAGAGTGATTTGGGACTTTTGGTGGATAGTAACTAGGTCTACGAACTAATTTGGAATATTAGCTACTGTACCGAGAAAGATTGGATATGACGGAAAGGAGTTGCATGATATGAAGAAGGATACAACATAATTTTGGATTGAAATGTATTGTCGCACCTTTATTTGATGTCCATGAGGAGTGAACGGACTTGTACAACTAGTGAATGAGCACGGGCTCAGGATGGTTTATTGGTTTCGTGTTAATGGTACTCGGTGCAGCGTTGTTGGAAGATGTTGGCATGGAATTTCCACAGGTGGGTTATTTTCGGTGAGCAGGTTAACGGTTGCGTGGCGTTGACGAAGGTTCTGCGAAGAATTCTACTGGCAACCCGGTAAGAGGTCGAAAATGTGAATGTGGCTAGGGATTCAGAGCGTTCATGAAATGTTTAACAAGAAGATTTCGAGAAATTTGGCGGGTTGATTGCGCGAGGTCATGTCAACGAGGAAGAAGGAATCCTGGTAGGTTCCAAGGTTATGTAATGGTAGCTTCAAGCTAAGTGAAAGAGCCACACTGCCTACGATTGGATTGCATGGTTGTCTACTTGTGAGGTTTCTGGTTATCAGCATATTGGTGGGTTATTACGACTAAGGAAAGAGAACATCAGTGGTGATTTAAGCAAAGGATTTGACGAATATGTGCTATAATTATCCTTATCGATTCATGTTCAGGCCTTGGGAAGACTCGGGATTTATGTTTCGTGTAGATGTGATGTACAAGGAAAGTTATTCAGCCGGATTCTTCCTTGAGAGGGTGTTCATGTGCTAGCAGAGTCTTGGAGTCGATTATATTCGGGACCAAGTCTGACTGGGTGACTCTCAACAACGGTACTAGTATCGAGCTTTTGCGGTGGATTATGAAAGGGACTTAGAGTGTTCTATGTTATTATTGGTATGCGGTGCAGCATTGGGAGTAATGGGAGGAAATAACTTCGGATTCATAGATAAATTATCAGAATAGGTATACCAGTTAAAGATGCAAATATGTGCACGAGGAGGGTATGAGATGGTTCGTGGGTTTTAAGATAGCGTGGTCACGTGAAATGAGGTCACTCTGGATGAGTGCGGATTTGGGTTCGTTATGTTTGAAATGGAGCTACTATTATTCCTAAGGCAAGTCCAGAGTAAATTAGGAGAAGTTGGATCTGTTAGCAATGACCTTCAGCGTGTTAAGTTATACTGGTGATTGGTGGCGGTACATGCGAGGGTTGACGGCCTCCGTAAATTGATTTATTTGGAGGCATTCGATTATTAAGGCATGTTATGTATAGATGGATCTCGGAAGAGTTATGGTGGTTTAGACCATAACTTGGGGTTTGTATTTTATGCGGTTATGGGAATTCAGTCGCCTGTTGCAATGGTCCTCCTGAAATGAGTTAAGTGAAAGGTTTCTATATGATGAAGTGTTTATTCTATTAGTGGTTCAGGAGTTATGATGAAATTCTTGTACTCTCGCGTTGTGGCATGTTAAGTGCAGTGAGCAGTAGGGGAATTGGAAGTTGAGGATCAAGGTTGCGGTTCGGTGTTGACAAGAATGTCACGAGCTCGAAAAGCAGGAAAGAATTCAGATGTTTATAGTAAGCTGGTATTGTCCTTAGCGTCACCTGAGGTCGGTGTCATGTGGAAGAGGTTTTGTGTATTGACTTGCGTATTTTTGATTCACTTTACACAAATAGAACGGTTGGCGGTATAGATTTGCGGACTTTGCTACCTGAGCGGAATGGTCGTGGGAGCATGCCCCGCGGGGAGGATTGTATAAGTGCGACATGAAGTCACTTGATTGATTAAAGATTGGAACCAAGTATGGAGATTGTGGTACTATTGCTAATGTGGGAATTTGTGCCTGAAGGGCACTATGTTCAATTGGTTATGAATTGTGGAAGTTTGTTCCAGATTTGACGGCTATTCTTGGGGGTGGATACTTGAAAGGTTATTAGCTCAGTACAGTATGATCAGAATCGGCTTGAGGTCCGTGAATGGATCTATATGTGAATGCGGGCTCTATATCAGGCAAGATGTGTTCATTTCAGCATAGCAATGCTTACGGAGGGGTCTTCGGGCCTTGGATGCTATTTATGTCGTCCCATTCCGTGTAATCTCTATTGTGCCATGTGGGTTGTGAGGCGGTTTGATTATTTGCACTCGTGTTGAGATCCCGTGTAATTTGTCGTGTTGTGAGAGAAGGATGACTCTCAAGATACAGGTCATTTATTGCACCTTAGTTGTGCTTGAGTTTCGTAGCATTTTGATGTCGCCCAAACTCACATCACTAATTTAGGTTGTGAGGCGGTCGATGCAATAATAAAAACCCAACGCGAGTCGGGGTCGATTCCACAGGGAGCTTGCTGTGGGATTAGGTATATACCTAGTGTGAATGTATGACGTGCCTAAGAGTACACACATTTCAATTGTTGTTTCTACTTCTACTTTTACGCTAATGCTTGTAATTGTAAAGCTAAGAGACAATGTTTTTGGTTTTGGTTGTTTTTCAAGTTATAAAAGATCTAGGGTTGCGACTTCCACCTAGTTGGTTACCTAACAGATTTAGAGATTTAGGGCATGTTTGGTTGATCAGGATACAATATAGCAATCACACGCAATTACTCACTCTATACCTCTCGGTAGTTTGAGTGATTTTGCCCAATTTGGCTTTCTCAAGTCCAAATGGGTATCTCACGAAACAAGTGATAAATGCTCAAGTCGGGTCTTACTATCTCTAGATTCGACCCTTTAATTAGGGCTATCAATTTCTTGAGTTCATCCCAAATTCTTGTTAGCCAAATTTTCCTAGACTTAGTCTCACTTTCTCAAGTAAAGACTAAGTCAATTAGGCATGAATCAACATTTGCAACCATCAATTCTCAAATTCAAGCAAGAACTAGGCTAAATATCATATACCCAATCATAAATAAGCCCTAAATCAATCATCCATTAAGTACCCATACTAGGATTGGGTCACAACCCTAGCTAAGGGTTTAGCTACTCATGGAAAATGAAGAAATTAAAGAAGAAACTAAGATAAAATGCATAATAATTGATTAAGGAAAGAAAATCTAATTTTTAAATGCTAAACTAGTACAAAGTTACCCAATACAGTAAATAAAAATGACTCTAAGTGTTCAGGTGCACAAAACTTAACCTAAAAATGAAAAAAAAAGATCTATTTATACCCATTTGAAAATATCTGACAAAATTACCCCTGCGAAAGTTGTGCGGCCGCACAATTATGTGTGCGGTCGCACTTTGAGATTGACTTATCAGGTTGGCTTTTTGCGGTCTCATAAAAGTGAGATGCAACCGCACTTCCTCTAATTGTGCGGACCGCACATTTCTGAGTACGGTCGTACTCTTGCTCTTGGACTGGATCTGGGCTTCATTCTGCGGACCGCACATTTATGAGTGCGGCCACATTTTGGCATCCTGCGGCCGCACAATAATAGTGCGGTCCGCACATCTTCAAGCTCCCAAACTACAAGTCTCTGAATCTAGTCTTCTGCGGCCGCACAATAATTGTGCGGTCCGCACTCTGTGAAGAAATTCTATCAGTGTATCTTCAGAGTTTGCGGCCACACACAATATTGTGTTGTCCGCACTGTAGCCCTTTTTGCCTTGTTTTGGTTCTTGTCCAATTTTACTCCTTTTTGAGTTGATTTTTACTTCTTTGGCTCGTTTCCCAATATTTCTGCAAGAAAGCACATTTTGTTAGTTCTCGGAAATACCTTTAAGCATTTTTAGCTAAAACGTAAGTAAAAATGAGCAAATAAGCGGTCCAAATCCCTACTTATCACGTATGGTGCTATCCGTCTCCCCAAGATTTTTATTATGCGCTTCGCGTGCTTGATATTCATGTATTTCGCAGGTATGAGCATTTTAGCTTGGTAAGTATTTCCTTATAGAGTATTATGTGTGGATCGGGTGGCACGCCGCCACGGGTATATTGTTTGGATCGGGTGGCATGCCGTCACGGGTCTCATGATTGGATCAACTTGCACGTCGCAATGGTATCATGTGTGGATCTGGTTGCACGCTGCAACAGTGTGATGTCGAGTACAGTTTCCCCATATCTATTCTTGTGTGTTTTGTTTCTCATTTTCTGAGGAGGTTTCATAATATCCTTTTGGTTGTTTAATTAGTTATGTAGGTGGAGTAGTTCTTTCCAGAGTTCATTTTTCCTTATGTATAACATCTGAGTTTGTAACTTGTTGGCACATGGTGGCATCATATGAGACTTTTGGCAGTGTCTGAGATGGCTTATTGCCTGAACAACTTATACTGGGTGAAACAAGATCATTGGACCTGGCATCGGTGCGATCAGATTTATATGAGGCACATTAAAGAGTAAATATCGATATTCAGTCCAGAATGAGGTAATGGTTTTTATCGGGAGGAGATACTCCATGAGTTGTGATTCGTCATGTGGTTATGAGCTTCTACACATCTCTTCTGCCGTGGCAGTATTGCGAGAGCGGAAACGGGACTTATATGCTTCATGAGGTGTGTTGCGGGCATCAGATTCGTGGGATTTCGGCTATTGTTGTCAGGGGATGTCATTATGGTCATGTGAATAATGCGGTGCATGGTGTGAATTCGGTAAGAGTATACAATCAAGTATTGGTACATCGTGTAGTGATGGATACAGTGTTCGTATGTTAGGAACAGAACTGGTAGAGGATTACAGATGTTGGAATTTGGCTCTAAGGCTAACTTGACTGAATAAAAGGGAGAATCTTCAGCTTTGCTCGAGCTAATGTGCTCAACTAGGTTGTGGTACAACGGGTAGGTGCACGAGGTATTGACCAGTGATTTCGGACAACTCCAGAGCAGTTCGTAGCATGTTCGAGGACGAACATATGTTTAAGTGGGAGAGAATGTAACGACCCGACCGGTCGCTTTCAGCTCTAGCACACCGTTCGGCAGTTTGAGGCCTTGAGTAGTTTCACTTCAGGTATTATGACTTGTACGTGTGGTCGGAATTGAAATCCGGGAAGTTCGGAGTTGATTTGGAGAGAAAATTCTAATTCAGAAGCTTAAAGTTAGAAGAGTGGGCTAAGGTTTGATTTTGAGTAAACGACCTCAGAATCAGGATTGGAAGGTTCTAATAGGTTCGTATGATGATTTTGGACTTGGGCGTATGTCCGGATCGGGTTTTGGATGACCCGGGAGCGTTTCGGCGCCTATTGTGAAACATTGGCGTTTTGGAAGAATTTCATAAATTTGGGTTGAAGTGCATTTCAATGTTATTGATATCCCTTTGGGATTCCGAGTCTGGGAATAGCTCTGTATGGTGATTCTGGCATTGGGAGCGCATCCAGATGTGGATTTGGAGGTCCGTAGGTCATTTCGGGGTCATTTGGCGAAAGTTAGAAATTTGAAGGGTTTTTGAGAAGTTTGACCGGGAGTGGACTTTTTGATATTGGGGTCGAATTCCGATTTCAAAAGTTGGAGTAGGTCCGTAATGTCAATTATGACTTGTGTGCAAAATCTGAGGTCAATCGGATGTGATTTGATAGGCTTCGGCGTCGAATGGAGAAGTTTGAAGTTCTAAAGTTCATTAAGCTTGAATTGGGATGCGATTCATGGTTTTGTCGTTGTTTTATGTGATTTGAGGCCTCGATCAAGTTCGTGTCATGTTTTGGGACGTGTTGGTGTATTTTGTTGAGGTATCGAGGGCCTCGGGTGGATTCCGGATGGTTAACAAATCAACTTTTGGACTAAAGGAATGATGTGACAGCTGGTATCTGGTGTAACCGCACCTGTTAGGTTTTGGCCGCAGGTGGGGAGCCGCAGAAGTGGCCAAGAGGGCCGCAAAAGCGGTTCTGGCTGGGGAATTTTGGGACCGCCGATGCGGTCGAGTTCCGCAGAAGCAGGACCGCACCTGCGCACGTGGAGCCGTAGAAGCGAAGGCGCAGAAGTGCGTATGGGGCCGCAGATGCGGAGTTGAGGGGCCTGAAGGAGGACCGCAGAAGCGGTATTTCGGTCGCACCTGTGGGACCGCAGAAGAGGTCAAGTGACCGCAGGTGCGAGAGGTCACTGGGCAGTGTGCTCTTTTAAGAAGGGGATTTGGACCATTTTCTTTCATTCTCTCTTGGTTTGGGCGATTCTTGGAGAGGTTCAAGTAGAGGTTTTTATCATAAATGGCAAGGTAAGTTATCTCCACATATTTTGAATTAAATACATGATTTTTATATGGATTCAAGCATGGAAATTGGTAGAAATTGTGGGATTTTTGGTAGAAAACCTAGTTTTTTTTTTTTTGGATTTTGACCACAAATTTGGGCATGGAATTGGAAATAAATTATATATTTGAGTTCGTGAGGTTATGGGTAATGGTCATCTTCGAAATTTTTTGAAATTCGGGCACGTGAACCCGAGGGTGATTTTTATCGACTTTTCGAGCGGAGTTGGAAATTTGTCTAAATTGATTTGTTATTAGTATTAGAGTATATTCTTATTGGTTTGCACATTGTTTGACTAGTTTTGGAGCGACGGGCACCGGTTTGAGGTGTTAGAGCGGCGTTGGAGCCGGTTACAAATTTTCGGAGCGAGGTAAGTCTCCTGCCTAACTCTGTGAGGGGAAAACTACCCCTAGGTGATATATTTAATATGTGTAACTTGATGCGGGGGCTATGTACTACGAGGTGCCGAGAGTCCGTGCGTAGCTAGATTCATGTTATTGTCCGGGTAGACTTAGGTTCACACCATGCTATACTTGCACTATAGAGATTTTCTTTGCTCGTTTAATTCTTTTATTTCGCATTATGACTTGAGACTAGACATGCGTATAGTGATAAATTCGTTATTGTAGAGACTTCACGAGTTTCATGATTAGTCACGAAACAATTGTACTCCTCTTATGAAATTGTGTCCGTGATTTATATATGTATGTTTAATTGAAAGGTTTTTCGTTAAAGAAATTATAACTCACACGTTTATTCGTGAGTGGGGTCAAGGACCCGTTAAAGCTTCTTACTCTAATGGGATTGGGTCATTCACCTCGGCAGGATTTATGTACCACACTCTAATGGGATCGGGCCGTTCGCCTCAGCAGAATTTATGTACCATACTCTCATGGGAGCGGGCCATTCGCCTCGTCAGGTTAATAGATGCATCTATGGTTCGTGTCGTTCGACCCTCGGCAGTGCACATATTTTGATGGGATCGGGCCGTACGCCTCGGCATTTCTATAAAATATCCTCATGAAATCGTTTGTAACATTTGGCAAGAAGCCAGTGTATATATGTGTGAGTTCTTCCTGATTTGAAGTATAACGACCCATTTTGGTGAGGTCCACTATATAATTATATATATGCTCCGGTTGAGGAGAAAATTTGCTAATTGAGAGTTTGAGCCTATTGTAAAGAGGAGAATTGTACCACGTATTTATACTTGTTATTTTATTTATTTACTCTGCCTCATATTTGTTCACCTCTTTACTGTACCTGATATTATTGGACCACTAGTGAGTGTCGATGTCGACCTCTCGTCACTACTCCTCCGAGGTTAGGCTAGATACTTACTGGGTACACGTTGATTTACGTACTCATACTACACTTGCTGCACATTTTTGTGCAAGTACTTTTATATCTGGTGGTCCTTTGGGCGCGGAGGCGCGGATGATGCGGGGACTCACCGTGAGCTGCATTTCATGTTACGATCTGCAGCCAGCAGAGTCTCCTTCAGAGTTATTTGTATTCTCCTGTCCAATTTGTATTCTGGACAAATGCTGTATTTTATTTTACTTCCTAGTAAATGCTCATGCACTTGTGACACCAGATTTTGGGGATGATTATGGGTTGTTCCGTATTGTTGTTGTGAAGATATTATCATTTACTCTGTAAAATTTTATCTCTTACTACTTAATTGAAGAAAATTTACGATATAAAAAAAACTAAAAAGAGTAATTAAGTTAAACTTTTATTGTTGGCTTGCCTGACAGTGGTGTTAGACGCCATCACGACCTTTAATGGATTTTGGGTCATGACAAATTAATTCATGATTTAAAATAATTTATGATTTCCGGATAATGTGCAAACAATCAATTTGACGACGTATAGGCACTCGTCACCTCGTCTATGCGTCGTTACACATGAAATTCACGTAACAATAGGTCAAGGGTTCTATTCCCTCAAGTCAAGGTTAACCACGATACTTACCTCGCTTTGCAATCAAATTCAAGATTCCAATAAACCTTTGCCTCGCGAATTGATGTCTGAAAGCTTCAAATCTAGTCACAAACAATTCAATATTCTTAACACGAATTGTAGGAATTAATTCTATATGAAATTACTAATTTTCCGGATTAAAATCCAAAATTTATTTCAAAAATCGATAATGGGACCCACATCTCGAATCCCGAAAAAACTCAGGAAATCCGAACATCTGTTCCGATACGAGTTCAACCATATAAAAATTATCGAATTCCGACATCGGATTGGCTTTCAAATCTTAAATTTTCGTTTTTGGAAGATTTTATAAAAATCTAATTTTTTCCCATAAATTCACGGATTCATGATGTAAATGAATATGGAATCATGAAATATAACTAATTTCGTATAAAGAATACTTACCCAACTCAAACTCGTAAAAAATGCCTTTGAAATCTCCCAAAACCGAGGTCTAAAACTCTACAAATGAATTAAAATGTCGGACTCCGGACAAATATATTTTGTCCAGGCAAGTCACATCTATCTCAAAATTTTCAAGCCAAAAATTACGGTACTAGCCTTCAGTCAATCGATCATAACTTTCTATATAAATGTCTAAATTATAAATGGTTTATCTTTCTGAAAACTAGAATTAAAGGGCTACAACTTTCATATTTTGAAAATTTTCATATTCTTTATAAATTACGAGATATAAGCTTCCAAAATTAGCCTTGTGCATCAGAAATTTCTGGCGATGCACACAGCTAGGCAAATAAAAACTGCATTACCAGCCTTCAGTCAATCGATCATAACTTTTTGTACAAATATCAAAATGATGAATGATTTATGTTTCTGTAAACTAGAATCAAAGGGATACAACTTTTATGTTTTGATAATTTCCAGATTCTTATAGATTGCGAGATATAAGCTTCCAAATTCAGCTCTACGCATCAGAAATTTCGCACACTACTCTCAAAAACCAACCGTTAAAAATGACCTAAAAATGGTCCGAAACCACTTTGAAGCTCACCCGAGCCCCTCGGGAGCCCGTCAGAATACACCAAGAAGTCTCAAAATATATTATGGACCTACTTGAGGTCTCAAATCACACATAACAACGGCAAAACTACAAATCGCGCGTCGATTCGGACTTGTGAGTTTATGAAATTTTCAATTCTATAACTCGCGCCGAAACATGCCAAATCAATTCGGAATGAACTCAAATTTTGCATGCAAGTCATAAATGATATAATGGAGCTGTTCCAATTTTTAGAATCGAATTTTGACTCCCATATAAATAAAGTCAACTCCCGGTCAAACTTTCCAAAAATCTTCTATTTTTCAACTTTCGCCAAAATGGGTCGAATTGTCCTACGGACTTTCAAATCCAAATCCGAACATGCGTCTGAGTCCGAAATCACCATACAAAGATATTGGAATCATCAAAATTCCATTCCGGGATCGTTTGCTCAAAAGTCAAAACTCCGGTCAAATGTTAGAAATTCAAGCTTTATGATAAGTGCATTTTACTTGATTTTTAATATATAATTTTCTCTGTAAAAATAAAAAAATTATCATATTCTTCCCTAACGTTTAGTTAGATGCCCTAATCTTCAAATGATGATAGCCAGACCTCAAGTCAATCTTCGAAAATATCTTGGCACCATGAAGCTGATCGAATAAGTCATCAATTCTTGGCAATAGATACTTGTTCTTGATAGTAGCCTTGTTTAACTGCCGATAATCTATACACATCCGCATTGAACCATCTTTCTTATTCACAAACAACACGGGTGCACCCCATGGCGAGACACTAGGTCTAATGAATCCCTGATCAAGCAAGTCTTGTAACTGCTCCTTCAATTCTTTCAACTCTGGCGGGGCCATACGGTATGGTGGAATAGAAATGGGTTGAGTGCCCGGAGCCAAATCAATACAGAAGTCAATATCTCCGTCGGGTGGTATCCCCGGCAAATTTGCAGGAAATACTTCTCCAAATTCACGAACATCTGGTACTGAGTCCATAGAAGGAACATATGTACTGGGATCACGAATATAAGCTAAATAGGCTAGACACCACTTCTCGACTATACGCCGAGCCTTCATATAAGAAATAACCTTGCTGGTAGAATAACCAGGAGTTCCTTTCCACTCTAATTGAGGTAACCCCAGCATGGCTAAGGTCACTGTCTTGGCGTGACAATCCAATACATCAGCATTTATGGATTTGATGAACCGAGTGTTCAAGCCCTATCTGGATTCCTTTATGGTTGTATTCATTGATGACATCTTGATTTACTCCAACAGTCGAGAGGAGCATGAGCAACATCTTCGGATTGTGCTTCAGACTTTGAGGGATAATCAATTATATGCCAAATTTTCAAAATGCGAGTTTTGGTTAGACTCGGTTGCCTTTTTGGGGCATGTTGTATCGCTAGAAGGCATAAAAGTGGACCCTAAAAAGATTGAGGCAGTTCAGAACTGGCCTAGACCTACTTCAGCTATAGAGATTCGGAGTTTTCTGGGTCTGGCAAGTTATTATCGTTGGTTCGTGGAAGGGTTTTCATCTATAGAAAACCCATTGACCAGAATGACCTAGAAGGGTGGTCTATTTAGATGGTCAGACGAGTGTGAGTTGAGCTTTCAGAAGCTCAAGACTGCTTTGACTACGGCGCCAGTGTTGGTATTGCCCACAGGTTCAGGATCGTACACGGTGTATTGTGATGCATCTCGTATTGGACTCGGTGCAGTATTGATGCAAGATTACAAGGTGATTGCAAATGCGTCACGACAGTTGAAAGTTCACGAGAAGAATTATCATGTTCATGACTTAGAATTAGCAGCCATTGTTCATGCGCTGAAGATTTAGAGGCACTACCTTTACGGCGTGTCATGTGAAGTATTAACATATCATCGTAGTCTACAGTATCTATTCAAACAAAAAGATCTCAATTTGAGGCAGAGAAGATGGTTGGAGTTGTTGAAAGACTACGATATCACCATTTTGTATCACCCGGGAAAGGCCAATATGGTGGTCGATGCTTTGAGTAGAAAGGCTGTGAGTATGGGCAGCCTTGCATATATTCCAGTTGGTGAGAGGTCGCTAGCTACAGATGTTCAGACTTTGGCCAATCAGTTTTTGAGGTTAGATATTTTGGAGCCCAGTCGGGTTCTAGCTTGCACAATTGCTCAGTCTTCTTTATATGAGCGCATCAGAGAGCCACAATATGATGATCTTCATTTGCTTGTTCTTAAGGACACGGTGTGGCATGGTGGTGCCAAGTAGGTTGCTGTGAGAGATGATGGAGTTCTGCGGATGCAGGGTTGTATTTGTGCTCCTAATGTGGATGGGCTTCGTGAATTAATTCTTGAAGAGACCCACAGTTCCCAGTATTCTATTCATCCGGGTGCCGCCAAAATGGATCAAGATTTGCGGCAACATTATTGGTGAGGAAGAATGAAAAAGGATATAGTTGCATATGTAGCTCGGTGTTTGAATTGTCAGCAAGTTAAGTACGAGCATTAGAGACCTGGTGGTTTTCTTCAGAAATTAGAAATTTCTGAGTGGAAGTGGGAGAGTATCACTATGGATTTTGTTTTTTGGACTCCCACAGACTCGGAAGAAGTTCAACGCAGTATGGGTCATTGTGGACAGGTTGACCAAATCAGCGCATTTCATTCCAGTGGCAATTACCTATTCTTCAGAGCGGTTAACTAAAATTTACATTCGTGAGATTGTCCACCTTCACGGTGTGCCCGTGTCTATAATTTCAGATCGATGTACGTAGTTCACCTCGCACTTCTAGAGGGTTGTACAGTGTGAGTTAGGCACGTGGGTTGAGTTGAGTACAACATTTCATCCACAGACAGACGGACAATCAGAGTGCACTATTCAGATATTGGAATATATGCTTTGCTCTTGTATTACAGATTTTGGAGGTTCTTGGGATCAGTTCTTGCCACTTATAGAGTTTGCCTATAATAACAGCTACCAGTCGAGCATTCATATGGCTCCGTATGAAGCATTATACGGGAGGCGATGACATTCGCCAATTGGCTGGTTTGAACTGGGAGAGGCTCAGTTGATGGGTACTGATTTGGTACAGGATGCCTTGGATAAGGTTAAGGTTATCCAGGATTAACTTCGCACAGCTCAGTCTAGGCAAAAGAGTTATGCCGACCGTAAGGTTCGTGATGTTGCATTCATGACTGGAGAAAGAGTATTGCTCTGGGTTTCACCTATGAAAGATGTAATGAGATTCAGAAAGAAGGGTAAGTGTAATATCTCCTAAAATAAAGGATAGTTAAGTAAGTTGTAACAAAAAAACAATAATTAGAAAGAAAAAAAGAAAAAATACGTTTAGTGGGCTTAGCCCATTTGGTTCAAGTGAAAGAAGCCAAAAAGGGTTTCAGATTTTAAAAAAAAATCCCTTAGAAAAAAAAAAAAGAAACAAAGCATCGAACAGGAAAAACAAAAGAAGAAAGTTTCGGGTGTTTCTTTTGTGCAGAAGATCGTGTTTCATCTAATCTTTGGCATACAATTCCTTAGGTTTCAGTAATACACTCCAACTAGTTACATGTATTTCTTCCTCTTTTAAGACAATGTAATTTTATATACATAATTCTTATAGGGCTGAGTAGATATAATTTCGGAATTGGATTAAGAATTTGAAAGATAAAGTTAAGGAAATTGGGAGAAATTCATGAGACTTTTCCGTGAATTAACTCGGTATATCATATTAATAGGTTGTATTTAATAGATTTTGAAGTATTCTCAACTACCGGTAGTGTGAGTAAGTATAAATTGATGAATTAAGAGTAAACATGAAACCCAAGAGTTGGGTATTCTGAATTAGCTATGAATTAGCTAAAACAAGAAAATTAACACAAGATTGATGTTGATGATGTGGTTATAGATTGATTGAAGAAAGTCATACGGATCGATATCGGTGACGAGTTTGGTATTTCGACACGAGTACTGTGAGTAGTAATCTTACCGCAATTTGTGTTTTCATATCTTGCATGATTTACACATGCTTTTTAATAGGAATATGTTACCGAATATTTTGAGTTGCATGTGGGACAAGTCTTTTACTCGATATGATACCGAAATAGTTATTTGAGATGAATACCATTGTTTTAAATATTCTTGTTGTCACTAGATATGTTTTAACGTTACTTGAATTTACTGTTATCAAAATGAAATTACATGATTTGATAAGAACCGAAATGCCCTATATTGTTTTAAAATATTCTTCTATGAGTATATACGGATTACAGAGACAAGTATCAATGGGAGTAGACTTTGAAGGATCTCGTAGCTAACGACGAGTTCGTTAGACCTGGTGCACCTTGTAATTACCGATACCGTTATAGCCCTCGCTAGTGGGAAGGTAGAACTAGCGTACCGTTACTGATTTCCCTCGAGTAAGGACTACCGTCATATTTGACTTCTTGCGAAGTAGTCCACAATTATACCGATTACATGATCCGTTCATTGAAACCTCCCAAATATGAATATTGATATTATACAGTGTCTACTGATGCGTATTACTGAATTGTTCAATTGAATTATATTACATGAAAAATATGACGAGACTGAAAATTACTTATTGTTTCTGAAATAGCATTTTTATGATATGTTTTGTTTAATATACTAGCATATTTTCTGACTTGTCCCCAATAAAAATAGTTGTGGTTAAGTGTTATTACTCACTGAGCTAGAGACTCATTCCCCGCTATTTGTTTTACAGAGACAACAATTGACGCGGGCGAGGATTTCGTTAATTAGAGCACACATGTTGATAGTTCTTGGTGAGCCTCGCACTTGTTCGCGTGGGCGGAGATTTTATTTATTGTTACAGCCTTTTTTTTGAACTCTTAGAGTCGCTCCATAGTCATTCTTTTAATGTCATGAGTATTCTTTTGTTATTATAGACTTATGTTGAGTATCACTCTTTCTAATCGAATTTGGAGATAAGTTAGTATTTCTGATTGTTAGTGGGTTGATTAGTAAAGGTGGAGACTTGTTTCGGTTAATTGATAAGTTGTTGATTATTTGGTGTGATATTAGGATAGTTGGTTATTGATTTTGAGATAGGAAAAGTTTTTGGATAGTCCAAAAACATGGGAAACTCTGTCCGTTTGTCTGTAAAATACTGATAAGGCTTACTTGGGAGCACTTGCTCCTAAGCGCCGGTCACGATCCTAAATTGGGTCGTGACATAGTTGGTATCAGAGCTTAGGCTTTAAGTCTCGAGTCATGGAGTAATGTTTAGTAGAGTCTTGTTCATGGGTATGTAGGCGCCATATGATCTTGAGGCTACTGAACATCTAGGAATATTTTCCCTTCTTTCATTCTTGATCGTGCGTTGAGATAACTTGAGATTGACTTTGGAGTATTTCTTTTGCAGATGGCTAGGACACCCACACCCTCATTTTCTAGACGTGGTGCTGGACGTGGTACTACCCGAGGTGGCGGTCAAGTTGGGGCTCATCAGACTAGAAGACAGGCTGCTCCTCAACCTGAAGTTCTGAACATGAGTCAACCCCAAGCTGCTATGCTAGATCATGTGCAAGAACGGGGAGTTCAGGACGCTCCACCACCAGTTCCAATTGTTGTACCTACTGTTACCTTACCTGCTGACGTAGTGACAAGGTTATTGAATGTGTTAGAGGCATTGGTGCCTACTCAGGGTGGAAGTTCAGCTCCTCAGGCTACTTTACATACACAAGAACATGTACAGACTCGGACTTTCGGGAATAATGAGGTATTCCTGCTAGAGTTCCCGAAATTGAAATCACCAAAATTCACATGTTCTGATAATTCAGCAGATCCTCAAAGTTTCTTGGATGGGACACTCAAGGCATTACGTGCTCTAGGATGTTCTAGTGAGAGGTCCGTGGAGCTCGCAGCATACAAACTAAAGGATATGGCTAACACATGGTATGAAACTATATTGCTTGGAAGGCCAGTAGGAGCAGCCCCACTGACATGGGACGAGTTTAGTAAGTTGTTTATGGATCATTTTCTTCCAGACAGCCTGAAGCAAAAATATGCTAGAGACTTTGAGAGATTGGTTCAAACTCCAGATATGGATGTATCAACATATAACACCAAGTTCTGTAATATGGAATGATATGCTCCTTACTTAGTGCATACCCAAGAAGCTCGAGTTCAGAGGTTTGTTGATAGGTTGGTTGGTCATCTATACATTGCAGTAGCCCCACAGATGAATACCTTATCCTACACTGATGCAGTCGATCTCGCTAGAAAGATTGAAAATAAGGGACGTGATGAGCGTGCAACCAGTGATTTACGTAAAAAGGCCAAGACAGGAGGATCTTTCAATGGCGGTTTTAGTGAAAATCGTAGAGCAGGAAATCAGGGACAACAGTAACAGGTTCCTCAGACAGGGACACATTTGTCTTCATAGTTCGCATACATACCATATTACAAATAGGGTACTAGGGGACCATCATCATCATCATCTGGACATCGTAATTCTGGGCAGATATATGCCACTACTCCAGTCTGTCAGACCTGTGGTAGATCACATTTGGGCCAGTGTCATGTTCTAACTGGATAGTGCTTTCAATGTGGCCAGTTGGGACATCATTTGAGGGATTGTCCTCAGCCTCCGAGAAATTTCAGCCAAGCTTCTATCCAGCCAGCTGCACATACTCAGACTACTCGTAATACTTCAGGTGTTGTAGCTACAGGAAATAGAGGTCGAGGTGCTGGAGATAGTGCTAATGTGAATCAAGGGCAAGGGAATGCTGGTAGAGGTCAAGCGAGAGTTTTTGCATTTACTAGGCAAGATGCTCAGGCCTCGAATGCAGTGGTTACAGGTATTCTTTCTGTATGTTCCTTTGATGCACTTGCGTTGATTGATCCGGGATCTACTCACTCCTATGTGTCCTCGTACTTTGCTTTGAGGTTTAGTAGACAACCTGAGCTATTGAATTATCCTTTTCTAGTTGCTACTCCTGTTGGAGAGTCTCTATTAGCTGAATACGTGTATCGTGCTTGTCAGATTCGGATTGAGGGTAGAGATACTCTAGAGATTTGCAAAGTTGTATCTTTTATGAAGGCTCAACAACTTCTGAAGAAAGGTTGCTTGGGTCTCTTAGATATTGTAAATGACACAAGAAAGGAAACAATTAGTATAGAAAATGTACTAGTAGTGAGAGAATTTTCTGATGTATTTCCTGAGGATTTACTAGGATTGCCTCCAGTACGAGAAATAGATTTTGGTATTGATCTGACACCTGACACACAACCCATATCGATACTCCCATATCGGATGGCACCAGCAAAGTTGAGGGAGCTAAAGCAAAAGTTGCAGAATTTGCTAGATAAGGGTTTTATCAGACCTAGTGTATCACCATTGGGTGCACCAGTATTGTTCGTAAAGAAGAAAGACGGATCTCTGAGAATGTGCATTGACTATAGGCAGTTGAACAAGATAACAATATGCAATAAATATCCTTTGCCTCGTATAGATGACATGTTTGATCAGTTACAAGGAGCTTACCACTTTTCAAAGATTGACCTCCGATCTGGTTATCATCAGCTTAGAATCAAAGATGAAGATATTTCTAAGACTGCTTTCAGAACTCTATACGAGCACTATGAGTTTCTTGTGATGCCTTCCGGACTGACTAATGCTCCAGCTGCATTCATGGATTTAATGAATAGGGTGTTCAAGCCATTTCTGGATAGATTTGTAATAGTATTTATTGATGATATCCTGATATATTCTCGTAGCCAAGGTGAACAGGAGAATCATTTGAGGACTCTGTTGCAGACATTGCGAGAACATTGACTTTTTGCTAATTTCTCGAAATGTGAATTTTGGCTAGAATGAGTAGCATTTTATGGGACATGTTGTATCCAAAGATGGAATTATAGTAGATCCTAAGAAGATAGAAGTTGTGCAGAAATGGCCCAGACCTGCTTCTCATACAGAGATTCGCAGCTTTTTAGGCTTAGCAGGCTATTACAGGCATTTTGTGTAGGAATTCTCCAAAATAGCAGCGCCACTGACTAAGCTAACACCAAAAAATGTAAAGTTTTAGTGGACGGAGGAATGTGAGCAGAGCTTTCAGAAACTCAAAACATGTTTGACAACTGCACCAATATTAGCCTTACCATCAAGTTCTGGAGGATTTACAGTATTCTGTGACGCTTTGAGGGTGGGATTAGGAGGTGTTCTCATGCAAAATAGTCCTGTTATAGCTTATGCTTCGAGACAATTGAAAACGCACGATCAAAACTATCCTACACATGATTTGGAGATGGATGCAATGGTATTTGCTTTAAAACTTTGGAGGCATTACCTATACGACGAAACTTGTGAAATTTATACTGACCATAAAAGTCTAAAGTACATCTTTCAGCAGAGAGATCTGAATCTTCGGCAGCGCTGGTGGATGGAACTGCTCAAAGATTATGATTGATCTATTTTGTATCATCCTGGAAAAGCCAATGCGGTGGCTGATGCATTGAGCAGAAAATCTATAGGAAGTTTGGAACATATAGCTTCTATAAAGAGACTTTTGGCCAATGATATTCAGAGACTAGAAGGTACAGGTATCAAATTTAGTATGGGAAAGTCAGATATATTGTTGGCTTGTGTTCGAGCCAAGTCTTCATTAGTCGAGCGCATTAAGGCGACCCAATATGAGGATGAGCGATTATGCAAATACAGAGATGAGGCCTTAGCTGGTAAGAGCAAGGATATGATTGTTGAAAGTGATGGTGTTCTTCGAATGGGCGACAGGCTATGTGTCGCAGATGTAGATGGGTTCAGGCATGCTATTCTTAAAGAAGCCCACAACTATAAATACACTGTACATCCCGGATCTACTAAAATGTACCATGACCTCAAGCAATTTTATTGGTGGGAAGGTATGAAGAAAGATGTTGCTAACTTTATTTCTAGCTGTTTGACTTGTCAGCAGCTCAAGGCTGAGCATCAGCGACCCGCATGACTACTGCAACAAATTGAGGTTCCATAGTGGAAGTGGGAAAGAATTACTATGGATTTTGTGACTGGCCTACCCCGTACTCTTAGAGGTTATGATTCTGTGTGGGTAAGTGTAGATCGACTAACAAAATTAATTTTTTGCCAGTGAAGACTACATATGGCGGAGTGAGGTATACACAGATATTTATGAATGAAATTGTCTGACTTCACGGAGTTCCAATATCCATTATCTCTGATAGAGGATCACAATTCACTTCACGCTTTTGGAAATCTTTTCAAGAAGCATTGGGTACACGAGTAGATCTTAGTACTGCATTTCATCCACAGACAGATGGGCAGTCAGAACGTACTATACAGATCTTGGAGGATATGTTGAGAGCTTGTATTCTTGAGTTTGGAGGTAGTTGGGACGCTAATCTACCTTTAGCTAAATTTGCTTACAACAATAGCTTCCAGTCCAGTATTCAAATGGCACCGTACGAAGCATTGTATGGTAGAAGATATCGTTCTCCTATCGGATGGTTTGAAGCTAGTGAGACTAATTTATTGGGACCCGACTTAGTACAAAAATCTATTGATAAGGTCCAATTAATCAGGAAGAGATTGCTCACGGCTCAAAGCAGACAAAAGTCTTATGCAGATAAGAGAAGAAGAGATTTAGTGTTCACAATTGGGGACAAAGTGTTCCTACGAGTCTCTCCTATGAAAGGTGTAATGCGGTTTGTGAAAAGAGGCAAGTTGAGCCCCAGGTTTATAGGACCGTATGAGATACTAGACCGAGTGGGAGCTGTGGCTTATCGTTTGGCACTTCCTCCTGTGTTGTCTTTTATTCATCCAATATTTCATGTCTCGATGCTAAGAAAATGTCTATCAGACTCATCTCAGGTGCTTCAAGCACCGACTATACTGCTCGATGAGAAGTGATCTTACAAGGAGGAGCCGATGGCTATTGTTGACAGACAAATAAGAAAGCTACGATCAAAAGAAATTGAGTTCGTAAAAGTTTTATGGCGAAATCATACAGTTGAAGAAGCTACTTGGGAAGTGGAAGATGCTATGAGAGTCAAGTATCCTCATCTATTTCAATCTACAGGTATACACTTGAGTTAAATTCGGGGACCGAATTTCATAAGGTGGGAAGAATGTAATATCTCCTATTAAATAAAGGATAGTTAAGTAAGTTGCAACAAAAAAAAAAATTAGAAAAAAAAAAAGAAAGAAAGAGTACGTTAAGTGGGCTTAGCCAATTTGGTTCAACTAAAAGAAGCCAAAAGGGGTTTCAGATAAAAAAAATAAAATCCCTTAGAAAGAAATAAACAAAGCATCGAACATGAAAAACAAAAGAAAGAAAGTTTCGGGTGTTTCTTTAGCGCAGAAGATCGTGTTTCATCTAATCTTTGGCATACAATTCCTTGGGTTTCAGCAATACACTCCAGGTAGTTACATGTATTTCTTCCTCTTTTAAGAAAATGAAATTTTGTATACATAGTTCTTATAGTGCTGAGTAGATATAATTTCGGAATTGGATTAAGAATTTGAAAGATAAAGTTAAGGAAATTGAGAGAAATTCATGAGACATTTTTGTGAATTAACTCGGTATATCATATGAATAGGTTATATTTAATAGATTTTGAAGTATTCTCAACTACCAGTAGCGTGAGTAAGTATATATTGATGGATTAAGAGTCAAACATGAAACCCAAGGGTTGGGTATTCTAAATTAGCTATAAATTAGCTCAAACAAGAAAAATAACACAAGATCGTTGTTGATGTGGTTATAGATTGATTGAAGAAAGTCATACGGATCGCTATCGGTGACGATTGGTATTTCGACACGAGTACTGTGAGTAGTAATCTTACCACAGTTTGTGTTTTGATAACTTGCATGATTTACATATGATTTTTAATAGGAATATGTTACCGATTATTTTGAGTTTCATGTGGGACAAGTCATTTACTCGATATGATACCGAAATAGTTATTTGAGATGATTAACGCTGTTTTAAATATTCTTGTTGTCACTCGATATGTTTTACCGTTACTTGAATTTACTGTTATCGAAATGAAATTATATGATTTGATAAGAACTGAAATGCCCTATATTATTTTAAATTATTTTTCTATGAGTATATACGGATTACAGAGACAAGTATAAATGGGAGTAGACTTTAAAGGATCCCGTAGCTAACGACGAGTTCGTTAGACCTGGTGCACCTTGTAATTACCGATACTGTTACAGCCCTCGCTAGTGGGAAGGTAGAACTAGCATATCGTTACTGATTTTCCTCGAGTAGGGACTACCGTCATATTTGACTTCTTGCGAAGAAGTCCACATTTATACCTATTACATGATCCGTTCATTAAAACCTCCCAAATATGAATATTGATATTATACAGTGTCTACCGATGCTTATTACTGAATTGTTCAATTGAATTATATTACATGAAAAATATGACGAGACTGAAAATTACTTATTGTTTCTGAAAGGGCATTTTTATGATATTTTCTGTTTAATATACTAGCATGTTTTCTGACTTGTCCCCAATAAAAATGGTTGTGGTTAAGTGTTATTACTCACTGAGCTAGCGACTCATTCTCCACTATTTGTTTTAAAGAGACATCAATTGACGCGGGCGAGAATTTCATTAATTAGAGCGCACATGTTGATAGTTCTTGGTGAGCCTCGCACTTGTTCGCGTGGGCAAAGATTTTATTTATTGTTATGGTCTTTGCTTTGAACTCTTAGAGTCGCTCCATAGTCATTCTTTTAATGTCATGAGTATTCTTTTGTTATTATAGACTTATATTGAGTATCGCTATTTCTTATCGAATTTGGAGATAAATTAGTATTTCTGATTGTTAGTGGGTTGATTAGTAAAGGCGGAGACTTATTTCGATTAATTGATAAGTTGTTGATTGTTTGGTGTGATATTAGCATGGTTAATTGTTGATTTTGAGACAGGATTTTTTTTGGATTGTCCAAAAACAGGGGAAACTCTGTCCGTTTGTCTGTAAAATACTGATAAGGCTTACTTGGGAGCACTTGCTCCTAAGCGCCGGTCACGATCCTAAATTGGGCCGTGACATCAAGCTAAGCCCTAGGTATATCGGACCCTTTGAAATTCTTGAAAGGTGGGTGAAGTAGCCTACAAGCTTGCACTACCACCTAGTTTATCAGCAGTTCATCCGGTGTTTCATGTATCTATACTATGAAAATATCATGGTGATTCGTCCCATGTGTTAGATTTCAGCTTAGTCCAATTGGACAAAGATTTGACTTATGAGGAGGAAACGGTAGCTATCCTAGCCCGACAGGTCCGACAATTGAGGTCTAAAAGCTATCCCTTAGTTCGGGTGCAATGGAGAGGCCAGCCAATTGAGGCAGCTACCTGAGAGTCCGAGTCGGACATGCGGAGTAGATATCCCCACCTTTTCACCAGCTCAGGTTTTTTTCTAACTCCGTTCGAGGACGAATATTTGTTTTAGAGGTGGAGAATGTGATGACCCAATATGTCATCTTTAATTTTCAATATTCATTTCTGTGTTCTGAGACCTCGAAAAGTACTATTCAATATTCTTCGTTTTGCGTGCGCAGTCCGTAAATTTTTCTGGAAAAATTTTATATGAAAAACTGATTAAAATGTGAAATAGAGCTTTAAAACTCAACTAAGTTGACTTCGGTCAACGTTTTGAGCCAACAAACCCGAATCAGTATTTTGACAGTTCCGGTAGGTTCGTATCATGATTTGGGACTTGGTCGTATGCCTGATATCGAGTTAGAAGGTCCCTAGCTCAAATTATCGGCATTTAACGGAAACTAGAAATTTAAAGGTTTAAGAATTCCTAAATTTGGTCATAATTGGGTTTTTGTTGATACCGGGTCTCGGTCTAGATTCTAAGAGTTCGATCAGCTTTGTAACAATATTTATGACTTATGTACAAAATTTGAAGTTATTCTGAGGTACGTAGGCACGTTTTCCATTAGTTTTTGAAAAAAATAAAAGGTTTGATTTTATAAAGCTTGAATTTCTAAAGTTTGACCGAAGATTTGACTTTTGAGCAAACGACCCGAGAATGGAATTTTGATGATTCCAATAGTTTCGTATGGTTATTTCGGACTTCGGCGCATGTTCGGATTTGGATTTGGAAGTTCGTAGGACAATTAGACGCATTTTGGCGAAAGTTGGAAAATAGAAGATTTTTGAAAAGTTTGACCGAGAGTTGACTTTACTGATATCGGGGTTGAAATTCGATTCTGGAAATTAGAACAGCTCCATTATGTCATTTATGACTTGCATGCAAAATTTGAATTCATTCCGAATTGATTTGGCATGTTTCGGCGCGAGTTATAGAATTAAAAATTTCATAAACTCACAAGTTTGAATCGACGTTCAATTTGTAGTTTCGTCGTTATATGTGTGATTTGAGACCTCGAGTAGGTCCATAATATATTTTGAGACTTACTGGTGTATTCAGACGGCGTCCCGAGGGGTTCGGGTGAGTTTCAGAGTGTTTTCAGACCATTTTTAGGTCATTTTTAACTGTTGGTTTTGACAGTAGTGTGCGAAATTTCTGATGCACAAAGCTGATTTTGGAATCTTATATCTCGCAATCTATAAGGAATCTGGAAATTATCAAAACATAAAAGTTGTAGCTATTTGATTGTAGTTTCCAGAAAGATAAACTATTCATCATTTGGATATTTGTGCAGAAAGTTACGATTGATTGACTGAAGGCTGGTAATGCAGTTTTTGTTTGCATGGCAGTGTGCATCGCCAGAATTTTCTTATGCACATGACTGACTTTGGAAGCTTATATCTCATAATCTATAAGGAATCTAGAAATTATCAAAATATAAAAGTTGTAGCCCATTGATTCTAGTTTCCAGAAAAATAAACCATTCATCATTTGAATATTTGTACAGAAAGTTATGATCGATTGACTGAAGGTTGGTACCGCAATTTTTGGTTGAAAACTTTGAGACAAGTCGCATCTCACCCTAGACAGAATATATATGTCCGGAGTCCGACATTTTTGTTCATTTTTAGAGTTTTAGACCTCGGTTTTGGGTGATTTCAGAGGCATTTTTACGAGTTTGAGTTGGGTAGGTATTCTTTATCCGAAATTAGTTATATTTCATGATTCCATGCTCATTTACATCATGAATCCGTGAAATTATGGAAGAAAAATCAGATTTTTATAAAATCTTCCAAAAACCAAAATTTAAGATTTGAAAGCAAATTTGATGTCGGAATTTGATAATTTTTGTATGATTGAACTCGTATCGGAACGAGTGTTCGGATTTCGTGAGCTTTTCCGGGATTCGAGACGTGGGTCCCACTGTCGGTTTTTAAAATGAATTTTGAATTTTAATCCGAAAAATTAATAATTTCATATGGAATTAATTTCTACGATTCGTGTTGAAAATATTTAATTGTTTGTGACTAAATTTGAAGCTTTCGGATATCAATTCGCTAGGCAAAGGTTTATTGGAAGCTTGAATTTGGTTGCGAAGCGAGGTACGTATCGTGGTTAACCTTGACTTGAGGGAATAGAACCCTTGAATTATTGTTACGTGAATTTCATGTGTAACGACGTATAGGCGAGGTGTTGAGTGCATATACATCGTCAAATTGATTGTTTGCACATTTATCTGGAAATCATAAATTATTTTAAATCATGAATTAATTATTATATTAATTATTTATCTCATATTCCTTGCTCAATATTATGCCTTGAATCCATGCTATATTTGCTACATGCTTATTTGATTTATGTGACTTAATTGTTACTTGACATTTAGCATACTAAATATTAAATTGCATATTTCCTCCTTAATTTCCACAATTAATTGCTACTTGTCATCACTTATTTTTAAATAAATCATAATTATTATATGCTTGTTGTCTTACAATTTTATATTAATTGTTGTATTTATTGGAATACTTTCTTTTATAAGAATTGGTAAATTATATTATTGAGGAGCGGGTTGCATATCGCAACAGAAATGAAAGTAAATATATTGGAGGAGCGGGTTGCACGCCGTAACAGAATTGATTGAAAGTGAATATATTGGAGAAGCGGGTTGCACGCCGCAACAGAATTGATTGAAAAGATATATTGAGGATCGGGTTGCACGTCTCAGCGGAATTAAATAAAAATAAAAATGAATATATTGTGGGATCGGGTTGCACGCAGCAACGGAATTGAATATGAATATATTGTGGGATCTGGTTGCACGCCGCAACAAAAAATGATTTAAGTAATAATTGGTTATGACTGCCGAGTTGGCTTGATTGTTGATATGATTTACCGGTTTAATTTCTATTCATGTTCTCCTATATTGTTGTTATTATTATTATTATTATTATTGCGTACAGGTTAATGTAAGTGACCTGCCTTAGCCTCGTCACTACTTCGGTGAGGTTAGGCTCGGCACTTACTGTATACATGGGGTCGGTTGTACTCATACTACACTCTGCACTTTTTGTGCAGATACCGGAGTTTGTCCTAGTGGCGTATAGTAGATTTGCTCGAATTCAGCTATTCGCAGGAGACTTGAGGTATAGCTGCACGGCATTCGCAGCTCTGAAGTCCCCATCTACTTTATTTTAGCCGTGTATTTTTGTTAGACAACTTTATTTTTATTCAGACCCTTATTTGTATTATTCTAGTAGCTCATGCACTTGTGACACCAGTTATGAAATGGTATTTAGATATCGCTATTATTATGGTTTACTCACTTTATTTCAGATTTTATTCCAGTTATTAGTTTCTTTATTATTAATTAAATTAAACTGTTAAAAAATGGTTAAAATTATTCTAACATTAGCTTGCCTAGCAAGTGAAATGTTAGGCACCATCACAGTCCCGAAGATGGAAATTTTGGGTCGTGACATGATCTCAGGTCAAAGGAAACTTTCACATCACATTCTTCAAGAGATTATCCTATTGACAGTTTATGGTAATTCTAACCATTAGGAATTATCCAATGAGTGAGTTCAATGATCATATCTCCATATGCATCATCTATCTATGTGATTTAGGTAATGAGATCAACTAATCTTTATCTTATAAAGACGATCACATAAATATTGATCTAACCGGATTAGTAATATCCAAATTAATAATCCTACGATCAAGAACAAATTTAGATTAAATTAAAAGAAACTTTACTCTCATTATCATGATCTATATCATGACAAGTCTCAAAATTTAATCAAGAACCTTATCAAATTAATCAAGCAATTAATAATAATGATAAAAGAATATCAAATGCCATATATTTTTTATATGAAATAACGTTCACAAAAATATGTTCAAATCATCAAATATGAGATTAGATCTAGGGCATATCTACTATATCCCTAACAGTCCTACCATGCTAACTTGGCGACGTTCCTCATTGTTAGTGGCGACCACAGAACAATTTATCCTTTCAGCTTCCCAGATGATTTTTCTGACATTATTTGGACATTCGTATTGGGGCAGGATGGATGAAATGGAGATTCGCTTCCGTTGTTTGTGTGACAAGAAGGTGCCACCGAAACTTAAGGCTAAGTTCTATAGAGTGGTGGTCAAACCAACGATGTTGTATGGGGCTGAGTGTTGGCCAGTGAAGATCGCTCATGTCCAGAAGATGAAGGTAGTAGAGATAAGGATGTTGAGATGGATGTGCGGGCACACCAAGTTAGATAAGATAAAAAATGAGGTTATTCGCGATAAGGTGGGTGTGGCCCCTATTGAGGACAAGATGCGAGAAGCGCAGCTTAGGTGATTTGGTCATGTGAGGAGGAGAAGCACAGACGCCCCGGTGAGGAGATGTGAGAGGTTGACATTGGATGGCCTACAGAGAGGTAGAGATAGGCTAAAGAAGAGGTGGGAGAGGTGATTAGGCAAGATATGGCGCAACTTCAACTGACCGAGGACATGACCCTTGATAGGAAAGTATGGAGGTTGATGATTAGGGTGGTAGAGTATTCATAACAGTAGTATTGGCATGCAGTCTCGCTTTTTGTTGGTAGTAGGTTTTTATGACTAACCGTTGTTTGCTTTCATTGTTGATCACCTTACTATCTTGTTGTTTTTATTCTGCTTTTATATGGCTTTATGGTACTGTCCCTTTATGTCTATATTTTCATTAATGTGGTGCTTATGCTTTTCTGAGCCAAGAGTCTATTGGAAACAACCTCTCTATCCTCACAAGGTAGGGGTAAGTTCTGCGTACACACTACCCTCCCCAGACCCCACGATGTGAGATAATACTGGATATGTTATTGTTGTATTAATTGGACATTCGAGAAAATAGAAAATTCTTAAACAACTGTAATCCTGAGTCCGTTGGACAAGACTCATTGTCGAGCTCTTCAAGTCATTAACCACTTTTTTAAAAAATATCATATCATATTATACTAAAAGTAGAAAGATTCTACCTTCAAAGTTGTATTATTTGGACATTTGATACTACAAGAAAATTGGCCTAAGGCAACACTTTTTATAGATGACGCTTGAAAAATATTGCCAAAAATAACTATAGGCACGCTTTTATAAGGGTGGAATTTATTAAGAGCTTTTTGCAACGCATTTTAGGTAACACTCGTAAAACGTGCTCTTTATGTACAAAGACCACACACTGTATGAGTTGCCTAATGTAAAATCTTTTGAGAACGCTATCCACATATGAAGCTACACTTTACTAGCATTACTTTTTGTATATTTAAAAGCAACACCGTCCAAACGTGGTCTAAAATATTTACGAAATTCATACAAAACTTTCCCACTTAAAACTATTCCCTCTAAAATTTCTAACTTAAACTATTCCCTCTAAAATTTTCCATAGCTTCCCCCTCACTCTAGGTCTAGGGCTTGAAACCCACGAAGAAATTTTTTTCTTTCACTCGATTTTTCAAAAGATGGGATTGTCGATGGCACCCAGTCGGCGACGATCTTCAGAAGAAGATCTGATTTACTTCACTCAGCTTCTCCAGACAACAAGAAAGGTTCGGCATTCGATTTTTATCGATTTTTTTGAAACCAATATAGAGTTTGTTCAAGTCAGTACTCGATTTATCTAGGCATTCGCTACTTTTATTTGGTATTTGCATTTAATTGAAGAAATTTCATTATTTAAATTTGCTTCTGAATGTAGAGTAAATGGATTTTTCACTGAATACTGTGTCTTTCTTCTTAATTTGGGGAAAACATGGGTTAGACGACTTGTAGATCTTTTAATGTATCTGTGTATGGATAGATTTGTTGTGGGTTTCACATAAGAGGTTTGAAATCATTCTATTAGAATTTTTTATACTGCTTTATTGTCTAAGATATTCACCTACATTTTAATATATTTATATTTTTGACAATGCATTTGTTTATATTTCTTTAATTTTCTTTTGCCTGTTCTAGATAATGAAGGAAGAGTTAGGGATTGCCGAGGATATTTGAAATGTCCACTTAAATGATAAAATGTTGTGAAACTCACGAATTTAGCTAAACCACATTTCTTTAGTGGAACTCAACTTGATTGACTTGAGTAGAACTAAAAGCTTCTGTTTTTCATTGAAGAACTCGAATATTTCAAGACTACACAAGTCCGCTTAGAATTTATGTTAGAGATGAGTTTACAAATCTAATGGAGAAACAATTCTGGTGGCATGAACCTGAAGCTTTAAACCAGTTTTGATTGTTTTATTTTTTTATAACAGGTATACATCATTGGCCGTGGTCTGACCAAGAAGTACAGAGATCTTTAGGCACATAAGCATACCATCCAGGTATAAAAATTAAATATACTTTTTGGGTTGATTTGATAACTGATCAATTAACTACTTTGTGTTTTTACAATTCTCAAAAAAAGAAAGAGAAACTACATTATGTTAGTATTATAGATGATTAACCTCTTTGTCTTGTTGTTCTCATATAAGTTATCTTAGTTCCTTTATTTGCACTATTTCCTTTGTCTTTAGTATAGTCTTGCTTTGCTTTGTTGAGTCATGCTCTGGCTAGTTCAGTATCTCGTAATAATTTTTATTATTTTGTCTCTATTTAATAGCATTGTAAAAGAAGGTAAAACATACATTTAACTTTGTGGTCTAAGAGTTGTGTGTTTCTTCCACTCCACTATGTCATTAATTGTTATCTTAATTTGTGGACATGATGAAAAATAGTTTTGTCACTCTTTGGGTTCTTTTTCCATTTATCATTTTCTGTTTATTTCAATTATGTTAAGGTCTTTATAACTCTTTATTTATCATGTTCTATTTAACTTTGTGGTCTAAGAGTAGTGTGTTTCAATATGCTTGATGCTTTTTGAGGAAGCTTTCTCAATTAAATATCCCTTTGACTGTTAAGGTCGTGGCAATAGACTCTGTCTGCTGATAATAAATGTGCAGAACTACTTAAAACACAGAACGGTTGATGCCATTGACACTCGATCCTGGGTGCTTCAATGTAACGACCCGATTTGTCGATTTAAGAATTTACGCCTCGTTCAGTGACTTAAGGTCTTGAGCAGTTTCGTAATATGTATTATGACCCGCGGGTGTGGTCGAGTTTGATTTTCGGAAGATTTAGAATTAAATTGAAAGAACAATTCCTATTTAGAAGCTTAAATGGAAAGAGTTGACCGGAGAATTGACTTTTGAACAAACGCCCTTGGAATGAAATTTTTATGATGTCAATAGCTTCGTATGGTAATTTCGGACTTAGGCCTATGTTCGGATTTGGATTTGGAAGTCCGTAGGACAATTCGACGTATTTTGGCGAAAGCTGGAAAATGGAAGATTTTTGGAAAGTCTGACCGAAGGTTAATTTTTTTTATAACGAGGTCGGATTTCGATTCCGGAAATTTGAGTAGCTCCATTTTGTCATTTATGATTTGTGTGCAAAATTTGAAGTCATTTCGGATTGATTTGATATGTTTCGGCGCAAAATATAGAAGTTGGAAGATTTGAAAACTCATAATTTGATTCGATGTGCGATTCGTAATTTCGACGTTGTTTGACATGGTTTGAAGCCTCGACTAAGTTCGTATTGTATTTTGGGACGTGTTGGTATATTTTGTTGAGGTTCCGAGGGTTTCGGGTGGATTTCGGAAGGTTAACGGATCAATTCGGACTTGAAGAAAAGTTGCTGGAATTTTTGGGCAGCTTGTTATTTTTTTGTTCACCGAAGCATGAACAGTGCCCGCAGAAGCGTGAACAGTACCTGCAGAAGCGTGAACAGTGCCCGCAGAAGCATGAACAGTGTCCGCAGAAGCGTGAACAATGCTCACAGAAGCGTGAACAGTGCTCGCAGAAGCGTGAACAGTGCCCGCAGGTGCAAAACTGGGCAGCAACATAAGGACCAAAAATTAGTCACTTTGTCATTTTCGATTGAGATTTTGGAGCTCGGTTTTTGGGCGAATTTGGAGGAGTTCTTCACGACTTTGACTTGGGTAATTGTCCTATATCCTAAAGTATTTATATTTCATGAATTTATGATTATATTCATCGCTTAATTCGTATTTTAATGGAAGAAATCGAGATTTTGGCAAAATCTTTCAAAAACAAAAATTTAAGATTTGGAGGTCGAGTTGTTATAGGATTTGGATAAAATTAGTTTGGTCGGAATGGGTGTTCGGATTTTATGAAAATTATGTCGGGTTCCGAGGGGCGGGCCCCGCGTTGACTTTTGTTGACTTTTTGGAATAAATTTTTAAGTCGATGTATTATTATCCGGAATTATTTTCAATGAATTTTAATAAAGCTATACAATTAATTTGGATAGATTTGAGCGGTCCGGAGGTCAATTCAAGCAAGAAGGTGATTTTGGAATATCAGCATAACTTAAAAAAGGTAAATATCTTACCTAACCTCGAGTGAGGAATTACCCATTAGGCATCGAGTCTTATGTGCCATTTGTGAAATATGAAAAGCCGTGTACGCGAGGTGACGAGTACGTACTCGGGCTTATATGTGCAAAATATAGTGGGTTAAAGTCTTAGGCATATTGTGCAGTAAATTGGATAATTATTGGCATTTATTAAATCATCTATTTGCCATGCCTCAATTCGTGTTTGTTAAATTTGTTTTTAAATGACAGTTTGATGTGGATTTTACTTGTATATTAATGTGAATTCCGCGAGTTTGATGATTTGATATTTCTTGAAATTTAATTTCATTATGGATTTTTTCTCTTCAAATAATTAATTAAATAAGCTTAAGAAATGTATTAGTATATTTACGAAACATTTGTATAAAAAAAGGGTGTTGTCCTATGCTGAGTTATTTTTCCATCTCTGTTGTTGATTCGAGATTTTATACGTATTGTGTGGAGTCTTAGGCTATTTGTTGTGAAATTAATTGATTCTGTTATATCTTTGGAATTTGGTTGTGGCCGTTGGGCAATTTGTGATGTTAATTGGTTTTGTTTTGTTACGTTCCCGTGATAATATTCCGTGTAAATTGTTATTTTATTTGAGTTATTATTTTGAGAATATAAGGGTGTCATTCCACTGTTGATATTATGTGGGTATAAGGGTGACATTTCATCGTTGTTATTTGTGTTGGGATATTATCTGGGCGGAGTGATAAGGGTGGCTATAAGAGAGATAATGATGGCTATAGGAGCTATAAGGGTGGTTATTTGTCATGACCCAATATCGTGATGATACCTAGTCTTAGGGACTAGGTAAACCTAACAATAATTGAAACAACAACATTATTTAAATAGAATCTCTTCAATTTCCAAAATCGGTAGTACAAGTCATAAGCTCTACAGAGTGTTTGCTAGAAAGCCTCTTAATACAACTGTCCAGAAATAGGAATAAACAGTGCAAAACGAAACTTGAAGGTGACTCCGAAGCCTGCGAATGCAACAACAGGTTTACCTTGAGTCTCCACAGCAACAGTCCACACAGCTAGCTAATGAACAAGTACCTGGATCTGCACAAAAATGTGCAGAAGTGTAGAATGAGCACACCACAGCGGTGCCCAGTAAGTATCAAGACTAACCTTGGTAGAGTAGTGATGAGGAACAATCAAGAACACCCACTGATTTAATAAACTAAACATGTATAAGTACATGAACAACAGAAGAATGATGTCTACATAAAGACTATGCAATATGGCTCACAGTACAGAAATGACAATAAGGAGGGAAACAACAAGTATCAGCGGAATATCATGAAAATGACACATAAGAGTGAATGGAATACAACCTAAATCCGGAATCACAAATACAACAAGGACAAGTAATAACTCAGCAACTACAACCCCGTTTTTAGTCAACAACTCCACGAGGTATCGAACCTCGGGCAAATCACAACTCACGGGTCTCAATTCCTGAACCCTAACACTTGGCATCCTGTGCCCTCATAACATCTCATAACTGCACTGACGACTCATGTACCAATAGAGCCATTCTCGCATAGAAAGCAACTAAACAAGGGTGAGCATCTATGCTCAACAATATCAAGAACACTTCTTCTCCGATAAGAGTGTTTAACTACGTGTATGCTTGTGCAAATGTCCTAACATAGTCCATATCAGCAAATAAGCATAAGGAAAAAGAAGAACGAACATCACGTAGAATATTTTCTCACAGTTTTCACAAGATAAAGCTCACACAGGTACGTATACCACTACACAAATTTTAACAAGAATGCCTCCAGGCCATAAATTATCACAAATCAATCCCTGACACAACCCACCTTGTCTCGCCACGTGTGCAATAGTAATATAAATGCCCGCCTTGTCTCGCCAACCATGCAGAATAATGTTCTCACCTTGTCTCGCCACATGCGCAACCCATATATATATATATATATATATATATATATATATATATATATATATATATATCCCGCCTTGTCACGCCGCATGTGCAAATATCAATAGTAACAATAGTACGGTAGAAATCTCGTACAATCCCATAACAACAACCGCACGGTAGAAATCTCATGCATCATAATAATAACAACCGCACGGCAGAAACCTTGTGCATCACCACAACAAGTACAACAACAACAATGACAATAATACAAAGTACGACAAGTAAATCAACTCAAGAACTTTAAATCACAAGAAATGGTAGAGCCAATTCACAAGGAATAACCACAGTAAAGAATGCTAGGCGTAAAGAGAACAACTCAACAAGAGAAAGACTAATATGTAGCAACGATCCCACTATACATTTCAACAACAGGGAAGCTAACACGAGTCAAATAATTCCAAATAAAATAAGTCGGCTAAGATATAAGATATCTAAACTTCTTTTAAGGTTGAGAAATTATGAAGTATATTCAACAATTCAATCAAGGATAAGCAGCGTAAGGATAATCATAACCTCAATTAAGACTAAACTATTATAGGATGAGATAATAATAATTCTAAATAAAGATAAGCAGATATGAAAAGATAGCATGACAATAGAAGAGGTAAAGTCTTCAGTTAAGTCAAATAAAAGTGAATCTTAAAGCAATTAATTCTAATTAAAGCATGTAAAGGTGAAACTAGTAAATAAGAACTTAATCATATCAAGAACAACTTCATATTCGGTGAATATAAGGACCCAAGAATCCTAAAAGGCCAACTTTTTACAAATAAGTCCGAGCACGCACTCGTCACCTCGCGTACATAGATTACAGTCAACATAGAGGACTCAAATTCTAAGGAGAAAATCCCCCACACAAGGTTAGGCAGGATACTTACCTCGAACGAAGCTCAATCAGTTCGTAAGAATGCCCTTTTCTCAATTATCTGACTCTAAACGGTCCAAATCTAACCAAACACAATTGCATGTCATGAATACAACCATAATAGACTAATCTAATTAATGAAATCAATATTTTAACAAAAATTTTGAAATCCGCCCTAAAAAGTTGACCCGGGCCCATGTCTCAGAATCGGGTAAAAGTCACAAAATACGAACACGCATTCACTCATAAGTCTAACCATACTAAAATCATCAAATTCCGATACCATTTCGTCCCTCAAATCGTGGTTTTTCATTTTGGAAATTTTCTTCAAAAACCAACATTTTCCTCAACTCAAAACACAAATTAAATGATAAAAACAAAGATAAAATTATGGAATATATTAAATTCTAGGTGAAGAACACTTACCTAGTCGATTTGCTTGAAAAACTCACAAAGAATTGTTCAAAATCGAGCTCTACAACTCAAAATATGATGAAAATGGTCTAACCCTCAATTTGAGAATATATTCTGCCTGCCCAGGTATTTGTACATCGCCATCGCGGAAGAAATGATGCGATCGCGTAGAAGGAAAATGGTTACTGTACAAAATGTGCTACGCGATCGCGGAAGGGCTTATGCGATCACGTAGTGAAGGAATTATCTACTGCCCAAAGTCACACTTCACGATCGCGAAGTAGAAGATGCGATCCCGTAGAAGGAGTAGACAGACTTCGGCGACCGCGAACAAGGTCATGCGAACGCAAAGAGTAGCGAGTACAAGTGCTCAAGGCCAGGTTTCTACTATGCGAACGCGATGGAGGGGATACGAACGCGAAGAAGGGGAAAGCAGACCTTTGCGATCGCGAATGAAACCACGCGAACACGAAGAACAATAATTCATTCTCCCAAATTGCACTACGCGAACGCAGAAGAAGTGACGTGAACGCGATTAAGGAAACCAGATGGCAGAAACCAGTAGTAAAAAAATAGAAGAAATTGGCCCGTAGCCCATCCAAAACACACCCGAGGCCCCCGGGATCCCGTCTAAACACACAAACAAGTTTCATAACCTAACACGAACTCGCTCGAGATCTCAAATCATATCAAACAACGCCGAAACTACGAATCGCACAATAAATCGAACTTATGAACTTTCAAATCTTCTAGCTCCTAAAACTCGCGCCAAAACCTATCAAATCAACCCGGAATGACGTCAAATTTTGCAGGCAAGTCCCAAATAACATAACGGAGCTATTCCAACTCCCGGAATCGCATTCCGAGCCCAATATCAAAAAGTCCACTTTCGGTCCACATCTCCAAAAATTCGACTTTTGTCATTTCAAGCCTAAATCAGCTACAAACCTCAAATTCACAGTTCGGACACGCTTCTAAGTCCAAAATCACCCAACAAAGCTAACGGAACCAACAAAACTCCATTCCGGAGTCATCTTCACACAGTTCCGACTATGGTCAAAATCCTAAGACTTAAGCTTCCGTTTTAGGGACTAAGTGTCCCAAATCACTTCGGATCATCCGATAACTGAATTTAACCACGCACGCAAGTCAATACACATAATATGAAGTTGTTCAAGACCTTATGCCACCGAACGGAGCTTAAATTCTCAAAACGACGGGCCGAGTTGTTACACTATTGATATTGTCAAGGCGGAGGGATAAGAGGCTATTATAGGAGTTACAAGGGTGGCTATAGGAGAGGTAAGGGTGACTATTGTCAGGGATGATATGTGATGATGTGGAGTTATTGCGTTGGTGATTTTTATGTGATGTTGTGATTTTCCTTGTGTTTATTTTTATATCTTGTGCAATTGGTCTTGTTGTTGGTAAATTGGTAATAGTCTGATTTATGTTGCAATTGGGGGTCTGTGACCATTGCCAGGCAGATTATGATATGAAATGTGGGCACGAGGTGCTGTGAGTAAATAATGATAATATTGACACGTGAATTGTCCGTGCATTTGTGATATGAAATGAGGGCACGAGGTCATGGCTAAATGATGATGATATTGGCACGTGAGTTGTCCGTGCGGTTGTGATAGAGAAATTTGGCACGAGGTGCCGTGGAAATATGAAAGTGGGTTGAGACCCGTATTTTATGATTTTGAAATGAGGTGTCACATGGTGACTTCGAATTGAAAGAATTATTTTCAAAATATTTATTTGCAAGGATTATTATTCAATAGGATCTATTTGAAAGACTCAAATTCGAAAGATATTTATTTGAAGGAATTATATTTGAAATAATTATATTTGAGAGATATTTATTTGACGGGAGTATATTCGAAATATATTTATTGGATAGTATTATATCCTAAAGATTATTATTTGAGAAGTATATAGGCGAAACATTTATATTTGAAAGACTTGAATTAATTGGGTGTACTTGTATTTATTATTTGTTGAGCAATATTAATGATGTTCTTGTTGCCATGTTGTGCAGATTACTGGTTGATTAGTGTTGCCTTTATTGTTATTTGTTTCCTATTATTTTGTATATTATATTGCACAGGTTAATAGACTAGTGAGTGTTTTGACTGTACCTCGTCACTACTCCACTGAGTTAGTTTTGATACTTACTGGGTACCGACTATGGTGTACTCATACTATACTTGTGCACATTTTTGTGCAGAGCCAGGTATTGGAGATATCAGACTTAGACAGAGTTAAAGCGGAATCGTAAGGATTTAAGATAGAGCCGCTTGGTCGTCGCAGTCCCTTGGAGTATTTTCATTTTATTGTCATGTTAATTTTTAATCAAACAGTATTGAGTATTCGATCTTTGAGATCATTCTATGTATTTAGTTAGTGTTCGTGACTCTGTATTACCAGTCTTGGGAAGGTTGTTATATTTGTAATTATTTCCGCTGTTAGTTTTGATTTAAAAAAAAAGGCTTGAAATATAATTGAAATAGGCTTACCTAGTCTTAGAGACTAGGTGCCATCACGACGCCTGAGGTGGGATTTTGGGTCGTGACAAGTTAGTATTATAGCTCTAGGTTTATAGGTTCTACGAGTCATAAATGAGTCTAGTAGAGTCTTGCGGATCGATATGGAGACATCTGTACTTATCTTCGAGAGGCTACATAACTGTTAGGAAATTTCCACTTCTTTCATTCATGTCGTGCGGATTTGTTGATTGTGGAATTTGAGCCTTTGTATCTCTATTCTCTCACAGACGGTGAGGACACGTGCTACCGGGTTAGCTGAGCATGCATCCGCACATACTGCTAGGGTTGCAAGAGGTCGGGGTCGAGGTAGAGGCTGAGGTAGAGCTCGAGGAAGGGCACATGCCGCGACTGGAGCACTTGTCAGAGCAGTAGTTGAGGAGCCGCCAGTTGCTCCAATTGGGGGACAGGCACCAGAGACACCTATTGTTACCCCTGGACTTCAGGAGACTTTAGTACAGTTCCTAAACATGTTTGGTACATTGACTCAGGCGAGATTGATCTCTGTTTCACCAAATATTTCACAAGTTGGGGGAGGAGTTTAGACTCCTACCGCTTGTATTCTAGAGCAGCGAGTTCACATTAGTCAGGTTCCGGGTGTAGTACCGGTACAACCTGTTATTCTGGTTCAGCCTGAGGTCAGGCTAGGGGCATCAGAAGTAGAACAAAAGAGATTTAAGAGGTTTAAGAGGTATGTCCACCTACTTTCAGTGGCACAGCTACAGAGGATGTCCAAGGATTTTTAGAAAATTGTCACCGTATTCTCCCACCATGGGTATTGCGGAAGTGAGCGGAGTTGCCTTTACTACATTTCAGTTGTCAGGCGCAGCGTATCACTGGTGGCAAGTTTATGAAGAAGGTAGACCAGCCGATGCAACATCACCAACTTGAGCTCAATTTTTAGAAATATTTTTGAAAGAGTTTGTTCCCTAGATTCTCCGAGATGCGTGTCGCATAGAGTTTGAACAGTTGCGTCAGGGCACTATGACAGTGTCAGAATATGCTATCAGGTTCAGTGAGTTAGCCCGTCATGCACCTATCTTGGTTCCTACAGTCAGAGAGCGGGTTCGTAGATTCATTGAGGGGCTCAATTATGATCTTAAAATATGCATGGCTCGAGAGTTGCAAACTGATACTCCATTTTAGCAAGTAGTGGAGATTGCGAGGAGGATTGAGGGTGTTCTAGGTGAGGAAAGGGAGTATAAAGAGGCCAAAAGGTCTCGAAGCTCTGGAGAGTTCAGTGGATTACTCCATCGGCTATGACCCATTATGGCGGAGGCTCTAGTAGTCGGCCAGCTCATACCGCACATCAGATTACTCGAGGTGCTCCAGTAAGTTCTTATAGTGTACCACCGATATGAGATTCTTACAGTGGTTATTCTAGTTATCTGGCACAGACTCAGTACGAGCAACCGCGACCTCAGAGGGGTTGTTATGTGTATGGTTATACTAGGCACATTATGAGAGATTGCCCCAGACTTAGGAGAGGTGGATTTCATTAGAACACCCAGGCTATGGGCCCCAATGCAATTACTACCCCATGTGCACAGCTAGTTAGGGGTGGAGGACAGGCGGGTAGAGGACGCCCTAGAGGGGGAGGCCCAGCTTGTTGATATATTTGCTATGGTGTGACGGGGGCCACTACACCAGATGGGGTCGTTACAGGTATGATCCCGATTTGTTATAAAAGGATATTTTCCCTTAATTTGATTCGGTTATGAATATTGAGGTGAGTCCTCTTATTATGCTTCGCTTGTGGACATATGTATGTCGTGTTCATAGACACGAATTGCTACAGCCGATTGAGACTAATACCGTGTGTTGATATCATGAATTCGAAATTTATTGGGAGTGTTAAGGAATTGGCTTAAAGGCTCATAAGTGTGAATAAAAGAAATAATCTCCACTGAGATGATGTTATCGGACCCCTGTTAAATTTTCGGTGACGTATAATCACCCGTGAGTATGTGTGAAATAATGTACTCAGTAATTTAATGTCATTAGAAAGATTCTTGGCACGTTCGAGGACGAACGTATGTGTAAGAGGGGGAGAATGTAACGAGCCAACTTGTCGATTTAAGAATTTACGCCCCGTTCAGTGACTTAAGGTCTCGAGAAGCTTCGTAATATGTATTATGACCTGCGGGTGTGGTCGAGTTTGATTTTCGGAAGATTTAGAATTAAATTGAAAGAACAATTCCTATTTAGAAGCTTAAATGGAAAGAGTTGATCGGAAAGTTGACTTTTGAACAAACGACCCTGGAATGGAATTTTTATGATGTCAATAGCTTCGTATGGTGATTTCAGACTTAGGCGTATGTTCAGATTTGGATTTGGAAGTTCGTAGGACAATTCGACGCATTTTGACGAAAGTTGGAAAATGGAAGATTTTTGGAAAGTCCGATTGAAGGTTAAATTTTTGATAACGAGGTCGGATTTCGATTCAGGAAATTTGAATAGCTCCATTTCGTCATTTATGACTTGTGTGCAAAATTTGAAGTCATTCAGGATTGATGTGATACGTTTTGACGCAAAATATAGAAGTTGGAAGATTTGAAAACTCATAATTCGATTCGATGCGAGATTTGTAATTTCGGCGTTCTTTGACATAGTTTGAAGCCTCGACTAAGTTCGTATTATATTTTGGGATGTGTTAGTATATTTGGTTGAGGTTCCGAGGGTCTCGGGTGGATTTCGGAAGGTTAACGGATCAATTCGGACTTGAAGCAAAGCTGCTGGAATTTCTGGGCAGCTTGTTGTTTTTTTTTTCCACAGAAGCATGAACAGTGATCGCATAAGCGTGAACCGTGCCCGCAGAAGCATGAACAATGCTCGCAGGTGCAAAACTGGGCAGCAACATAAGGACCAAATATCAGTCACTTTGTCATTTTCGATTGAGATTTTGGAACTCTATTTTTGGGCGATTTTGAAGGAGTTCTTCATGACTTTGACTTGGGTAAGTGTCCTATATCCTAAAGTGTTTATATTTCATGAATCTATGATTATATTCTATTGCTTAATTCAGATTTTAATGGAAGAAATCAAGATTTTGGCAAAATCTTCCAAAAACGAAAATTTAAGATTTGGAGGTCGAGTTGTTATCGGAATTGGATAAAATTGGTATGGTTGAACTCGTATCGGAATGGGTGTTCGGATTTCATGAAAATTATGTTGGGTTCCGAGGGGCGGGCCCCGCTTTGACTTTTGTTGACTTTTTGGAATAAATTTTTAAGTCAACGTATTATTATCCGGAATTGTTTGCGATGAATTGTAATGAAGTTATACAATTAATTGTAATGAGTTGTCCGTGCAGTTGTGATATAAAAATTTGGCACGAGGTGCCGTGAAAATATGAAAGTGGGCTAAGACCCGTATTTTATGATTTTGAAATGAGGTGTCATATGGTAACTTCGAATTGAAAAAATTATATTCAAAATATTTATTTGGAAGGATTATTATTCAAAAGGATTTATTTGAAAGAATCAAATTCGAAAGATATTTATTTAAAAGAATTATATTTGAAAGAGATTTATTTGAAATAATTATATTTAAAAGATATTTATTTGAATGGAGTATATTCAAAATATATTTATTGGATAGTATTATATCCTAAAGATTATTATTTGAGAAGTATATATGCGAAAGATTTATATTTGAAAGACTTGAATTAATTGGGTGTACTTGTATTTATTATTTGTTGAGCAATATTAATGGTGTTCTTGTTGCCTTGTTGTGTAGATTACTGGTTGATTAGTGTTTCCATTATTGTTATTTGTTTTCTATTATTTTATATACTATATTGCACGGGTTAATAAACTAGTGAGTGTCTTGACTGTACCTCGTCACTACTTCACTGAGGTTAGTTTTGATACTTACTGGATACCGACTATGGTGTACTCATACTACACTTCTGCATATTTTTGTGCAGAGCCAGGTATTGGAGATATCGGACTTGGACAGAGTTAAAGTGAGATTGTAAGGATTCAAGATAGAGCCGCTTGGTCGTCGCAGTCTCTTGGAGTCTTTTCATTTTATTGTACTGTTAATTTTTAATCAAACATTATTGAGTATTAGATTCTTGAGATCATTCTATGTATTCAGTTAGTGTTCGTGACTCTGTATTACCAGTCTTGGGAAGGTAAATATTTGTAATTATTTCCGCTATTAATTTTGATTTAAAAAAAAACGGCTTAGAATGCAATTGAAATCGGCTTACTTAATCTTAGAGACTAGGTGCCATCACGACGCCTGAGGTGAGATTTTGGGTCGTGACATTCAATTTAATGATCATATTGTCTCTTTTGTTGACCAAATTTTTGATCTTTTAGTAATCCTCTTCAGTTGAAATGCAGTCATCGTTCAGTATGCTACTTGTTTCATTTAAAAATTTTAGATCTTGTTTCAGAGAAACGTTGGCAGCATGCACAAGACATTCACCGTGCTGGTGTAATTTGTGGACTGATCTGGTGCAATATAGCTCCTTATCCTGGTGCATAAAAGGGATTGATCTGGTGCAATTTAGCTTGCTATTTTGGTGCGAAAATAGATCTTCAAACTGGTATATCTTGTCGAGTAAATGTGGTGCACTTTGAGATGCACAGCTGGTGTAAAGTTCAGTCTACAAACTGGATCATTTGGCTTCTATGGGTACATTTAATATTTCTCTCTTTTCTCTATTTCTCCATAAACAAAGGAATGCATCCCATAATGTTTCTAACTAAACATTTGACATTATTTCTTTCTTTTATAAGTTTTTTGTTGTGTGAAGAATGGTGACCTGACATCAAAGGTGCAAAATAGATTTTTCCGACCAATATACGGTCGTTGTTTAGGATCATCTTTTACTGCTTTGGAAACACTTAACCGTATCATTTTCGTACTCTTCCAAGGTGCAATGAATTTCCTCCCTTAGGTATATGCCCCAACAATTAGTGCTTTCATGTATTTGAATCCCTCCAACTTCATAATATTCATCTGACATTATACATTTGGAGCTGACATAGAGATATAAATTTTTTACATTATTAGTAGGCTAAAACAAATGATGCATCTTTGTTTGTCTCAATTGTAGGTATGGGAAGTCAAAGCTACTGATGAGAACAAATAAAATACAAATGGGAAACTTAAGGTCCAGAAACATTCAAAAGTTTCTGCTGGTTTGAACAAGGAAAGCTTACATGCGGCTTAAATTAATGTGGAGGTCAAGCTTACAAAAACGTATCACTTACAAAATCAGGAGATGATGCGAATGGACATAAACCGGCCATGTATCAGAAAAGTTATATGTAGCTAAGGGGATAACAAATGAGGTTTCTAATAGATGCTAGCTTTAGCTGATTGATGTGTTTAAAATATTATCATGATACATATATTCATTTTTTATAAGTTCATTGTTAGGACGCACCTTTGAACAATTTGTTGTAGTCCGGTCGAGTCAGCTTCACTTACATGGGTTCAGTTTTCAGAGATGTCCCTCAGAGAGTTTGTACCTCAGTCCTTTCGAGATGCATGGCGCGCGGAGTTTGAGCAGCTGCGCCAGGGCACTATGTTAGTGTCAGAGTATGCCGTTAGATTCAGTGATTTGGCCAGACATGCACCTGCTTTGGTCCCTATAGTTAGAGAGCGTGTCCGTAGATTCATTGAGGGGCTCAGGCGTGATATTCGGTTCAGCATGGCTCGGGAGTTAGAGTCGGATGTTTCGTTTTAGCAGGTGGTAGGGATCGCTCGTTGAGTAGAGGGCATGTGGGATCAGGAGAGAGGAGGCAGGCGGGGCCATGAGAGAGAGGACATGCGAGGTCAGGAGAGAGAGGATAAGGAGACGAGGAGGCCTCGTAGACCGGAGAGATCTACTTGTCCTTATTTTGGAGGCAGGGTATGACATGGTAGAGGTTTTGTGGGTCAGCCAGTTCAGTTTGCACTTCAGGCTTCGCATAGTATTTTAGGTGCTCATGGGTCTCAGAGTACCCGTACCGCACAGTTCCCACAACCACGTCAGCAGAGAGGTTGCTTCGAGTGTAGAGATACCAGCCACAGGGTGAGAGATTGTCCTAGACTCCGGACAAGTATGTCATAACGGAGTATTCGGGCGAGTAGAGGACGCCCAAGAGGGGAAAGCCCGGCCCGTTGATGTGTTTCATATAGTAGGCTTGAGGCCGTTGCGCAGATGATGCCATACAAGTATGCTTTTGATTTGTTACAGAGGGGCACCATTCGTATTTTGTTTCAGTTCTGCTTATCGGGGTGAGTCCCCTATTTGTTGTCCCACATATGGGTGAGTTCATGACCTAGTATTATGTTTATGTATTTGCCGTTGTTGGGAGATTCTATGAGTGATAGCCGTGTCTATCATTGTTTTAATTCATTATTGAAAGTTTCGAGAATAGAAGTGAATTCATGCTGTCTATTATGGCAGGTTTGATGTGATTCCTGAGTAATTTGGTTACGATTTGTGATTGGATACTCTACCGGGGTAAGAGTTCAGTAAGTATTGTGATTTTATTGGCAGAATTGAGTTAGTGGAAGATTTCAATTGGTATGATGTGTATTCGACTTGTGATTCAGAGTTGAGGGTGAGACCCTCGCGATTCTATGTGATTTGATATGTTTGAGCCGAGCTGCGTGCCGCGGTGGAGGTTATATCAGGATGAGATCCTTGTAATTTTTTCATATACTTTAATTTTCCCTTTTAAATTGATTTGTAGGATGGTACTCATAGAGAGTTGTGCCTGTCGGGCATTGTTTGATATTTCTCTTATGTGTTTCTCTTTACATATTCAATCATTTTTCGTTCTGTGTTTCTTGAGTTTTAGCTTGCGGTGTGTGTGCCCGGTGGTATTAGTTGTGACTTGTTGATTCGGGTGTATAGTTATGAGGTCTTCGTGTTGCTTGCATCATTGTCAGCATTGTGGAGGTTTGAAACGAGTTGCTAATGGATATGAGGCTAATTGTCGGTGCTGGTTTTGATTACGGGCAGCTATTGTGATCAGAAATGTTATTATGGGCCTATGCGTGGTGTGTCACGTTGTGTGGTTGTACCTTGCGGGTGTAGGCATGGGTTGTTACAGCTGGTTGAGACTGATACCGGGTATGGATTTAGAATTAGGTCTTTTGGAGATGAATGAAAGGTGAGAATTTCGACTCTCAGGCTTATCAGTGTTGGTAGAAAGGGTGAATTACAGTTGAGATGGTGTCTCCAGGTTTATGTGGATTGGGGTGACATGAGGTCACCCACGGGTGTATGTTGGATATGTGCTTTCAGTGATTTGAAGACCTCGAGGTGATTCTTGGCACGTTCGAGGACGAACATTTGTTTAAGAGGGGAACGAAGTAACGACTCGGTCGGTCATTTTGAGAATTTATATCTTGTTCGACGGCATAAGGCCCCGAGCAGCTTCGTATTATGTGTATTGACTTGCGTGCGTGGCTGAATTTAATTATCGGATGATTTAGAGTGATTTGGGACACTTAGTCCCTAAAACGGAAGCTTAAGCCTTAGGATTTTGACCGTAGTCGGAACTGTGTGAAGACAACTCCCGAATGGAGTTTCGTCGATTCCGTTAGCTCCGTTGGGTGATTTTGGACTTAGGGGCGTGTCCGGATTGTGTTTTGGAGGTCTGTAGCTCATTTAGGCTTGAAATGGTGAAAGTCAAATTTTCGGAGATTTTGACCGGAAGTGGACTTTTTGATATCGGGGTTGGAATGCAATTCCGAGAGTTGGAACAACTCCATTATGTTATTTGGGACTTGCCTGCAAAATTTGATATCATTCCGGGTTGATTTGATATGTTTCGGCAAGAGTTTTAGAAGTTGGAAGATTTGAAAGTTCATAAGTTCGATTCTTGATGCGATTCGTAGTTTTGACATTGTTTGACGTGATTTGAGACCCCGAGCGAGTCCGTGTTAAGTTATGAAACTTGTTGGTATCTTTAGATGGGGTCCCGGAGGGCTCGGGTGTGTTTCGGATGGGCCACAGGTCATTTCCTCCTATTTTGAACTGCTTTTTTCTGTCATTTGGTTTCCTTCATCGCGTTCGCGTCCGTGTTCTCGCGTTCGCGTAGTGTTATTTTGGAGGATGAAATATTTCCTCTTCGCGTTTGTGTTCAAGCTCTCGCGTTCGCGAAGGTCTTCTTTTTTCCTTCTTCGCGTTCTCATCCTTCCTTCAGCGTTCGCGTAGTAGAAACCAGGTCCTGAGCGCTGGTGATCATTTATGCTTCGCGTTCGTGTGTTCTCTTCGCGTTTGCGTCCCTTTGCTCGCGTTCGCGAAGGGTCTTCTGGCAGCCTTCACTTTTCTTCTTCGCGAACGCGATCACCCTTCCGCGTTCGTGATGCTTTAAGACCTGGGCAGAATAAATAGTACTCTATTCCGAGGGTTTGCCATTTTCACCATTTTTTGGAGTTCTAGAGCTCGGTTTTGAGCGATTCTGTCATGACCCAATTTTCCCTTCGTTTGGATATCGTGATGGCACCTAGTCTTAGGAACTAGGTAAGCCTAACATTAATTGAAACAACAACATTATTTAAATAACATCTAACAAGTTAAATAAAAATCTCTTAAAATTTTACAATTTCCAAAATCCGGTAGTACAAGTCATAAGCCCTATAGAGTTTGATACAAATTTCTAAATACAACTGTTTGGAAGTAGGTAAAACAGTGTGAATACAAAATAGGAAGGTGACTCCGAAGCCTGCGAACGCATCAGCAGGTTTACCTTGAGTCTCCGCAATAACAATCCGCACAGCTAGCTAATTATCAACTGACATTGAAATACGTGGATCTGCACATGAGCACACCACATCGGTGCCCAGTAAGTATCAAGACTAACCCTAGTGGAGTAGTGACAAGGTATAGTTAAGACACTCACTAGTCAATTAACCTGCGTCATACTAAAATAATCGAAAACAAATAGCAGTGATAGCAACAATAATCAACTAGTGATATAAACAGTAAGACAACAAGAATACCATAATTATTACTCAGACGAATAAGAGAAACACAAGTATAACCAATTAGACAAGTCTTTCACATATAATTTCTTCAAATAAATACCCTCCAAATATATTTCTTCAAATAAGTATCTTTCAAATATAAAACTCTTTTAAATAAATATCTTAAAAATATAATTCTTCAATTTAGAAGTCACCCCGTGACACCTCATTTCATAAACCTAAAATACGGGTCTCAACCCTCTTTCATATTTTCACGGCACCTCGTGACCATATTTCTATCGCAACTGCACGGACTACTCACGTGCCAATAATATCAATGTATATAAGATCCACACGATCAATTTATTTTCGATAAAGTAAGTTTAATTTTTACTAAATCAAGTAAGAAAATCAACAAGGAAATGAATTTATTTTAGAAATCATTTGGATGAAGATAATAACATTTCAATTAAAATGAAGCACCCGATAGTTGCTGATTTGGATGTAAAACCTATAAGAATTAAAGTATACAATAATTTCTTTTATTCATAATAACTCAACCTTGAAAACTAATAAAGACTAGAACCACAAATCCTCAGAGTCTCGTACAAGAGTCAAAGCTAACACATTACCACAAGGAATACAAACACATAATAAAATCAAATAATACATCACAAAAGAACACAAGAATTTACATATCACGGAAAAATAAAATAACCAAAGGCAAGTGAAACCATAGAAAAATATCAACAAAGGGCACTCCCGAGGTACCGCCTCGTAGTTCAAAAGTACATATGCAACAAAAATAATGCCCCTAGGCCATCACAAATTAATCCCCGATATAGCCCACCTTGTCTCGCCACATGTGCAATAGTAAAGTGAATGCCCGCCTTGTCTCGCCACACACGCAAACCCCCTCCACATAAATATATATATATATATATATATATATATAGCCCGCCTTGTCACGCCGCATGTGCATAAATCAATAATAATAATAGCACGGCAGAAACCTCGTGCAAACACCCGAACAAAACTTTCCAACAAAATAACGTGCCAATATCACATCTCATAACTGTACCTCAAGTGCTCAAATATTATAACATATCACAGATTTGCACATCAAGTGCTCAATTATTACAATTTATCACAGATTGCACTTCAAGTGCTCAAATATTACAATTCATCACAAAATTCTGTAATACATAAATTTCCATAATAAGGAGCCAATGGCTCGACTATAGTGTGCACAAAATTTTAACAATTATATCCGGGAGTAAACAACTCAACAAATAATATTTCACATAAAATCAAGGTGGCAATCACACTAAATCATCATGTAAAAATAATTTCAACAAACAAGGATCTAGGCATGACAAATAGAGGATTTAATAAGTGCCAATAATTTCCAATTTAATACATAAGGGCGTCTAAGGATTTTTAATCAATGAAATTTGCACATATAAACTAAGTATGTACTCGTCACCTCGCGTACATGGTTTTCAATTACACAAATTGCACATAAGGCTCAATGCCTAAGGAAAAATTCCCCCACTCGAGGTTAGGCAAGATACTTACCTCTAACTGTGAAATATTTACTCTGCTGTGCCTTTGCAACGCGAATTGGCTTCTGAAATCCTTGTATCTAGTCACAATTAATTCGATACAGTCAACAAAATTTATATAATCGATCCCATAAGAAGATATTATATTTTTTAATAAAAATCCGAAATTAACCCAAATATCGCTTGCGGGGCCCACGTCTCGGAATTCGGTGAAAGTTACGAAATACGAACACCCATTCACTCACGAGTCTAACCATACTAAAATCGCTAAATTCCGATACCATTTCGTCTCTCAAATCATGATTTTTCATTTTGAAAATTTTCTTCAAAAATCACCTTTTTCCTCAACTCAAAACACAAATTAAATGATAAAAATAAATATAGAATCATGGAAATAAAGAAATTCTAGGTGAAGAACAATTACCCAATCGATTTTCTTGAAAAACCCACAAGAAATCGCTCAAAAACCGAGCTCTATAAGTCAAAATGTGATAAAAATGGCCTAACCCTCGATTTGAAAATCTTATATTCTGCCCAAGTGATTGTGCATCGCGAACGCGGAGAAAGGATCGCGTTCGCGAAGAAGAAAACTGAAAGCTGCCCAGTTGTGCTTCACGGACGCGACAACACGTCCGCGAACGCGTAGAGGAAAAGTCTGATGGCCCAACGACTGCTCTTCGTGAACGCGAAGGAAGGGACGCGAACGCGATTAAGAAAAAGGCAAACCTTCGCGAACACGAGAGGTGGAACGCAAACGCGAAGAAGAGTTATGAAGTGGTCACCAGTAACACTTCGCGAACGCGAGAGGCGATTCGTGATAGCGAAGAAGAACACCAGAAGACAGAAACAACAGTTCAAAAATAGGGAAAAAGGACCCGTAGCCCACCCGGAACACACCCGAGGCCCCCGTGACCTCGTCTAAATGCACAAACAAGTTCCATAACCTAACATGGACTCGCTCGAGGTCTCAAATCATATCAAACAACGCCGAAAATACAAATCACACCACGAATCGAACTTATGAACTTCCAAAACTTCCAACTTCGAAAACTCGTGCCGAAACCAATCTAACCAACCAGGAATGACGTCAAATTTTGCAGGCAAGTCCCAAATAATATAATGCAGTTGTTCCAACTCTCGGAATCACATTTCGACCTCGATATCAAAAAGTTCACTTTCGGTCGAACACTCCAAAAGTTCGACTTTCGCCAATTCAAGCCTAAATCAGCTACAGACTTCAAATTCACAGTCCGGACACGCTCCTAAGTCCAAAATCACCCAACGGAGCTAATGGAACCGACGGAACTCCATTTCAGAGTCGTCTTCACACAGTTCCGACCACGGTCAAAATCCTAAGACTTAAGCTTCCGTTTTAAATACCAAGTGTCCCAAATCACTCCGAATCATCCGGTAACTGCATTCAATGACGCACGCAAGTCAATACACATAATACAAACTGCTCAAGGCCTTATGCCGCCGAACGGGACTTAAATTCTTAAAATGACAAGTCGGGTTGTTACCGATTCTTTGTGGGTTTTTCAATCAAATAAATTGGGTAAGTGTTCTTCACCTAGAATTTATTATATTCCATGATTTTATCTTTATTTTTATCATTTAATTTGTGTTTTGTGTTGAGAAAATGGTGATTTTTGAAGAAAACTTTCAAAACGAAAAATCATGATTTGAGGGACGAAATAGTATCGGAATTTGATAAATTTAGTATGGTTGAACTCGAATCGGAATGGGTGTTCGGGTTTTGTGAAATTTGTCGGGTTTCGAGGTGCGGGCCCGGGAGTCGACTTTTGGGTTGATTTTTAGATTTTGATAAAGATTGAAGCTTTATGATCCAGAATAGTTTCTTATGAGTTTTATTTGTGCTTTGAAGTTATTTTGGTTAGATTTGAGCTGCCCGGAGGTCATTTCACCCGAGAAGTTCATTTTAGAGTATCAGTCTGTCTTCTTTGAGGTAAGTATCTTGCCTAACTTCGTGTGGGAGAATTACTCCTTGGGATTTGAGTCTTCTATGCTAATTGTAGTCCGTGTACGCGAGGTGACGAGTACGTGCTCAGACTTATTTGTGGAAAGTTGGCCTTATAGGGTTCTTAGGTCCTTGTATTCACTGATTATGCAGTTGTTATATTATGAATACGTCTCTTAATTACTAGTTTCATGTGACGACCCGACCAGTCATTTTGAGAATAATAGCACCGATCCCCTATTAACTGCTTTCCCCATATCTATTTCTTCTATTGTGACTTGCCAGAATGATTGGTTTTGAGTTTCGGAGTGCTTTGGGACACTTAGTCCCTAAATGAGATCTTAAGACTTAGAATTTGGACCGTAGTTGAAACTGTGTGAAGACGACTTCGGAATGGAATTCCATCGGTTCCGTTAGCTCTATTAGGTGATTTTGGGTTTATGGGCGTGTTCGGATTGTGTTTTGGATGTCCGTAGCTCATTTAGGCTTGAAATGGCGAAAGTCGAATTTTTAGAGTTTTGGGCAGGTAGTGGAATTTTTGATATCGGGGTCGGAATACGATTCCGGAAGTTGGAATAGGTCCGTAATATCGAATATGACTTGCGTGCAAAATTTGGGGTCAATCAGACGTCGTTTGATAGGTTTCAGCATTAGTTGTAGAATTTTGAAGTTTCAAGTTCTTTAAGTTTGAATTGGAAGGTGATTCATGATTTTAGTATTTTTCGATGTGATTTGAGAGCTCGACTAAGTTCGTATGGTGTTTTAGGACTTGTTGGTATATTGGTTGAGGTCCCGGGAGCCTCAGGTGAGTTTCGGATGCTTAGCGGATCACTTTTGGACTTTGAAAGATAGCAGATTTCTGGTGTTCTGTTGCAGGCATTTTCTTCATCGCGTTCGCGAGGGAGTCCTCGCGTTCGCGTAAGGTATCTGGGAAGGCTAGCTAAATTACGCTTCACGTCCGCGATGTCGCTCTCGCGTTCGCGAAGGTGTGGAACCTCGAAGCTACGTGTTCGCGACATGGTCCTCGCGTTCGCAGAGAAGAACTGGAGTCGCGGGGCAGAGAGTTTGGGGAGTTTGGCATATCTTCCTGCAGCCGAGAGGCCCTTAGCCTTGGATGTTCAGGCCTTAGCCAGCCAGTTCGTGAGATTGGATATTTTAGATCCTAGCCGGGTATTATCTTGTGTGGTTGCTCGGTTTTCTCTTTATGACCGTATCAGGGAGCGCCAGTATGATGATCCTCATCTTCTAGTTCTTTAGGATAGGGTTCGGCGAGGTGATTCCAGAGATGTGACTATTGGTGATGACGGTGTGATGAGGATGCAGGGCCGGATCTGTGTGCCCAATGTAGATGGGCTTCGGGAGTTGATTCTCGAGTAGGCCCACCGCTCGCGGTACTCCATTCATTCCGGTGCCGCGAAGATGTACCAGGATTTGAGACAGCACTATTGGTGGAAAAGAATGAAAAAGGATATAGTTGGGTTTGTGGCCAAGTGTCTCAACTGTCAGCAAGTTAAATATGAGCATCAGTGATCGGGTGGATTACTTCAAAGGTTAGAGATCCTAGAATGGAAGTGGGAGCGGATCACCATGGACTTTGTAGTTGGACTTCCACGGACTTTGAGAAAGTTCGATGCTATTTGGGTGATCGTGGATCGGCTGACCAAGCCAGCTCATTTTATTCCAGTACTGACCACATATTCTTCTGAGAGGTTGGGTATGATTTATATCAGAGAGATTGTCCGCATCCATGGTATTCCAGTATCCATCATTTCAGACAGAGGTACATAATTCACATTACGGTTTTGGAGAGCAGTACAACAGGAGTTGGGTACTAGGGTGGAGCTGAGCACAGCCTTTCACCCTCAGACGGACGGGCAGTCCGAGCGCAAGATTCAGATTCTTGAGGATATGCTCCGTGCCTGTGGGATGGAGTTCGGAGGGTCATGGGACCAATACTTGCCACTTGCGGAGTTTGCTTACAACAACAGTTATCAGTCCAGCATTCAGATGGCACCGTATGAGGCTCTGTATGGTAGGCGGTGTCGGTCCCTAGTGGGTTGGTTCGAACCCGGCGAGGCCAGATTGTTGGGTATAGACTTGGTTCAGGATGCCTTGGAAAAAGTAAAGGTGATTCAGGATAGATTTCGCACAAGAGTTATGCGGACCGGAAGGTTCTCGATGTGGCATTCATGGTTGGAGAGCGAGTCTTGCTCCGGGTTTCGCCTATGAAGGGCGTCATGAGGTTTGGAAAGAAGGGTAAGCTGAGCCCAAGGTTCATTGGTCCATTTGAGGTGTTGTGTCGAGTTGGGGAGGTTGCTTATGAGCTTTCCTTTCCTCCTTGTCTAGCAGGAGTTCATCCGGTATTCCATGTTTTTATGCTCCGGAAGTATCACGGCGATCCGTCCCATGTGTTGGATTTTAGCTCAGTTCAATTGGACAAGGATCTATCTTATGTTGAGGAGCCAGTAGTCATTTTGGACAGGCAGATCAGAAAGCTCAGGTCAAAGAATATTGCTTCAGTAAAGGTCCAGTGGAGAGGTCAGCTGGTCGAGGAGGCGACTTGGGAGACCGAGCAGGATATGCGCATCAAGTACCCTAATCTTTTCATAGTTTCAGGTATGTCTTTATACTCGTTCGAGGACGAACGATTGTTTTAAGAGGGGGAGGATGTAACGACCCGACCGGTCATTTTGAGAGTAATAGCCCCAATCCCCTATTAACTGCTTTCCCCATATCTATTTCTACTATTGTGACTTGCCGGGATAATTGATTTTGAGTTTCGGAGTGCTTTGGGACACTAAGTCCCTAAATGAGAGCTTAAGCCTTAGGATTTGGACCGCAATCGAAACTGTATGAAGACGATTCCGGAATGGAATTTCGTCGGTTCCGTTAGCTCCGTTAGGTGATTTTGGGTTTAGGGGCGTGTCCGGATTGTGTTTTGGAGATCCGTAGCTCATTTAGGCTTGAAATGGCGAAAGTCGAATTTTTGGAGTTTTGGGCCGGTAGTGGAATTTTTGATATCGGGGTCAGAATCCTATTCCGGAAGTTAGAATAGGACTGTAATATCGAATATGACTTGCGAGCAAAATTTGGGGTCAATCGAACGTCGTTTGATAGGTTTCGACATCAGTTGTAGAATTTTGAAATTTCAAGTTCTTTAAGTTTGAATTGGAAGGTGATTCGTGATTTTAGCATTTTTCGATGTGATTTGAGAGTTCGATTAAGTTTGTATGGTATTTTAGGACTTGTTGGTATGTTGGTTGAGGTTCCGGGGGCCTCGGGTGAGTTTCGGATGCTTAGCGGATCACTTTTGGACTTTGAAAGATAGCAGATTTCTGGTGTTCTGTTGCAGGCATTTTCTTCATCGTGTTCGCGAGGGAGTACTCGCGTTCGCGTAAGGTATCTGGGAAGGGCAGCTGAATTACGCTTCGCGTCTGCGATGTCGCTCTCGCGTTCGCGAAGGTGTGGAACCTCAAAGCTACGCGTTCGCGAAGAAGAACTGGAGGCAGGCGAGATTTCGTGCTTCGCGTTCTCGATGGAGATCCCGCGTTCGCGAAGGGTCAAGCTGAGTGGTATTCTCGTTCGCGACATGTGCATCGCATTCGCGATGGAGGATTTTTGGGCCGAAGTAAATTGTACTTCGCGAACGTGAGGGTGTGGCCGCGTTCGCGAAGAAGGACGTGTCTGGGCAGTATTAAAGTTTCCAAAAACGGGGGTTATGCCATTTTTATCAAAAACTTGAGTTGGGAGCTCGGATTTTGGACGGGAGATTGAGGGATTTTCATAGATATCGATTGGGTAATGATTCTTAACTCCTTCATGGTTATATTCCACTAATCTATGCTTGAATTCATCGTTTAATTTCGGATTTTGGGTGAAAAATTGGGAAAAGTTCTTAGGCCGAATTTTGGGGTTTTGATCGAGATTTTGGTATCGGATTTGAGAAATTTTGGTACGAGTAAACTCGGGAGTGAATGTGTGTTCGTATTTTTCGACTGTTACTCGATTCCGAGATGTGGTCCCCACGGGCAATTTTTGAGTTAATTTCGGAATTTTTGTTAAAATGTTGATTTCATTAATTAGATGAGTCTATTATGGTTGTATTTATGATATGTAATTGCTTTTGGCTATATTTGGGCCATTCGGAGCCGAATATTCGTGGGAAAGGCATTGTGACCGATTGATTGAGCTTGGTTCGAGGTAAGTGGCTTGCCTAACTTTGTATTGGGGAAATCCCCCTTAAGATTTGGAACTATTGTGATATGTGAGCGCCGTGTACGTGAGGTGACGAGTACGTACACGGGCTAGTTGTGGAAACCCGATTTTTCTTACTGAGCATCAACATGTTTTCCTGTTACTTTGAGTTATACCATTTTAATGAGTACTAATCCATTTTCATTCTTAATTGAGTTATTCCAATATGTGTAGCTATCATGTTTAGTCTAATACAACATGTCTACGTGTCTTAATTATTTATGTGAATTATGTGCAGCATGCTTAATGAATTTCCTTCTTCTTCCCTGACTAGTACTTAGTCTAAATTGTAAGAATTTCGTGACGTAGTTGTATTTCTATCGTTCGCGCTGCATATTTACTTTGGGACTACGGAACGGTATTTCGAGAGATCCCCCTGTACTGCATATTTACTTTGGGACTACAGAACGGTATTCCGGGAGATCCTCCTGTACTGCTTATTTACTTTGGGACTACGGAATGGTATTTCGGGAGATCCCCCTGTCTTGCATATTTACTTTGGGACTACGGAACGGTATTCTGGGAGACCCCCCTACACATTTACGTTTGGGACTACGAGACGGTATCTCGGGAGATCCCATGTTGTGATTTCTGTGTACTGAGCTGTTACCTTCTATGATTTCATTGTTGTTAAATTTCAGCCTTTATTTTATTTCGGTATTACACTCTGTATTATTTTTATTATATATTTGCCAGTAGGGCCCTGACCTGACCTCGTCACTACTCGACCAAGGTTAGGCTTGGCACTTACTGGGTACCGATTTTAGTGTACTCATGCTACTCTCTGCACATGTTTTTCATGTGCAGATCCGGGTGCACCTTATCAGCTGCACTATCAGTGAGCCGGGACAGCTTTGGAGACTTCAAGGTATATCTGCCACGTCCGCAGACCTCGGAGTCCCCTTATACTCTTTCTCATGTCCATTATCTTCTGTATTTTTTTCTTGTTAGACTCTGATGTATAGAGACACTAGATTTTTCTTTCTGTAGTTTGTGATTCACCATGTTCCGGGTTTTGGGATTTCTGTGTATTTTGAACAGTTAGTGGTTTAATTCATGTTTTCATTTCATTAATCCGCAAATGTTAGGCTTACCTAGTCATAGAGACTAGGTGCCGTCACAACGTCATACGGAGGGGAAATTGGGTCGTGACATGTCACCTCTACCTTCTTTAATTAGAATTAATTGCTTCATGATCCGCCCTTGATGCTTATTTGAGTCATCTGTGCCTTAACTGAAATTGTTATCTCTTCTATTGCCATATTATCTTTCGTCTAACTGCTTATCTTTATTTGAAGTTATAATTATCTCTTTTGTAATTGTTCATCCTTAATTGAGGCTATGATTATCTTTCTGTTGCTTATCCCTAATTAAATTTGTTGTATCTATTTCTTAATTGCCAACTTTAAAAGAAGTTAGATATCCTACATTTTAGTTGACTTGTCCTTATTTGGAATTATTCGCGTTGTGTTTGCTCCCTCGTTGTCGAACTGTACATTGTGGACCGTTGTTATATAATATTTCCTTTCTTGTTGAGCTGTTCTTATTATGACTATCATTCTCTATTTTGGCCACTCCTCGTGAATTAATTCCTCCGTTCCTTCGAGTTCTGGAATTTCTGAGTTGATTTATTTTTCGTACCCTTGTATTAGTGTTATTGTTGTTGTTGTACTTGTTGTTCTTGCGTATTTACTTTGGGACTACGAGGCGGTACCTCGAGAGATTCCCCTGTCTTGCATATTTACTTTGGGACTACGAGGCAGTACCTCGGGAGATCCCCCTGTCTTGCATATTTACTTTTGGGACTACGAGGCGGTACCTCGGGAGATCCCCTGTTGAGCATTTACTTTTGGGACTACGAGACGGTATCTCGGTAGTGTCCTTTGTTGACATCTCTTTGTTATGAGGTTGTACGAGGTTTTTGTCATGCTATTGTTACTATTGATATCTTCACATGCGGCGTGACAAGGCGGGATATATATATATATATATATATATATATATATATATATATATATATATATATATATATATATATGTGGGTTGCAGATGTGGCGAGATAAGGTGGGAACATTATTATGCACGTGTGGCGAGACAAGGTGGGCATTTACTTTACTATCGCACACGTGGCGAGACAAGGTGGGATATGTGAGGGATTGATTTGTGATGATTTGTGATGGCTTGGGGGCAGAGGCAGACCCAAGATTTGAGCACGATGGGGGCACCACTGTGTGCTAATCACTAGCGATAAAATTTGGCGCGCAACTCTTTGAAAACTTAATGATTATAATGACTTATCATCCACGTATAAACAAAAGAAGTTTTAAAGAAAAGAAAGCACCGAACAAAGAGAGATTTCTTCGCAAAATGGGTGCTATGGGAAGGTAAAATGTTTGATTAAGCATGTTTCGCATTTTAAAATTTCTAGTTTTTTTTAAAAATAAAATAAAGGGCCAGTGATCAAAAGGGCGTTCAAAGTTTAAAGAAATCAAGATTAAGGGTATGTTAATAGTAAAAAATAAAATAAAGAAGAGTCTTAAACTCTTAGTTTCCACTGCCGATTCAGAGTCAAAGTGATTGATGAAGAAGGTTGTGGCGTAAGGATTTGTATTTTTCTATTTCTGGAGTGATAAGTTGCATATTTGAAGCTTATAATTTTAAGGGATGAATTTGAATTTTCTTTTTTAATTAATTTGACTATTATGTATTAGAAGTTAGAACTAAACTATAATTGAATTCAAAAGAAAAAGACTAAAGAAAATAATAAAATAATTTGTTATTAAGTATGAAAGTATGTTGTATTCAATTAACTAAAAAAACTAAAGATGGGATTCGAACCCGGATCATCCAGCAAACAAGGGAATTGAAGCGCCCAACATAACCACTTCTTCCGTCCGCCTTTTAGCGTTTGGGGGCACAACTAAACTATTTAAGGGGTCATATATATATATATATATATATATATATATATATATATATATATACAAGGTTTTTTCCGAGACTAACGGACATGCAACGTAGGTCCACCTCTGCCTGGGGGCATTCTTGTTGTTGATATTTGTGTAGTAGTACAATTGCCTGTATGAGCTTTATCTTGTGAAAGTTATGAGAAAACATTCTACGTGCTGTCCGTTTTTTTTTATTATGCTCACTAGCTGGTATGAACTATGTTAGAACACTTGCACAAGCATACACGTAGTTAGGCACTCTTATCGGATAAGAGGTTTTCTTGATATTGTTGAGTATAAATGCACACCCTTGCTTACTTGCCTTCTATGTGAGAATGGCTCTATTTGGCACGCAAGTCGTCAGTGCGGTTATGAGGTATAAAGAGGGCACATGATGCCAAGTGTTAGGGTTCAGATATTGAGACCCGTGAGTTGGGATTTGTCCGAGGTTTGGTACCTCATGGAGTTTATTGACTAAAACCCAGTGTGAAAGCTGTCGTATTGTTGAGTTGTTACTTGTACTTTCTTTATCTGTGATTATCGGACTTAGGTCATGTTTCCTTTCTTTCTTCTATGTCATTATTATGGTGTTCCGCTGATAGTTGTTGTTTTCCTTCCTTATTGCAGTTACCGTATTAATTGCCACTTCGCGTAGTCTTTATGTAGATATCATACTCTGTTGTTTCTAACTTATACTTGTTCAGGTCATTTAGTCCAGCAGGTGTCTTGACTGTTCCTCATCACTACGTCACTGAGGTTAGTCTTGATACTTGTTGGGTACCGATGTGGTATACTCATACTACAGTTCTGCACATTATTTTGTGCAAATCCAGGTATTTCGAAGTCAGTTGATCATTAGCTAGCTGTGCGGACTTGTTGCTGTGGAGACTCAAGGTAAACCTGTTGTTGCATTCACAGGCTTCAGAGTCACCTTCCTATTTTATATTCACATTGTTTTACCTATTTTCAAACAATTGTATTTAGAAATTTGTAGCATACTCTGTAGAGCTTATGACTTGTACTATCGGTTTGAGAATTTTAAATTTTATAGAGATTTCCATTTTTAAAATTTTTTAGATATTATTTAATTATTGTTGTTATTCAGTAAATGTTAGGCTTACCTAGTACCTAAGACTAGGTGACGTCACGATACCCAACGGAGGAAAAATTGGGTCGTGACAGAATCTAAGCAAAAAAACATAACAACTTTCAGTACCATGATTGACACTAAAGTGAAGAAATTTAAATAACATGGAGATGCAATTCTTCCAGTAATTAAAAGTCCAAGCATCCAAAACTGTAAGTATTTTTTTTCATAAATTATTGTATTATCTTTTACCAACTTTTAACTCAAATTACTAACACTTAAAGGAATAAAAATAAAAATAAAAGAGTAGAAAGAAACCTGGGGATGCAAATCTTCTTCAATATATGATAGAAAGAACTTCCGGAACAAGTTTACAATGGCGAAAATCCAAGCTAAATATAGCAGCAATTACAGTTAGAAACCGCAATAAGAACTGAAACCCTCGAGTGAAATCGGAATCCTAACAGTGACCCGAATATTGAGTCGTATTTTAGCCTCTATCTAGACTCCATGTCTTCTTCCTAAGTTTCCTTTTTTAAAGATGAATAAGTAAAATCCTCTCTTAAAAGCTAATGTAATGTCTCAATATTTTCTCTTTTGAGTATTTTTCCACTCTTTTCTTTTCTGTTCCTCCCTTTTTTGTTGTCTTCGTCCGTCCCTTTTATAAAGAATAACAATGGTAGTTATCAAGTCTTGTGCCAAGGAGTTGAAGTGAGGACGTGGGATTGAGGTTCAAAAAGGAATTGAGACGTGAGGTGTGCGCTGGAGTAGATTGACGTGAAGGGGATGGGAATTAGGAAGTTAGTTACTATCATTTTTTATCTTTTGTGAGAGTAAATCACGTGAATATGGAGGTGTATATGAAAGTCATGGGGTGAGTGGAATCTCTTTTAAGGTTTTTTTTTGTTTGTTTCCTTTTAGAACTAAAATTCAATTAAAAATATTTAGACAAAAATATTAATTAACTAACTCTGATTAACAACAAAAAAAGGAATATATATATAATATTTACATATAATTTAATGACACTAAAACAATACCTCAGCTTAATCAAATTCTAATTAAAAGAAACCATTTATTTTTGAAAATTTTCCTTTTCTCTTTACACATAGAAATAAAATTTGTAGTATAAGTATGTGAATAGTTTTGTAGAATTTTTTTAAAATTATTATTTTTATTTAAAAATAAATAAAATCTATTAAGAGTAAGATAAAAGTTTAAAATATTAAGATTAGACCTAAAATAAATATTTATACTAAAATGGTATAAAATTTGGGTGTGGTCAAAAATTAGTTGTTCACATATAGTTGTCACGACCCGAAATTCCCACCTTCTAGACCGTGATGGCACCTAACATTTCACTCGCTAGGCAAGCCAACGTTAAAATAATCGTAACCATTTTTTTTTAAACAAATCAAATTAAACAAAAGTAAATTACTGAAATAAAGTGCGGAAGACCATAACAACTGAATCATCCAAATACATCCCCTAATCTTGTGTCACAACTGCACGAGCTACTACAATAATACAAATATAGGTCTGAATAAAATTCAAGCTTGTCACGACCCAAAATCATACCCGTCGTGATGACGCCTATCTCAATACTTGGCAAGCCAAAAATTTCAATAAAACACCATATCTTTTAATTTGAAAACAAAATAATTAAATTCAGCGGAAGAAATCTCACAATTTCAAATAAAATACTCCCAAAACTCGGTGTCACTGAGTACATGAGCATCTAAATGAATACAAAATCTGACTGATAAACATCATTGTCTGAAGTATAGAATAGTACGATAACTAAACAGGAAGGGAATCAAGTCTACGGTCGTCAAGCAGCTACCTTGATACTCTCCAACAGGAATAACTCTGAATTCTAGCAGTCATCGTATCCGAGAACACCTGGATCTGCACACGAGGTGCAGAGTGTAGTATGAGTACAACTAACTCAATAAGTAACAAGACTAACTTCTGGGCTGAAAGAAATGATGAGCTCCGCAGGTACAGTCCAGTAAAAATAATGGTACAGAAATGTAGGCATGCTTTCAAGTTCAACAGTTAAACTCAGTACCGATAAAATAGATCAATACTGCATGATATGAGGCATATGATATCTTAGTAGAAAGACCTCATGTAAATACTGGTCACAAATTATCCGATCACTCGGTATTGTTTATGGCCAATCCAGCCCAGGGGTGTTCCAACCCGTATATAAGTACACATCGACTGACAGTCAGTCACTCAGTACCGTATAAGGCCAACCCTGCCCTGGGACAATTTATCCCTAAATATAAATAATTCTGACAAGATCCATGTCCAGATAACTCATTACAATACAAATAAGTAAGGCAAGTTGTCACGACCCCAAATTTCATCCGTAGGATGTCGTGATGGCACCTAGTCTCTAAGACTAGGTAAGCCTATCAATGCGGAATAATAATAAATAACTGAAATAAATAAACAATAATTCAAACAATTTCAACTCCCAAAACCCGGTAGAAATAAGTCACAAGCTTCTAAGAATTTATTCTCAATGTCTCTATACATCAAGGTCTACAATAAAATAAGGAAGCAACATAAAAATGATAGAAGGGGACTCCGGAGTCTGCCGAAGCTGGCAGATATACCTCGAAGTCTCCGTGCGCAGGTAACTCACTGACGTCTAGGCTGGTAAGATGTACCTGGATCTGCACAAAAAGGTGTACAGAAGTGTAGTATGAGTACACCACAGCGGTACCCAGTAAGTGCCAAGCCTAACCTCGGTAGATTAGTGACGAGTTCAGGTCAGGCTCTACTGAAAAATAATAATTGGCATGGTAAAATGTTTAACAATATAATAAAATAAAATGACAATGAAAATTAGTCAAGTAGCATATTACCGTTTAATCACACAAAATAATGGCAAATAACATCTCGTGGAAACAAAACAAAATTTCCTTTCAACTTCAAGAAAAGTCCCAACAAATAATCAAAGGCGACTGCGGCCATCAATCAATATCAACAAGGGCACTCCCGAGGTACCGCCCGTAAGTCCCAAATCATAAATAAACTCACAATATCTCATTTTCTTATCTCACCGCGGGAGCCTTCACAATTTATTTTAAAGAAAATATGTTTCCCGAAATAGCATCCCGCGTTTTAACCATCCTTATCACACCGCATGACTTCTAATAGTTTCCTCTACTAGCCACGCGTATCAAGCCACCCTTATCTCACCGCATGCGTTTCAATACCCAGACCTTATACCACCGCATGCGTATCAATATCACAATATATCACAATTTGCACCTCAAGTGCTCAAATAATATAACTTGCCAAAATAATTCAACAACAATGTTTTTCCACAATAAAGAGCTCATGACTCATGCCAAAATTAATCATCAATAATATTTTTCCATAATAAAGAGCTCACGGCTCCATCACAATGAGTACGAAAATCTTAAAAAAATATTCAGGAATAAATAATTCAGGAAAATAATATTTAAAAATCTTTAATACGTTGCTTCAATATCAAATTTAAAAATGTCAAATAATTCATATTAATAATATTTAATTTAAATAAAATCAACCTTCGAATAATGCACAAAATAAAAGAAACCAAGTTTCAACTAATAGGTAAAACAATTAGCAGGAGAAGGTCAAACAAATTTAAAATATAAACATTTAATCAATGATGAAGAATATAACAAGATAGAATATTTTAATAAATGTGCAACAATGATCTATACAATTTAAAAATATAATCCTTTACATTTAGCCCGTGTACACACTCGTCACCTCGTGCACACGACTTTCAATACATTTCAATAATCACATCAATACCAATCCTAGGGAAAAGTTTCTTCACACAAGGTTAGACAAGTCACTTACCTCGACTTGCTCCAATTTAACCAAGTATTATGCTTTTTCCTCGATTTTCCGACTTCGATCGACTCATATCTAGTCATAATTAATTCGATACAGTCAACAAAATTTATAGGAATCAATTTCATAAGAAAATATTATACTTTTCAATAAAATTCGAAATTAGCTCAAAAATTGCTTGTGGGGCCCACGTCTCGGAATTTGGTGAAACTTACAAAATCCGACAACCCATTCAATTACGAGTCCAACCATACCAGTTTCACTCAAATCCGACTCCGGATCGATACCGAAATCTCAAAAATTTGTTTCTATGAGATTTATAAAATTTTCGCAAATTTCTATCTCAAAACACTAATTAATGGTAAAAACAATGATGTATTCGTGTATATTGACCAAATCCGAGTTAGAATCACTTATCCAAATATTTTTCCTTGAAAATATATCAAAATTGCCTCTCCTCAAGCTCCAATTCGTCAAAAAGGCAAATGGGACGAAGTCGCCTATTTTTATAACTTACAGATTTGCCAGGAAGCTCGATTTGTCAGGGAGTCCGATTTGTCAGGGAGCTCGATTTTGTCAGGGAGCTCGATTTGTGAGGTAGCTCGATTTGTCAGGGAGCTCAATTTTGTCAGGGAGTCCGATTTTGACAGGGAGTCCGATTTTGACAGGGAGTCCGATTTTGACAGGGAGTCCAATTTTGACAGGCAGCCCGATTATGACAGCATTTCTAGCAGAAATATTGCAGCAGCTTTTGCAGTAGCTAAGTCCCACTTTTGATCCGTTAACCATCTGAAACTCACCCGAGGCCCTCGGGACCTCAACCCAATACACCAACAAGTCCTAAAACATCATACGAACTTATTTGAAACCTCAAATCACATCAAACAATGCTAAAATCACGAATCATGCTCCAATTCAAGCTTAATGAAACTTAGAATTTCCAACTTCTACATTCGATGTCGAAACCTATCAAATCAAGTCCGATTGACCTTAAATTTTGTACCCAAGTCATAAATGATATAACGGAGCTGTGAAAATTTTCAGAATTGGATTCCGACCCCGATATCAAAAAGTCAACTCCCCGGTCAAACTTCCAAACTTTAAATTCCTATTTTAGCCATTTCAAGCCTAATTTCACTACGGACTTCCAAATAAAATTCCGATCACGCTCCTAAGTACAAAATATCATACGGAGCTGTTGGAATCATCAAAACTCTATTCCGGGGTCGTTTGCACATAATTCAACATCCGGTCACTATTTGAACTTAAACTTTTAATTTTTTTAATCAAAATTCCGTATCTCGGACCAGGGAACTCGGAATTTAATTTTGGACATATGCCCAAGTCCCAAATCATGATACAGACCTACCGGAACTGTCAAAATACTGATCCGAGTCCGTTTGCTCAAAATGTTGACCAAAGTCAACTAAGTTGAGTTTTAAAGCTCAAATTCACATTTTAATCTATTTTTCACACAAAAACTTCCCGAAATATTTTACGGACTGTACACGCAAGTCGAGGAATGATAAAATAGTGCTTTTCGAGGTTTTAGAACTCAAAATTAATTATTAAATTTAAAGATAACATTTTGGGTCATCACATTCTCCACCTCTAAAACAAACGTTCGTCCTCGAATGGAGTTAGAAAAAGTACCTAAGCTGGTGAATAAGTGTGGATAACAGCTGCGCATATCATGTTCGGTTTCCCAAGTGGCCTCCTCTATCGTATGACCCCTCCACTGAACCTTCACGGAAGCAATGTTCTTTGACCTCAACTTTCGAACCTGCCTATCTAAAATAGCCACTGGTTCCTCAACATAAGATAGATCCTTGTCCAACTGAACCGAACTAAAGTCTAACACATGATACGGATCGCCGTGATATTTCCGAAGTATGGAAACATGGAATACCGGATGAACCGCAGAGAGACTAGGTGGTAGTGCAAGTTTGTAAGCCACCTATCCAACTCTCTCAAGAATCTCAAAAAGAACAATATACCTAGGGCTCAACTTGCCCTTTTCCTCGAACCTCATCACACCCTTCATAGGCGAAACCCGGAGCAATACCCGCTCACCAACCATGAATGCAATATCACGAACCTTCCGATCCGTATAACTTTTCTATCTAGGTTGGGCTGTACGAAGTCAATCCTGAATAAACTTAACCTTTTCCAAGGCATCCTGAACTAAGTCTGTACCCAATAGTCTAGCCTCGCCCGATTTGAACCAACCCACTGGAGGCCGGCACCGCCTACCATACAAGGCCTCATACGGAGCCATCTGAGTGTTTCACTGGTAACTGTTGTTGTAAGAAAACTCCGCAAGTGGTAAGAACTGATCCCAAGGACCCCCAAAATCTATCACACACGCACGAAGCATATCTTCCAGTATCTGAATAGTGCGTTCAGACTACCCGTACGTCTGAGGGTGAAATATTGTACTCAACTCTACCCGAGTACCCAACTCACGCTGTACTGCCCTCTAGAACCGTGATGTAAACTGCGTACCCCGGTCTGAGATGATAGATACCGGTACACTGCGAAGTCTGACAATCTCGCGAATATAGATTCGAGCCAACTGCTCGGAAGAGTAGGTAGTCATCACAGGAATGAAATGAGCTGACTTGGTCAATCTATTCACAATCACCCAAACTGCATCGAACTTCCTCTGAATCCGTGGAAGCTCAACAACGAAATCCATAGTGATCCGCTCCCATATCCTTTCTGGAATTTCCAAATTCTGAAGCAATCCACCCGGTTGTTAATGCTCATACTTCACCTGTTAACAATTTAGGCAACGAGCTACATACTCCACTATGTCTTTCTTCATCCGCCTCCACCAATAGTGCTGTCTCAAGTCCTGATACATCTTTGCAGCACCCAGATGAATGGAGTACTGCAAACTGTGAGCCTCCTGGAGAATCAATTCATGCAAACCATCTACATTAGGCACACATAGACTGCCCTGCCTCCATAATACACTATCATCTCCAATTGCGACTTCCTTGGCATCACCGTGCTGAATTGTGTCCTTAAGGACAAGCAGATGGGGGTCATCATACTGACGCTCTCTGATACGATCATAAAGAGAAGACTGAGAAACCACACAAGCCAAAACTCGGCTCGGCTAAGAAACATCCAGTCTAACAAACTGGTTGGCCAAGGCCTGAACATCTAAGGTTAAAGGCCTCTCTGCTACCGGTAAATATGCTAAGTTGCCCAAACTCTCTGCCTTACGACTTAAGGCATCGGCCACTACATTGGCCTTTCCAGGATGATAGAGAATGGTGATATCATAATCCTTAAGCAAATCCAACCACCTTCGCTGCCGCAAATTAAGATCATTTTGTTTAAACAGATGCTGTAGACTTCGGTGATCGGTGTAGACCTCGCAATGGACACCGTACAAATAATGCCGCCAAATCTTTAAGGCATGAACAATAGCTGCTAACTCAAGGTCGTGTACAAGATAATTCTTCTCATGCACCTTTAACTATCTGGACGCGTAGGCAATCACCCTACCGTCTTACATCAACACTGCACTGAGACCAATACGCAATGCATCACAATACACAGTATAAGCCCATGAACCTGTAGGTAATACCAATACTGGGGCTGTAGTCAAAGCTGTCTTGAAATTTTGGAAGCTTTCCTCACATTCCTCGGTCCATCTGAATGGAGCACCCTTCTAGGTCAATTTGGTCATAATAGTTGTTCATAATCAATTACAGAATCGTCAATTAACTTCATGTTAACAAAAATCTTGTTTCAAACCTTCACAATACTGATAACGAGACACGAGGCATGAAAACCTTATAATTAATTACCCGAATTAATGAGTCACATTTAACGTCACCTGGGCGGGAACCTATATCGTAGGTTAAAACTCAATAATTACAACACAAATTTGGCAAGTATGCACAAAGAATTTCATATAAGAATTTTCAAATAAGCCTAACAGGCATGACTCCCTATTAGTACTATATTAAAAATTGGATCTCACAAGGGAGAACTTAAACACAAGATTTTTGCTCACAAGGATCTCGTCCTTATATAACTTTCATCGCAGCTCGTAGCCCGGTTTAAACATATCAGTTTATTTTAAAATGCGAGGATCTCGTCCTCAGTTCTAAATCACAAGTAATATGCACATCGTGCAAATCAAAACTTTCCATTTGCTTATTCTAAATAATTTCCGTTAAACAAAATCACAACACATAATGAACCCCACACCGGTAGGGCATATAATTCACAATTTGCAATTAATTATTCAGAATTTACATCAAAACTTACCGAAATGAGTAACATAAAGCCACCTTTATCCTCACAGCTCTTATTAGTGACCAACATGGAATGATAGACGTAGTTATCTCCATAGAATCTCCCAACATGAGTAAACACATAATTAGATTATAGAATTACGAAGCTCACTCATAGGTGGAGCACCATAGGAGGACTCGTTTCGATACTGAGAACCGAATCAAGTTAAGAAAATCATTCCTTTATATTATATCAAGGTCATATCTGTAACGACACCAACTAATGTAGCGACCTCCACCATACCATAAAAATATATCAACGGCTGGGTCTCCACCTCTAGGACACCTTCTACCCGCCTGTCCTCCACCCCTAACTAGTCGTGTGGGTGGTGTAGTAACTGCAATGGGGCACGTAGCCTGAGTGCTTTGATAAAATATGTCTCTCCCAAGTTTGGGACAATTTTCTCATGATGTGCCTGGTATCACCGTATTCATAACAACCCCTTTGCGAGTTTGGCTGCTCATATTGAGTCTGTGCCACATAACTGGAATAACCATTGTAGGAAACTCATATCGGTGGTGCATTAAAAGAATTTACTGGAGCACCCCGAGTAATCCGATATGTGGACTGGGGCTGGCCGACTGCCCGAGCCACGCCATAATGATTTATACTTGCAGAGTAGAATCCACTGAATCTCCCAGAACCTCGAGATGTCTTGGTCTCCTTAGTTTTTTTCCTCACCCCGAACACGTTCTAGTATCTTGGCAATTTGTACAACTAGCAGAAATGAAGTATCAACTTGTAGCTCCCGAGTCGTACAAAATTTTACGATCATAATTTTGTCCTTTATTGAGTCTGTGAACTCACCCTCTAGTTGTAGGAAGAAAAGTAGGAGTATGACAGGCTAACTTATTGAACTTAATGGCATATTCTGACACCGTCAATGGTGACCTGACGCAACCGTTAATACCCTATGCGCCACGCGTTACGGAGAGTCCAGGAAACAAACTCTTTCAAAAGCATTTATGAGAAGTGAGCCAAGTGGGTGGTGTTGCATTGGCTGGTCTGCCCTCTTCATAGGCTTGCCACGAACACCGGTGGAGAATTATCTCTCCCAAGGCAAATTTCTTCTTTTGTTATGTTGACTAAACAGTTTTGAGCTGACCCATTTCTTAACATACTCTTCGATTCTTCTTTGGGGTAACCCTTACCCCTATTTATACACAACGATCACAAAAGTAGAGCTCCATACAGACAAATCTTGGCATGAACCACATAGTCCAGAATCTCGTCAATAACTGTACTTCCTCCGAAGTACCCCAAAATCCGCAACTGTGCCGTCCACGCTGAGTAGACCTTCTGTAAATTTAGAGTTGTTTCTATAAGTCCTTTGGTACTGAAGTATATGATTATTAAGGAGGCGGACATACCGCAAGTCCCGACCTTATCCTCTACAAAATCTCAGGCCTTAAACATGTGTAAATTTTAGGGAAATTTTCACGACCACATATATACATTTCAGGCCAAAACTGACACATAACCCCGCAATCCACCCATTGATAGTGGACTCCCCCCACTCAGCGCGAAGTAATAGGTCACACCGTCCGATGATCCACAATAATAACCTTCACAGCTCGTATAAATCAACCAGACGCCAACGTCCATTGCACCCCCTACTTGATTCACTAGGTGATCTCTCAATACGCCCGTATCTTAAGTCAAACCACACGTTGAGGCAATGTTTGAGCATCTCTGGCTCCTTCCTAATCCATCTGCGGCATCACGAACCGTCGACGCACAATTGATACCGAGTGCGCAATGTCATACACGAGTGGATACAAAGGAATATAAGATATATGTTTCAAGCTAAATCAATGCCACGCGATAAGGAATCAAAGAAGTGAATATTTCCCAACAGTTCCATAGCCTCTCGAAGATAAGTACATGCATCTCCGTACCGATCCGCAAGACTCTACTAAACCTGCTTGTGACTCATAACACCTATGAACCTAGAGCTCTGATACCAACTTGTCACGATCCCAAATTCCCTCCGTAGGATGTCGTGATGACACCTAGTCTCTAAGACTAGGTAAGCCTATCAATGCGGAATAATAATAAATAACTGAAATAAATAAACTAGAATTCGAACAATTTCAACTCCCAAAACCCGGTAGAAATAAGTCACAAGCTTCTAAAAATTTATTCTCAATGTCTCTATACATCAAGGTCTAAAGTAAAATAAGGAAGCAACATAAAAATAATAGAAGGGGACTGCGGAGTCTGCGGATGCTGGCAGATATACCTCGAAGTCTCCGTGCGCAGGTAACTCACTGACGTCTAGGCTGGTAAGATGTACCTGGATCTGCACAAAAAGATGTGCAGAAGTGTAGTATGAGTACACCACAACGGTACCCAGTAAGTGCCAAGTCTAACCTCGATAGAGTAGTGACGAGGTCAGGTCAGGCCCTACTGGAAAATAATAATTGGCATGGTAAAATGTTTAACAATATAATAAAATAAAATGACAATGAAAATGAGTCAAGTAGCATGTTACCGTTTAATTACACAAAATAATGGCAAATAACATCTCGTGGAAACAAAACAAAATTTCCTTTCAACTTCAAGAAAAGTCACAACAAATAATCAAAGGCGACTGCGGCTATCAATCAATATCAACAAGGGCAGTCCCGAGGTACCGCCTCGTAAGTCCCAAATAATAATTAAACTCACAATATCTCATTTCCTTATCTCACCGCGGGAGCCTTCACAATTTATTTTAAAGAAAATATTTTTCCTGAAATAGCATCCCGCGTTTTAGCCATCCTTATCACACTGCATGACTTCTAGTAGTTTTCCCTACTAGCCACGCGTATCAAACCACCCTTATCTCACCTCATGCGTTTTAATACCCAGACCTTATACCACCGCATGCGTATCAATGTCACAATATATCACAATTTGCACCTCAAGTACTCAAATAATTTAACTTGCCAAAATAATTCAACAACAATATTTTTCCACAATAAAGAGCTCATGGCTCATGCCAAAATAAATCATTAATAATATTTTTCCACAATAAAAAGCTTACGGCTCCATCACAATGAGTACGAAAATCTTACAAAAATATTCAGGAATAAATAATTCAGGAAAATAATATTTAAAAATCTTTAATACGTTGCTTCAATATCAACTTTAAAAATGTCAAATACTTCATATTAATAATATTTAATTTAAAGAAAATCAACCTTCAAATAATGCACAAAATAAAAGAAACCAAGTTTCAACTAACAGGTAAAACAATTAGTAGGAGAAGGTCAAACAAATTTAAAATATAAATATTTAATCAATGATGAAGAATATAACACGATAGAATATTTTAATAAATGCGCAACAATGATCTACACAATTTAAAAATATAATCCTTCATATTTAGCCCGTGTACACACTCGTCACCTCGTTCACACGACTTTCAACATATTTCAATAATCACATCAATACCAATCCTAGGGGAAATTTTCCCCACATAAGGTTAGACAAGTCACTTACCTCTACTTGCTCCAATTTAACCAAGTATTATGCTTTTTCCTCGATTTTCCGACTCCGATCGACTCGTATCTAGTCATAATTAATTCGATACAGTGAACGAAATTTATAGGAATCAATTTCATAAGAAAATATTACACTTTTCAATAAAATCCGAAATTAGCTCAAAAATTGTCCGTGGGGCCCACGTCTCGGAATCCGGCGAAACTTACGAAATCTGACAACCCATTCAATTACGAGCCCAACCATACCAGTTTTACTCAAATCCGACTCCGGATCAACACCGAAATCTCAAAAATTCATTTCTATGAGATTTCTAAAATTTTTCCAAATTTCTATCTCAAAACACTAATTAAATGGTGAAAACAATGATGTATTCGTGTATATTGACCAAATCCGAGTTAGAATCACTTACCCAAGTATTTTTCCTTGAAAATATATCAAAATCGCCTCTCCTCAAGCTCCAATTCATCAAAAAGGCAAACGGGACGAAGTCCCCTGTTTTATAACTTACAGATTTGTCAGGGAGCTCGATTTGTCACAGAGTCCGATTTGTCAGGGAGCTCGATTTATCAGGGAGCTCGATTTGCCAGGGAGCTCGATTTTGTCAGGGAGCTCGATTTGTCAGGGAGCTCGATTTTGTCAGGGAGTCCGATTTTGACAGGGAGTCCGATTTTGTCAAGCAACCCGATTTTGACAGCATTTCCAGCAGACAAATTGCAACAGCTAAGTCCCACTTTTGATCCGTTAACTATCTGAAACTCAGCCGAGGCCCTCGGGACCTCAACCCAATACACCAACAAGTCCTAAAATATCATACGAACTTATTTGAAACCTCAAATCACATCAAACAACGCTAAAATCACGAATCATGCTCCAATTCAAGCTTAATGAAACTTAGAATATCTAACTTCTACATTCGATGTCGAAACCTATCAAATCAAGTCCGATTGACCTCAAATTTTACACCCAAGTCATAAATGACATAACAGAGCTGTGAAAATTTTTAGAACTGGATTCCGACCCCGATATCAAAAAGATAACTCCCGGTCAAACTTCCAAACTTTAAATTCCTATTTTAGCCATTTCAAGCCTAATTTCACTACAGACTTCCAAATAAAATTCCGATCACGTTCCTAAGTCCAAAATCACCATACGGAGCTATTGGAATCATCAAAACTCTATTCCGGGGTCGTTTGCACATAATTAGACATCCGATCACTTTTTGAACTTAAACTTTTAATTTATTTTAAATCAAAATTCCGTATCTCGGACCAGGGAACTCGGAATTTAATTTCGGGCATATGCCCAAGTCCCAAATCACGATGCAGACCTACCGGAACTGTCAAAACACTGATCCGAGTCCATTTGCTCAAAATGTTGACCAAAGTCAACTTAGTTGAGTTTTAAAGCTCAAATTCACATTTTAATCTATTTTCACATAAAAACTTCCCGAAAAATTTTACAGACTGCGCACGCAAGTCGAGGAATGACAAATCGTGTTTTTTGAGGTCTTAGAACTCAAAATTAATTATTAAATTTAAAGATGACATTTTGGGTCATCACTCAAGTCCATGCCCTGGGAAAATCCATCCCAAATATATAAATAAGCAGTAAGTAAGGCAAGTCCATGCCCTGGGAAGTCCATCCCGAATACCGATGATCATCTACGCTCACTGGGGGTGTGTACAGACTCCGGAGGTGCTTCTTCAGCCCAAGCATAATATAAAGCCAATATGGCCTACTGCAGGCGGGCAGTCCCAATCCGTATAATATCAAAGACTATAAGGCCTGCTGCAGGCGGGCAGCTCCGATCCATAAAATAGTAAAGCCAATAAGGCCTGCTGCAGGCGGGCAGCCCCGATCCAGAACAATAATAATGTATAAAGTCATTCTGGCCTGCTGCAGGCGGGCAGCCCCGATCCATTTAATAATAACATATATAAAGCCAAATGGCCTGCTGTATTGCGCAGCTCAATCCCATAAATATCCTCACAATGGACAATTATTACTGGGTGTGAAATGTATTTTTAGAACAATTAATTCAACAGCATCACGACCCCATGGGTGCTAAAATATCGGCACATAGCCTAAACATGATCTTTCTCACTAGCCTCAGCTTAATTCTTCTAACACGTGCCACATGTTCAGATAATAACATGATTCTTTAATTTTTTTACTTCACAGGATTTATTCAAGACACATTTTCTGTGGTACACGTCAACATGTTCGTCACCTATCGTGTGTGTCACCTCCAAACAATTCATATCATACCAAATTCGGGGATTCATACCCTCAGAACCAAGTTTAGAAGTGTTACTTACCTCAAACCGTGTAATTCTTTACTCCGCTATGCCTTTGCCTCGTGAATTGGCCTCCAAATGCCTCGAATCTAGCCACAAATAATTCATTTCAGTCAATAAAAATGATAGGAATTAATTCCATAAGAAAATACAAATTTTCCATCAAAATCCGAAATTTCACCCAAAATTCGCCCGTGGGCCCACATCTCGGAACCCGACAAAAGTTACAAAATCTGGAAGCACATTCAACCACGAGTCTAACCATACTAAGTTTACCAAAATCCGACCCCAACTCGACCCTCAAATCTTCAATTTAAACCAAGAGGGTTTTCAAACTTTTTCAACTTAATTCACCAATTAAATGATAAAAACAACCATGGATTCGGGTAATTTAACCAATATTGAGTTAAGAACACTTACCTCGTTGTTTCCTTGAAACACTCCCAAAAAATGCCTCAATCCGAGCTCCAAATCGTCAAAAACTGAAAATGGGACGAAGTCCCATTTTCTTAACTTAAACTCACTGCCCAGGCTTTTCTTCTTCGCGAACGCGGTCAGTGCCTCGCGTTCGCGAAGCACAAAATAGTTCCGGTCCAAATTCCTCCTTCGCGAATGCGACATCACCCTCGCGTTCGCGAAGCACAAAATGCCTCTTCCTCAATGCCTTCTACACAAACGTGTTCAACCAATCGCGAACGCAATACTTCGTTTCCCCCTCACTACGCGAACGCGACACACCCTACGCGAATGCGTAGACCAAATGCATGGGGTCCTCAGCTGCTTCCTCTCTTATTCGCGAACGCGTAACACCTCTCGCGTTCGCGATGCACACCCAGTCTACCCTTCACGAATGCGTTCTTCTCTTCGCGAACGCGAAGAGCAAATACTGCCAGCCTCTCAGTTCCTCTTCGCGAACGCGAGGCTCCACTCGCGAACGCGATGAAGGAAACCAGATGGTGCATCAGAAAAATTCCAGCTGAGTTCCAAGTCCATAATCCAACCCGTTAACCATCCAAAACTCACCCGAGCCCCTCGGGACCTCAAACAATTATACCAACAAGTCTTAAAACATCATACGAACTTAGTCGAACCCTCAAATCACCTAAAACAACGCTAAAACCATGAATTACACCCCAATTCAAGCCTAATGAACTTTGAATTTTCTAATTTCTACAAACGACTCCGGGACCTATCAAATCACGTCCGATTAACCTCAAATTTTGCACACAAGTCATAAATGACCTAACAGAGGTATTCAAATTTTTAGAATCGGATTCCGACCTCGATATCAAAAAGTCAACCCCGGTCAAACTTCCCAAAAATTCAACTTTCGGCATTTCAAGCCTAATTCCACTACGGACCTCCAAATAATTTTTTGGACACGCTCCTAAGTCCAAAATCACCATACAGAGCTATTGGAATCATAAAAATTCAAATCCGAGGTTGTTTACACATAAGTCAATATCCGGTCAACTATTTCAACTTAAGCTTCCAACATGAAAGTTCATTCTTCCAAGCTAACTCCAAAATACCTTAAAACCAAAACCGATAATTTACACAAGTCATAATACCTCGTAGGAAGTTATTCAATACTTCAAATAGTTGAAAGGAGCGTAAAGGCTCAAAATGACCGGTCGGGTCATTACAATCTCCCCCACTTAAACATACGTTCATCCTCGGACGTGCCAGGAGTTGTTTCTAAGGCACCACATTACTATTCCATCTTACCACGCACGTACCCGGGGGTGATCTCATGTCACCCTATTCTATATAGGCCTGACCACACAACATAACTGAAAACCATTAATTTAACCTTAGCCCAAAAACCATGGAGCCAAATTTCTAACATCCAAAATTCTTTTCAATACCCGAATCTCACATCTATACACTGTATAAGTATGAACAAGCTGTATCCATCCATTACTATAGTCCCAGATAAAGTCACTTTCTATGCCGACCTTCAATATTATCCTCCTAATTTACCGGAATCCAATATGATAGTATCCATTCTAGGTCCAATGACCTTATATTATTAAACACAACTATCTTATTGACATGCCACACCAATACAACTCAATCCACAATTGCGCAACTTTGTACCCAAAAATGGGAAATGTCTCAAAGTAGAGATTCGTATTATAAGTTTAACAAGCACCACCACAACTGTAATGCTATAATCTCATTATATATTGTACAACCGATACACAGAAGTTTAATAACAGTAACCAGCTCTTTTAGAGCTCACATTAACATCACTCGCACGGACAACTCACGTGCCAATAACGTAATCTGCCAGGCATGGTCACAGGCCTCCAATCTAAGCATATCATAGAGGAGCAATCAAATAAGTACACATGTACGTGATAAACGAAATAAGATTCACATTCTCCTCGACTGGTATAAATAACACGCCATAGCGTAAGCATGTGCAAAGTCTGGTGTCACACTTCAAATTGGCAAGTTAACACAAAAATAGTAACTACCTTATTTATTTAGGGGAATTAACCTCTTTGAAACGTCAAATATAGCCCAGATAGTTCTCAACAAAGATACGAACACGAGAAACATTATAATTTTATGCTTAACAGTCAACTCTAGGCATATCATAGCCTAAGCATTCTTTCGAGTATGAGTACTTGCCCTGATGCCCACACATTGGCTCAAACCTCATATATATGCACACTTATAGTGCGTAGCTATCACAAATAATTAACGCAACTAGTGCCTCCACTGAGTAAAAACAAAATACTCACCTCAAACAGGTCGCAACCTGAAATAGTATACTTCTGAGGACTCCCAGCCTCCAAATTCATCAAACACACCGCTATGCTCAAATCTAAATTGTACCTCCCGAACAAGCCAAAGGACATGTACTCCTTTAACACAATCAACACTCAAATAAGTAACCCTACCTTAACACGACCAATCAATTTCATACTTCGTGTGCACTACACCCTTCAAAATAACAACCTACTCATTCCATAATTTTTATACTTTACTCGAGTCATCCTCGATCTCATCCTTTGCAAGTCATAACTAATCAACAAGTATGCCTCGGACCAAAACCAATACCACACCTAATCGTGCAATTAAATCGTAGATAGCAGACTTCCCCACTTGGCCCAAGGCCATATAACAAAACATCTGATATCTCACCATACCCAGTTAATATCTAAATTGACCATGCTAAGCAATAAAAGGCCAACTCAGGTCTAGTCCCCCAATAATTCCCGCACACGACCGATACACCCGGTATACAATTATAGTATCGCCCCTCGGCGTAGATACATGAACAGGTGAACTAACTACTCACATGGCATATCCAGAAATGAACAAAATATGATGAAACCAGGGTCAAATAATATAGATGCCTCCCTGTGGCACACTGAGACAATACCTGTGATCATTGCATCTGAAGCAACAACATCTGGCCTAGCAGGAAAAGCGTAGAATCAGCCCTGACTGCCATCTGATCGGCCTCCCCCTCTTGGGCGAACCCTAGCTGACTGAGCTCCACCCTGAGCTGGCGGATCGGGTGGTGGAGCAACTGGTAGAGAAGTAGTAGCCTGACTCCTCTGTTGAACTGTACCTCGCGTACGGCGGGGACAATATTTACTCACATGGCCCAGCTCTCCACACTCATAGCACTCCATCTCAAAGAATGGTGGCGAGTCCTGAGGCGGACCTCGAGAACCAGAATAATTACCAGAAGGACCTGGTACATATGATCCTTGAACTGATAGTATATGGAGCGTACTCGGGGCTGGAAGTGCACTGAGAGATGACTGACTCTGAGGAGAACTATATGAACCATGGTTAGATGATGCACCACTGTGAACTGAATGACTCGTCTGAGCGTGTGTGCAAGAACGAACCATACCGCGGTAAAATTTACCCCCTGAAGGAACACCGCTGTAATCACTTGGACCACGAGGCCTCTTAGCCTCTCTCTCTCTCCATGTTCCTGGCTATGAACCATCTGTATCTGCCGAGCAATGTCCACAACCTCATCAAAAGTAGCACCAGATACTCTCTCCCTAGTCATAAGTAACTGCAGCTGATATGTGAGGCCATCAATGAACCTCCTAATCCTTTCCCTATCAGTGGGAACCAACCAGATAGCGTGACGAGCCAACTTAGAAAATCTCATCTTATATTGTGACACAGACATATCACCCTGGCGAAGCTGCTCAAACTATCTGCGCAGCTCCTCTCTGTGGGACTGAGGCACGAACTTCTCCAAAACAACCACGGAGAACTACTGCCAAGTAAGGGGTGCTGCGCCAATAGGCCTACGCCTCTCGTAATTCTCCCACCATCTGAGTGCAGCCCCAGAAAACTGAAAGGTAGTGAATGAGACCCACTGGTCTCCAGAATACCCGCTGTCCAAAGCATCCGTTGACACCTATCCAGAAAATCCTGAGCATCTTCTGACTCAGTACCGCTAAATGGTAGAGGTCGAAGCCTTTCAAATCTCTAAAGTCCCCTCTGCTCATCATCTGCCATAACAAGAACTACCGGGGCCTGAACAACTGCAGCCGACTGGGCTGGTAGTGCCTCCGGTATCTGGAGTCCTTGTACTACCTGGTCTGGAGTACAGGCAACGGGGGTATGAGTACCTCCCCCGGCCTGAGAAGCAGCAGGTGCGGCTTGAGCCGAAACCACCTGAGCAAGACCAGTGCAAGCTGCCAATATCTGGGCCAAAGTCTACTGAACGCCTGGAATCTCAATGGGTATAGCTAGTGCCTGAGCTGATCCTGTCGGCTCAGCTATATTCGGAATCTGCTCCTGAGCTGGAGCAACTGGTGGTACTACAGGTGCTGATCCAACTGTGGTACGAGCTATACCTCGACCTCTACCTCAGCCCCGGCCTCTACCACGGCCCCGGCCTCTCACGGCCCTAACTGGTGGCACTGGTGGCTGACCATCTGATCCGGTAGTACGTGTCCTCACCATCTGTGAGAGAATAGAATAGCAGAAATTTAGTTTCCAGAATCAACAAATTCACACGACAGAATAAAAGAAAGTGAAATTTTCCTAAGGGTTCGACAGCCTCTCGAAGATAAGTACAGACATCTCCGTACCGATCCACAAGACTCTACTAAATTTGCTCATGACTCGTGAGACCTATGTCACCTAAAGCTCTGATACCAACTTGTCACGACCCAAAATCTCACCCGTCGTGATGGCGCCTATCTCAATACTAGGCAAGACAAAAATCTCAATAAAACACCATATCTTTTTAATTTCAGCAGAAGAAATCTCACAATTTCAAATAAAATACTCCCAAAACCCGGTGTCACTGAGTACATGAGCATCTAAATGAATACAATGTCTGACTGATTAACATCACTGTCTGAAGTATAGAACAGCACGATAACTAAACAGGAAGGGAATCAAGTCTGCGGTCGTCAAGCAGCTACCTTGATACTCTCCAACAGAAATAACTCTGAATTCTAGCAGTCGTCGTATCTGAGAACACCTGGATCTGCACACGAGGTGCATAGTGTAGTATGAGTACAACTAACTCAATAAGTAACAAGACTAACCTCTGGGCTGAAAGAAATGATGAGCTTCGCAGGTACAGTCCAGTAAAAATAATGGTACAGAAATGTAGGCATGCTTTCAAGTTCAACAGTTAAACTCGGCACAAATGAAATAGATCAATACTACATAATATGAGGCATATGGCATCTTAATAGAAAGATCTCATGTAAATACTGGTCATAAATTATCCGATCACTCGGTACTGTTTATGGACAATCCAGCCCAGGGGTGTTCCAACCCGTATATAAGTACACATCGACTGACAGTCAGTCACTCAGTACCGTATAAGGCCAACCCAGCCCTGGGATAATTTATCCCCAAATATAAATAATTCTGACAAGATCCATGTCCGGATAACTCATTACAATACAAATAAGTAAGGCAAGTTCATGCCCTGGAAAAATCCATCCCATATATATATATATATATATATATATATATATATATATATATATATATATATAACTAGTAAGTAAGGCAAGTCCATGCCCTGGGAAGTCCATCCCGAATATCGATGATCATCTACGCTCACTGGGGGTGTGTACAGACTCCGGAGGGGCTCCTTCAGCCCAAGCGTAATACAAAGCCAATATGGCCTACTGTAGGTGGGCAGTCCCAATCCCTATAATAACTAAGCCTATAAGGCCTGCTGCAGACGGGTAGCCCCGAACCATAAAATAGTAAAGCCAATAAGGCCTGCTGCAGGCGAGCAGCCCCGATCCAGAACAATAATAATGTATAAAGTCATTCTGGCCTGCTGCAGGCGGGCAGCCCCGATCCATTTAATAATAACATATATAAAGCCAAATGGCCTGCTGGATTGCGCAGCTCAATCCCATAAATATCCTCACAATGGACAATTATTACTGGGTGTGAAATGTATTTTTAGAACAATTAATTCAACAGCATCACGACCCTATGGGTCCTAAAATATCGGCATATAGCCTAAATATGATCTTTATTACTAGCCTCAGCTTAATTCTTCTAACACGTACCACATGTTCAGATAATAACGTGATTCTTTAATTTTTTTACTTCACAGGATTTATTCAAGACACACTTTCTGTGGTGCACGTCTACATGTTCGTCACCTATCATGTGTGTCACTTCCAAACAATTCATATCATACCAAATTTGGGAATTCATACCCTCAGAACCAAGTTTAGAAGTGTTACTTACCTCAAACTGTGTAATTCTTTACTCCGCTATGCCTTTGCCTCGTGAATTGGCCTCCAAACGCCTCGAATTTAGCCAAAAATAATTTATTTCAGTCAATAAAAATGATAGGAATTAATTCCATAAGAAAATACAAATTTTCCATCAAAATCCGAAATTTCACCCAAAAAATCTCCCGTGGGGCCCACGTCTCGGAACCCGACAAAAGTTATAAAATCTGGAAGCCCATTAAATCACGAGTCTAACCATACTAAGTTTACCCAAATCCGACCCCAACTCGACCCTCAAGTCTTCAGTTTAAACCAAGAGGGTTTTCAAACTTTTCCAACTTAATTCACTAATTAAATGATAAAAACAACCATGGATTCGGGTAATTTAACCAATATTGAGTTAAGAACACTTACCCCATTGTTTTCCTTGAAAAACTCCGGAAATTCGCCTCAATCCGAGCTCCAAATCGTCAAAAACTAAAAATGGGACAAAGTCCCATTTTCTGAACTTAAACTCACTGCCCAGGCTTTTCTTCTTCGCGAACGCGGTCAGTGCCTCGCGTTCGCGAAGCACAAAATAGTTCCCGTCCAAATTCCTCCTTCACAAAATGCCTTTGCCTCAATGCCTTCTACGTGAACGCGTTCAACCAATCGCGAACGCGATACTTCATTTCCCCCTCACTACGCAAACGAGACCCCCTACGCGAACGCGTAGACCAAATGCCTGGGGTCCTCAATTGCTTCCTCTCTTTTTCGTGAACGCGTAACACCTCTCGCTTTCGCGATGCACACCCAGTCCATCCTTCGCGAACGCGTTCTTCTCTCCGATCAAACTTCCCAAAAATTCAACTTTCGGCATTTCAAGCCTAATTCCACTACGAACCTCCAAATAATTTTTCGGACACGCTCCTAAGTCCAAAATAACCATACAGAGCTATTGGAATCATAAAAATTTAAATCCGAGGTCGTTTAAACATAAGTCAATATCTGGTCAACTATTTCAACTTAAGCTTCCAACATGAAAGTTCATTCTTCCAAGCTAACTCCGAAATACATTAAACCCAAAACCGATAATTTACACAAGTCATAATACCTCATAGGAAGTTATTCAATACTTCAAATAGTTGAAAGGAGCGTAAAGGCTCAAAACAACCAGTCGGGTCGTTACAAAGCTGTTTGAAAGATAATACACAGCTAAGATAAGATAGAAGGGGATTTCAGAACTGCGGACGCTGTGCAGTTATACCTCAAGTCTCCTCTAGGTAGCTGAATCCGAGCAAGTCTATGGTACACCGCTGAGACCAACTCCAAAATTTGCACAAGAAGTGCAGAGTGTAGTATGAGTACAACCGACCCCATGTACTCCGTAAGTGTCGAGCCTAACCTCGACAAAATAGTGACGAGGCTTTGACAAGACACGTACGTAAACAATCTGTACAAGAATATACAAATACGAAGCAACAATAACACAATAATTAACAATTATAAATTTGGGAAGGAACATGCGAAGGGGATGATATAATAATTTCAGCAGGCGAAGTGTCACGTAGCAGCTAATTAATTCATTAACAATAAAATGAGCAGCTGATAATATGAAAATGGCACGACATCACCCTTCGTGCTTTAGCTCTCTTTCTTCGCATAAATTGATAAATAAATAATAATAATTGGCACGACATCACCCTTCGTGCTTTAAATCTCTTCTGGCACGACATCACCTTTCGTGCTTTAACTTTCTTTGAAAATGGCACGACATCACCCTTCGTGCTTTTACACCCTTTCTCACCATGGCAAAGATAATATAAATAATATAAATGACACGACATTACCCTTCGTGCTTTTACACTCTTCCTTACCATGAAAATAAAAATATAAATTAGAAAGAGTATTTAAATGGGGGGATATATACTTATCAAACAATTCAATACCAAAATACCAACTTCACCTTCCAAAATATTCAACAATAATTAAACTAGCAGTAATCTCATGAAAATGATCAAATAAACAATAATAACTTAAGCAGGAATATCTTAATTAAATAGGCAATTATTCACAATAAACAAACTCCACCCGCATGCTTTGACTCAACCACAACGCATAAGTACTCGTCACCTCATATATACGTTGTACCCGCACATTAAACCACGTAGCAAATAGACAAATAAGTCCTACTCCCTCAAGTCAAGGTTAACCACGACACTTACCTCGATTTGCAACCAACTCAAGATTCCAATAAACCTTTGCCTCGCGAATTGGTGTCCGAATGTCTCGAATCTAGTCACAAACAATTCAATATACTCAACACAAATTATAGAAATCAATTTTATATGAAAATACTAAATTTAACTCAAAAATTGCCCGTGGGGCCCACATTTCATAACCCGACAAAAGTTATAAAATATGAACGCTCATTCAACCACGAGTCCAACCATACAAATTTTACCAAATTCTGACATCAACTCGACCTTCAAATCCCCAAATCTTATTTTCAAATCCCTAGGCCCAAATCATCGAATTTCACCTCAAAAACACGTAATCTAGTCGGAATAATCGATGATAATTCAATATTATTGACTAACAATGATCACAAGTGACTTACATCAAGTTTTCCCGTGAATTATCGCTCAAACATCTCCTCAACCCATGTTGGAAATGTCCAAAATGAAAAAAATCTCGGAACCCCTCAGTTTTTAACACTGTCAGTGTTTCTGCATCTGCGATGCACTTGGCCGCATCTGCGGTCTCGCAGATGCGAGGGTGGAGGTCGCTTCTGCGGTTGGCTCGCTTCTGCAGACTCGCTTCTGCGAAGAAGCGTCCGTTTCTGCGGTCCAAGGACCCCTTAGCCCAGGCCGCATCTACGACCATTGCGTCGCTTCTGCGGTCGCATTTTTGTGACGCGCCTTTCGCTTCAGCGAGGCCTGGCTCGCTTCTGCGAGCTCGCACCTGCGGTCAAAAAATCTGCAGGTGCGATTACACCAGAAGGCCAAAATTTAGATTTTTCTTAAGTCCAAATTTTGATTTGTTAACCATCTGGAATCCACGTGAGGCCCCCGAGACCTCAACCAAATACACCAATAAGTCCTAAAACATCATACGAAATTAGTTGAAACCTCAAATCACATGAAACAAAGCTAAAACCACGAATCATACTCCAATTCAAGCTTAAGGAACTTAAGAATTTTCAACTTCTACATTCGATGCCGAAACCTATCAAATCAAGTCCGATTGACCTCAAATTTTGCACACAAGTCATAAATGACATAACGGACCTATGAAATTTTTTTGAACTGGATTCTGACCCCGATATAAATAGAAGTCAATTTGTGGTCAAACTTTGGAATCTATAAGCTTTCAAACTTCTAAATTTCAACAAATGGCGATAACTCAAGCTAGGGACCTCCAAATTAAATTTCGGGTATGCGTCCAAGTCCGAAATCACTATACGGACCTACTGGAACTGTCAAAGCACTGATCTGGGTCTGTTTGCTCAAAATGTTGACCGAATGCAACTCAAATGAGTTTTGAAGCACTATTTCACATTTTAATCAATTCTTCACATAAAAACTTTTTGGAAAATTTATGGACTACGCACGCAAGTCTAGGGAAGATGAATGGTGCTATATGAGGTTTAAAAATACATAAATAATTATTAAATTTAAAGATGACCTATCGAGCCATCACATTCTCCACCTCTAAAACAAACGTTCGTCCTCGAACGGAATTAGAAAATTACCTGAGGTGGTGAAAAGGTGTGGATATCTATTCTGCATATCCAACTCGGACTCCCATGTAGATGCTTCAACCAGCTGACCTCTCCATTGCACCCGAACTGAAGGATAACTCTTAGACCTCAACTGTCGGACCTGCCGGGCTAGAATACTTACCGGTTTCTCCTCATAAGTCAAATCCTTGTCCAATTGGACTGAGCTGAAATCTAACACATGTGACGGATGCCCATAATATTTCCGGATCATAGACACATGGAACACCGGATGAACTGCTGATAAACTAGGTGGTAGTGCAAGCATGTAGGCTACTTCACCCACCCTTTCGAGAATTTCAAAGGGTCCGATATACCTAGGGCTTAACTTGGCCTTCTTTTTGAACCTCATTACACCCTTCATAGGTGAAACTTGGAGCAATACTCTTTCTCCAACCATGAATGCAATATCACGAACTTTACGGTCAGCATAACTCTTTTGCCTAGACTGAGCTGTATGAAGTCGATCTTGAATAACCTTGACCTTTTCCAAGGAATCCTGTACAAAATCGGTACCCAACAACCGAGCCTCTCCCGGTTCAAACCAGCCAACGGGCGAACGACATCGCCTCCCGTATAATGCTTCATATGGAGCCATCTGAATGCTCAACTGGTAGCTGTTATTATAGGCAAACTCTGCAAGTGGAAAAAACTATTCCCAAGAACCTCCAAAGTCTATAACACAAGCGCGAAGAATATCTTCCAATATCTGAATAGTGCGCTCGGACTGTCCGTCTGTCTATGGATGAAATGTTGTACTCAACTCAACCCGCGTGCCTAACTCACACTATACAGCCCTGCAAAAGTGCGAGGTGAACTGAGTACCTCAATCAGAAATGATAGAAATGGGCACACCATGAAGGCGTACAATCTCGCGGATATAAATCTCCGCTAACCACTCTGAAGAATAGGTAATTGCTACTGGAATGAAATGTGCTGACTTGGTCAATCTGTCCATAATGACCCATATTGCGTCAAACTTTCTCTGAGTCCGTGGGAGCCCAACAACAAAATCCATAGTGATACACTCCCACTTCTACTCAGGAATTTCTAACTTCTGAAGCAAATACCAGGTCTCTGATGCTTGTACTTGACTTGCTGACAATTTAAACACCGAGCTACATATGCAACTATATCCTTCTTCATTCTCCTCCACCAATAGTGTTGCCACAAATCTTGATACATTTTGGCGGCACCCGGATGAATATAATATCAGGAACTTTGGGCCTCCTCAAGAATTAATTCACGAAGCCCATTCACATTAGGAACACATATACGACCATGCATCCGCATAACTCCATATGCTCCCACAGCAACCTGCTTGGCACCACCGTGCCGCACTGTGTCCTTAAGGACAAGAAAATGAGGATCATCATACTGTCGCTCTCTAATACGTTCATACAAGGAAGACCGAGCGACTGTGCATGCTAGAATCCGGCTGGACTCTGAAACTTCTAACCTCACAAACTGATTAGCCAAAGTTTGAACATCTGCATCTAACGGCCTTTCACCAACCAAAATATACGCAAGGCTGCCCATTCTCACCGTCTTTCTACTCAATGCATCGGTCACCACATTGGCCTTTCCGGGGTGATACAAAATGGTGATATCATAGTCTTTTAACAGCTCCAAGCATCTTCTCTGCCTCAAATTGAGATCTTTTTGTTTGAACAGATACTGTAGGCTACGATGATCAGTAAATACCTTACACGAGACATCGTAAAGGTAATGCCTCCAAATTTTCAGCGCATGAACAATGGCTGTCAATTCTAAGTCATGAACATGATAATTCTTCTCGTGAACTTTCAACTGCCGCGATGCATATGCAATCACCCTACCATCTTGCATCAATACTGCACCAAGTCCAATGCGAGATGTATCACAATACATTGTATAAGATCCTGAACCTGTGGGTAATACCAACACTGGTGCCGTAGTCAAAGCAGTTTTGAGCTTCTGAAAGCTCAACTCACACTCGTCTGACCATCTGAACGGGGCACCTTTCTGGATCAATTTGGTCAGTGGGGATGCTATGGATGAAAACCCCTCCACAAACCGGCGATAATAACCTACCAAACCCGGGAAACTCCGGATCTCTGTAGCTGAAGTAGGTCTAGGCCAATTCTGAACTGCCTTAATCTTCTTAGGATCCACTTTTATGCCTTCTACCGATACAACATGCCCCAAAAAGGCAACTGAGTCTAACCAAAATTCATATTTCAAAAATTTGGCATATAACTGATTATTTTTCAAAGTCTGAAGTACAATTTGAAGTGCTACTCATGCTCATCTCAACTACTGGAGTATATCAAGATATCGTCAACGAATACAAACACAAAAGAATCCAAATAGGGTTTGAATACCCGATTCATTAAATCCATGAATGTTGCTGGGGCATTTGTTAGCCCAAATGACATCACTGGGAATTAGTAATGCCCAAACCGAGTCCGAAAAGTTATCTTAGGGACATCAGATTCCCTAATCTTCAACTGATGGTAACCATATCTCAAATCAATCTTTGAAAACACCTTGGAACCCTGAAGCTGATCCAATAAGTCATCAATTCTTGGCAGCGGATACTTGTTCTTGATAGTAGCCTTGTTCAACTGCCGATAATCTATACACATCCGCATTGAACCATCTTTCTTCTTTACAAATAACACTGGTGCACCCCAAGGCGAGACGCTAGGTCTAATGAATCCCTCATCAAGCAAGTCTTGTAACTACTCCTTCAATTCCTTCAGCTCCAGCGGGGCCATACGGTATGGTGGAATAGAAATGGGCTGGGTGCCAGAGCTAAATCAATACAGAAGTCAATATCTCTGTCGGGTGGCATCCCTGGTAAGTCTACAGGAAATACATCTGGAAATTCAAGGACGACTGGAACTGAATCCATAGAAGGAACATCCATACTAGAATTGCGAATATGGGCCAAATAAGCTTGACAACCCTTCTCGACCATACGTCGAGCCTTCACATAAGAGATAACCCTGCTGGTGGAATGGCCAAGAGCCCCTTTTCACTCTATTCGAGGTAACCCCGGTATGGCTAAGGTCACCGCTTTGGTGTGACAATCCAATATAACATGATAAGGTGACAGCCAATCCATACCCAAGCTGAAATCAAAATCTACCATGCCAAGAAGTAGAAGATCCATGCTAGTCTCAAGAATCCTAATAGTAACCACACACGAACGATAGATATGATCCACCATAACAGAATCTCCCACCGGTGTGGACACACACACCGAAGCATTCAGAGAATTACGAGGCACAACTAGATATGAAGCACAGTAGGAGGACACATAGGAATAAGTAGATCCTGGATAAAATAGAACTGAAGCATCTCTATGGCAAACTGGAAAAATACCTGTGATCACAGAATCAGATGACTCGGCCTCAGGCCTAGCTGGAAAAACATTAAATCGGGGCTGAGCCCCACCACTTTGAACTGCGTTCCTGGGACGACCTCTAACTGGGTGGCCTCCACTTCTAACGGCCTGTCCTCCACCTCTAGCTGCCTGAACCCTTCCCCTAGCTGGCTGGGCGGGTGGCGGAACAGCTGGTGCTGGAATCATAGCACGAGAACCCTGTTGTTGCATGCTGCCCTGAGACCTGGGGTAAAATCTTGCTATGTGCCTCGGATCACCACAAGTATAACCTCGGCTGTTGTGACTGCTGACCCTGGAACTGGCCATGTCGACCTGGATAACCACCCTGATGACTCTGGATTGGAGGTGCACTAATAGGAGCTGGTGGTGCACTATAAGCTAGCTGGTCGGAATGAGGCATATGAGGGCCGAGACCACCTGAAGCATTGTGGGATGCCTGGCGAGCTGAATGAAAATGCCTGGGAGGATAGCCTCTACCAAAATTACCCCTGCCTTCAGATGAGGCACCACTGAACCCATTGAACTGATGAGGCCTCTTATCAGACCCATGCCCTCTCTCTTATGCAAGAACCATCTCGATCCTCCTAGCAACATTAGCAGCCTCCTGAAAGAGAATCTCACTTACGGTCTCCTTGGACATCTGAAGCCTGATAGGGTGAGTGAGTCCATCAATAAACCTCATCACTCTCTCTCTCCCTCATTAAGAAGTAAAGGAGAGCATGGCGGGCTAGATCCATAAAACGGGTCTTGTACTGAGTAACAGTCATACTGCCCTGCTGGAGACACTCAAATTGCCTGCGGTAATCCTCTCTCAATATGATAGCGAGGAACTTCTCTAGAAATAGCTGTGAGAACTACTTCCAAGTCAATGCAGGCAACCAAGCTGGTCTGGTCAACATATAATCTATCCACCACCTCTTGGCGGAACCCGTCATCTAAAATACAGAAAAATCAACCCCATTGGTCTCGACTATACCCATATTCCACAACACCTCATGGCAGCGGTCAAGATAATCCTGTGGGTCCTCAGAAGGTGTACCACTAAAGTGAACTGGAAAGAGCTTAGTAAACTTGTCCAACCTCAATAAAGGCTCAAAAGACATGGCGGGCCTATCACCGGCCTGTGCCGCAACAACTGGCTGAGCTACCCCAATTGGCGGGGCTACTGGAGCCTTATACTGGGGAGCCATCTGCTCCGGAGCGGGAGTAGTGGGAGTCTGTGCTCCTCCCCCAGCATGTGAGATGGCTGGTGCCACTGGAAATGTACCATTCTTGCCCACTCCCTCCATAAGACTCACCAAACGGACTAGAGCGTCCTGAAACACTGGAGTAGCTATGAATCCTTCCGGGACCTGAACTGGTCCAACAAGTACAGTTTGAGCTGGAACCTCCGCTTCCAAATCCAACTGAGGTTCTACAACAGGTGCTGCTGCTCGTGCTCTAGACTGAGCTCTACCTCTGCCTCTACCTCGGCCTCTAGTATGACCTCGGCCTCGGCCTCTTCCCCTAGTCGTAGATGCCACCTGGGGCTCTGGTCCCTGTTCATTGGTATATGTATTTCGTGTTCTCGCCATCTGCGAGATAATAAGAATAGAATGGTTCAATCATTGATAATAGAATAAAATCGCACGACTGAATAAGAAAGAAGTGATATTGTTCCTCTGGAAGATAAGTACAGATGTCTCTGTGCCAATCCTTCAAACTCTACTAAGCTTGCTCGTGACTTGTGAGACCTAAGTAACCTAGTGTTCTGATACCAATATGTCACGACCCGAAATTCCCACCTTCAGGACCATGATGGCGCCTAACATTTCACTCGCTAGGCAAGCCAACGTTAAAATAATCATAACTAATTTTTTTAAGCAAATCAAATTAAACGAAAGTTAATTACTAAAATAAAGTGTGGAAGACCATAACAACCGAATCATCCAAATACATCCTCGAATCTGGTGTCACAAGTGCACGAGCTACTAGAATAATACAAATATAGGTCTGAATAAAATTCAAGTTGTTTGAAAGATAATACACAGCTAAGATAAGATAGAAGGGGACTTCAGAACTGCGGACGTTGTGCATTTATACCTCAAGTCTCCTCTAGGTAGCTAAATTCGAGCAAGTCTATGGTACGCCGCTGGGACCAACTCCAAAATCTGCACAAGAAGTGCAGAGTGTAGTATGATTACAACCGACCCGATGTACTCCGTAAGTGTCGAGCCTAACCTCGGTGAGGTAGTGATGAGGCTATGACAAGACACGTACATAAACAACTTGTACAAGCATATACAAATACGAAGCAACAATAACACAATAATTAACAATTATAAATTTGGGAGGGAACATGCAAAGGGGATGATATAATAATTTCAGTAGGAAAAGTGTCACGTAGCAACTAATTAATTCATCAACAATAAAATGAGCAGCTGATAATATGAAAATGGCACGACATCACCCTTCGTGTTTTAGCTCTCTTTCTTCCCATAAATTGATAAATAATTAATAATAATTGGCACGGCATCACCCTTCGTGCTTTAACTCTCTTCTGGCACGACATCACCCTTCGTGCTTTAACTCTCTTTGAAAATGGCACGGCATCACCCTTCGTGCGTTTACACTCTTTCTCACCATGGCAAGGATAATATAAATAATATAAATGGTACGGCATCACCCTTCATGCTTTTACACTCTTCCTTACCATGAAAATAATAATATAAATTCGGAAGGATATTTAAATGCGGGGATATATACTTATCAATCAATTTAATACCAAAATACCGACTTCACCTTCCAAAATATTCAACAATAATTAAACTAGCAATAATCTCATGAAAATGATCAAATAAACAATAATATCTTGAGCAGGAATATCTTAATTAAATAGGCAATTATTCACAATAAACAAATTCCACCTGCATGCTTTGACTCAACCACAACGCATAAGTACTCTTCACCTCACATATACGTTGTACCCGCACATTAAATCACAGAGCAAATAGACAAATAAGTCCTACTCCCTCAAGTCAAGGTTAACCACGATACTTACCTCGATTTGCAACCAACTTAACATTCCAATAAACCTTTGCCTCGCGAATTGGTGTCTTAATGCCTCGAATCTAGTCACAAACAATTCAATATACTCAACATGAATTATAGAAATCAATTCTATATGAAAATACTAAATTTTCCAATTAAAATTCAAAATTTAACTCAAAAACTGCTCGTGGGCCCCACGTCTCGTAACTCGACAAAAGTTACAAAATATGAATGCTCGTTCAACCACGATTCCAACCATAAAAATTTTACCAAATTCCGACATCAACTCGACCTTCAAATCCCCAAATCTTATTTTCAAATCCCTAGGCCCAAATCCTTGAATTTCACCTCAAAAACACGTAATCTAGTCGGAATAATCGATGATAATTCAATATTATTGACTAACAATGATCACAAGTGACTTACCTCAAGTTTTCCCATGAATTCTCACTCAAAAATCATCTCAACCCGTGTTGGAAATGTCAAAAATGACAAAAATCTCGGAACCCCTCTGTTTTTAACACTGTCAGTGTTTCCGCATCTGCGATGCACTTGGCTGCATCTGCGGTCTCGCAGATGCGAGGGTGGAGGTCGCTTCTATGGTTGGCTCGTTTCTGCGGTCCAAAGCCCTCTTAGCGTAGGCCGTATCTGCGACCATTGCGTCGCTTCTGCGGTTGCACTTCTGCGACGCACCTTCCGCTTCTACGGACCGTCCGCTTCTGCGAGGCCTGGCTCGCCTCTACGAGCTCGCACCTGCGGTCAAAACATTCGCAGGTGCGATTACACGAGAAGGCCAAAATTTCAGATTTTCTTTAAGTCCAAATTATGATCCGTTAACTATCCGGAATCCACCTGAGGCCCCCGGAGACCTCAACCAAATACACCAACAAGTCCTAAAACATTATACGAACTTAGTCGAAACCTCAAATCACATCAAACAATGCTAAAACCATGAATCATACCCCAATTCAAGCTTAAGGAACTTAAGAATTTTCAACTTCTACATTTGATGTCGAAACCTATCAAATCAAGTCTGATTGACCTCAAATTTGCACATAAGTCATAAATTACATAACGGACCTATGAAAATTTTTAGAACTGGATTCCGACATCGAGATCAATAGAAGTCAATTTGTGGTCAAACTTTGGAATCTATAAGCTTTCAAATTTCCAATTTTCAACAAATGGTGATATCTCAAGCTAGGAACCTCCAAATTAAATTCCGGACATACGCCTAAGTCCCAAATCACTATACGGACCTACCGGAACTGTCAAAATACTGATCCGGGTCTGTTTGCTCAAAACGTTGACCGAAGTCAACTCAAATGAGTTTTGAAGCACTATTTCACATTTTAATTAATTTTTCATATAAAAACTTTATGAAAAATTTACGGACTGCGCACGCAAGTCGAGAAAAGATGAATGGTGCTATTTGAGGTTTAAAAATACAGAAATAATTATTAAATTTAAAGATGACCTATCGGGTTATCACAATAGTATACTGAGATTCTATAATAATATTGTAAAATATTGGCCAAGATTTGTATTGCTATGAATAACTAGTGGCTAATACGTATGACCTTAATGAATGAATAATATATTGGCTATTATATAAACGGTCAATATAACTATGAATTGCAATGATATAATTAACATAGGTTATATGACTACAACCTTAGTCAATGGACTTATATGGTTGCTATGAATAACTAGTGGCCGATACGTATGACCTTAATGAACGAAATTATATATTGGCTAATATATAAAACGTCAATTCAATATAACTATGAATCGCAACGATGTAGTTAACACATGTTATATGACTACAACCTTAGTCAATGGACTTATATGATTGCTATGAATAACTAGTGGCCGATATGTATGACCTTAATGAATAGAATTATATATTGGCTATTATATAAATGGTCAATATAACTATGAATCGCAACGATGTAATTAACATAGGTTATATGGCTACAACCTTAGTCAATGGACTTATATGGTTGCTATGAATAACTAGTGCCCGATACGTATGACCTTAATGAATGAAATTATATATGGGCTATTATATAGACGGTCAATATAACTCTGAATCGCAACGATGTAATTAACATAGGTTATATGACTACAACCTTAGTCAATGGACATATATGGTTGCTATGAATAACTAGTGGCCTTTACGTATGACCTTAATGAATGAAATTATATATTGGCTATTATATAAATGGTCAATATAACTATGAATCGCAACGATGTAACTAACATAGGTTATATGACTATAACCTTAGTTAGTGGACTTATATGATAGCTATGAATAACTAGTGGCCGATATATATGACCTTAATGAATAGAATTATATATTGGCTATTATATAAACGGTCAATATAACTATGAATCGCAACGATGTAATTAACATAGGTTATATGACTACAACCTTAGTCAGTAGCTATTGATTATTAAAAAGGGACTAAATATGCAAAATATATAACTTAATTTATTAATATTTCATTATTAAAAATTCTACTTATGATTCAAATTTAGGATGAAAAAATGATGGAATTTGTCACGACCCAAAACCCTAACCTGTCGTGATGGCGCCTATCGATGGTACTAGGCAAGCCAATTTTTCAAAATTCTTCAAATGTTTCACAAAATAAACCAAAAGCTTGATATGAAAGAGTTTTCATAAAAACAAGAGTTAAACTCAAAACACAACGCGGAAAAATAGACCCAAACATCGGGGTGTCACCAAGTCATGAGCATCTAAACAACCAGTCTAAAAAACAGTGTCTATAAGAGTATGTGTCTAAATGCCAATACAGAAAAGAAAGATAACAAGAAAGGAGAGACAAGGACTGCGAACGCCGGCAACTACCTCGTGAATCTCCGATACTCAACCACGCACGAGATCAACGTCCTCCGTGACCAGATACACCTGGATCTGCACATGCAGTGCATGATGTAGCGTGAGTACAACCAACTCAGTAAGTAACAAAAATAAATAAGGAACTGAGAAGTAGTGATGAGCTATACAATTACCGTTCTTTTCAGAAATTTCATCAATGAAAGTAGACATGATTCAATTTCGGCAATATAAGTTCAGTTAGTTGTACATTTACTAAGTTCAGATAAATCGGATACAATATTTTCCAGACGTTCAGAACAATGACATAATTCAGCTAAGTGCAGCAATCAAGAAAACAAATGCAACCTCTCAGGGTAACAATCACTCAAGCTCTCAATAGCTCAAACACTCGTCTCTCAGCCCTCAATAATCACACTCAATAGGTACTTGCGCTCATTGGGGATGGACAAATTTCGGAGGGGCAGCTACAACCCAAGCGCTATAATCCGCACGGACAACTCACGTGCTGCTAGGGGTGGGCGTTCGGCCGGTTCTGTTTGGTTTTAAGAAATTCGGTTCAGTTATTTGATTTTCGGTTTTGTAAAAGTAGTAACCGAAATCGAGCTGAAATAAGTTCGGTTCAGTTCGGTTTTCTAATTTCGGTTCGGTTTTCGGTTTTAACATTATCATATTGGGCTCTCTCTATGTAATAATTGGATTGACGAATTTGTTGGTTTTGTTTCAAAATTTTGGTAAATTAGACTGAAACCAACCGAAAATTTGTTGGTTTGCTAATAATTTGGTTTTTCGGTTAACCGAACCAAATAAATTAATAGCCGAAAATCGAATCGAAAAACTAAAATTTTAAAATTTTAAATCGAAACCGACCGAAATAATCGAATAACCGAAACCGAAATAAAAATATTTTCGGTTCGGTCGGTTTTTTCGGTTCGGACCGAAATATGCCCACCCCTACGTGCTGCACGGACAAATCACGTGCTATAGTATCATATCAAGATCTTCACGGACAACTCACGTGCTGCACAGACAAATCACGTGCTATAGTATCATATCAAGATCTTCACGGACAACACACGTGCTACATTATCATATTAGAATCCGCACAGACAACTCACGTGCTATAGTATAAATATCATGATCCGCACGGACAACTCATGAGCTATGGTATCAATACCTCACAAACAGACCCTCGGCCTCACTCAGTCATCAACCTCTCTAATCTCACGGCCCTCAGTAATAAAGGGAAATCAGCCCAAATAGAATGATATAATGTATCAACAGGGAATAACAGAGACTGAGATATAATATGCAAGTAATACTACGACTGAATACAAGTGACAATAAGCAGGGAGATTCAACAGGTATCACGACCACTGTGGGTCTCTACAGCACCAACACATAGCCTAAGCATGATTTCTAACATGATTTACTGTCAAATTTCTATAACACAGGAAGGCACATAGCTAACGACAAGCTTATTCAACTTTTCAGTTTCACGGAATGGACCAAGTCTCAATTCCCACGGTGCAAGCCCACACGCCCGTCACCTAGCATGTGCGTCACCTCCAAACAATTATTTAATACAAAATTCGGGGTTTCATACCCTCACGACCAGATTTAAAATTATTACTTACCTCAATCCGCGCAAAACTCTACTCCAAAATGCCTTTGCCTCTCGAATCGGTCTCCAAATGTCCCGAATCTAGCCACAAGCAGTACAATACAATCAATATAGGCTAAAGAAATCAATTCCACAAGAAAAATATGAAATTATAGCCAAAATCGTAAATCGACTCAAACCCGGCACCCGGGCCCACGTCTCGAAATCCGACAAAAATCACAAAACCCGAAATTCCATTCACTCACGAGTCTAAACATGTCAAATTTATCAAATTTCGACACCATTTGGTCATCCAAATCCCCAAAATTCACTCTCCAGCTTCCCTAGTCCTAAACCCCCAAATTTCACCTCAAAAACTCACCAATTAGGTGAAAAATCAATGGGAAAATATTATTTTTGAAGATAAATGGACACAAGGAGCTTACCTCAGTAATCACTTCAAAATCCTTCTCAAAATCCTCGAAAATCCGAATTCAAAATAGTGAAAAAATTTCGAAGTCCCGTATTATATGTTCTGCCCAGGCCTTTCGCACCTGCGGCCTTATTTCCACACCTGCAGATGCGGTCCTGCGCAAAAATACCCACACCTGCGGAACCAACTAAAAACACTGGGCTCACACCTGCGCTCCCGGTCTGGCACCTGCGGAGTCGCTTCTGCGGCCCTTCGTCCGCTTTTGCGAAAATGCCCAAACTTTCCCTTTTCGCATCTGCGGGCCATCCTCGCATCTGCGGGCTCCCAGATACGCATCCTTTCTCGCATCTGTGCCCCCTTCCCTTCCTGGCCTTGCCCGCATCTGCGGCCTCCTCTTCGCCTCAGCGGGTCTGCACCTGCGGTCTCCCCACCGCAGGTACGAAACACCAGAAAACTCAGCAATTACCTAAGTCCCAATTTCAACCCGTTAAGCATCTGAAACACACTCGAGGCCCCCGGGACCTCAACCAAACATACCAACAAGTCTTATAACCCAATACGAACTTAGTCGAACCCTCAAATCACCCCAAACAACATCAAAAACATGGATTACACCCGGATTCAAGCCTAATGAACTTCTAAACTTCCAAATTTCACAAACGACGCCGAAACCTATCAAACCACCTCCGATTGACCTCAAATTTTGCACCCAAGTCATATTCAATATTACGGACCTACTCCAACTTTCTAAATTGGAATCCGACCCCGATATCAAAAAGTCCACTTCCGGTCAAATTTGCCAAAAATCCAACCTTCACCAATTCAAGCATAATTCTACTACAGACCTCCAAATCATATTCCGGACGCGCTCCTAAGTCCAAAATCACCTAATAGGGCTAACGAAACCATCAAAATTCAAATCCGAGGCCGTTTATACATATGTCGACATCCGGTCGACTTTTCCAACTTAAGCTTCCAATTAAGGGACTAAGTTTCTCAATTCACTCCGACATCACTTCGGACCCAAACAAACCAATGCGGTAAATCATATAACAGTTATAGATCACAATAGAAGCAAAAAATGGGAAAATGAGGCTACAACTCTCGAGACGACCGGCCGGGTCGTCACAGAATTAGCATTAAAACACGATTTAACTAGCACTCAAACGATGGAATACAAAGCTGTCAAAATTGAACAATAAAAAAACTTAAGAGGGAAAATTAGCATTCAAAATTTTTGAGGAGGGTGTTTGAAATATTGTTTTGGACTAGGGTGGCCCCATATAGTCTCATATACTCAAACCCTAAAGACCTAAAACACACTCACCTAAAAACCCTAACTATGGACGCCTCTCCCTCTACCAAACGAGCCCTATCTTACTCTTCTACTGATGACAATGAAGAAGAGAGTCATCCAATATTTGAAGTGGTTATGACTAATTCATACTTTAACTACGACGATCTGATAAATTATTATGTCCTTTAAACTTTATTTCTTTGAATTTTACAATAACTTCTTGAGTTAATCCTAACTGATTTTTTTAAATAAAATACTTTTGTTTCTTATATCTTAACTCCAGAAAAATATATGCATCAGTAGTGTATATATATTTTTTCTTGTTTCAGTTTCATATTTTCTGAAAAATTAATAGTAATGCTTTTTTTTTTTTTACATAAAATACTTTTGTATTTTACATAAAATACTTTTGTTTTTTATACCTTAACTCCAGAAAATATACATGCTTCAGTATTGTATATATATTTTTCTTGTTTAAGTTTCATATTTTCTGAAAACTTAATAGTAATGCTTTTTTTTTCTTTTTTCAGTATATGCCAAGAAACATTTATAAGCATCTTCCTCCAACAGTAGAAACAACGCTTCTTCACTATTGTGGCAAAGAGTGATTTGTATCTTTGAGTGTTGGTGATCGAAAACGGTTCAAAGTAAGCTGGAAACTTTTTGTTTTAGACAATTATGTTAAGCGAGGTTTTGTCGTCAAATTTGAGTTGGTTGATGTTGCACCACTGTATGTTGTCTTCAAAGTTAAAGTGAAGGGAGAAGGAACTTTTGATAATCCGGTTGAAATTGATTAGTTTCTAGGATGTGTTTATGTTGATTTATCCTTTTATTATCTTTTATTTTCATGTTGATTTAGTTATGATATTTGTGCTTTTGATTTTCTGTTGAACTATTGATGTTTTCAAATTTCAATCTTCATCACATTGGTCTTCTTTTCTATAACAGTTTTTTATATCATTTCAAAAGACTATTTTTTTATGTATTCTCACCAGAAGACTTTGGCCTAATTCTATACACTACTAAAACATTATTTAATTCGAAATAGGAACAGTAAATAAGAGGTGTAAATGCTCATTGAGAAGTTAAATAGTTGGTATGTGAATAGTTATGTTAGTAAAAAGGATTCAATATCTACATGGGGATTCAAAAATTAAAGTTATCAATACAATTTTGGTAACCGAAACAATTAATACAATTCAACTAACACCATTAATTTCGACAACAACTCTATTCAGACCAAACCAGATAGTCGCATCAGGAAGAGGTTATTCAATCACTGACAGGATTCTTTAGGCTAACTAAAATAAAGGATTCTTTAGGCTAACTAGAATGTAAATAATTTCAGTGGTTAAATTATTAGTGTAATGACCCAACCGGTCGTTTTGATTGTTAGAACCTCGTTCCCCTAAATAAAACTTCCCGTATGTATTTTTAATGATTTATGACTTGCGGGGATGGTTGGTTCGGGATTTGGAAATGTTCGGGTTGAAATCGGAACACTTGGTTCCTTAAGTTAGCCTTAAAATGTCAAGTTTGACTTCAGTCAACCTTTTGAGAAAACGACATCGGAATCGGGAATTGGTGGTTCCAATAGGTTCGTATGATGATTTTGGACTTAGGCGTATGTTCGAATAGGGTTTTGGATAACCCGAGAGCGTTTTGGCGCTTAATAGTAAAATTCAACTATTTGAAGGTTTAAAGTTCTTTAAAATTGTTTGGAATAGGTTTTGGACTAATCGAGGTCCGTTTGGAATTCCGAGTCTGAGAATAGCTCCGTATAGTGATTTAAGACTTGCACCCAAAATTTCGTGTCATTCCGAATAGTTTAAGTATGTTTCGGCGCATTGGAAGTAAATTAAAGAACTTGAAAATTTTAAGTTTGAATCAATTTTCTTTGGGGTATGATTCTTAGATTTGATGTTGTTTTACACGTTCCGTGAGTTCGAGCGAGTCCGTTTTATGATTTCAAACCTGTTGGTATGTTCGGGCGGTGCCCCGGAGGCCCCGAGTGTTAACCGAACGAGGCTTAGATAAATTTTTGGAATTTTGAAGAAGAACTGAAGCCTTCTGTTTCTGGTACGTTCGCACCTGCGCTTGGACAGCCGCAGGTGCGACTCTCGCAGATGCGAGGTCTATGCACAGAAGCGGAAAAAGGAATGGGGAGGCCACCGCCGCAGATGCAGAATTTTGGCGCACATGCGAACCCGCAAGTACGAGGCAGTACGCGCAGATGCGAGAGGGCGGCATGCGATCGAAACTCGCACCTGCGAGGATTTTCCGCAGGTGTGAAAGCCGCAGGTGCGGTACCCCTTCCGCAGGTGCGAAACCACTACTTGGCAGAATGGTTAAAAATCGGGGCTCACACATTTTGGGCCCATTTTTCCTCAATTTTTGGGCGATTTCAGAGCTTTTGAGAATGGAGTTCAACTAACAACTTGGAGGTAAGTTAATTCTATACCCCTTGAGTTAAATACATAGATTATAAATAAATTATAACGAGTAAATCTTTGAAATCAAAAGCTTAGATTAAAAACCTAAATTTTTATAAAAATAAGATTTTAAGCACGAAAATAGTTATGGAATTGGGTAGAAATTATATATTTGAGTTCTTGAGATTTTGGGTAATGTTTTCATCCAAATATTTCCAGAATCCGGGCACGTGGGTGAATTTTAGGAATTTTACTATTTTGGTTAGGGTAATTTATTCAATTGCCTAAATTAGAATTTTTGAATATGTATTAATTTTTTTGTAAAATATTTGGATAGCTTCGGATTTTTCGGCACCGAATTCTGCATTTAACGCGACGTGGTAATCGGAAAGTAGACTTCGAGACAAGGTAAGTCTCTTGTCTAATCTTGTGAGGGGAAAATTACCCCATAGGGATTAAATTGAATAATTGTTTCTAATTGCGGGGGCTACATACGCACGAGGTGACGAGAGTCCATGCATAGCAATTATAAATGCTAAAGTCCGGGTAGTTTAGGACTCAAAGCATGAATTACTTGTGTAAATTGTATTCTTTGTTTAATTAATATTAATTAATATACATGAATATATTGTGAATTGTTAGATAAATATATTAAAGGATGGAAATCTCATGTGCTTGATTTTCTATTTAAATTAATTAATTGTTAAAAGAAATTGTTCTTCCTCCCGAATTTATCTTATAATAAATATACTCTCCTTCCGGAGGTACATAAGAAAATATCCTCCTTTCTTGTGGAGTTGGCCGAACGCCTCGGCAGGATAGATGCATCTATGGATCGTGCCGCACGTCCCTCGGCAGTATACACGACACTCTGGATCGGGCCGAACGACCTCGACAGAAATCGTGCTTAATAATAATAATCACACGATACCTTAATAGTTTATTGCAGCTTGTGAAGCTGATTGATAAATTGGAAATCTTTGAAATTTATTGAATTATTATTCCTGCTTGTTAAGGAATTATTGTTATTCCTGTAAATGAGACTAATTGATAAATTTGGAAATTTATTAGAATTGAAGGAATTAATTAATATATTGAGAATTACTGCATTTGAAGGAATTTAATTATTTCTACTGGTCAATAAAATTACTATTAACTCTGTGAATCACGTTGATATAAATATTTCTATTTCATGATTATTTAATATTATTGACCCATAGTGAGTGTCAAAGTCGGCCATCTCGTCTCTACCTCTTCGAGATTAGGCTTGATACTTACTGGGTACATGTTATTTTCGTACTCATACTGCACTTGCTGCACATTTTGTTGTGCAGGTACATATATGTCTAGTGGCCTTGTGGGCGCAGAGGTGTGGTTAATAATTGTGGGGACGTATGTGAGCTGCATTCTGTTTTACGATCTGCAGCCAACAAAGTCTCATTCAGGGTTATTATATTTTTCCTGTCTAATTTGTATTCTACACAAATGCTGTATTTTATTTTTAATTCCCTAGTAAATGCTCATGCACTTATGACACAGGGTTTTGAGAATGGTTGTGAATTGTTTAGAAGTTTAGTTGCTAAAAATATTTATCATTTACTCTATGAGTGTTATATTTACAATTTCATTAAAGAAATGTTTATTTCAAAAATACTAAAATGGGTAATTAAGTTAATTGATTATGGTTGGCTTGCCTGACAGTGGTGTCCGGCGCCATCACAGCCTTTTTTGGATTTTGGGGCGTGATAACATGGTATTAGAGCCCTGGTTCACTTAGGTCTCACGAGTCATGAGCGAGTCTAGTAGAGTCTTGCAGATAGGTACAGAGACGTCTGTGCTTATCTTCGAGAGGCTACAGGGCTGATAGGAATACTTCCCTTTTTTATTCCTCATCGTGCGATTCGATTCCTTTTAGGCTTATGCCTACATTTCCTTCCTATTCAATCTTATGCGAAGTGAAGCGCTTGTTATAAATTGGGATCGAGGAAATTTTTTATGGTACTACAGATGTAGTGCGGGATGCTTCTCCCTGTGTAATTAATTGGGCTATTGTCGTTGCCTTGCGGAAGACCGCTCTATCATTTCAGTTCAGTATCAATACTACCTAAGGTTTTGAGATTTGGCATTGGTTGTTATGACGATTCATGCGTTGTTATCGCATAGTGTTTATGTAATGGTAGAATGCCTGTCTATGTGTCAGGGCAGTAAACGACTTGAAAGAAGGTTTTTCTCAGTACATGATTCAGAGGTTCCATGTTTTAATTCCAGCAGAGAAAAGGCAATCGGACTATGAATGTTCAGGTTTGGGGTTGATGGAGTAACGAAGCTTGATATTTTCGAGTGTGGTAGAATTCTCAATTTTGATGTGGTGTCATCGCCTTGTAAAATGCGTTAAGGTTCACCGGTGTTATGGTTTTCTTCAATTCGCCTTCATGACAGGGTGTTAGGAATTTGTATAAGGGAAGCAGTCATTAGAGATCGCAGTGTGCAGTGATTCAGGATCGAAGCAGCATTCCTTGTATTGATGTCTCGAGACGGATGATCGTCAGAAAGGTTTAAAGCTGGTAATGAGCTATTGGTTCAAGTGCTACAGAGATGGATTTTTAGTAAGGCAACAACTGGGCAGCGAAGGATGAGAAAGGACATGTGGAAGGTGTCTTGTGGTGGTTAATTTCCTAGAAGGCCAAGTGTAAGAAAACAGAAGTCGAGTAGTTGCTTAAAGGAGAAGGGTTTGACCAAAGTGGGAAAGTGGCAAAGTAGCATATGGGTTACGTGGTAGGATAACTACATGGCCTGAGGAAAGTTTGAAGTGATTTGGGATTCATGGTGGACGGTGACTAAGTCTACGGGCTTAATTTGGAATATTGGCTGCTATATTGAGGAAGATTTGGTATGACAGGAGAGAGTTGCTTTATATGAAGACGGATAAAACATGACTTTGGATTGGAATGTATTGTCGCACCTTTAGATGATGTCCATGAGGAGTGAACGGGCTGGTGCAGCAGGTGAATGAGCTCGGACTCAGGATGATCTACTGATTTCGTAGTAATTGCACCCAGTGCAGCGACGCTGGAATATGTCAGCATGTAATTTCCACAGGTGGGTTATCTCCAGTGAGCAGGTTAGCGTTTGCGTGGTATTGACGAAGCTTCTGCGAAGAATTCTACTGGCTACCCGATAAGAGATTTAATGTGTAAATGTGGCTAGTGGTTCGGAGTATTTATTAAAGGTTAATAGAAAGATTTCGAGAAAATTTGGCGAGTTGCGTATGCAGGATCATGTCAACAATGAAGAAAGAATCTCGGTGGATTCCAAATTTGTAATTGTAGCTTCAAGCTAAGTGGGAGAGCCCCACCGTCTATGATTGGATTGTGTAGTGTCAACTTGTGCGGTTTCTGGTTATCGGTGTATTGTTGGGTCATTGCAACTAAGGAAAGAAAATATCAGTGGTAATTTGAGCAAAGTATTTGGGGAATGTGTGCCATATTTGGCCTTATTAATTCATATTCAGATTTTTTGAAGACTTAGAGTTTATGCTTCGTGTAGATGTAATGCACAGGAAAGTGAAATAGTCGGATGTTTCCTTGATAAAGTGTCCATGTGCTAGCAGGGACTTGGAATTGATCATGTTTGGGAACAAGTCAGAGCAAGTGACCCTCAATAACGGTCCTAGTGGATTCAAAAATTTAAAGTTTGGTGTCTAAGGATCTCGAGTCTGTAATATGGTTGAGTATCGAGCGTTTGCAGCAGATTATGAAACGGGGCTTGGAGTACTCTGCGTTATCTTCAGGTTGCGGTGTAGCAATAGAGAAATGGAAGAAAAAAACTTCTGATTCATAAAAGAAGTATCAGAATGGGTGTACCAATTGAAGATGTGAAAGTGCGCACAAGAAGGGATATGAGATAATTAGTGGGTTTTGAAATAGCGTGGTCTCGGGAAATAAGGTCACTTGAGATGAGTGTGGATTTGAGTTCGTGATGTAATGAATGGAGCTATTATTATTTCTAAGGCAAGTTGAGAGTAAATTGAGAAAAGACGGATCGGCTAACAATGGTTGAATCGGCACGATGGTGGCAATGATCAGTTCATTCAGCGCATTGAATTATGCATATGATTTGTGGTGGTACGTGCGAGGTTTGACGCCCGCCGTAATTGATTTTATTTGGAGGAATTCAAGTATTATGACATGTTATGTGTAGAGGGATCCCAGAAGAGTTATGGTGGTTTAGACCACTACTTGAGGCCGGTATTTTCTGCGGATATGGGAAGTCAGTCAGGTGTTGCAATGGTTCTCTTGAAATAAGTTAAGTAAAAGGTTTCTATATAATGAAGTGTTTACCCTATTAGTGGTTCGGTAGTTATGATGGAATTCTTGTACTCCGGCACATTTGCGTGATTAAGTGCACTAAGTTACATGGAATTCGAAAGTTGAGGATTCAAAGTTTCAGTTCGGTGTTGACAAAGATGTCATGAGCTCGGATGAGCAGGAAAAAGATTTAGATGTTTAAAGTAACATGGTATTGTTTTTGGCATCATCTAAGGTCGATGTCAGGTGTAAGAGACCTTGTGTATTGATTTTTGGATTCTTGATATGCTTTACAGCATTAGTGTAACCGGTAGCATAGATGTGCAGACTTGTTACCTGGTACGGAGGGTCGTGGGAGCGTGTCTCACGGAAAGATTATGTAAGAGTGACATGTAGTCACTTGATTGAGTGAAGATTGAAACCAAGTATAAAGATTGTGGTAATATCGCTGATTCGAGAATTTATGCCTGGAGGGCGCTCGGTTCATTTGGTTGTCGATTGTGGAAGTATTGTTCCGGTTATGATGGCTATTCTTGTATGTTATGGGAAAAGGGTTATTAGCCTAGTACGATGCAATCAGAATCGGCTTGAGATCTGTGGATGGATTTGAATATGAATATGGGCTCTATATCAGGTCGGATGTGTTCATTTCAGCATAACCGCTCCCTATGGAGGAGTATTCAGACGTTGGATGTCGTTTCGTCGTCGGTTATTTCATGTAATACTATATTGTGCCGTGTGAGTTGCGAAACGTCTTGGTAAATTTCTTATGTGTTGAGGTTCCGCATAGCGATGGTGTTATGTGAGCAGGATGGCTCTCGAGATTCAGATCATATATCGTACTTTAGTTGTGCTTAAATTTTTTAACGTATGGTGTTGTCGGTCCTTCCAAGGATGGTATTATGCACTTAGCGTGCTTGTGTCCGATGTTCGGATATTTTGTAAGTAATGAGCATTCTAGCTCAGTAAGTATTTTCTTATAGATTCTTTTTGTGTGGATCGGGTTGCACACCGCAACAGTGTGATGTTGAGTACAGTTCCCTATATTCTATTTTGTATGTTTTTGTGTCCCATTTTCTGAAGGAGGTTCATGACACCTTTTCAGTTGTTTAATTAGTCACGTGGGTTGAGTAATCCTTTCCATGGTCTATTTTCCTTATGTATCGCAATCGAGCCCGTAGCTTATTAGCTCATTGTGGTGTCATATGAGACTTTTTGTCATGTCTGAGGTGGCTTATTGCCCGAGCAGCTTATACTAAGTGAGATGAGGTTATTGGATTTGGGATCATTATGATCGGATTATATGAAGTATAATAAAGAGAAAATACCATTATTTGGTCCATAATGAGGCAATGGTTCTTGTCAGAAGGAGAAACTCAATAATTTGTTGACTCAGCAGTTGGTTATGAATTTCTACACATTTCTTCCATTGTGGAAGCAGTTCAAGAGTTGAAACAGGAATTATATGTATCATGAGGTGTGTTGTGCACATCAGATTCGTGGAATTTCGGCTATTGTTATCGGAGGATGATATTATGATCATGTGAATGGTGCGGTACATGGTCTAAATTCAACCAAGGTATGCAACCATGTATTGGTTCATCGTATAGTGATTGATACGGTGTTCGTAGGTTGTAAACAGGCATGGTGGAGAATTCTGGATGTTAGAATTGGGCTCTAAGGCTTAATCGCCTAAATAAAGGGGAGAATCTTCAGATTGGCTCGAGCTAAAGTGCTCGATTGGGTGTGGTAGCACGGGTAAGTGCTCGAAGTGTTAAAATGTGATTTTGGACAACTCTGAAATAGTCCTTAGTACGTTCGAGGACGAACGTATATTTAAGTGGGAGAGAATGTAACGACCCAACCGGTCGTTTTGACTGTTAGAACCCCGTTCCCCTAAATAAAACTTCCCGTATGTGTTTTTAATGATTTATGACTTGCGGGGATGGTTGGTTCGGGATTTGGAAGTGTTCGGGTTGAAATCGGAACACTTGGTTCCTTAAGTTAGCCTAAAAAGGCCAAGTTTGACTTCAGTCAACATTTTGAGAAAAAGACATCAAAATCGGGATTTCGAGGTTCCAATAGGTTCTTATGATGATTTCGGACTTAGGCGTATGTTCGAATACGGTTTTGGATAACCCGGGAGCGTTTTGGCGCTTAATAGTAAACATCAACTATTTGAAGGTTTAAAGTTCTTTAAAATTGGTTTGGAATAGGTTTTGGAGTAATTGAGGTCTGTTTGGAATTCTGAGTCTGAGAATAGCTCCGTATAGTGATTTAAGACTTGCACGAAAAGTTTTGTGTCATTCCGAGTAGTTTAAGTATGTTTCGGCGCATTGAAAGTAAATTAAAGAACTTGAAAATTTTAAGTTTGAATCAATTTGGTTTGGGGTATGATTCTTAGATTTAATGTTGTTTTACACGTTCCGTGAGTTCGAGCGAGTCCGTTTTATGATTTCAAACCTGTTGATATGTTCGGGCGAGTCCCCGGAGGCCCGGTGTGTTAACCGGACGAGGCTCGGATCAAGTTTTGGAATTTTGAAGAAGAACTGAAGCCTTCTGTTTCTCGTACGTTCGCACCTGCGCTTGGACAGCCGCAGGTGCGACTCTCGCAGATGCGAGGTCTATGCGCAGAAGCGGAAAAAGGGAAGGGGAGGCCACCGCCGAAGATGCGGAATTTTGGCGCACCTGCGAACGCACAGGTGCGAGGCAGTGCGCGCAGATGTGAGAGGGGGGCATGCGATCGAAACTCGCACCTGCGAGGATTTTCCGCAGGTACGAAAGCCGCAGGTGCGGTACCCCTTCCGCAGGTGCGAAACCACTGCTTGGTAGAATGGTTAAAAATCGGGGCTCAGACATTTTGAGCCCATTTTTCCTCCATTTTCGGGTGATTTCAGAGATTTTGAGAAGGGAGTTCAACTAACAACTTAGAGGTAAGTTAATTCTACACCCCTTGAGTTAAATACATAGATTATAAGTATATTATAACTAGTAAATCTTAGAAATAAAAGGCTTAGATGAAAAACCTAGATTTTTATAAAAATGAGATTTTAACCACGAAAATAGTTATAGAATTGGGTAGAAATTATATATTTGAGTTCTTGAGATTTTGGGTAATGGTTTCATCCAAATATTTCCAGAATCCGGGTAAAAGTGACCCTCAATTTTACTATTTTGGTTAGGGTAATTTATTCAATTGCCTAAATTAGAATTTTTGAACATGTATTAATTATTTTGTATAATATTTGGATAGCTTCGGATTTTTTGGCACCGATGTGCTAATCGAAAAGTGGACTTCGAGACAAGGTAAGTCTCTTGTCTAATCTTGTGAGGGGGAAATTACCCCATAGGGATTAAATTGAATAATTGTTGTTAATTGCGGGGGCTACGTACGCACGAGGTGACGAGAGTCCGTGCGTAAAAACTATAAATGCTAAAGTCTGGGTGGTTTAGGACTCAAAGCATGAATTACTTGTGTAAATTATATTCTTTATTTAATTAATATTAATTGATATATATATGAATATATTGTGAATTGTTAGATAAAGATATTAAAGGATGAAAATCTCATATGCTTGATTTTCTGTTTAAATTAATTAATTATTAAAAGAAATTATTCTTCCTCCCGAATTTATCTTATAATAAATATACTCTCCTTCCGGAGGTATATAAGAAAATGTCCTCCTTTCTTGTGGAGCGGGCCAAATGCCTCGGCAGGATAGATGCATCTATGGATCGTGCCGCACGTCCCTCGGTAGTGTACACGACAATCTGGATCGGGTCGAACGACCTCGGCAGAAATCGTGCTTAATAATAATAATCACACGATACTTTAATAGTTTATTGCAGCTTGTGAAGCTAATTGATAAATTGGAAATCTTTGAAATTTATTGAATTATTATTCCTGCTTGTTAAGGAATTATTGTTATTCCTGTAAATGAGACTAATTGATAAATTTGGAAATTTATTGGAATTGAAGAAATTAATTAATATATTGAGAATTACTGCATTTGAAGGAATTTAATTATTTCTACTGGTCAATAAAATTACTGTTAACTCTGTGAATCACGTTGATATAAATATCTCTATTTCATGATTATTTAATATTATTGACTCATAGTGAGTGTCAAAGTCGGCCATCTCGTCTCTACCTTTTCGAGAATAGGCTTGATACTTACTGGGTACACGTTATTTTCGTATTCATACTGCACTTGCTACACATTTTGTTGTGCAGGTACATATATGTCTAGTGGCCTTGTGGGCGCAGAGGTGTGGTTAATAATTGTGGGGACGTGTGTGTGCTGCATTCTGTATTATGATCCGCAGCCAACAGAGTCTCCTTCAGGGCTATTATATTTTTCCTGTCTAATTTCTATTCTAGAGACGTGCTGTATTTTATTTTTAATTCCCTAGTAAATGCTCATGCACGTGTGACATCGGATTTTGGGAATAGTTTTGAATTGTTTAGAAATTTAGTTGCTAAAAATATTTATCATTTACTCTATGAGTTTTATCTTTACAATTTCATTAAAGAAATTTTTATTTCAAAAATACTAAAATGGTTAATTAAGTTAATTGATTATGGTTGGCTTGCCTGACAGTGGTGTCCGGCGCCATCACGACCTTTTTTGGATTTTGGGGCGTGACAACTAGGCTAATTAAGATTCTTTTTTTTTTCAAATACTGGAAAAATTACCGCTAATCTTGATAGAGATTAAGCCTATTTGGATGGAATATTGGTCTTACTATGTCCCAAGAAAATTCATACGAGATGGTTGTATTGAATATTGGACTGTTTTGACGTGTTTCGGCACGAGTTTTAGAATTAAAATTTTCATAAATTCATTAAGTTCGAACCGAGGTGCGAATTGTAGTTTTGACGTTGTTTGATGTGATTTGAGGCCTCGACTAAGTTCGTATGATATTTTAGGACTTGTTGATGTATTTGGTTGAGGTCCCGGGGGCCTCGGGTGGATTCCAGATGGTTAACAGATCAAAATTTGGACTTAAGAAAAATTTGAAATTTTGGCCTTCTGGTGCAATTGCACCTGCAGATTTTTGACCGCAGGTGCGAGCTCGCAAAAGCAAGCCTGGCATCGCTGAAGCGGATGAAATAACGCAGAAGCGTGACCGCAAATGCGACCTGGGTTAAGGGGGCACTGGACCGCAGATGCAGACGCTTGTTCGCAAAAGCGGACTCTTATCCGCAGAAGCGGTTGCGCAGAAGCGATTAAGTGCCCACAGGTGCAAAACCTCTGGACAGATTACAAAACAGAGGGGTTCCAACACTTTTGTCTTTTTGAACATTTCCAACACGGGTTGAGGCAATTTTTGAGCGAGAATTCACGGGAAAACATAAGGTAAGCCACTTGTGATTATTGTTGATCAATAATGTTGAATTATCATCGAGTATTTCAACTAGATTACGTGTTTTTGAGGTGAAATTCGAGGATTTGGGCCTAGGGATTTGAAAATAAGATTTGGAGATTTGAAGGCCGAGTTGATGTCGGAATTTGATAAAATTTATATGGTTGGACTCGTAATTGAATGGGCGTTCACATTTTGTAACTTCTGTCGAGTTTCAAGATATGGGACCCACTATTATTTTTGAATTGAATTTCGGATTTTAATTGGAAAATTTAGTATTTTCATATAGAATTAGTTTCTATAATTCGTGTTGAGTATATTGAATTGTTTGACTAGATTCGAGACATTCGAACACCAATTCGCGAGGCAAAGGTTTATTGGAATCTTGAGTTGGTTGCAACGGGAGGTAAGTGTCGTGGTTAACCTTGACTTGAGGGAGTAGGACTTGTTTGTATATTTGCTACATGATTTAATGTGCGGGTACAACGTATATGTGAGGTGACGAGTATTTATACGTTGTGGTTGAGTCAAAGCATGAGGGTGGAATTTGCTTATTTGATCATTTTTCAAGAAATTATTGCTAATTTAATTATTGATGAATATTTTGGAAGGTGAGGACGGTATTCTGATAATGAATTGATTGATAAGTATAGATCCCCGCATTTAAATACTCTTTCGAATTTATATTATCTGTAATGACCCGACCGATCATTTTAATCTCTAGCGCATCGTTCAGCAGTTTGAGGCCTTGAGTAGTTTCACTTTAGGTATTATGACTTGTGCGCGTGGTCGGAATTGAATTTCGGGAAGTTCGGAGTTGATTTAGAAAGAAAACTCTCATTTCGGAAGCTTTAAGTTGGAAGAATTGACTAGGGTTTGATTTTTGAGTAAACGACCTTCGAATCAGGATTGGAAGGTTTCAACAGGTTCGTATGATAATTTTGGACTTGGGTGTATGTCCGGATCGGGTTTTGGATGACCCGGGAGCATTTCGACGCCTGTTGTGGAAAGTGGCATTTAGGAAGGATTTTTATAAATTTGGGTTGAAGTGTATTTTAATGATATCGATGTCTCTTTGGAATTCTAAGCCTGGGAATAGCTCTGTATTGTGATTCTGGTCTTAGGAGCGCGTCCAGATGTGGATTTGGAGGTCCATATGTCATTTGGCAAAAGTTGGAATTTGAAGGGTTTTTGAGAAGTTTGGCAGGCAGTGGACTTTTTGATATCGGGTTCGGATTCCGATTCCGAAAGTTGGAATAGGTCCGTAATGTCAAATGTGACTTGTGTGCAAAATTTGAGGTCAATCGAACGTGATTTGATAGTTTCGGCATCGAATGTAGAAGTTTGAAGTTCTAAAGTTCATTAAGCTTGAGCTGGGGTACGATTCAGGGTTTTGACGTTGTTTGATGTGATTTGAGGCCTCGAGCAAGTTCGTGTCATGTTTTAGGACACGTTGGTGTGATTGGACGGGGCCTCGGGTGTGTTTCGGGGAGGTTTAGAATCAAATTTGGATGAAAAGTTGTTGCTGGTTTGTTGGTGCTGGTGTTGTCTTTCGCGAATGCGGGGGAAGGGGTGCGTTCGCGAAGAAGGATTCCTGGGCTGGTGATTTTTGCCTACGTGAACGCAGTAAGGGTCCTGCAAACGCGTAGGTGGGCCTGGCAGTTCTTTGCAAATGCGGAGGCCCAACCGCGAACGCGAAGAGGAGATGAGGGAGCGGGGGTTGGAGCAGTTGGCCTTCGCGAACGCGGCTGTTGGAACGCGAACACGAAGGGTGGTGATCTCAAATGTTAGCGAACGTGACCTAGATAACGCGAACGCGAAGAGGAAATTGGAGGCAGTGTTTCTTTGGCCTTCGCGATCGCGATGGTCTTTCCGCTATCGCGAAGAAGGGCGGACCTGGGCAGTGAAGTTTAAAACGGGAATTTGACCATCTTTCATTTCATTTCCTCCATGGGAGCCGATCTTGGAGCGATTGTGGAGCACTATTTCCAGCATCAATCACAAGGTAAGTGATTCCCACCTATTCCAATTGAAAAACATGGTATTTGAATGGATTTAAACATGGAAATTAGTAGAAATTTGGGATTTTGAAGAAAAACTTAAAAATTTATATTTTTGGATATTGACCACATATTTGGGCATGGAATTGAGAGTAAATCATATATTTGAGTTTGTAATGTTATGGGTAATGTTTATCTTCGAAAATATTCGGAATCCGGGCACGTGGGCCTGAGGATTGCTTTATCGACTTTTCGAGCGGAGTTGGAAATTTGTCTAAATTGATTTGTTATGAGTATTAGAGTGCATTTTTATTGGTTTGCACATTGTTTGACTAGTTGTGGAGAGGCGGGCATTGGTTTGAGGTGTTAGAGGGGCTTTGGAGCCAGTTATGGAACTTCAGAGCGAGGTAAGTCTCTTGTCTAACTCTGTGAGGGGGAAACTACCCCCTAGGTGTTGTAATTGACATTTGTTACTGGTTGTGGGGGCTACGTACGCACGAGGTGACGAGAGTCCGTACGTGGCTAGATTCATGTCATTGTCCTGGTAGACTTAGGTTCACACCATGCTATACTTGTATTATATGGGTAATCCTTGCTTGTCTAATTCTTTTATTTCGCATTATGACTTGAGACTAGACATGCGTAGAGTGATGAACCTGCTATTGTAGAGTTTTCCCGAGTTTTATGATTTGCCACGGAAAAATGGTGTTCCTCTTACGGATTTCTCACGCGTTATGCGTTGTCATCAAATAATTTTCCTTATAAGTTATAACTCACATGTTCATTCGTGAGTGGGGGTCAAGGACCCATTTAAACTTCTTATTCTAATGGGATCGGGTCATTCGCCTCGGCAGGATTTATGTACCACACTCTCATGGGAGCGGGTCGTTCGCCTCGGTAGTTTAATAGATGTATCTATGGTTCGTGCCGTTTGATTCTCGGTAGTGCACAGTTTAATATTTATGTTGGAACGGGCTGTACGCCTCGGCATTTCTATAAAAAAATATCCTCATGGAATCGTGCGTAATATTTGGCAATAAGCCAGAGTATCTATGAGTCTTTCCCTAATTCGAATTATAACAACCTATTTGATGAGGTCCATTATACATACATATATATATATATATATATATATATATATATATATATATATATGTGTGTGTGTGTGTGTGTGTGTGTGTGTGTGTGTGTGTGTGCGCGCGCGCGCACGCGCTCCGGTTGAGGAGGAATTGCTAATTAAGAGCTTGAGTTTATTATAAGGAGGATAATTATACCACAGATTTACACTTGTTTATTTCATTTATTTACTTTGCCTAATATTTGTTCACCTCCTTACTATACCTGATATTATTGGACCATTAGTGAGTGTCGATGTCGACCCCTCATTACTACTCCTCCGGGGTTAAGCTAGATACTTACTAGGTGCACGTGGATTTACGTACTCATACTACACTTGCTGCACATTTTTGTGTAGGTACTTTTAAGTCCGATGGTCCTTTGGGCTCGGAGGCACGGATGATGCGGGGACTTGCCACGAGTTGTATTTCATGTTACGATCAGCAGCCAGCAGAGTCTCCTCCAAGGTTATTTGTATTTTTCCTGTCTAATTTATATTCCAGACAGATACTGTATTTTATTTTACTTCCTAGTTGATGCTCATGCACTTGTGACACCGGGTTTTGTAGGTACTTATGAGTTGTTCAGTATTGTAATTTGGAAAATATTATCATTTACTCTATAAATTGTATTTCTGATTATTTAATTGAAGGAAAATTTTGATTTCAAAGTACTAGAATGAATAATCGAGTTAATCAACTATTGTTGGCTTGCCTGGCAGCGGTGTTAGGCGCCATCACGACCATTAATGGATTTTGGGTCGTGACAACATGGTATCAGAGCACTAGGTTCACTTAGGTCTCACGAGTCATGGGCGAGTCTAGTAGAGTCTTGTGGATCAGTACAGAGATGTCTGTACTTATCTTCGAGAGGCTACAGGACTGTTAGGAGCACTTCCCTTTCTTGATTCCTCATCGTGCGATTTGATTCCTTTAAGGCTTATGTCTTTATATCATTCCTACTCATTCTTATACGATGTCCAGCGCTCGTGTCAATTAAGCATCAAGGAGTTGTAGTGGTACTACAGACGTGGGCAGGATGTTTCTCTCATTAGAGCAAGTTATTATCGCCTTCTTGCGGAAGGATGTTCTGTCATTTAGGCTCAATAGTTGTGTTTTTAATGGTTTTAAGGCTACGCGCAGATTACTATGATGTTCAGACGTTGTTATCGCACCGTGTTGGTATAATGATCGGGTGCTTGTTTATGTGTCGAGGCAGTGAACGACTTGAAAGGAGGTTTTTCTCAGTGCATGATTCAGAGGTTCTGTATTCTATTTCCAGCGGAGGAAAGGCAATCGGACTATGAATGTTCAGGTTTGGGATAATGGAATAACGAGATTTGGTATTTTCGAGCGTGGTGGAATTCTTAATTGTGATGTGGTATCATCGTCCTTGTTGAACATGTTAAGGTTCGCCGGTGTTATGGTCTTCATCAATTTGTCTTCGGGGCAGGATAGTGTGAAATGGTACCGGAGGAGCGGTTGTCAGAGATAGCGGAGTGTAGCGATTTCGGAATCAAATGGGTATTTCTAATGTTGATGGTTAGAGAAGGATGATCTACTAGGAGGCTTGGAGTTGGAGGAAATTTATTAGCTCAAGCATTACGGAGATGGATTCGGATTTGAGGCAACAATTAGGTAGCGAAGGACGAGAAAGGTCATGTGGGAGGTGTTTTGCGGTGGGTGAATTGCTATAAGGTCAAGTATGAAAAGTGAAAGTCAAGGAGTTGCTTAAAGAAGAGGGTTTAACCAAAGTGGGAGAGTGGCAGAGTAACATATGGGCTCCGTGGTAGGATGGCCACATGCCTTGATGAAAGTTTGGAGCCATTCGGAAGTTCATGGCGGGCAGAGACTAGGTCCACTGATTTTATTTGGATGCAACATGACTTCAAGCTTGGAATGCATTGTTGGACTTTTAGCTGACGTCAATGGGGAAGAAGGGATCTCGGTGGGTCTCAGGGTTATATAATTGTAGCTTAAAGCTAAGTGGGGGAGCCTACCGTCTGCTATTGGATCGCGTGGTTGTCTGCTTGTGCGGATTCTGATTATCAGTGTGTTGGTGGGTTATTATGACTAAGGAAAGAAAAATATCAGTGGTAATTTGAGCAAAGAATTTAGGGAATGTGTGCTATATTTGGCCTTATCGATTCATGTTCAAGCTTTGGGAAGACTTAGAGGTTATGCTTCGTGTAGATGTGATGTACAAGGAAAGTGAGTCAGTCGGGTGCTTCTTTGAGAGGGTGTTCATGTGCTAGCAAGGTCTTGGAGTTTGATTATATTCGGGAACAAGTCAGAGTGGGCGACTCTCAACAACGGTCTTAGTGGGTTCAAAATTTAAGTGCAGTGCCTAAGGATTTCGAGCCCGTGGTATAGATAAGTATCGAGCTTTTGTAGTGGATTATGAAAAGGGGCTTAGAGTGTTCTATGTTACCATTAGTCTGCGGTGTAGCATTGGAGGAATGGGAGAAAATAACTTCGGATTCTTAAAGGAAATATCAGAATGGGTGTACCAGTTGAAGATGCGAATGTGCGCACAAGGAGGGTATGAGATGGTTTGTGGGTTAACGTGGTCTCGTGAAATAGGGTCCTTCTGGATGAGTGAGGATTGGGTTCATTATATCTTGAATGGAGATATTATTATTATTTCTAAGGCAAGTCCGGAGTAAATTAGAAGAAGTCGGATCGGTTAGCAATCGTTGAATCGGCATGATGGTGGCAATGATCAGTTCCTTTAGCGTGTTAAGTTTTACAGGTGGTTGTGGCAGTACGTGCGAGGCTTGATGGCCGCCGTAATTGATTTTATTTGGAGGCATTCTAGTATTATGGCTTGTTATGTGTAGATGGATCTCGAAAGAATTATGGTGGTTTAAACAACTACTCGAGGTTTGTATTTTTTTTTTCTACGGTTATGGGAATTCAGTCACGTGTTGCAATGGTTCTCCGAAAATGAGTTAAGTGAAAGGTTTCTATATGATGAAGTGTGTACCCTATTAGTGGTTCACGAGTTTTGATGAAATTCTTGTACTCTCGCGTATTGGCATGTTAGGTGCAGTGAGCGGCATGGGAATTGGAAGTTGAGGATCAAGGTTGCAGTTCGGTGTAGACAAGGATGTTACGAGCTTGGATGAGCAGGGAAGGATTCAGATGTTTAGAGTAAGCTGGTATTGTCTGTAGCGTCACCTGAGATCGATGTCCTGTGTAAGAGGCTTTGTGTAATGATTTGGATTCTCGATTCGCTTTACAGCATTGTATGGCCGGTGGTATGGATGTGCAAACTTTGTTACCTGGTGCAGAAGGTCGTGGGAGCATATCCCTCGGGAAGATTGCATAGGTGTGGCATGCAGTCACTTGATTGATTAAACATTGAAACCAAGTATGAAAATTATGGTACTATCGCTAAGGTGAGGGTTTAGGCCTGGAAGGCGCTCTATTCATTTAGTTGTGAGCTGCGAAAGTTATTTCGGATTCAATGGTTGTTCTTTTGTGTCATGGGAAAAAGGTTATTGTGGATCCTTGAAAGGTTATTGGCCTAGTATGGTACGATCAAAATCATCTTGGGGTCCGTGGATGGATCTAAATGTGAGTGTGTGCTCGGGCGGGATGCACTCATTTCAGCATAGCGTTGTTTACGGGGGAGTCGTCGGGCCTTGGATGTTATTTCTGTCGTCAGCTATTCCATGTGATCCATATTATGCAAGGTGGTTTGTGAGGTGGCTTGAGTATTTGCACATGTGTTGTGATCCCGTGTAGTTTGTGGTGTTATATGAGCGAGATGGCTCTCCAGATGCGGGTCATTATTGCACCCGAGTTGTGCTTGGGTATTGTAGCGTATGGCGCTATCCGTCTCCCCAGAGTTATATTTTTGCACTTGGTGTGTTGTGGTTGATATACAGGTATTTCGTAGGTATGAGCATTTTAGCACGGTAAGTATTTCCTTATAGAGTATTATGTGTGGATCGGGTGGCACGTCACCACGGGTATGTTGTTTGGATCGGGTGGCACGCCGCCACAGGTATCATGGATGGATCGGGTTGCACGCCGCAACGGTATCATGTGTAGATCAGGTTGCACGCCGCACCAGTGTGATATTGAGTACAGTTTCCCATATCTATTATTGTGTGTTTTTCTTCTCATTTCCAGAGGAAGGTTCATAACATCTTTTTGGTTGTTTAAATTAGTTACGTGGGTTGAGTAGATCTTTCCAGAGTTTGTTTTCTTATGTATCACATTCAAGTTTGTAGCTTGTTGGCACATTGTGGCATCATATGAGACTTTTGGCAGTGCCTGAGGTGGCTTATTGCCTGAGCAGCTTGTACTGGGTGAGACGAGATTATTGGACCTGGGATCAGTGCGATCAGATTTATATGAGTTGTGATTTGGCAGGTGGTTATGAGTTTCTACAAATCTCTTCTGCCGTGGTAGTATTGTGAGAGCTAGAACGGGACATACATGCTTCATGATGTGTGTTGTGGGCATCAGATTCGTAGGATTTCGGCTACTGTTGTCAGGGGATGCCATTATAGTCATGTGAATAATGCGGTGCATGGTGTGAATTCGGTAAGAGTATACAATCATGTATTGGTACATCGTGTAGTGATGGATACGGTGTTCGTATGTTGGAAACAGACCTGGTAGAGAATTTCAGACGTTGGAATTTGGCTCTAAGGCTTATTTTACTAGATAAAAGGGAGGATTTTTAGGTTTTCTCGAGCTAATGTGCTCAACTGGGTTGTGGTAGCACGGGTAGGTGCACGAGGTGTTAAACAATGATTTCGGACAACTCCAGAGCATTTCTTAGCATGTTCGAGGACAAACGTATGTTTAGGTGGGAGAGAATGTAACAACCGGTTATCGTTCGGCGGTTTGAGTCCTTGAGTAGTTTCACTTCAGGTATTATGACTTATGCGCGTGGTCAGAATTGAATTTCGGGAAGTTCGGAGTTGATTTGGAAAGAAAACTCTCATTTCGGAAGCTTTAAGTTGGAAGAATTGACTAAGGTTTGATTTTTGAGTAAACGACCTCCGAATCAGGATTTGAAGGTTCCAACAGGTTCGTATGATGATTTTGGACTTGGGCGTATGTCTGGATCGGATTTTGGATGACCCGGGAGCGTTTCGGCGCCTGTTGTGGAAAGTGGCATTTAGGAAGGATTTTCATAAATTTGGGTTGAAGTGTATTTTAATGATATCGATGTCCGTTTGGAATTCTGAGCCTGGGAATAGCTCCGTATTGTGAGTCTGGTCTTAGGAGCACGTCCGGATGTGGATTTGGAGGTACGTAGGTCATTTCGGGGTCATTTGGCAAAAGTTGGAATTTGAAGGGGTTTTGAGAAGTTTGGCCGATAGTGGACTTTTTGATATCGGGTTCAGATTCCGATTCCAAAAGTTGGAATAGGTCCGTAATGTCAAATATGACTTGTGTGCAAAATTTGAGGTCAATCAGACGTGATTTCATAGGTTTCTGCATCGAATGTAGAAGTTTGAAGTTCTAAAGTTCATTAAGCTTGAGTTGGGGTACGATTCAGGGTTTTGACGTTGTTTGATATGATTTAAGGCCTCGAGCAAGTTTGTGTCATGTGTTGGGACAGGTTTGTGTGATTGGACGGGGCCTCGGGTATGTTTCGGGGAGGTTTCGGAACGAATTTGGATGAAAAGTTGTTGCTAGTTTGCTGGTGCTGGTGTTGTCTTTCTCGAACGCGAGGAAGGGGCGTGTTCGCGAAGAAGGATTCCTGGCTGGTGATTTTTGCCCTACAAGAACACGGTGAGGGGCCTGTGAACGCGTAGGTGGGCCTGGCAGTGCTTCGCGACCGCGGAGGCCCAACCGCGAACGCGAAGAGGAGATGATGGAGCGGGGCCTGGAGCAGTTGGCCTTCGCGAACGCGGCTGGTGGAACGTGAACGCGAAGGGTGGTGGTCTCAAATGTTCGCGAATGCGACCAACATGATGCGAACACGAAGAGGAAATTAGAGGCAGTGTTTCTTTGGCCTTCGCGATCGCGATGGTCTTTCCGTTTAATTGGAGGAAATTGAAGGCGCTCCTAGGACCCATTTAAACTTCTTATTCTAATGGGATCGGGTCGTTCGCCTCGGCAGGATTTATGTACCACACTCTCATAGGAGCGCGTTGTTCGCCTCGGCAGTTTAACAGATGCATCTATGGTTCGTGCCGTTCGACCCTTGGCGGTGCACAGTTTAATATTTATGTTGGAATGGGCTGTATGCCTCGGCATTTCTACAAAAAAAATATCCTCATGGAATCTTGCGTAATATTTGGCAAGAAGCTAGAGTATCTGTGAGTCTTTTCCTGATTCGAATTATAACAACCTATTTGGTGAGGTACATTATACATATATATATATATATATATATATATATATATATATATATATATATATATATATATATGTGTGTGTGTGTGTGTGTGTGTGTGTGTGTGTGTGTGTGTGTGTGTGTGTGCGTGCTCCGGTTGAGGAGGAATTGCTAATTAAGAGCTTGAGTTTATTGTAAGGAGGATAATTGTACCACAGATTTACACTTGTTTATTTCATTTATTTACTTTGCCTCATATTTGTTTACCTCCTTACTGTACCTGATATTATTAGATCACTAGTGAGTGTCGATGTCGACCCCTCATCACTACTCCTCCGGGGTTAGGCTAAATACTTACTGGGTATACGTGAATTTACGTACTCATACTACACTTGCTGCACATTTTTGTGCAGGTACTTTTAAGTATGGTGGTCCTTTGGGCACGGAGGCACGGATGATGCAGGGACTTGCCGCGAGTTACATTTCAGGTTACGATCCGCAGATAGCAGAGTCTCCTCCAGGGTTATTTGTATTTTTTCTGTCTAATTTGTATTCCGGACAGATGCTGTATTTTATTTTACTTCCTAGTTGATGCTCATGCACTTGTGACACCGGGTTTTGGGGTTACTTATGAGTTGTTTAGTATTGTAATTGGGAAAATATTATCATTTACTCTGTAAATTTTATTTCTGATTATTTAATTGAAGGAAAATTTTACTTTCAAAATACTAGAATGAATAATCGAGTTAATCAACTATTGTTGGCTTGCCTGACATCGGTGTTAGGCGCCATCATGACCATTAATGGATTTTGAGTCATGACATTATCATTTCAGGGTAAGGAAGAGTGTAAAATCACGAAGGGTGATGTCGTGCCATTTATACTATATATATTATTATCGTCATGGTGAGGAAGAGTGTAAAAGCACGAAGGGTGATGCCGTGCCATTTTCACATTTATTATTTATTGATTTATAAAGTGAGGAAGGGATACAAAGCACGAAGAGTGATGCTGTGCCATTTAAATTATCCATTTATCACACTGTGGCAAGAAAGAGAGTTAAAGCACGAAGGGTGATGTCGTGCCATTCATATTATTTATTTATCATTTCTTGGTAAGGAAGAATGAGAGTAAAAGCACGAAGGGTGGTGTCGTGCCCTTTTATTATTTTAGCTACTTATTTTGTTGTTGGTGAATTATTTGGCTGCTACAGGACACTTCCCTGGCGGAAATTTTTATACCATATCCCTTCACATGTTCCCTCCCAAATTTGTAAAATTTGTTAATTACTGTGTTCAATATTTCTTCGTATATGTATATACTTGCACAGGTTGTTTACCTATGTGTCTTGTCATAGCCTCGTCACTACTTCATCGAGGTTAGGCTCGACAGTTACGGAGTACATGGGTCGGTTATACTCATACTACACTCTGCACTTCTTGTGCAGATTTTGGAGTTGGTCCCAGCGGCGTACCATAGACTTGCTCGGATTCAGCTACCCAGAGGAGACTTGAGGTATAAATTCACAGCGTCTGCAGTTCTGAAGTCCCCTTCTACTTAATCTTAGTTGTGTATTATCTTTCAAATAGCTTGAATTTTATTCAGACCTTTGTTTGTATTATTCTAGTAGCTTATGCACTTGTGATACCAGATTCGGGGATATATTGGAATGATTCGGTTGTTATGGTCTTTCGCACTTTATTTCAGTAATTGACTTCCGTTTATTTTGATTTGTTTAAAAATGGTTAAGATTATTCTAACGTTGGCTTGCCTAGCAAGTGAAATGTTAGGCGTCATCACGGTCCCGAAGGTGGGAATTTCGGGTCGTGACAAGTTGGTATCAGAGCTCTAGGTTACATAGGTCTCACGAGTCACGAGCAATCTTAGTAGAGTTTGAAGGATCGGTACGGAGACGTATATACTTATATTTCAGAGGCTATGAAGTTTAGGAACAATATCACTTCTTTCTTATTCTGTCGTACGATTTTATTCTATCATCGATGATTGAACCATTCTATTCTTGTTCTCTCGCAGATGGTGAGAACACGTACTACATCTACCGAACATGAGCCAGAGCCCCCCGTGGTAACTATGACCAGGGGTAGAGGTCGAGGCCGAGGCCGCGCCAGAGGCCGAGGACGAGGTCGCGCCAGAGGCTGAGGTAGAGGCAGAGGTAGAGATCAGTCTAGAGCTCGAGCAACAGCACCAGTTGTAGAAACTCAGGTGGATTTGGAAGCGGAGGTTCCAGCTCAGACTGTACCAGTTGAACCAGTTCAGGTCCCAGAAGGATTCATAGCTACTCCAGTGCTTCAGGACGCTCTAGTCTGTTTGGTGAGCCTTATGGAGGGTATGGCCCAAAATGGTACATTTCCAGTAGCACCAGCCGTCTCACAGGCTGGGGGAGGAGCGCAGACTCCCACTACTCCCGCTCCGGAGTAGATGGATCCCCAGTATCAGGCTCCAGCAGCCCCGCCAGTTGGGGTAATTCAGCCGGTGGGTGCGGCACAGGCCGGTAATAGGCTCGCCATGTCTTCTGAGGCTTTATTGAGGTTGGACAAGTTTACTAAGCTCTTTCTAGTTCACTTTAGTGGTGCACCTTCTGAGGACCCACATGATTATCTTGACTGCTTCCATGAGGTGTTACGGAACATGGGTATAGTCGAGACCAATGGGGTGGATTTTGCTGTATTTCAAATGACGGGTTCCGCCAAGAGGTGGTGGAAAGATTTTATGTTGACCAGACCAGCTGGGTTACCTGTACTTACCTAGGATAAGTTCTCTCAACTATTTCTAGAGAAGTACCTTCCTGTCACATTGAGGGAGGATTACCGTAGGCAGTTTGAGCGTCTCCAGCAGGGCAGTATGACTGTTACTTAGTATGCGACTCGTTTTATGGATCTAGCCTGCCATGCTACTATCTTGCTCCCTAATGAGAGGGAGAGAGATAGGAGATTCATTGAGGGACTCACTTACCTTATCAAGCTTCAGATGTCCAAGGAGACCGGGAGTGATATTTCCTTTCAGGCGGCTACAAATGTTGCTAGACGGATAGAGATGGTTCTTGCTCAGGAAAGGGGACAGGTGTCTGATAAGAGACCTCATTAGTTTGGTGGGTTCAGTGGTGCCTCGTCTGGAGGTAGGGGTAATTTTGGTAGAGGCCATCCTCCCAGGCCGTTTGAGTTAGCACTCTAGGCATCTCATGGTGTTGCAGAGAGCTGTGGTCCTATTGTGTCTCATCCTGACCAGTTAGATTACAGTGCACCACCAGCTCCTATTAGTGCACCTCCGATCCAGAGTCATCAAAGTGGTTATCCAGGTTGACATGGCCAATCCTAGGGTTAGCAGTCACAACAGCTGAGGGCTTGTTATACTTTTGGGGACCTTAGGCACGTTGCTAGATTTTGCCCCAGGTCTGAAGGCAGCATGCAGCACCAGGGTTCTCGTGCTATGATTCCAGCACCAGCTGTTCTACCACCCGCCAGCCAGCTAGAGGTAGGGGTCAGACAGCTAGAGGTGGAGGTTAGGTCGTTAGAGGTGGAGGCCAGCCAATCAGAGGTCGTCCCAGAGATGTAGCTTCGAGTGGTGGGGCCTAGCTCCGATTTTATACTTTTCCAGCTAGGCCTGAGGCCGAGTCATCTGATGCCGTGATCACAGGTATTGTTCCAGTTTTCCATAGATATGCTTCAGTCCTATTTGATCCGGGAACTACTTATTACTATGTGTCCTCATATTTTGATTCATATCTGGTTGTGCCTCGTGATTCTCTGAGTGCTTTTGTGTGTGTGTCCACACCGATGGGAGATTCTGTAGTGGTAGATCATGTCTATCGTTCATGTGTAGTTACTATCGGGAGTCTTGAGACCAGCATGGATCTTCTACTCCTTGATGTGGTAGATTTTGATGGCATCTTAGGTATGGATTAGCCGTCACCTTATCATGCTATATTGGATTGTCAGGCCAAAATGGTGACCTTAGCCATGACGGGGTTGCTTCAATTAGAGTGCAAAAGGATTCCTGGCCATTCTACCAGCAGGGTTATCTCTTATGTGAAGGCTCGACATATGGTCGAGAAAGGCTGTGTAGCTTATTTGGCTCATATTCGCGATTCTAGTGCGGATGTTCCGTCTATGGATTCAGTTCTAGTTGTTCGTGAGTTTCCAGATATATTTCTTATACATTTTCTGGGGATGCCACCCGATAAAGATATTAACTTCTGTATTGATTTGGCTCCGGGCACTCAGCCCATTTCTATTCCACCATACCGTATGGCCCCGCTGGAGCTAAAGGAATTGAAGGAGCAGTTACAAGACTAGCTTGATCATGGATTCACTAGACCTAGCGTCTCGCCTTGGGGTGCGCCAGCGTTATTTGTAAAGAAGAAAGATGGTTCAATGAGGATGTGTATAGATTATCGGGAGTTGAACAAGGCTACTATCAAGAACAAGTATCTGTTGCCAAGAATTGATGACTTATTCAATCAGCTTCAGGGTGCCAAGGTGTTTTCAAAGATCGATTTGAGGTATGGTTACCATCAGTTGAAGATTAGGGCATTCGATGTCCCTAAGACACCTTTTCAAACCCGGTATGGGCATTACAAATTCCTAGTGATGTCATTTGGGCTGACAAATTCCTCAGCAGCATTTATGGATTTGATGGACCGAGTATTCAAGCCCTATTTGGATTCTTTTGTGGTTGTATTCATTGATGTTATCTTGATTTACTCCAGCAGTCGAGATGAGCATGAGCAGCATCTTCGGATTATGCTTCAGACTTTGAAGAATAATTAGTTATATGCCAAATTTTCAAAATGCGAATTTTGGTTAGACTCAGTTGCCTTTTTGGGGCATGTTGTATTGGCAGAAGGCATAAAAGTGGATCCTAAGAAGATTGAGGCAGTTCAGAATTGGCCTAGACCTACTTCAGCTACAGAGATCCATAGTTTCCTGGGTTTGGCAGGTTATTATCACCAGTTTGTGGAGGGGTTTTCATCTATAGCATCTCCATTGACCAAATTGACCCAGAAGGGAGCCCCATTCAGATGGTCAGATGAGTGTGAGTTAAGCTTTCAGAAGCTCAAGACTTCTTTGACAACGGTGCCAGTGTTGGTATTTCCCACAGGTTCAGGATCTTATACGGTGTATTGTGATGCATATCGCATTGGGCTTTGTGAAGTATTAATGCAAGATGGTAGAGTGATTGCATATGTCTCGCGGTAGTTGAAGGTTCATGAAAAGAATTACCCTGTTCATGACTTAGAATTGGCAGCCATTGTTTATGCGCTGAAGATTTGGAGGCACTACCTTTACGGTGTCTCGTGTGAGGTATTCACAGATCATCGTAGTCTAAAGTATCTATTCAAACAAAAAGATCTCAATTTGAGGCAGAGAAGATGGTTGGAGCTATTGAAAGACTATAATATCACCATTTTGTATCATCCTGGAAAGGCCAATGTGGTGGCCGATGCTTTGAGTAAAAAGGCTGTGAGTATGGGCAGCCTAGAGTATATTCCGGTTGGTGAGAGACCGTTAGCTGCAGATGTTCAGACTTTGGCCAATTAGTTTGTGAGGTTAGATGTTTAGAGTAAGGTCGGATTCTAGCTTACACAGTCGCTCGGTCTTCCTTGCATGAGCGTATCATAGAGCGACAGTATGATGATCCTCATTTGCGTGTCCTTAAGGACATGGTGCGGCACGGTGGTGCCAAGAAGGTTGCTGTGGGAGATGATGAAGTTCTGCAGATGCAGGGTCATATTTGTGTGCGTAATGTGGATGGGCTTCATGAACTAATTATTGAAGAGGCCCACAGTTCCCGGTATTCTATTCATCCGGGTGCCGCCAAAATGTATCAACATTTGCGGCAACATTATTGGTGGAGGAGAATGAAGAAGGATATAGTTGCATATATGGCTCGGTGTTTAAATTGTCAGCAAGTCAAGTATGAGCATCAGAGACCTGGTGGTCCGCTTCAGAAGTTAGAAATTCCTGAGTGGAAGTGGGAGCGTATCACTATGGATTTTGTAGTTGGGCTTCCACGAACTCAGATAAAGTTTGACATAGTATGGGCTATTATGGACAGGTTGATCAAGTCAGCATATTTCATTCTAGTGGCAGTTACCTATTCTTCAAAAAGGTTAGTGGAGATTTACATCTGCGAGATTGTATGCCTTCACGGTGTGCCCATGTCTATTATGTTAGATCGAGGTACGCAGTTCACCTTGCACTTCTGGAGGCTGTACAATGTGAGTTAGGCACACGGGTTGAGTTGAGTACAACATTTCATCCACAGACAGACGGACAATCAGAGCGCACTATTCAGATATTGGAAGATATGCTTCGCGCTTATGTTATAGACTTTGGAGATTCTTGGGATCAGTTCTTGCCACTTATGGAGTTTGCCTATAATAACAACTACCAGTCGAGCATTCAGATGGCTCCATATGAAGCATTATACGGGAGGCGATGTCATTCGCCAGTTGGCTGGTTTGAACAGGGAGAGGCTCGGTTGTTGGGTACCGATTTGGTACAGGATGCCTTGGATAATGTCAAGGTTATTCAGGATTGACTTCGCACAGCTCAGTCTAGGCAAAAGAGTTATGCCGACCGTAAAGTTCGTGACGTTGCATTCATGGTAGGAGAAAGAGTATTGCTCCGGGTTTCACCTATGAAAGGTGTAATGAGATTCGGAAAGAAGGGCAAGTTGAGCTCTAGGTATATCGGACCCTTTGAAATTCTTAAAAGGGTGGGTGAAGTATCCTACAGGCTTGCACTACCACCTAGTTTATCAGCAGTTCATCCGGTGTTCCATATGTCTATGCTCTAAAAATATCATGGTGATCCGTCCTATGTGTTAGATTTCAGCTCAGTCCAATTGGACAAAGATTTGACTTATGAGGAGGAGCCGGCAGCTATTCTAGCCCGGCAGGTCCAACAGTTGAGGTCTAAGAGTTATCTATCAGTTCAAGTACAATGGAGAGGTCAGCCGGTAGAAGCATCTACCTGGGAGTCCGAGTCAGATATGCGGAGTAGATATCCATATCTTTTCACCAGCCCAGGTATTATTTTTTCTAATTCCGTTCGAGAACGAATGTTTATTTTAGAGGTGGAGAATGTGATGACCCGAAAGGTCATCGTTAAATTTAATATTTATTTATGTGTTTTGAGACCTCGAATAGCACCATTTAGCATTTCTCGACTTGCGTGTGCAGTCCGTATATTTTTCGGAAAGCTTTTATGTGAAAAATTGATAAAAATGAGAATTAGTGCTTTAAAAACTCACTTAAGTTGACTTTGGTCAATATTTTGAGCAAACGGATCCGGATTAGTATTTTGACGGTCCATGTGGGTCCATATCGTAATTTGGGACTTGGCCGTATGCCCGGAATTTAATTTGGAGGTCCCTAACTTGAGTTATCGCCATTTATTAAAAATTAGAAGTTTGAAAGCTTAAAGATTTCAAAATTTGACCACAAATTGACTTTTATTGATATTGGCCTCGGATTTTGATTTCGAAAGTTGGAATAGCTCCGTTATGTCGTTTAGGACTTACATGCAAAAAATTTAGGTCATTCCGGACTGTTTTGATGTGTTTCGGTGCGAGTTTTAGAATTGAAATTTTCATAAATTCATGAAGTTTGAACTGAGGCGCGAATTGTAGTTTTGACGTTGTTTGATGTGATTTTAGGCCTCGACTAAGTTTGTATGATATTTTAAGACTTGTTGATGTATTTGGTTGAGGTCTCGGGAGCCTCGGGTGGATTCCGAATGGTTAACGGATCAAAATTTGGACTTAAGGAAAATCAGGAATTTTGGCCTTCTGGTGCAATCGCACCTACGGATTTTTGACCGCAGAAGAGATCCTGGCATCGCAGAAGCGGGTTGTCCGCAGAAGTCGACGAAACATCACAGAAGCGCGACCACAGAAGCGGCAACATGATTGCAGATGCGGCCTGGGCTAAGGGGCATTGGCCCGCATATGCGGACGATTCTTAGCAAAAGCGCGTCCGCAGAAGCGGACTCTTATCCACATAAGCGGTTGCACAGAAGCGATTAAGTGCTCGCAGATGCAAAACCTCTGGACAGATTACAAAATAGAGGGGTTCCGACACTTTTGTCATTTTGGACATTTCCAACACGGGTTGAGGCGAATTTTGAGCGAAAATTCACGGGAAAACTTAAGGTAAGCCACTTGTGAACATTGTTAGTCAATAATATTGAATTATCATCGAGTATTTTGACTAAATTACGTGTTTTGAGGTGAAATTCGAGGATTTGGGCCTAGGGATTTGAAAATAAGATTTGGAAATTTGAAGGCCGAGTTGATGTCGTAATTTGATAAAATTTATATGGTTGGACTCGTGGTTGAATGGGCATTCACATTTTGTAACTTTTGTCGAGTTTTGAGACGTGGGCACCACTGTTGATTTTTGAATTGAATTTCGGATTTTAATTGGAAAATTTAGTATTTTCATATATAATTAGTTTCTATAATTTGTATTGAGTATATTGAATTATTTGTGACTAGATTCGAGGCATTCGGACACCAATTTGCGAGGTAAAGGTTTATTGGAATCTTGAGTTGGTTGCAACGCGAGGTAAGTGTTGTGGTTAACCTTGACTTGAGGGAGTATGACTTGTTTGTCTATTTGCTACGTGATTTAATGTGCGGGTACAACGTATATGTGAGGTGACGAGTACTTATGCGTTGTGGTTGAGTCAAAGCATGCGGGTGGAATTTGTTCATTGTGAATAATTACCTATTTAACTAAGATTTTCCTGCTTAAGTTTATTATTTGATTATTTGATCATTTTTTCATGAAATTATTGCTAATTTAATTATTGATGAATATTTTGAAAGGTGAGGTCGGTATTCTGGTATTGAATTGATTGATAAGTATAGATCCTTGCATTTAAATACTCTTCCGAATTTATAATATCATTTCCTGGTAAGGAAGAATGTAAAAGCACGAAGGGTGATGCCGTGCCATTTATACTATTTATATTATTATCGTCATAGTGAGGAAGAGTGTAAAAGCACGAAGGGTGATGCCGTGCCATTTTCACATTTATTATTTATTGATTTATAAAGTGAGGAAGAGAGTCAAAGCACGAAGGGTGATGTCATGCCATTAAAATTATTCATTCATCATACTGTGGCAAGAAAGAGAGTTAAAGCACGAAGGGTGATGCCGTGTCATTCATATTATTTATTTATCATTTCTTGGTAAGGAAGAATGAGAATAAAAGCACGAAGGGTGGTGCCGTGCCATTTTATTATTTCAGCTACCTATTTTGTTGTCGGTGAATTATTTGGCTGCTACATGACACTTCCCTGGCTGAAATTTTTATACCATATCCCTTCATATGTTTCCTCCCAAATTTGTAAAATTTGTTAATTATTGTGTTCAATATTGCTTCGTATATATATATATATACTTGCACATGTTGTTTACGTATGTGTCTTGTCATAGCCTCGTCACTATTTCGTCGAGGTTAGGCTCGGCACTTACGGAGTACATGGGGTCGGTTGTACTCATACTACACTCTGCACTTCTTGTGCAGATTTTGGAGTTGGTCCCAGCGGCGTACCATAGACTTGCTCGGATTCAGCTACCCAGAGAAGACTTGAGGTATAAATGCACAGCGTCCGCAGTTCTGAAGTCTCTTTCTACTTTATCTTAGCTATGTATTATCTTTCAAACAACTTGAATTTTATTCAGACCTTTGTTTGTATTATTCTAGTAGCTCGTGCACTTGTGACACCAGATTCGGGGATGTATTGGAATGATTAGGTTGTTATGGTCTTCCGCACTTTATTTTAATAATTGACTTCCGTTTAATTTGATTTATTTAAAAATAGTTAAAATTATTCTAACGTTGGCTTGCATAGCAAGTAAAATGTTAGGCGACAACACAGTCGCGAAGGTGAAAATTTTAGGTCGTGAAATGATTGTATTGAAAACCGTATCTCAAACCAGATATTCTCACTGGTTGGATCAAGAGTTCATGAATAGAATTTTCGGTAGACGAAATGGACGAAATGGATACATTGATAATTGTAAAGACTTCTTTGAGGAGTGTAAAAGATTAATTATAAATTGGGGTTAAAATTAAATTCAGGGGAACACAATTAATAAAACTGAAACCCTAACCCTAACCCTAATACTAAAGAAATTCAAACTCTAAATATAACTCTATAAATACAACTACATTATTAATCCCATCATCCAAATCATGTTACTCTATTTTAAATTCTGCGAATATAACAATGGAAAGAACTCTAATGAAGAAAACCATTGATGAACCTCTTCATGGTTCTCCAGTTAACCACAACATCATGTACTAAGATGTAAGAAATCAATTGAAAAAGCTGAAGACAGAGGTGAACTTGTTGCTGCTTAGGATGACGCGTGAAATTGGCGTCAACTACGTAAAAAGGCTTTTACTTGATTCATACCCTCTTACATGTTGTTACGACATGTTGGAGGAACTGCTCGCTGACCAAAATGAAGATAACAATAATCATGTTATCGTTATAAGCTGTGACACCGAAGCCGCCTCTAAGGCATCAAAATATGTCAATCAAAAGATAGAGTTGAGTTATTTTAAGAAGATTGGTATTTTAAGTCTTTTTATTGTGCATGATATGTTTGTAGCATGGTATACTAAAATTATCTTATGTTAGGTGATTAACTTCCAAATATTATTTGGAATATGTTAAAAAGTATCAATTAATCAATAAAAATTATGCTTATTTATTTCTTTACCCACTGCTTTCTTTACTTTTGGTTTTATTTTTTGCTACATGTTCAAAAATATTTTTGCTTCCTTTATCCCCTGGTTCCAAATATTATCGAGCCAAAAGCAATACACGTATTTTATGTAAAAATATAGTGAAGTTCTTTTACTTTTTCTCCCTCTCTCTCTTTCTCGAATCATTTAATAGGAACCTTTCCAATGTCCCATATTACATTTATGACAAACGAAACTAGTACTATTTGTGATTTTCCTTTGAAGATTTTATTGGTACAGGATGTTGGATTTTAGCTTATGACAAATACAATGAATAAAAATAGTAGTGCTAATTGAATTAAAAGTTAAGAAATATTTTATTGCATCCCATTTGAAATACAATGCATGTACAACACTGGCGAAATACAAATTACAACAAAATGTACAAAATGCAAAAACTTTCCTTGGAATAATTTGCCTGAAACAGGATCGAAATGCTAAAGAAGTCATAAAATTTGAACTTCATAAATAATGAACAAAGTAAACATGACATAATCATGGCTAACTTCATACAACAACAACAACAAACCTAGTAGTTTCTCACTAGTGGGGTCTGGAGAGAGTAAGATGTACGCAACCTTACCCCTACCCCTGGAAGGGCAGAGAGGCCAACTTCATACAATACTTGATATTCAAAATGCAAAACAAAGTCTACAACTCTTGCACACCAACTCTTATAGCAAACACTTTTCTAATATATGAGAAAATAAGAAATAAAATTGACATAATTAGTTTGCAATATTTTTTGATAACTTCATCCCAATAGATATTTCCGCTAACATAGCAGATGAAATAGTACTTGCTGCATTTTTATTTGTTACCACTTCTTTACTTTCTTCAACAGTCGAGCTTGAAGATGGCTCTTCCTGTGAACAACTTATTGTTTGAAATTTATTGAAGGCTTCTAAGGCTTTATCATAATATTGGAAGGCTTGGAAGTAGCTACCCTCGACTCCAATAATTATATTAATACACTCAGACCAATATTTGTATAATCTCAACTTCTTGCCACAAAATACAACAAAACCAATCGATTTGAGAATTTTTTTACCTTCAATTCATGATTTTTCAAATTCGTTGAACGCAGATATGGCCGCATCATGAAATTTGAAAGATTAGAAGATGCTACGCTTAACCCCGATAATCATAGGAGAACATTCACTCCATGAGTAGTATATTCCTGGCCTTTTACCAGAAAATATAACATACATTTTTGAAGCACTATTCTTCTTCGACTACACCATTGTTAATTCCTTAATCTATTCACTCACACTTAGAAGAACATAAAAGAGTAAGAGATGAAGAAACAATCAAGTATTAGGTTTGTTTAAGTATTAGAGTTTTGAAGAGAGATAAAATATACCTTAGGGTTATGTGTTCGGCCATCTAGGGTTGTTTAAATACTAGGGCTTTGAAGATCTTATTATACGAAAGACATACCAAATACACAATCACGTATATGTATATAGATGAATAAATTTAAAATATATACGTGTATACTATAAAAAATGAAAAAATACGTTTATGGAAAAGAGGGTTTGCATGCTTGATATTTTTTATGTATTGGGAAGACAAGCATTCAATGGATGAGAGAGAATCAAGGAGAGAAATTCAAACCCTAACGGGAAAGACAGTTTTGGTATAAAGTTAGCGCAGAAACTCTAATTTGGGTATGATTTTATATTAATAATCTCACTTGGGCCATTGTGGCCAAAAAGAGTGGCAGAAAGGAATTTTCCCTTCTCTTTTATTTTACATTCTCAAGCTTAACTTTTCAGATTCTAGACGATTATTTTTGTGTAAGTCTTGAATTATAGAGTAAATGTAATTGTTTGATTGGCTTCATATTACTAAAGGGAATTGGAATCGGACTTCACACATGTTCATTTCTTTTGGACTCTGTATGTTTTTTGTTATCTAATTTTCTAGCTTGTACTAGATCTAGAGAAAGATCTTGAATTTTAAGAATATATTCATCCCACATTGAATACAATATAAACGTTAATTAACTCAAATTTTCGGTAATTGGGCAGGCCAGTAAAGAGAAGTGCAATAGATTTTCTTGTCCAATGTGAAATTAATTCAAAACTTTAAATGGTGGTCTCCTTAATTTCACCACAAAAAAAGTATCAGTAACTAGATAATACTACATGTTAATGACGCATGGTTTTGAAGGGAAATATGTTTCAGCTTTTTAAGAGAAGTGGAAAAATATGAGGAGTTTTTGGAAGACCAATTTGTCAAAAAGTGGTTCTTTTTCTGGGGATTTAAGAATTTCTTTCTTTATATTATTCTCAACAATCGGAGAGATTTTTTTTTTTTTTTTAAACTTTATTAGGTCTAAGTCTAAACTCTAACGATCTCAATGTACAACATTCAGTCTCTTCATCAAGAAAGACAGAACTAATGGATGACACCCCTTCGGATCGTGAGTACCATATTCCTCATTATAAGATTAATATATGTGAAAAATAATGTCACCATATGCTTTTGAAGAAGATTAAACCACTCAATCACCATGTTAAAGCTAAAGCAAAAGTTCTCAGTTATATATTTCTTGAACTACATAAAGAAATTTTCTTGTTAACATTCTTTCAATACGAGGTAAAAAATGAACTGGGGCAAGAAAAGAAATTGGAGAAGAAGAAAAAGGTGGTTCTTTTTGCTCATGTCAGGTGTAACTGATATGACCACACCGTCAGTTTGAAGCATCAATCAGATTTTTTCATTATTTAGACTAAGGGTGTGTTTGATACGAACTAAAATGTTTCCATGAAAAATATTTTCCTAGAAAATTAGTGAGTTTATAAAAAATATTTTCTGTCGGTACACTTAAAATACATTTTCAACTTTTGTTGAACATACCGACGGATATCCATCAGAATATGAATTTATTCATATTTTAAAATTTTAAATTACTAAATTAAAATTCTAAATATACCGATAGTATCCGTCGGTAATATTAAATTATTATTTTTAATTTACCGACGGATATCCGTCGGTATTGATATTATTAATATTATATTATTTTATAATATACCGACGGATGTCCGTCGGTACGTAAAATTATTTGACCAAATAATGTCAGAAATATACCGATGGATTTCCGATGGGGTCCATCGGTAATTACCGCGGGAGTCCGTCGGTCGATTTTACCGAGGATAGATTTACCTACCAACCATTTACCGACGGACTTCCTTCGGGAAAGCCTTGTTACCGAAGGAAGTCCCTCGGTAATTTGCATCCGTAAACAACTATTTTTTAGTAGTGTGAAAAGAAAATACTCATTTGTTGAAATAAAAAAAAAGTACTCTATCTATAACATGAAAAGAAAGTACTATTAATAATATTTGGTTGGGGTGGGGCGGGCTGGGGGTGGGTAGTGGGGGAGGAGGTGGTGAGGAGGAGGAATAGGGTAGAGAAGGTTGAAAAAGAGTTTTGAAAAATATTTTCCTTTCTTTTGTTAGGGAAAATATTTTTCTCCAATTGGAGGAAAATAAGTTCATGAAGAAAATATTTTCTAAAACATTTAAGTCAACCAAACATAAAAAAAATATATATATATTTTCTTTCATACCAAACACTCCCTAAATCTACTCATGTTTAACAAACGCAAGGGACAAAAGGTGTGCAGGGTTATATTCGAAGGATAATATTATATTTACCCCTAAACATAAGGCATTATTTTGGCTAAAAGTTCTAACTTCTTACATGCAGGTTATGATTGTCATTTCTCCTAGTTTCTAAAATTTCACAAATTCTTTCTGTTGTTTGTGCCGAAAGCGGATAAATTCAAATGCGTAAAATTCTAAAAAACAAACATCTCCTTGAAACTGCAAAAGAATAATGAAAACTTTTCATTGGCAATTATGATCGATGCCCAGTATACACATTCCACAAGAACGGCAATGGTGTGCCCTAGACAACTTTAGCTTTGAACAATATTGACAAAATGTATAATTCTCAAGGCCACCTTTTTTATGTTTGACGGAACCTACGTTGCTCGTACTCTTTAAAAATGTGTCAGATCTTCCAAAAGTAACGTATATTTGGAGGATTCGATACGGGGGCGGCAACATTTTAGAGAGTCCGTGCAATATTCACGGAGCACCAGCAGATCGAAATGCACCAACGCTAAACGCAGACAGGGTAGATATGGACAATGCTACAACAATTAAAGAGTGAGCACAAGAGTATATTATTTTATAATATACCGACGGATGTCCGTCGGTACGTAAAATTATTTGACCAAATAGTGTTAGAAATATACCGATGAATTTCCGATGGGGTCCATCGGTAATTACCGTTGGAGTCCGTCGGTCAATTTTACCGAGGAAAGATTTACCTTCCAACCATTTACCGACGAGGGAAGTCCGTCGGTAATTTGCATCGGTAACAACTATTTTTTAGTAGTGTGAAAAGAAAATACTCATTTGTTGAAATAAAAAAAAAGTACTATATCTATAACTTGAAAAGAAAGTACTATTAATAATATTTGGTGGGGGTGGGGCGGGCTGGGGTTGGGTAGTGGGGGAGGGGGTGGTGAGGAGGAGGAATAGGGTAGAGAAGGTTGAAAAAGAGTTTTGAAAAATGTTTTCATAAGTTTATGAGAAAAATATTTTTTAAAATATTTAAGTCAACCAAACATGAAAAAAATATCAAACACACCCTAAATCTACTCATGTTTTACAAACGCAAGGGACAAAAGGTGCGCAAGGTTATATTCGAAGGATAATATTATACTTACCCCTAAACATAAGGCATTATTTTGGCTAAAAGTTCTAACTTCTTACATGCAGGTTATGATTTTCATTTCTCCTAGTTTCTAAAATTTCACAAATTCTTTCTGTTGTTTGTACCGAAAGCGGATAAATTTAAATGTGTAACATTCTAAAAGACAAACATCTCCTTGAAACTGCAAAAGAATAATAAAAACTTTCCATTGGCAATGATGATCGATGCCCAGTATACACATTCCACAAGAACGGCAATGGTGTGCCCTAGATAACTTTGGCTTTGAACAATATTGGCAAAATGTATAATTCTCAAGGCCACCTTTTTTACGTTTGACGGAGCCTACGTTGCTCTTACTCTTTAAAAATGTGTTGGATCTTCCAAAAGTAACGTATATATGGAGGATTCGATACGGGGGCGGCAATATTTTAGAGAATCCGTGCAATATTCACGGAGCACCAGCAGATCGAAATGCACCAAGGCTAAACGCAGACAGGGTAGATATGGACCATGCTACAGCAATTAAAGAGTGAGCACAACAGTATATTATTTTATAATATACCGACGGATGTCCGTCGGTACGTAAAATTATTTGACCAAATAGTGTCAGAAATATATCGATGGATTTCCGATGGGGTCCATCGGTAATTACTGCGGGAGTCCGTCGGTCGATTTTACCGAGAAAAGATTTACCTTCCAACCATTTACCGACGAGGGAAGTCCCTCGGTAATTTGCATCGGTAAACAACTATTTTTTAGTAGTGTGAAAAGAAAATACTCATTTGTTGAAATAAAAAAAAAGTACTATATCTATAACTTGAAAAGAAAGTACTATTAATAATATTTGGTGGGGGTGGGGCGGGCTGGGGTTGGGTAGTGGGGGAGGGGGTGGTGAGGATGAGGAATAGGGTAGAGAAGGTTGAAAAAGAGTTTTAAAAAATATTTTCATAAGTTCATGAGGAAAATATTTTTCAAAACATTTAAGTCAACCAAACATGAAAAAAATACCAAACACACCCTAAATCTACTCATGTTTTACAAACGCAAGGGACAAAAGGTGCGCAAGGTTATATTCGAAGGATAATATTATACTTACCCCTAAACATAAGGCATTATTTTGGCTAAAAGTTCTAACTTCTTACATGCAGGTTATGATTGTCATTTCTCCTAGTTTCTAAAATTTCACAAATTCTTTCTGTTGTTTGTACCGAAAGCGGATAAATTCAAATGCGTAAAATTCTAAAAGACAAACATCTCCTTGAAACTGCAAAAGAATAATGAAAACTTTCCATTGGCAATGATGATCGATGCCCAATATACACATTCCACAAGAACGGCAATGGTGTACCCTAGACAACTTTGGCTTTGAACAATATTGGCAAAATGTATAATTCTCAAGGCCACCTTTTTTATGTTTGACGGAGCCTACGTTGTTCGTACTCTTTAAAAATATGTCAGATCTTCCAAAAGTAACGTATATTTGGAGGATTCGATACGGGGGCGGCAACATTTTAGAGAGTCCGTGCAACATTCACGGAGCACCAGCAGATCGAAATGCACCAAGGCTAAACGCAGATAGGGTACATATGGACAATGCTACAACAATTAAAGAGTGAGCACAACAGTATATTATTTTATAATACACCGACGGATGTCCGTCGGTACGTAAAATTATTTGACCAAATAGTGTCAGAAATATACCGATGGATTTCCGATGGGGTCCATCGGTAATTACCGCGGGAGTCCGTCGGTCGATTTTACCGAGGAAAGATTTACCTTCCAATTATTTACCGACGAGGGAAGTCCCTCGGTAATTTGCATCGGTAACAACTGTTTTTTAGTAGTGTAAAAAGAAAATACTCATTTGTTGAAATAAAAAAAAAGTACAATATCTATAACATGAAAAGAAAGTACTATTAATAATATTTGGTGGGGGTGGGGCGGGCTGGGGGTGGGTAGTGGAGGAGGGGGTGGTGAGGAGGAGGAATAGGGTAGAGAAGGTTGAAAAAGAGTTTTGAAAAATGTTTTCATAAGTTTATGAGGAAAATATTTTTTAAAACATTTAAGTCAACCAAACATGAAAAAAATACCTAACACACCCTAAATCTACTCATGTTTTACAAACGCAAGGGACAAAAGGTGCGCAAGGTTATATTCGAAGGATAATATTATACTTACCCCTAAACATAAGGCATTATTTTGGCTAAAAGTTCTAACTTCTTACATGCAGGTTATGATGGTCATTTCTCCTAGTTTCTAAAATTTCACAAATTCTTTCTGTTGTTTGTACCGAAAGCGGATAAATTCAAATGCGTAAAATTCTAAAAGACAAACATCTCCTTGAAACTGCAAAAGAATAATGAAAACTTTCCATTGGCAATGATGATCGATGCCCAGTATACACATTCCACAAGAACGGCAATGGTGTGCCCTAGATAACTTTGGCTTTGAACAATATTGGCAAAATGTATAATTCTCAAGGCCACCTTTTTTATGTTTGACGGAGCCTACGTTGCTCTAACTCTTTAAAAATGTGTCGGATCTTCCAAAAGTAACGTATATTTGGAGGATTCGATACGGGGGCGGCAACATTTTAGAGAATCCGTGCAACATTCACGGAGCACCAGCAGATCGAAATGCACCAAGGCTAAACGCAGACAGGGTAGATATGGACAATGCTACAACAATTAAAGAGTGAGCACAATAGTATATTATTTTATAATACACCGACGGATGTCCGTCGGTACGTAAAATTATTTGACCAAATAGTGTCAGAAATATACCGATGGATTTCTGATGGGGTCCATCGGTAATTACCGCGGGAGTCCGTCGGTCGATTTTATCGAGGAAAGATTTACCTTCCAACCATTTACCGACGAGGGAAGTCCCTCGGTAATTTGCATCGGTAACAACTATTTTTTAGTAGTGTGAAAAGAAAATACTCATTTGTTGAAATAAAAAAAAAAATACAATATCTATAACATGAAAAGAAAGTACTATTAATAATATTTGGTGGGGGTGGGGCGGACTTGAGGGTGGGTAGTGGGGGAGGGGGTGGTGAGGAGGAGGAATAGGGTAGAGAAGGATGAAAAAGAGTTTTGAAAAATATTTTCATAAGTTTATGAAGAAAATATTTTTTAAAACATTTAAGTCAACCAAACATGAAAAAAATACCTAACACACCCTAAATCTACTCATGTTTTACAAACGCAAGGGACAAAAGGTGCGCAAAGTTATATTCGAAGGATAATATTATACTTACCCCTAAACATAAGGCATTATTTTGGCTAAAAGTTCTAACTTCTTACATGCAGGTTATGATTGTCATTTCTCCTAGTTTCTAAAATTTCACAAATTCTTTCTGTTGTTTGTACCGAAAGCGGATAAATTCAAATGCATAAAATTCTAAAAGACAAACATCTCCTTGAAACTGCAAAAGAATAATGAAAACTTTCCATTGGCAATGATGATCGATGCCCAGTATACACATTCCACAAGAACGGCAATGGTGTGCCCTAGATAACTTTGGCTTTGAACAATATTGGCAAAATGTATAATTCTCAAGGCCACCTTTTTTATGTTTGACGGAGCCTACGTTGCTCTTACTCTTTAAAAATATGTCGGATCTTCCAAAAGTAACGTATATTTGGAGGATTCGATACGGGGGCGGCAACATTTTAGAGAATCCGTGCAACATTCACGGAGCACCAGCAGATCGAAATGCACCAAGGCTAAACGCAGACAGGGTAGATATGGACCATGCTACAGCAATTAAAGAGTGAGCACAACAGTATATTATTTTATAATATACCGACGGATGTCCGTCGGTACGTAAAATTATTTGACCAAATAGTGTCAGAAATATATCGATGGATTTCCGATGGGGTCCATCGGTAATTACTGCGGGAGTCCGTCGGTCGATTTTACCGAGAAAAGATTAACCTTCCAACCATTTACCGACGAGGGAAGTCCCTCGGTAATTTGCATCGGTAAACAACTATTTTTTAGTAGTGTGAAAAGAAAATACTCATTAGTTGAAATAAAAAAAAAGTACTATATCTATAACTTGAAAAGAAAGTACTATTAATAATATTTGGTGGGGGTGGGGCGGGCTGGGGTTGGATAGTGGGGGAGGGGGTGGTGAGGATGAGGAATAGGGTAGAGAAGGTTGAAAAAGAGTTTTAAAAAATATTTTCATAAGTTTATGAGGAAAATATTTTTCAAAATATTTAAGTCAACCAAACATGAAAAAATACCAAACACACCCTAAATCTACTCATGTTTTACAAACGCAAGGGACAAAAGGTGCGCAAGGTTATATTCGAAGGATAATATTATACTTACCCCTAAATATAAGGCATTATTTTGGCTAAAAGTTCTAACTTCTTACATGCAGGTTATGATTGTCATTTCTCTTAGTTTCTAAAATTTCACAAATTCTTTCTGTTGTTTGTACCGAAAGTGGATAAATTCAAATGCGTAAAATTCTAAAAGACAAACATCTCCTTGAAACTGCAAAAGAATAATGAAAACTTTCCATTGGCAATGATGATCGATGCCCAGTATACACATTCCACAAGAACAGCAATGGTGTACCCTAGACAACTTTGGGTTTGAACAATATTGGCAAAATGTATAATTCTCAAGGCCACCTTTTTTATGTTTGACGGAGCCTAAGTTGTTCGTGCTCTTTAAAAATGTGTCAGATCTTCCAAAAGTAACGTATATTTGGAGGATTCGATACGGGGGCGGCAACATTTTAGAGAGTCCGTGCAACATTCACGGAGCACCAGCAGATCGAAATGCACCAAGGCTAAACGCAGATAGGGTAGATATGGACAATGCTACAACAATTAAAGAGTGAGCACAATAGTATATTATTTTATAATACACCGACGGATGTCCGTCGGTACGTAAAATTATTTGACCAAATAGTGTCAGAAATATACCGATGGATTTTCGATGGGGTCCATCGGTAATTACCGCGGGAGTCCGTCGGTCGATTTTATCGAGGAAAGATTTACCTTCCAACTATTTACCGACGAGGGAAGTCCCTCGGTAATTTGCATCGGTAACAACTGTTTTTTAGTAGTGTGAAAAGAAAATACTCATTTGTTGAAATAAAAAAAAAGTACAATATCTATAACATGAAAAGAAAGTACTATTAATAATATTTGGTGGGGGTGGGGCGGGCTGGGGGTGGGTAGTGGAGGAGGGGGTGGTGAGGAGGAGGAATAGGGTAGAGAAGGTTGAAAAAGAGTTTTGAAAAATGTTTTCATAAGTTTATGATGAAAATATTTTTCAAAACATTTAAGTCAACCAAACATGAAAAAAATACCTAACACACCCTAAATCTACTCATGTTTTACAAACGCAAGGGACAAAAGGTGCGGGTTATATTCGAAGGATAATATTATACTTACCCCTAAACATAAGGCATTATTTTGGCTAAAAGTTCTAACTTCTTACATGCAGGTTATGATTGTCATTTTTCCTAGTTTCTAAAATTTCACAAATTCTTTCTGTTGTTTGTACCGAAAGCGGATAAATTCAAATGCGTAAAATTCTAAAAGACAAACATCTCCTTGAAACTGCAAAAGAATAATGAAAACTTTCCATTGGCAATGATGATCGATGCCCAGTATACACATTCCACAAGAACGGCAATGGTGTGCCCTAGATAACTTTGGCTTTGAACAATATTGGCAAAATGTATAATTCTCAAGGCCACCTTTTTTATGTTTGACGGAGCCTACGTTGCTCTTACTCTTTAAAAATGTGTCGGATCTTCCAAAAGTAACGTATATTTGGAGGATTCGATACGGGGGCGGCAACATTTTAGAGAATCCGTGCAACATTCACGGAGCACCAGCAGATCGAAATGCACCAAGGCTAAACGCAGACAGGGTAGATATGGACAATGCTACAACAATTAAAGAGTGAGCACAACAGTATATTATTTTATAATACACCGACGGATGTCCGTCGGTACGTAAAATTATTTGACCAAATAGTGTCAGAAATATACCGATGAATTTCCGATGGGGTCCATCGGTAATTACCGCGGGAGTCCGTCGATCGATTTTATCGAGGAAAGATTTACCTTCCAACCATTTACCGACGAGGGAAGTCCCTCGGTAATTTGCATCGGTAACAACTATTTTTTAGTAGTGTAAAAAGAAAATACTCATTTGTTGAAATAAAAAAAAAGTACAATATCTATAACATGAAAAGAAAGTACTATTAATAATATTTGGTGGGGGTGGGACGGGCTGAGGGTGGGTAGTGGGGGAGGGGGTGGTGAGGAGGAGGAATAGGGTAGAGAAGGTTGAAAAAGAGTTTTGAAAAATATTTTCATAAGTTTATGAGAAAAATATTTTTCAAAACATTTAAGTCAACCAAACATGAAAAAAATACCTAACACACCCTAAATCTACTCATGTTTTACAAACGCAAGGGACAAAAGGTGCGCAAGGTTATATTCGAAGGATAATATTATACTTACCCCTAAACATAAGGCATTATTTTGGCTAAAAGTTCTAACTTCTTACATGCAGGTTATGATTGTCATTTCTCCTAGTTTCTAAAATTTCACAAATTCTTTCTGTTGTTTGTACCGAAAGCGGATAAATTCAAATGCGTAAAATTCTAAAAGACAAACATCTCCTTGAAACTGCAAAAGAATAATGAAAACTTTCCATTGGCAATGATGATCGATGCCCAGTATACACATTCCATAAGAACGGCAATGGTGTGCCCTAGATAACTTTGGCTTTGAACAATATTGGCAAAATGTATAATTCTCAAGGCCACCTTTTTTATGTTTGACGAAGCCTACGTTGCTCTTACTCTTTAAAAATGTGTCGGATCTTCCAAAAGTAACATATATTTGGAGGATTCGATACGGGGGCGGCAACATTTTAGAGAATCTGTGCAACATTCACGGAGCACCAGCAGATCGAAATGCACCAAGGCTAAACGCAGACAGGGTAGATATGGACAATGCTACAACAATTAAAGAGTGAGCACAACAGTATATTATTTTATAATACACCGACGGATGTCCGTCGGTACGTAAAATTATTTGACCAAATAGTGTCAGAAATATACCGATGGATTTCCGATGGGGTCCATCGGTAATTACCGCGGGAGTCCGTCGGTCAATTTTATCGAGGAAAGATTTACCTTCCAACCATTTACCGACGAGGGAAGTCCCTCGGTAATTTGCATCGGTAACAACTATTTTTTAGTAGTGTGAAAATAAAATACTCATTTGTTGAAATAAAAAAAAAAGTACAATATCTATAACATGAAAAGAAAGTACTATTAATAATATTTGGTGGGGGTGGGACGGGCTGAGGGTGGGTAGTGGGGGAGGGGGTGGTGAGGAGGAGGAATAGGGTAGAGAAGGTTGAAAAAGAGTTTTGAAAAATATTTTCATAAGTTTATGAGAAAAATATTTTTCAAAACATTTAAGTCAACCAAACATGAAAAAAATACCTAACACACCCTAAATCTACTCATGTTTTACAAACGCAAGGGACAAAAGGTGCGCAAGGTTATATTCGAAGGATAATATTATACTTACCCCTAAACATAAGGCATTATTTTGGCTAAAAGTTCTAACTTCTTACATGCAGGTTATGATTGTCATTTCTCCTAGTTTCTAAAATTTCACAAATTCTTTCTGTTGTTTGTACCGAAAGCGGATAAATTCAAATGCGTAAAATTCTAAAAGACAAACATCTCCTTGAAACTGCAAAAGAATAATGAAAACTTTCCATTGGCAATGATGATCGATGCCCAGTATACACATTCCACAAGAACGGCAATGGTGTGCCCTAGATAACTTTGGCTTTGAACAATATTGGCAAAATGTATAATTCTCAAGGCCACCTTTTTTATGTTTGACGAAGCCTACGTTGCTCTTACTCTTTAAAAATGTGTCGGATCTTCCAAAAGTAATGTATATTTGGAGGATTCGATACGGGGGCGGCAACATTTTAGAAAATCCGTGCAACATTCACGGAGCACCAGCAGATCGAAATGCACCAAGGCTAAACGCAGACAGGGTAGATATGGACAATGCTACAACAATTAAAGAGTGAGCACAACAGTATATTATTTTATAATACACCGACGGATGTCCGTCGGTACGTAAAATTATTTGACCAAATAGTGTTAGAAATATACCGATGGATTTCCGATGGGGTCCATCGGTAATTACCGCGGGAGTCCGTCGGTCTATTTTACCGAGGAAAGATTTACCTTTCAACCATTTACCGACGAGGGAAGTCCCTCGGTAATTTGCATCGGTAACAACTATTTTTTAGTAGTGTGAAAAGAAAATACTCATTTGTTGAAATTTAAAAAAAAAGTATAATATCTATAACATGAAAAGAAAGTACTATTAATAATATTTGGTGGGGGTGGGGCGGGCTGAGGGTGGGTAGTGGGGGAGGGGGTGGTGAGGAGGAGGAATAGGGTAGAGAAGGTTGAAAAAGAGTTTTGAAAAATATTTTCATAAGTTTATGAGGAAAATATTTTTCAAAATATTTAAGTCAACCAAACATGAAAAAAATACCTAACACACCCTAAATCTACTCATGTTTTACAAACGCAAGGGACAAAAGGTGCGCAAGGTTATATTCGAAGGATAATATTATACTTACCCCTAAACATAAGGCATTATTTTGGCTAAAAGTTCTAACTTCTTACATGCAGGTTATGATTGTCATTTCTCCTAGTTTCTAAAATTTCACAAATTCTTTCTGTTGTTTGTACCGAAAGCGGATAAATTCAAATGCGTAAAATTCTTAAAGACAAACATCTCCTTGAAACTGCAAAAGAATAATGAAAACTTTCCATTGGCAATGATGATCAATGCCCAGTATACACATTCCACAAGAACGACAATGGTGTGCCCTAGACAACTTTGGCTTTGAACAATATTGACAAAATGTATAATTCTCAAGGCCACCTTTTTATGTTTGACGGAGCCTACATTGCTCGTACTCTTCAAAAATGTGTCAGATCTTCCAAAAGTAATGCATATTTGGAGGATTCGATACGGGGGCGGTAACATTTTAGAGAGTCCGTGCAATATTCACGGAGCACCAGTAGATCGAAATGCAGCAAGGCTAAACGCAGACAGGGTAGATATGGACAATGCTACCGCAATTAAAGAGTGAGCACAACAGCAGAAGTAACTGACAGAAAATACTATGGGGTAAAATGCCCAAACACCACCACCTGCACTACCCAAAAACAAAAAGAATCATAATAGAAAGCTAAGTAAACTTAAGAGTATTAAATCCAGTAACACAATTGAGAGTAAAGCTACAACAAAGTATTAATGTATTTTAAATGCAACAAGGTACAAGAAGATATAATTAATATATAAATAGAAATGGATCAGAAATATCAAAATCTCTAATTAGGAGAATAATTCCATATTATGCTTTAAGAAGCAAGATTTAGATGCGTTCAATCATCAGACCGAGAAAAAGTAGAGGGCAATGCTGACGGGAACAAAGAGTATACCGAATCTAAGGGAGAGACACGATACAAACAACAAACACCTATACAGAGGTGTATAAAGCCGCTGCAGCAGAAAATTTTCGTACATGGTTACTATTTTATCACATGTATTACATGTGTATCGCTATGAGATATTAAAAATCCCGCCGTTCACATTACTACGTGGTGCCTTCTGTCAGCAGTAGTCTGGCACTAAAGATTTAGAGAAGGATAAAATCCTTTAACTTTATAAATTACAATCTAAACATGATTACATGAAATAAATTCTTGATCTCATATTTTGAGCTTCCTTCAGAGTTCAGATAGTTGGCATGTGAGCTTTAAGTGAAGAAGGCAAAAACTCTAGTTGTAACGACCCGACCGGTCGTTTCGAGAGTATTAGCCTTTAACCCCTATTTATTGCTCCATCTACTTCATTTTATGGTTATGTAACTTGCCGGGAGGATTTGTTTTTGATTTCGGAGTGAAATGGGTCACATAGTCCTTAAATGGAAGTTTAAGTCGTAGGAATCGACCGTAGTTCGAACTATGTGAAGACGACTCCGGAATGGAGTTTTGACGGTTCCAATAGCTCCGTAGGGTGATTTTTATCTAAGGAGCGTGCTCGGGTGTTGAATTGGAGGCCCGTAGGTCATTTTAGCGTCAATTGGCAAAAGTTGGAAAATTTGATGATTTTTGGAAAGATTTACCGGGAGTGGACTTTTTGATATCGGGGTCGAATTTTGATTTCGGAAGTTGGAGTAGGTCCGTAATGTCAATTATGACTTGTGTGCAAAATTTGAGATCAATCGGACTTGATTTGATAATCGGATGTAGAAGTTTAAACTTTTAAAGATCATTAGGCATGAATCGATGTGCAATTCGTATATTTAGCATTATTTGATGTGATCTAAAGGCTCAACTAGGTCAGTATGATGTTTTAGGACTTGTTGGTAAGTTTGGTTGAGGTCCCAGGGGTTTCGGGTGGATTCCGGATGGTTAACGGATCAAATTTGGACTTGGGAGAATGGTTGAAGGCACCAGCTCTGGTGTAATCGCACCTGCACAAGATTGACCGCAGGAGCAAGCATTTGGGTGCAGAAGCGGTCTGGAGCAGTGTGGGCAGAGGTCGCAGATGCGAGGGAAGTTTTGTATCTGCGAGATCGCAGATGCGAAGGAGGCAGCGCAGAAGCGGAAAGGACCTGGCATGAGGGGCTCCGCAGAAGCGGCCTTCGTCTCGCAGAAGCGAGTCCGCAGAAGCGGGTTTAGGACCGCAGGAGCGGAAGGTCCGCAGGTGCGGAAGAGGAGACCGCATGAGCGAGTGAACTGCAGATGCAGGTATGTTGTCGCTTCTGCGACGCCGCATATGCGGCTAAGTGTCCGCAGAAGCGGAAGTTCTGGACAGAACACTTAGATACAAGGGTTCGCGATTTTGCCTCATTTTAAACATTTTGAGCTCGGGTTTTGGCGATACTTGAGAGCATTTACGAGAGATTTTTTTAGGTAAGTCTATTGTACTCATTTTTTATCAATAACCTTGTTTCCTCATTGATTTTTCCACCTAGATTGTGTGTGTTTAAGGTGAAATTTGGGAGTTTGAGGCTAGGGATTTAGAGAGTTTAAATTGGGGATTTGAGTGGCGATTTGGTATCGGATTTTGGTAATTTTGGTATGGACGAACTCGATATCGAATGGGTGTTCGCATTTTGTGACTTTTACCCAATCCGAAATGTGGGCCCGGGTCAATTTTTCGATTCTTTGCTAAAGTCGTAAATTTATTAACTAAATTAGTTTCTTATAGTTGTATTCATGTTATGTAATTTCTTCTGACTAGATTTGGGCCATTCGGAGTCGGAAAATCGAGGGAAAGGCATCCTTATCGATTAATTGAGCGAGATTTGAGGCGTTTACACGGGAGATCCCATGTACTGCATATTTACTTTAGGGCTACGAGGCGTTTACTCGGGAGATCCCCTTGTACTGCATATTTACTTTTGGACTACGAGGCGCTTACTCGGGAGATTCCCCCTATCTTACATATTTACATTTGGGACTACGAGCCGGTACCTCGGGAGTACCCCGGTTGTTTACCTCTAATTGCTGGACTGTTATTTTTCTGAAACTTCTTGTTGTTTAAATTCTCAGTCATTTCAAAATATTATTATATCTTGTGCGTGGATTTTCTTTTAAACCAATAGGGCCCTGACCTGACCTCGTCACTACTCTACCGAGGATAGACTTGACACTTTTTGGGTATCATTGTGGCGTACTCATACTACACTCTGCACATCTTTTTGTGCAGATCCAGGTTCTTCCTACCAAGCCAGATTCTAGTGAGTTGGACTGTACGTGGAGACTTCAAGGTATATCTGCCAGTGTCCGTAGACCTCGGAGTCCCCCTCTGTCTTTATTATGTTGTTTCCCTTATTCTCTTTAGACTTTGATGTATAGAGACACTTACTACTTTATTTTAGAAGCCTGTGACTTATTTCTACCGGGTTTTGGGAGTTGTAATTATGGATTTGCAGTTTTTATCTATATATCATGTGTTGAGATTGGAGTTCAGTTTATTATTCATTTATTTCGCAAATTGTTAGGCTTACCTAGACTTAGAGACTAGGTGCCATCAAGACATCCTATGGATGGAAATTGGGGTCGTGACAAGTTGATATCACAACACTAGGTTCATAGGTGTTATGAGTCACAAGCAGGTTTTATAGAGTCTCGCGGATCGGTACGGAGGCGTCTCTACTTATCTTCGGGAGACTATGGAACTGTTAGGAAAAGCTTCACTTCTTTGATTCTTTATCGTGCGAGATTTTGGTTCCGGATTCTAAAATTCTATCTTTCTATTCTCTCACAGATGGTGAGGACACGTACAGCTGGATTAGATGACCAGACACTCGCGCCCCCTGCTAGAGCAGCGAGAGGCCTGGGCTAGGGTAGAGGCCGAGGACGTCCATGTGGTGCAGCCATAGAACCCGCACGAGCTGATACAGAGGAGAGACCAGTAGCTCCAGTTGGAGTGCAGGCACCTGAGACGCCTGTTACTGCACCAGCCTTCCAGGAGACTCTAGCCCAGTTTCTGAGCATGTTCAGCACCTTGGCTCAGGCAGGATTGATACCACTTGCTCCTACCATATCTCAGGCCGGGGGAGGAGCACAGACTCCCGTCGCCGGTACCCCCGAGCAGCAAGTCCAGGTTGACCAGGTTTCAGAGATCATACTGATACAGCCGGAAGCCCAGTTCAACCCAAGGTTAGGGCAGCAGCTACTGAAGTGGAGCAGCTCAGGCTCGAGAGGTACAAGAAGTACCACCCTCCTACTTTCAGTGGCTTGACGTCATAGGATGCCTAGGGTTTTCTTGAGGAGTACCATTGTATCCTCCGTACTTTGGGTGTTACGGAGACTAGTAGGATTTCTTTCGCTATGTTCCAGCTTAGAGGAGCGGCCTATCAGTGGTGGCATGCATACGAGTTGGATAGTCCGGCTGAGGTAGCTTCACTCTCTTGGACTCAGTTCTCAGATATGTTCTTGAGGGAGTATGTTCCCTAGAGTCTCAGAGATGCATGGCGCGCATAGTTTAAGCAGTTACGCCAGGGTTCTATGACCATGTTAGAGTATACGGTCCGATTTAGTGATTTGGCTAGGCATACACCAGCCTTGGTTGCTACTGTTCGAGAGCGGGTTCGTCGATTTATTGAGGGGCTCAACCCCAGTATCAGATTGAGTATGGCCCGAGAGTTAGATACGGATATTGCGTACTAGCAGGTAGTAGGGATTGCTAGGAGGTTGGAGGGTATGCTGACTCGGGATAGAGAGTCCAAGAAGTCTCGAGAGTCTGGCACTTACAGTGGTACTCGTGCCCCGGCAGCAGCTTGTTAGGGCAGCGGTTATATGGGTTGCCATGTTCATTCAGCACTTCCAGCCGCTAGCGGTGCTCCGGCCACTACTAGGCCCCAGGATCCTTATTACGCACCGTCAATGTCTAGTGTGCCTCCTATACGGGGTGCTTTCAGCGGTCAGTCCAGTCAATTAGGCCCGAGCTAGTCGCAGCAGCCACGTCCTCCGAGAGCTTATTTTGAGTATGGAGACACTCGTCATGTGGTGAGGGATTACCCCATATTTAGGAGGGGTACGCCTCCACAGATTTCTCAGTCATCGCGTACTCCACCAGGTCCTCAGGCTATGGTTACAGCACCAGCTACCTCCCCACATGCATATCCAGCTAGAGGTTGAGGTCGGATAGGTAGAGGTCGCCCTAGAGGGGGAGGTCAGGCCAAATATTATGCCCCTCCTGCTAGGACAGAGGTAGTTGCATCAGATTCTGTTATCACAAGTATTGTTTCGGTCTGTCATAGAGATGCATCAGTCTTATTTGATCCAGACTCCACTTATTCCTATGTGTCATCTTATTTTGCCTCGTATTTGGGTGTATCACGTGATTCTCTGAGTTCACCTGTTTATGTATCTACACCCGTGGGTGATTCCATTATTGTTGACCGTGTGTATCGGTCGTGTTTGATTATTCTTAGTGGTTTTGAGACCAGAGCCGATTTATTATTGCTCAGTATAGTGGATTTTGATGTTATTTTGGGCATGGACTTATTGTCGCCCTATCACGCTATCCTTGATTGTCATTCCAAGACGGTGACGTTGGCTATGCCAGGTCTACCGCGGCTGGAGTAGAGAGGTACCTTAGATCGTGTTCCTAGCAGGGTTGTATCATTTATTAAAACTCAGGGGATGGTTGTGAAGGGGTGTGATGCGTATCTGGCCTATGTGAGGGATGTTAGTGTTGATACTCCTACCGTCGAGTCTATTCCGGTAGTGAGGGACTATTCGGATGTATTCCCGGTGGATCTTTTGGGCATGCCGCAAGACAGGGATACTGAAT